>NW_027518697.1:16982500-18182500 GCF_043159265.1 Tasmannia lanceolata | reverse complement strand
CCCAAAATCCACTCCTAGTTGAAGCACATCTCTCTCTCTCTCTCTCTCTCTCTCTCTCTCTCTCTCTCACACACACACACACACACACACACACACACACTAGACTGTTTTCTTCTTCTTTCAACCTCTATCTTCTCCACCATTTTATTTTATTACTCTCTCTTTCAACAGGACAAGGAGAGCCTAAAAATATTTGACGAGTTTCATGATTAGTGGTTTATATATGAAAGCAGCCTCTTGGTATTTTGCAACATATCGTATGAAAAAAACTTGTGAAAATCAGAAGAAAAAAGAAGGCTAGAAATCAATCTGTAAACCGTCATGCACATCCACTATCCATGACAACAAAACCCCTAAAAAATTCGTTGTTGCTACAAGAGAGCTGAAGCAGAGGACCAGAAATTCAACAGGAGAGATGATGCTTCAAATGGGAATTGAATTTTGGGAAGAGACGTGAGGAAATGGGGAAAATGAGAGAGGTAGAAGGGATGATATTTTAGTAATTTTGGAAGACCCTACTTTTTGCTTACTGGTTGGTAGGTTGTGGGAATAGACGTTAGGATGTGGGAAAAATGAGGGAGGTAGAAGGGAGGATATATATATATATATATATATATATAGAGGAAAATGTTGGTGAGCTTAAGCTCACCAAACTTATGGTGAGCTTAAGCGCCCAATCACATTGGGGCCTACTTTGTTAGGATGATCCAAAGCATTCATTTGAAAGGCCCTTACATAGATGGGGTGTGTACCAAAAATCAGCTCCATAGGATCATCCTAACCCATTCATTTGTGGAGGTCAAAATGGACAGATAGTATTTGTCCACAAATCTGCCCATTTTTGTCCTCCACAAATGGGGGGGTTAGGATGATCCTATGGAGCTGATTTTTGGTACACACCCTATCTATGATAGGGCATTGGAAATGAATGGTTTGGATCACCACAGAAAATGTGGGACCCATGTGATTGGGGCGCTTAAGCTCACCATAAGTTTGGTGAGCTTAAGCTCACCAACACTTTCCTCATATATATATGAGAAAACGGTTCCTACACATATGTGTAGAGAGTTCTCTACACACTAGCTTAAAATACAGTGGGGGCCCACATTGTTTGAATGATCCAAGCAATCCATTTTAAAAGCCCTCACATAGATAGGGTGTCTACAAAAAATCAGATCCATAGGATCATCCCTACCCTACGATTTGTGGAGGTAAAATGGATGTCTTTAAACCTTCACAAATTAGTCCAATTTTTGCCTCCACAGTTCGAATGGTTAGGATGATCCTATGGATCTGATTTTTTGTGGACACCCTATCTATGTGAGGGCCTCAAAATGAATGGTTTGGATCACCCAAATAATGTGGCCCCCATTGTATTTTAAGCTAGTGTGTAGATAACTTTTCTACACATGTGTGTAGGAACCGTTCTCTCTCTCTCTCTCTCTCTCTCTCTCTCTCTATATATATATATATATATATATATATATATATATATATATATAAAGTTGAATGTGGTAAGCTGGGGTGGCACCCCCATTGCATTCTAAAATTTAAAAACGCTTTAAGGGGATGTTGCACACCGTTTCACACGTATTCCTCTGTCACCACATATTCCTCTATCACACGTAACCTTAATAAAGTATCTTTTTCCAATAAACATTTAACGCAATAAAGTTTTCCAATAAAGAGTCCCAAAAAATAGGAACTTTTCTAAATTGATTTCATCTAAATTGCAAAATACGCATTTAATGCAATAAAATTTTCCAACAAATATTTAACACAATAAAGTTTCTCAATAAAGAATCCCATAAAAATAGGAACTTTTCTAAATTGATCTGTACAAATCAGTAAGATCATAATTTTTTCTTCGCCCCGTGCATCGCACGGGACTGCAACTAGTTTTAGCAGAAAGGAGGATATTTTAATCTATATTACTTCCCAAATTATAATTGTGACCAATTGTTAGGTTGGATATGATTTATTCCTAACCCCTTCTATTCCCGTAACCAGAGAATAAGCCTTATCTCAGGAGACATGTTTGGATTTACAAAGTCATAATTGGGGTCCTAGTGTCCTCAAGGCTAGGTGGTGACTCTCATAGCGGTTCAAACTTGAGCCAATTTTGGATCTTTCGATCGAAAACTGCTGGATAATTTAATTTCAAAATTTAAAAGAATATTTGTCTAGCTTCATATAATGGTGACTCTATATGTGAATCTCTAGCTTGAAAAATAATTATGACTATGTGTTGGGTTTGGTATGGGTAAGCCATTACTTCTGTCATTCGTATCGGATTTATGTTAATTTTTTGCAAATTTAAATAGTGGGTGGATGAATGTGAACACTTGCTTCTTGGCTTCAAAAATTTGCATTAAAAGGCCCCTCGCACCCCCATCGTCTACAAGTTTAAAACTCACTCACCAATCATGTGTACTTACTTTTCTAGGCATTAAGGCTTTTATTGCATTGCTTGTATAGTTAATGACGCCAGCCTAGTCTCTATAACTATTATCTTGGGGGTTGAGCCTTTAGCTGAATTGATTAAGGCTTTTTTCTTCAACTATGAGGTATGAGGTTCAATCCCAACTTATCAGAGAGAGAGAGAGAGAGAGAAGGGGTGCTACTTGGGTCGGGCAGGTCGGGTTTTCCAAAACCCTACGCTACCTGAGAATTATCTTAGGTCGGGTCGGGTCTAATTTTTTGCAGGAAAACTCGAGATTTGTAAACCCGACCCTACCCAAGATAGTTTCTCGGGTTGGGTCGGGTTTTCATTTTCAGCGTAGAATATTGACTCATTTTAAAGATTGTAGGAAAAAAAACAAATCTTCACACCAAGAATCTCTAAATTTATGTGATCAAGTGTAATAAATTTAAGGACATTATATTTTCACATAAAAGACATGATTACCTCAATGAAAACAATTGTATCAATTGTTAGGAGAATTAGGTCAAGCAAGAAGTTGCTTGAAGCATTACACCCAAGGTATCTAGTTTGGAATACCAAGTTTGTTGCCTCCAGCCCCTATATATATTAGATACACTAGGGTTTTAATAGGTTAGTGGGCTCTAGCCCAAATAGGCCCACTACACCGGTCCATTATCTTATTGGGCTTATATTAGAACATACATGGTTATATTATATACCCAACAATCTCCTCCTATGTTCTACATATAATACAATCCAATAGATAGATAGTGTAATGTTCAAAACAAAATATTGAATCATCCACATCACCATATGGTCTATATCATAAAAGATCTGTAATCCAACTGAAAACATGAATCCTTTTATGACAAACCAAGAGTTTTAGATATACAACAAGCTAAACTCAACCAAAAGGTACTTTCACATATAAGTGAACCCCACTGATCTTAGATGAATTCATGCATGGGGTATGATTCTCATCGAGATCAAAAAATAAAGTTCCACAAAAAAGTGAACTCTATGCATACTGAAATGCAAGCATAGTCTTTATGACTTTAGAAGATTTACTCATCAAGTAAGTCATCTTCATCAAAGTCCAAATCAAGACAAGCTCCTCCTTTTTTGCCAATCCCAGTGAATTACCAAATATGGATTTCATGAAAATGAATCCAATCATTTGTGTAAAACACTAAAGTATCTAGTTCTACTTGAAGAAGAACTTAGTATAATTCCATAATTTGCGAAAGTATCTAGTTCTACCTGAAGAACTTAGTACAATTCCAAAATGGCTGAAAAAGTATCAGTATCACTCTCACCATAAGCATCATTGTCAAGTTTCAATAAAGAACAAGACCTAAACAACTTCTTTTGCAAAGAACCATTCATCATTGTCAAGTTTCAATAAAGAACAAGACCTAATAGTTTCTTTTGCAAAGAACCATTTCATGTTTTCATTTGGAATGTCACAGTCATCTTATCCAAATTTGAGTAAAGCAGAATCATCTATGTATGTGTGGACCCCGATCCGAGAGAGGTGGCGGTGGGACGTGCCCCCACACGCTCAGTCTCAGGATCATCCACGTGAATGGAGAGCTCTACCAAGGAATTCTCGAAAGAAGTGCCCCTCACAGCATGAGTGGCGATACAAGGGTGAGATACCTCTCGATTCGGGGACTAACCCAGATTCGAGGCGTACCTTAAACAAAGAAGAGTCGCCATCCAAGGAAAAAGGCATATGGGCCCTGGATCTCATACTATGCTCTGTTGCAACGGATAACCAGAGATATAAAAAGAAGGTTCGTGCCTGGTTACGAATTCGGAAGGTCTAAAGAGCACCTCATCCGCCCAAGTGCAAGCACCTGGTCTCTTATGCCATTTATTATTAATTTTGAAGAGTTTTGGGCGAAAGTCATATGAAATAGGAATGAATATCTCCGAGAAGACGTCTATCTAATCATGCATGTCTCGGAGATGAAAAATAAGCATACATAAAAAGAAATGAAAGAAGTGTCACCTAAAAATAGCTAGATTATGAATGTCATACCTAATTGGTGTCTAAGTTCTGATGGACATACACATGCAAGCTACAGCTAAAGGTATAGGATCTGTACATGAAAGTAAGAAAACACAGCAAAACACACAACACAATTCAATTCTATACATGACTGGACAAAATGAGTCCTAACTCTAATGCGACCTGACTCGGACCAAGATGGCCGTCCATCCCAGCTGCTCTACGTATCCCGGCCTCAGGAAGAATCGGAGTTAACGTAGTTCGATACCATATTCTAAACTACTATGCCTAACCATCTAGAACCGCTATCCTAGACTCGATTCACTAGACTCGACTGATTTTTAAAGCTTTTTGTACGATTACTTAAATTCAAGTGAATTGTAATTTTTAGGACTCTCTATATGCCCTAACTAATGCAAGTTGGTTAGCCTTAAGCTAATGCAGGTGGGCCCTACATCCTATGTGTAACTAGGTTGTGCAACCTAAGGAAAACCATGGGCTGACTATATGTTTCCTAGTCTAGCCATCGGTTCGACTACATGTCTAACCGATCGACTCGAGGCCTCCTAACTCTAGGGACACTCACACGACAGGACACACCATATCAACAAATCAGGACAGACTCCTAACTCTAAAACACCCTAAATGTCTATGACAAAATCTTAACTCTAAAGGAAGATCTTTTTGAAAAAGGGTTTGAATATTTTTGTAATTTTGAAAGATTTGAAATGTTTATTTTTAAAGGTTTGGCTGGACTTGGGATAAAGATCCCAAGCTGCACTACGTACCCTGTTGAAAGGGATCAAGCCAACGTAGTTCGGAAATAGATTTTCCTAACTACTCTTAAAGACTCAATACTTTTCAGATTTTTGATTTTTCAGATGTTTTTGATATTTTTGACACAAGAGGACAGAATCCTATCATCATAAGGGAGGACAGACTCCTGAATATCCCGCAAAGGTTGGACATCATCCTATGCTTTGCGGGGGAATGAACAGAATAACAACTCTGCAAGGGTTGGACAGCATCCTATACCTTGCAGGAGCGGATAAAAATCATATGATTTGATGAGAGGTTGGAAAGAATCCTAACCCCTAAGATGATAGGACTGACTCCTGAAAGATTGACTCTCTAGCTAAGGACAGATATCCTATGTTAAAGGACTGACTCCTAGTGCACAACCCTAAGAGGGAAGTGCCAATGAGACTAGGCTAGTCTCCTAAAAGAAGTGGAGATAAGAATGGTGCTGGGACACTAAGCAAGTCTCCTAAACATCGAGGTGGGCTCCAAGTAACCTTATCATTGCCCTTGCAATGAATTGGAATTAGCTGAAGGGAAATTAATTAGCCTCTAATCATTAAGGTAATCAACTAAAGAAAATTAGAGAAACTCTCCTAAGGAAAATGAGAAAAAGAATTGGAACATCCAAATTCTAATTGTAACTAAGAATGAGCAACCCAGTCATCAATCATGTATAACTTGTGAAAATATGAAGACATTGGGGTCCCCAGCCTTAAAACATCTCTTTGTCCCTCTAATGACACACACGTTGGGGTGGATAAATCAACATGACTTTAGGACTCTCGATCCATTTTCTCAATGGTAATAAACCCACTTTGATCTCAATTGCTAGACCAGCCCCGGGGATTATCTCAATCCAATCAAAGATACACAAATAAAGTTCAATTTTCAGGAAGAAGAAAATTGGTCTTGGGATTTTATCAAACACATAAAGGTAACTAATCTTTATCATGTATGGGTCAGAACAAAAACGAGCTATTCCATTAAAGTAAATAATTTTTAAAGCCCTCCCCACCTCCTTACAACTGTTGTCCATAGGTTACTCTAAAGGAACCATTCCTATAGCATGACTACAGACAAGCATAGTCCATTGGAAAATACTATTTTAATGCAGGGGAGATGAGGTGATTTTGTACAAGTATCAAAACAAAATATGACCAAACAATAATCCATTAAAATAGTGCAGGCAACATAGTAGTGTCCCTACCAATACAGGACAATGCAAGAGCTAGTCTTCAAAATAGACTAAAACACTACTGTTTTGAAGGAGAGTTAACGCATGGTAGCCAAATGGGAAAGACTGAGAAAAGAATTTCTCTAATAACAAAAATAGCATCAGCCCCCCCCCCCCCCCCCCAAAAAAAAAAAATGCATTAATAAATCTTATCTTCAACATAATCAAGAGAATAGATCAAAAGACACAAGTCTCCTAATTCTATTGTTGAAAACCTCACTGTAAAGATGAAATCCAATGACTCAAAGGAGAACCCATGTCATGCTTCATTGGGGAAAATTTTGTAGAAACATGACACGAACACAATTCCAAACCAATTCTCTATAAACCAAAGCCCACTTTTCAAATCAAACAGAACTTAGAAGGTAAGTTATTGATCCAATCTTCACATATAAAAATTTATCAGCTTGATAAGCCAAACCATTGAAAGTTCATTTACTAATTTCATGATCAAACCAATTCAGCTCCTAAAACCATTTAAAAAAAAAAAAAAAAAAACTATCAATGAGTTCTCCCCTTTAAAGAATAGCAATTCAACCCGAATAACACATTTTTTGTATCCTAACAGGCACACTAATTGAGATTTGGATAAGACTAAATGACAAGTTAAACTTGTGTGTGCAGAAATCAAGACATTTACCCTAAAATTAGAACCACAGAACCGAAAGCACTTGCATTCTTACCAAAACAGTAATGAAACTTACCTGAACTGAAGACAAATTGCTATAAATTTAATACTTTGTGGAAAATGAATTCACTTCTCTTTCTTCATCCTTTCCTTGCTTCTCCTTAAGTTGAGAATTTTTTTAAGCTCTGATTCGAGGTTTGAAGAAGAGAAAGGGACGGATCTAGGTCTTGATGAGATCTAAGAATAAAACTACCGATAGAAGAGATTAAGGAAAGAGAAAGTTAAGGTGATGACCGGTCGGAGCTTGACCGGAGCTATGCCGGAATCCGGCATAGTTGATCGAAGAAGAAAAGAGAATAGGGTTTAAGGAAAAATTTGGGGAAATCTCTCTTTCTTTTGGTTTGAACAACTAGTAAACAAGATGAAAAGCTTATTGAAAACTTGCAGAAGGTAAGAGATGATCTGATTCCGGCCAAAATCTCTTCGGATCTGGTCGGAGAAGGAGAAATGGGTTAGGATTTCATGAAGAGATTTGGAACAAAGCTTTTAAACAAAACTAGAAATCAATGATCATAGAAGAAAGATCTCAAGGAATTATGAAGAGAAGAGAGAAGAATGACCGGCGTTCTCGTCGGAATCTTGCTGGAATTTGGATGAGATCCGTTTTCTCTCACTAGAAAACCGAGAGCTTCTCTCTCTAGAAAATGAATTTTTCTTTTTATTTATTTAAAAGCTTAAACTTGTATTTATATGCAAGAAGGGGAGGTTGATATTGGCACAACCAGTTGATGAGCGCGCGGTTCACGCGATTTTTTTTTTATGAGCGCGCGACACAATCGTGTCTTATTCTGATTTAAATCGCACCGTTCCAAGATAAATTCGCCCCCCTTTCAAGATAAAATCACCCCCATTTCCAGCTTATACTACGACACTTACCTCGGCTCGTTCGCTAGGCAAACGCGCTCGGATTTTGATGAAATTTTGCAGGGACCTTGCTGGGACCCTAACCTATCTTGGGGTAAAATTTGGAGTTTTAAAACATTGGTTTGGTTAGGTTTTGCTCAAACATGGGAGGTTTAGGGCACGGTCAAAATGGGGTGTCTACAGATGCCCCTCTTTGGCAGAGCGTGCTTGTCGCGCGAATGTCAAAGCTGAACGGACAGCACATTTTGATTGGCCCAAAATTGATTGAAAAGAAAGAAGAATGAAGAAAATGATTTACAAAGATTGAACTCTTGGAGGGAACGGATGCTTCAGGGGTTTGAAAATGGAATGGATGCTTCAGGGGTTTGAAAATGGAATGGATGCCTCAGGGGTTTGAAAATGGAATTGGTGCCTCAGGGGCTTGAAAATGGAACGGGCTTTGGTTACTTGCTTGATGCTCTCAAAGATGCTCTCAGAGAGACCTTGGCTTTTTCTACGCTCGGGGCGAATGTTCTTAAGGAGAATTTGGTTTTACGCTCAGGACGAAATGCTCTTGAAAAGAATTTGGTTTTACGCTCAGGACGAATGCTTCCAAAAAGAATTTGGGTTCTATGCTTGGAGCGAATGCTTTCAGAAAGAATTTGGATTCTACGCTTGGAGCGAATGCTTTCAACGAGACAAAATTGATTTTACGCTTGGAGCGAATGCTTTCAAAGAGACAAAATTGATTTTTACGCTTGGAGCGAATGTTTTCAGGGAAAAACTGGGTTCTACGCTTAGAGCGAATATTTTCAAAGAGAATTTGAGTTCTACGCTTGGAGCGAAATGCTTTCAAAGGGAATTCAGATATTTTGCTCAGTGCTGATGTTTTCTGGGATAATTTGGTTTCTTCACTCGAGGTGGATACTCTCAGGGAGAAAATTATTTCTTCACTCGGGGTGGATACTCTCAGGGAGAATATGGTTTCTTCACTCGGGGTGGATGCTCTCAGGGAGAATCTGGTTTCTTCACTCGGGGTGGATACTCTCAGGGAGAAAATTGTTTCTTCACTCGGGGTGGATACTCTCAGGGAGAATATGGTTTCTTCACTCGGGGTGGATGCTCTCAGGGAGAATCTGGTTTCTTCACTCGGGGTGGATGCTCTCAGGGAGAATCTGGTTTCTTCACTCGGGGTGGATACTCTTAGGGAGAAAATTGGTATTTTCACTCGGGGTGGATGCTCTTAGGGAGAAAACTTGGTATTTTCACTCAGGGTGGATGCTCTCAGGGAGACAATTTGGTAAACGGGTATCGAGGGTCCATGGTAATAAACCACGAAGAGCCTCACGAGAAAGATATTGTGGTGGTTGGTAGGTTAGAAAACTAGGAATCAAGGGTCCATAGCCATAAGCTATGAAGAGCCAAGAAGTAATCGAGGGTCCACGGTGACAAGCCGTGAAGAGCCACACAATGAATCTAGGGTCCATGGTAAGAAACCATGAAGAGCCAAGCATTGAATCTGGGGTCCATGACAATAAGCCACGAAGAGCCCAGTATACAGAAACAATGACATGTAAAAGATATGAATGAAATGATCATCAATAGTGGGTCCATAATATATCTGAAAGGATGTATCGCAAAGAGCCACTCAGGAAGCAAGGGTCCATGGTATACCTGAATGTAGACCACGAAGAGCCTTGGAAGGACAAGGATATTGCTGAGAATTGAATGATTTTGAATGATGATTTTTTTTTAGACTGATCGCCTTTTGCCGAGGAAATTGGGAGTACGAGTTCCTTGCTGAGAATTGGACTCAGATAACTTGCAGGGATTTGGATATTAACCCTTCTTTGACAGGTGAAAAGCGTTATGCTGAGGTTTGAAAATTGTGGGAGCAAATTCTAGACTCCACTGGAGAAATTGATGTTCTTTGAAAATTAACTCTTTTGAAGAGTGGACTCATATGAGGAGTTTAGAGATTTGGCTTAAGACGTGCTCATATCTCTCTTATCTCAACTTGTTATAAACATTGGCACTGATTGCCTTTTCTCCTTGATATCTTTTATGACGCAAGTCATAAAAGATGCCCCTAGTGTATTGTACTTCCATGACAAGAGTCCCAAGGAAAATAGAACCAGGATACGTAGGAAAATTTGGGTTTACATAGGTTCTTTCTTTGGAATAAAGATGAGATAATGGTTGGGCCAGAAATTTTCTCTTTTCATTGACTATTATTTAAGGTTCTTTCCACCACTCACTGCTTGAAACTTGACATCTTTGCCATGTCTGAACAGGATATTTCTCGCTTTTATCTGGTACCTATAGACCAGGGTCTATTCTGAGAGTTTGTATTATTTTTTCACTTTGGAAGGTATACACCCATTCTCCCAGTGCCAGACAACTTTGGACCTTGAAAGGAAAATGGATAAGAATGAGGAACAGACTTCCAAGACTCTATCAAAGAAGATGTACATTATTCAAGGGACTTGACTCACTTTTGATTCACCCTTAGACCTGATGTGTATTTTTAAATGGTAAGGCTAGCCGCTCTCAAAATAATTTCGAAAACCATGTCAAGAGGCACTAATTTCCTCCATCGGAATTTCCGTCATGGTTATTACCCCTTTGGATTGCTCAGTCTTAATGCCCCTAGTTTAGAAAGGTGTCAAAGTAAATCTCACTGACACTACTTGGATTCCAAGATCCTGCTCTGTGTAGTGATTGCTTCTTCATCTCTTTGAGTCTCCTCTGGTGGGAACTCATGATTATTGCATTCCAGGTTTCTGGTCTACCAAACCATTTGCCTCAGCTTTTGCCTGGAATTCTCACACTATTCAAACGTCAAAGTTCTTCATAACCGAAGAAACTCCTTCCATGCTTATCAGCCCACTTTTTGTGGGAAGTCTTTGCCTCTGACTGGATTGCCTCTTCAATTTTCAATCCATCAGACTGCTACCCTCACTTTCGCATAAGCCAACCCTTTTGGTTGTTGACTTAGCAAACGCATGATTCTAGGCCGCTCTTTCGGGTTTTCAACCTAGTAGGTCTTCAGACTCTCGTTCTTTTCATTTATTTTTGTTTTTATTTTCAATTGCCTTGAACCTTTGCTCATTTCACCAGAAGAATTTTATAGGTAGGCTCGGGTTCAAAAGGGTTGGATATCAAAAGTTCAAACGATTTGGACCGAATCTGGTCTTGCCAGACTACCTACGTACGCCAAAAATGGAGGATCAGATCCGCGTAGTTCGCTTTGGGTTTAACAAAGAATGGTTTAGCTTTTTAGCTTCAAAATTTTGAAAGGGGGATGATTTAACTTTTATCTCCAAAGGTTTGACCGAACCTGAATTGATCAGGTTGCCTACGTACCCCTGAAGAGCTGGGGATCAGGTCCGCGTAGTTCGGGTGCATAAAATGCCCCTGGTTTATAATGTGGTTGAAAGAATTGTTTGGTTTTAAAATGTTGGCTCAAAGGGCTCACAAAAGGATGTTTTTTTTAAAACATTGGGATTTTGGCTATAAAGGCTCAAACGTCCAAGGATGGCCTCCTGGTGTTTTGATGTACAAGCTTTTGAATGTTTAAGGTTCAAGACTTTGAATTTTTTTTTTTTCATCGAGGAGTCTGGCAGTACTCTTGGGCAAGACTTCAACCATGGTGCTCCACTCTCATCTCGGAAATCTCGGACTTTATGTTCGAGATTCTTCAACTATCATTAGTCTCCAAATACTGAAGACAATTCTCATATACAATCTGTCTCACAGACTCCCTCATCTGGGTCTTTGATATTCCAAATGAGTTGTCTTAGGGACACCTTCACTTCTCCTTCTTGTCTTTCTCATGCTCTTATTTCTTTTAGATGTGCTCTTTCTTTTGGACATAAAAATTGTCCCTACTCTCTGAATACAATGACTTGAAATCCCACTAAGATGTACAACCCGAGTGTTCTTCTTAGGGATCAAGTTCTATGAATACAACTTTGCATCTGAAAACCTTCTCTCAATGTTCTCATCAGCTTCATTTGATGTTTGATGCTTCACTCTCTTGAATTCTTTGCTTTTGACTAAATGTCTAAAGCTGATGGAGTCTTGCTTTTCATCACAACAAGGCATTCACCCAGTTTATCCTTATAGGATCAAGCAAGACTACCTCAAACCCCTCTAAATAGGTTTATCAATTCCTCGATCTCCTCAGGAGATAAAGTTTTGCCAATCCATCTTTCCCGAGTTTCGGATTTCAATACCACTATCAACAGCTTTGATTTCTTCTTTGAGTGGCTATGCTCGACGCTCTTCCTCTCGTTTGATCATGTTTCAGATCTCAAGGGGAATTTCGTCTGCATTCTCATCCGAGGAGGGTGTGTTTAATCATTTAAACATTAGATCTAAGAGTGAATCACAAGAACACTGATAATGCTAGAATCAAATCTTTATTTCAACAGAAATTTCAAGTACATTGATGACTCTTTTTTTTTGACGCACCTCAATGGGTTCTACATTGGATTTGACAAAAGACAACACATTGACTTTGAATGAACAAGACTGACAAACATGACTCTTTGCTCTCTTCTTTTTTTTTTACATCGACACAATGAGACTTACCAACTTTGAGAGAAGAAAGTTGGTGTACACTCAATGAAAGACAAACCTAACAAAACAGGACACTTCTTCGTCAGTAATGCACTGGCACTGAAAGTTTATGGGTAGCACCCCTTCCTCTATGACGTATGACTGGAGAGTCCAATCCTGGTATAGGTTCTGTTGACCTGGCTGGGTGAAATGAAAGGAAACTGGTTCAACAAATGGGTGAAGTCAGTTAGGTCTGACTCCTGTCATGGAAATGACAAACACTAACTTTAGTATGAGGCAATCTCGTTGAATGTTATACACAAGTTGAAACAAGAGATAATACAAACACATCTCTCCCTTGGGGTAAGAACCAACAACATAACAATTGTAAGAAGGATCATGGTAAGATAAACATATGATTTATCAATATCGCTAAAGGATAGCAATCACACTGAAAAATGTATTGGGTAAAATCCGGCAGCATGACAGCTATATAAAGAGATCCCACAAGTCATCTCAAGGGTATATGAATTGAAACTCGATAATGTAAGACTCTCAACAAGGATACTTGCATTCAAATGATGGTGGCAAGATGCAAGATAAGCTCACAATCGAGAGGAGGCATATGGTCATCAAAGAGTTGTGACCAAATGAAGGATTGACCATGAATGATGACGCTTGGCCATGGGTCGGATTTGTGACACAAAGACTGAAAGATAGATCACGGCAATAAGAATGGTGATGAAAAACCATCGATCTGATCATATTCCAAAAAAATGAATTGATAAGGATAATTGATTAGATTAGGAAGGAAAACCTAACTAAGAAGTAAACCCTAATCTAATAATGCAAATCCACAATGAAAAATATGGATCAATTTTATGAACAAATAGATCAAGGAATAGATTATGGATAAAGAACCAATAATCTAATGATAATCCACAGAATGGATAAATAGAAAGAATTGATAGATTAGGAAGAAGAACCTAACTAAGAGGTATGCCCTAATCTAAATATATGGAATATGGATCAATGATACAAGGTATGAATCAGATCTATGATCAAAAGATCAGAAAAAAGACCACGGTCATAACGATGACAAGTAGAAGTCACCGGCCAAATCTAAATCTCAAAGAATATGACTGATTGGATTAGATAGGAAACATTACAAATGAGTAAGCCATAATCTAATAATCAATATATACATATATACATATATATCCTAACCAGGGGCACCAGCCCTAATTCTAATCTAGTGGAGTCGAGAGAGTCTCGACTCATGACAGACATGTGAGTGTACTAGGACCGCGATGTAGCCACATAAGGTGAGCTACAATAATCTATGGATAGGACATGGCTCATAAATCTAGGCTCCAACATGTGTAAGCAACACATGTTCGTCTTTATATGAATGCAATATATATAAGCACATGCAGATCCTAATTGGGTTTCACTAAGTCAGCAAATATATTCATATACATAATATATGTAAAATGAAAGTAGAGCTCCGGACTCAATATATCGAGTACTATGCTTATGATCCATACTTAAAATGTATAACACAAGTACGCCTACTGTTACACATAGTATGCTTCATTGCTAATCGGCTGCTGTAAACACAAGTACGCCTAGTGTTTACGGCTGCAGCACCGGCGCATAGCTTGGTAATAGATACAACAATCCCACCCAGGCAATGACATCCCGGCTGGCATGTACTGTATCTATCCCATGGAGCCAATAATAATAAAATCAATAAAACAAAATAACAAAATAATGATGTATGCTGTGCAGTATGTGAATCCCTTGTTTTAAACACCTATTAGGTGCCCCTGGATTCTAATCGATTAAATTCCCATTTATAAAGATTTTAGCCCAAAATTCTTCAAAATTAGTAAAAAATGGCATTTTAACAGAGTTAGGCAATATCTCGAAAGAATCCCTAGCAGAGTCGCCAGCCTGTGGACCCCGATCCGAGAGAGGGGCGGAGGGAGACGGGCCCCCACGCGCTCAGTCTCAGGATCATCCACATGAATGGAGAGCTCTACCAAGGAATTCTCGAAAGAAGTGCCCCTCACAGCATGAGTGGCGATACAAGGGTGAGATACCTCTCGATTCGGGGACTAGCCCAGATTCGAGGCGTACCTTAAACAAAGAAGAGTCGACATCCAAGGAAAAAGGCAAATGGGCCCTGGATCCCATACTATGCTCTGTTGCAACGGATAACCAGAGATATAAAAAGAAGGTTCGTGCCTGGTTACGAATTCGGAAGGTCTAAAGAGCACCTCATCCGCCCAAGTGCAAGCACCAGGTCTCTTATGCCATTTATTATTGATTTTGAAGAGTTTTGGGCAAAAGTCATATGAAATAGGAACGAATATCTCCGAGAAGACGTCTATCTAATCATGCATGTCTCGGAGATGAAAAATAAGCATACATAAAAAGAAATGAAAAAAGTGTCACCTAAAAATAGCTAGATTATGAATGTCATACCTAATTGGTGTCTAAGTTCTGATGGACATACACATGCAAGCTACAACTAAAGGTATAGGATCTGTACATGAAAGTAAGAAAACACAGCAAAACACACAACACAATTCAATTCTATACATGACTGGACAAAATGAGTCCTAACTCTAATGCGACCTGACTCGGACCAAGATGGCCGTCCATCCCAGCTGCTCTACGTATCCCGGCCTCGGGAAGAATCGGAGTCAACGTAGTTCGATGCCCTATTCTAAACTACTATGCCTAACCATCTAGAACCGCTATCCTAGACTCGATCCACTAGACTCGACTGATTTTTAAAGCTTTTTGTACGATTACTTAAATTCAAGTGAATTGTAATTTTTAGGACTCTCTATATGCCCTAACTAATGCAAGTTGGTTAGCCTTAAGCTAATGCAGGTGGGCCCTACATCCTATGTGTAACTAGGTTGTGCAACCTAAGGAAAATCATGAGCTGACTATATGTTTCCTAGTCTAGCCATCGGTTCGACTACATGTCTAACCGATCGACTCGAGGCCTCCTAACTCTAGGGACACTCACACGACAGGACACACCATATCAACAAATCAGGACAGACTCCTAACTCTAAAACACCCTAAATGTCTAGGACAAAATCTTAACTCTAAAGGAAGATCCTTTTGAAAAAGGGTTTGAATATTTTTGTAATTTTGAAAGATTTGAAATGTTTACTTTTAAAGGTTTGGCTGGACTTGGGATAAAGATCCCAAGCTGCACTACGTACCCTGTTGAAAGGGATCAAGCCAACGTAGTTCGGAAACAGATTTTCCTAACTACTCTCAAAGACTCAATACTTTTGAGATTTTTGATTTTTCAGATGTTTTTGATATTTTTGACACAAGAGGACAGAATCCTATCATCATAAGGGGAGGACAGACTCCTCAATATCCCGCAAAGGTTGGACAGCATCCTATGCTTTGCGGGGGAATGAACAGAATAACAACTCTGCAAGGGTTGGACAGCATCCTATACCTTGCAGGAGCGGATAAAAATCATATGATTTGATGAGAGGTTGGAAAGAATCCTAACCCCTAAGATGATAGGACTGACTCCTGAAAGATTGACTCTCTAGCTAAGGACAGATATCCTATGTTAAAGGACTGACTCCTAGTGCACAACCCTAAGAGGGAAGTGCCAATGAGACTAGGCTAGTCTCATAAAAGAAGTGGAGATAAGAAGGGTGCTGGGACACTAAGCAAGTCTCCTAAACATCGAGGTGGGCTCCAAGTAACCTTATCATTGCCCTTGCAATGAATTGGAATTAGCTGAAGGGAAATTAATTAGCCTCTAATCATTAAGGTAATCAACTAAAGAAAATTAGAGAAACTCTCCTAAGGAAAATGAGAAAAAGAATTGGAACATCCAAATTCTAATTGTAACTAAGAATGAGCAACCCAGTCATCAATCATGTATAACTTGCAAAAATATGAAGACATTGGGGTCCCCAGCCTTAAAACATCTCTTTGTCCCTCTAATGACACACACGTTGGGGTGGATAAATCAACATGACTTTAGGACTCTCGATCCATTTTCTCAATGGTAATAAACCCACTTTGATCTCAATTGCTAGACCAGCCCCGGGGATTATCTCAATCCAATCAAAGATACACAAATAAAGTTCAATTTTCAGGAAGAAGAAAATTGGTCTTGGGATTTTATCAAACACATAAAGGTAACTAATCTTTATCATGTATGGGTCAGAACAAAAACGAGCTATTCCATTAAAGTAAATAATTTTTAAAGCCCTCCCCACCTCCTTACAACTGTTGTCCATAGGTTACTCTAAAGGAACCATTCCTATAGCATGACTACAGACAAGCATAGTCCATTGGAAAATACTATTTTAATGCAGGGGAGATGAGGTGATTTTGTACAAGTATCAAAACAAAATATGACCAAACAATAATCCATTAAAATAGTGCAGGCAACATAGTAGTGTCCCTACCAATACAGGACAATGCAAGAGCTAGTCTTCAAAATAGACTAAAACACTATTGTTTTGAAGGAGAGTTAACGCATGGTAGCCAAATGGGAAAGACTGAGAAAAGAATTTCTCTAATAACAAAAATAGCATCAGCCCCCCCCCCCCCCCCCCCCCCCCAAAAAAAAATGCATTAATAAATCTTATCTTCAACATAATCAAGAGAATAGAACAAAAGACACAAGTCTCCTAATTCTATTGTTGAAAACCTCACTGTAAAGATGAAATCCAATGACTCAAAGGAGAACCCATGTCATGCTTCATTGGGGAAAATTTTGTAGAAACATGACACGAACACAATTCCAAACCAATTCTCTATAAACCAAAGCCCACTTTTCAAATCAAACAGAACTTAGAAGGTAAGTTATTGATCCAATCTTCACATATAAAAATTTATCAGCTTGATAAACCAAACCATTGAAAGTTCATTTACTAATTTCATGATCAAACCAATTCAGCTCCTAAAACCATTTTTTAAAAAAAAAAACTATCAATGAGTTCTCCCCTTTAAAGAATAGCAATTCAACCCGAATAACACATTTTTTGTATCCTAACAGGCACACTAATTGAGATTTGGATAAGACTAAATGACAAGTTAAACTTGTGTGTGCAGAAATCAAGACATTTACCCTAAAATTAGAACCACAGAACCGAAAGCACTTGCATTCTTACCAAAACAGTAATGAAACTTACCTGAACTGAAGACAAATTGCTATAAATTTAATACTTTGTGGAAAATGAATTCAATTCTCTTTCTTCATCCTTTCCTTGCTTCTCCTTAAGTTGAGTTTTTTTAAGCTCTGATTCGAGGTTTGAAGAAGAGAAAGGGACGGATCTAGGTCTTGATGAGATCTAAGAATAAAACTACCGATAGAAGAGATTAAGGAAAGAGAAAGTTAAGGTGATGACCGGTCGGAGCTTGACCGGAGCTATGCCGGAATCCGGCATAGTTGATCGGAGAAGAAAAGAGAATAGGGTTTAAGGAAAAATTTGGGGAAATCTCTCTTTCTTTTGGTTTGAACAACTAGTAAACAAGATGAAAAGCTTATTGAAAACTTGCAGAAGGTAAGAGATGATCTGATTCCGGCCAAAATCTCCTCGGATCTGGTCGGAGAAGGAGAAATGGGTTAGGGTTTCATGAAGAGATTTGGAACAAAGCTTTTAAACAAAACTAGAAATCAATGATCATAGAAGAAAGATCTCAAGGAATTATGAAGAGAAGAGAGAAGAATGAGCGGCGATCTCGTCGGAATCTTGCCGGAATTTGGATGAGATCCGTTTTCTCTCACTAGAAAACCGAGAGCTTCTCTCTCTAGAAAATGAATTTTTCTTTTTATTTATTTAAAAGCTTAAACTTGTATTTATATGCAAAAAGGGGAGGTTGATATTGGCACAACCAGTTGATGAGCGCGCGGTTCACGCAATTTTTTTTTATGAGCGCGCGACACAATCGTGTCTTATTCTGATTTAAATCGCACCGTTCCAAGATAAATTCGCCCCCCTTTCAAGATAAAATCACCCCCCTTTCCAGCTTATACTACGACACTTACCTCGGCTCGTTCGCTAGGCAAACGCGCTCGGATTTTGATGAAATTTTGCAGGGACCTTGCTGGGACCCTAACCTACCTTGGGGTTAAATTTGGAGTTTTAAAACATTGGTTTGGTTAGGTTTTGCTCAAACATGGGAGGTTTAGGGCACGGTCAAAATGGGGTGTCTACAGTATGGAATGTCCAACCCTTCCCAAAAAGGATAACCAAATTTGAGGTAAGTTGTATCATCAAGTTTGGAATGTACAACATTTCCCAAAAAGGACATGTCATCAAATGTGGAATGACACACAACAACTGTAAACATTATCGAAACATATCAAGTGCTTATCTTGGCCAAAAAGGGAGATTCGAAGATTCAAAATAACATGGATGTAGGTTAAGTCCTGTCTATACAGACTTTAACCCCATCTCCCCCACAGTTTTGAATATTCGATATTTGTTCAGTCCTTTTGCGAGACCTTCAGCCTATTATCCTTCGATTTCGTATCAATCAAAGTGATAATCCCATGTTCTTGAGATAATCCAGCATCTGGCATGTTTCAGCCTAAGATGTCTCCTCTTACCATTAAAGAGTGAGTTCTTCATAACCATTGTTGTAGCTTGATTACCACAGAAGACACATAAGGAACGAATCCTTAACTGGGTCAGTGGAATGTCCATAACCATAATCAGAATCTTTATCTCCTGTGCTTTCATTTGCAACTGAAGCGAGAGCATAAAGTTCCAATTCGACTTCCACACAACATCAGTAGAGTTGTTGTCCCCGAATTCTGATCCCCATGATGCATCAGAATATTCTTCCACGATAAGTGGATGGCCACCATAGTTATGAGCATACTCTTGAGTACACGAAAGGTATCTCATCAGCCTCATAAGGGCATTTCTATGCTCATGGCCAGGATTGCTAGTAAAACGACTCAGCATGCCAACTATAAAGGCTATGTCTGGCCTAGTGCAACACAAATCATACATGAGACTACCAATCAGTTTAGAATAATCTAACTGATTCACACTGTTTCTTCCTTAGAGAGCAGCCTCTTGGTATAATTAAAATGGTGTCTCAATCGGTTTGCACTCACTGCATCCTCAAAAGGAAAGTAGTTTTTCATATAATGGGCTAGGCCAAGGGTGATTCCTTGTCTTTCAAAAACTTACTTTCATACCGAGAATGGTGTTAACAACACCCAGGTCTTTTCATGTCGAATTCTATCACTCATCACATAAAGAGATTGGAAACAAGAAGCAACATCTACATACAAGCAAATAATTATAACCTAATTCGACACAAAACAATAGTAAAGGCATTTCTCCGAGTAATTGATAAGAAAACCCAAAGCTCTTTACTACTTTGTCAAATGTCTGATGTCACAATTTAAGTACTTGATTAAGACCAATACAAGGATTGTTAGAGCTTAACATCCATACGAGCTTTGTAGAATCACATACAAACAAATATCTACTTACAACCCATAGTCTTAGCCTCATTGGCAAATCGACTAGCTACCAAGTTAGATAACCAATAGAGAGCTCATTCCATCATGAATGGCTTCTGCCCATAACATAGAGTCCCTAGATCTCATCACTTCCTAGCAGGATGATGGATTATTCTCCATATGGTAGGTCACATAGTCTTTACCATAACCCTTGGGTACTCTATCACATAAGCCATAACTCATAAAGAATGGAGGAGCAAATGAGTTTGGCACTCTATTCAGGATGTGACTTGCAACCAAAGCAATTTCTCCCCAAATGCAACCAGGCATGCTAGCTGACAAAACATGGAGTTTAACACTTAAGTTAACGTCATGTTCTTACACTCAGTTATGCCACATGATTGAGGCAAGTGAGGAGCAATGGTTTCAAGGATTACGCCCTAGGAGGCACAGAATTCCTTAAACCCTGTCATTGTGTATCCTCTTCCTCTTTTATCACTCATAAACTTACACTTGTCAATACTTAATTGACATAGTTAATGATATATTATGAGTGAGGAAGTTGGATCATTTTCTGAGAGTTTACATGTCCCAATCGGTTGTGTAACAACTTAGGATCAATTAGCAGTGAACTATCCTAACTAACAGTCTCATTTTTTAAACTCAAACCATACATACCATCTATCAAATATGCACAACCAAAATATGTTGAGTGAACAATCAAAATTACTCTACCACACATAAATGAAGTGCATAAACCAAAATAGTAGTAACTACTTTAACATCTTATAAAAGTAGTTCTTTACCTGAAGAAAGGCCAAGTTCACAGTACCAGTGTGAGTGACCCCCATGTCTGCTCCACTAGCCACTGTACCAGTCTTCTTTACTTCAGTAACACCAGTGAAAAGTTTCATTGAGTTGCAAGTATGACAGATGGCAGCTGTATCTAACCACCAATTCGAAGAATTGCTGGCCTTATCTTTTCCCAACATGGCAGTGAAACTTTTAGGCTCAGCCTTATCTACCATCATATGAGCTTCCTTCTGTGGTGTGTCAAATTTAGACTTGTTAGGTAGCCTACAATCTGCCGCAAAGTGATCACATTTCTCACAGTTGTGGCACTTGCCCTTCTTTTCTGGAAGATAGGCTTTTTGGCCTCCAACTTGGGATTGTCACTTTTAGGTGACTTGGATTTTCAAGGAAATTTCTTGGGATTTGTTACCGCATTAGGAGCAGACTATTACTGTCTAACCATCTCCAAGTTATACCTGGCTCGATTCTCATCTTCGATTCGAATAAATCATTTGAGATCATCCAGTCCCGCATGCACCTTTTTCCTATACATTTTATTTTTAAAAGAATGCCATTGAGATTCATCAACTTCTTCATTCATGTCAGCAAAGGTACTCAAAACGGTGTAAAAACAATTCATATATTTTAGACCGAATTGAGTCTTTCACTTCCATGAATTAAACTCAGATCCACCAAAGGATTGAAGTTTGATCATCTCAAAGGGAATAGTAGCCTTTTCCATTTTAAACTAACTACAAAAGTAAATATGGAAAGAGTGCACCTGATTTGTGTATCGCGAAAGCCGAAGCCAAATGGGTGAACCAAATCGCGTACCAAATCCAAATCCAACAGCCAAGTTGAAACCTTTCAGCAGCAGATAACCACCGAGGTAATAACCCAAACCCAACTGACAACTATTGGGATTTACAGGAGGTGAACCAGAGAATAAAGAAACAGTCAAGGCCAAACCCGAGACATTTAGGCTCATGCAAGAACTGGTGGTGAACCAAACAGATTCAAAAGAACCCAAACTGTCAACAAAACTGGTTGTAGAGAACTGGTCTAAAACCAGTTTCACAAACTGAACCAGTTGTAAAGTCTGAGAAAACTAGTTCCAAAAAACAGGCCACAAATGCCGTGAAGGTAACCAGTTAGAAGCCGACGGCTTGCATCAGTTGACAGCAATTTCTGAAAAACAGATTTCTCGTCCTACTGTCTCAAACCAATTATGTCTGAGAAGATCCACAAGAACCAGCTTACAAGACCACTTTGAACTGGCGGTAATTACTCTTGCGAGATGAGTGAATCAATCAACGATTACAGGTTTCGCGCATAAACCAGTTTTCAAATCGCAAAAAACAGTTACACAAACTGATTTCTCGCTCTTGTGCTCCAAATATCGCATAAAACCCTCCTAGGCACAGAATATCCCAAAAGGTGATATCGCACACAGCTGATATAGTGCATAGATATCCTGTCCAAACAGGTGACAAATATCTCTGGTTCGAATCAAATAGCTCCAATAGACCAATCCACCAAGGGGATTCGGCTCCAACAATTGGATTCCGAAATTTCGCCCTCCAACACTAAAAAAAAATTTGATCACAAAGAACTTCCACAATTTCAGCACAAGGGCAAAACCCAAAAGAAAAGAGAGAAACCCAAGTCAAATTGAGTTCTGTGAGAGAGAAAGAGCCGAGACTCTATGGCTTCAATTTCGTTTAAGATGTCCTCTCTGCAACTTGATGGTTAGAAACCCACGCCCAAAACATTTTCTTAGGAGAGAAACCCAACAAAGTGAGAACCCCCAAAGTGTTGTGAAAGGAAAATAACTTCACTTCCGTGAGAACCCTTGGTTCTTCTACCCACGCCCCAAAATTTTCACCAAAGTTTCGGTCTCCAACAGAGTAGGTCTTTGAAAAACGACCCCCAAAAAACCGAGATTGATGTGTGATTGGTGGCTTTTCCACCAGATCAACGGACAATTTCTCTGGTTTTGCCGAAGAAAACCCAAATCAAGAAGAATTTGGACCGCTAGCAAGAAGCCGTCCAAAATTGTCTCAAATCTACTGTTGTGTGAGAGAGAGAGTCACACGGCTCTGTTGAGTGGGTTGAGACCAAGCTACAAACCCTCATTACCTGAACCAATTTCAACAAGAAAAAGAGGGTTTTCTCCAATGGAAAGATGATATGGGTTTAACGGTGAAGAAGAGGTATACCCAAAAATATGAACATCAGTTATTGAAACCCATGTTTCTGTTGAGAGAAACACACGTCCAAATCATGTTTCAAGTGAGAGAAACCCACATCGATTATCTCTTTCAACCACTGCCGTATGAAAACCCAAAATCGTGAGAAACAAAGAGAGCCACGCGGCTCTTTTAGAGGGTGTGGAATCCGACGAAAGAAAGAACCAAATCTGATAATCGTCCCCTTGTGTTACTTCGTGCAAGTCAATAAGAGAGAGACCCACGCCCAATAAGAGAGAGACTGAGAATAATGCTTCAAGATTGTTAGGAGAATTAGGTCAAGCAAGAAGCTGCTTGAAGCATTACACCCAAGGTATCTAGTTTGGAATACCAAGTTTGTTGCCTCCAACCCCTATATATATTAGATACACTAGGGTTTGAATAGGTTAGTGGGCTCTAGCCCAAATAGGCCCACTACACCGGTCCATTATCTTATTGGGCTTATATTAGAACATACATGGGTTATATTATATACCCAACATCAATATGTTGGAAAATGATTTGCTATGTTATTACAAGAGATATTTAAGAAAGTCACAGTACACCCATATGACTCGGGTTGGGTTTCAGGTTTTTTTTCTTTAAACCCGGCTCTACCCAAGATTGAGTTGGGTTTTCCAATTTAAAACCCGGCCCTGCCCAAGACCCATGATTTCTAAACCCGACCCATGTTATTTTCGGGCCGGTCGATGCGGGTAGGGTAATACCCGACCCAAGTTGCAACTTTAAGAGAGAGAGAGAACTACTATCTTGTGGTCTAGTCCAACTAAAGGACATGACTTATTCTGCTTGTGTCATATTATCAACAATTAGCCTACTTCTTATTTCTGAATACCATTAGCCAGTACTCATTTGTGATTACATCATGAATCGCTCAAGTTAATCCATCTTATGGAGCCCTATCCATGTCTTATTCAATCGGTGTGCGTGTAAGAGCTTAATGATAAATTATAATGTGCTTTTTTACTATTTTTGTCCTTTTCCCCCACTTCTTCTTCATATTTTACTGGGTTTTTTTTGGTTCCTGGGATTTATGTGGGAGAAAAAAATAAATCCCAGGAGATTGGTGGGAAAAAAAAAGTCCTAGAAGTATCCTGGTAAAATAAAAATCCCATGTTTGGTTGACCGGATTATGGTGGGAAAAAATAAAACCTTTGTTTGGTTGCTTGAACTCTTGGGTAGAAAAAATTCTTCTCAAGCTTATTTTTGGTTCCTGAGTTTATTTTTGTTCCTGGTGTTATTTTGGGATGGGATGAAAAGGCAATCATTACAAAAGTGGGATTAAAAAATTCACCACACAAGCAATCATTACAAGAGTGGGATTAAAAAAAAACTAGTGCTAAAAGGCAACCAAACATGGGATGGGACCAAAATTTTACTAAATCTTCTTCTTCTTCTTAGGAAAAGAATCCTAAATATTGTGTAAGAATAAAGGGAAAGGTTATTTCAGTCGTTTTAATCTCAGAACTTAGGGTGTTGGTATCTTGGTAGTTTTGCCAAAATTGCTTAGGAAGTTGGAACTTTTCCCTCATTTTTTTTATTATAATATTACTTTTAAGGTAGGGTGCCCTTGCAAAAATCAGCCCCAAGGACGTCCGCATTAGTTACACGTGATTTTTTGCAATTATTTTTTAACTTGGAATTTATTTAGGAACCCGGGGCGGCATCTTAAATTTTATTGATAAGAAAAATAGTTACAAGAGGACGACATAGAACCTTGCCTCTAACCAAAGAAGATACAATCAACTATGATTACCATCTTATATAATTTCTATATTTCCACTTACTAGCATTTTTTCGGCTACAATCAGGCATGTGTTGTTACACGTTGTGTTTGGCCTCTTTCACATTCGTTCGTGGAAATGATGGTTGATGAAGGGTTTATTGAATGAAGTGTTTCTCCAACTAAGAAGAGAGCGAAGAGACATGCTGTAATGAATAACAAAGCATTTTTTGTCAACCCTTGATTTTAAAAGCAAGGGACTTGATAGGCAATTTCCCTGAAAGCCATTTCGTGGCTGGTTTTTGCATGTGAGAACAGCCACGCACGTTGAGTACTTTTTGACATATTTTGTCTTATTCATTTAATTCATATGAGGTGTCAGTTATCACATGCAAAAGCTAGCCACGAAATGTAAACATGATATGAAGATGATGTGTAACCAATGGGGGCACCCTTTTAGCCATGATGCCTTTTTTCATGAACATGACGTCTTTTTTTTCATGATAAATTAGTGTAGGGCAGGTAGGAGAAAGCGGGAGATTTGAGAAGGATCATCTAGATAGGGTGAGAAGTGGCTAAAAATCAGGAAAAAGTTAATCTTATTTTGAATAGATATTTTTGTTTCTTAGACTTTTAGTCATGTCTCACCACATGGAGACACAAAGTTCCTAATTTTTAGCCACTTCGCCTGCCCTACCTCTCTCTCTCTCACCACTCGAAGACACTAGTTTATCATGAAAACAATTCATGTAGCCAAATGCGCCCCTTAGCTTTCGGCTGATTTTTGCAAGGGCACCCTTTAGTTTATGGAAAACACTTCCAAAATGGGTAAGTCGGTCGAAAGTAAAATTGACCAACGATTGGGTCATTTCTCAAGGTGGCAAACGGGCCGTGCCGGCATGGCACGAATAGCTACAGTGAGTGTGCCGTGCCGGCCCGCGACCCCAATTCCAATTTAGAAAATGCATTTTTTTTAGGAAAACCCGAAAATACCCCCGAAAAGTTGTTTCAAACGGCTACTTTGTGGGGTATTTTCGTCCAAAACATATATTTTCATAAAATCTTGAAAATACCCCCCAACAACTCTTTTTGGGGGGTATTTTGGGATTTTCATTGTTTAAATCTTTTACATTCCCTAAATATACTCCCCAACAACTCTTTTTTGTGGATATTTAAGTCATTTCATGTCTTTTACCAAATTAACCTCCCCCCAACAACTATTTTTTGGGGGGTATTTTGGAATTTTCATTGTTTAAATCTTTTACATTCCCTAAATACCCTCCGCAACTACTCTTTTTGTGGATATTTAAGTCATTTCATGTCTTTTACCAAAATAACCCCCCCCAACAACTCTTTTTGGGGGGGTATTTTGGGATTTTCATTGTTTAAATCTTTTACATTCCCTAAATACCCTCCGCAACAACTCTTTTTGTGGATATTTAAGTCATTTCATGTCTTTTACCAAATTAACCTCCCCCCCAACAACTCTTTTTTGGGGGGTATTTTGGGGTTTTCATTGTTTAAATCTTTTACATTCCCTAAATACCATCCGCAATAACTCTTTTTGTGGCATTTCATGTCTTTTACTAAATTAACCCCCCCCCCCCAACAACTCTTTTTTGGGGGGTATTTTGGGATTTTCATTGTTTAAATCTTTTACATTCCCTAAATACCCTCGCCAACAACTATTTTTTGTGAATATTTAAGTCATTTCATGTCTTTTACCAAATTAACCCCCCAACAACTATTTTTTGGGAGTATTTTGGGAAGTAAAAAAATAACCCACCCAATCCTATAAATACAACTTTCCACCCCCTTCATTTCTCACCAAAGCTCACTCTCTCTCTCTCTCTCTGTTATCTAAACTCTCAAATTAACTTCTCTCTCTCTCCCTAATCAAGTTTTCTCTCTCCTAATAAAGATCACCCTCTCTCTCAATCAACTTCTCCCTCCCTCTCTCCAATCCACTTCTCTCTCTACTTAGTAGCACTAAGTACTCATCAAGAGGGCGGCGATTGGCGAACAACAAGAGGGCGAGATTTTGCTCAAATAGGTTGAGGTTGATACCCATTTAAATATTTAATTATAATTCTCCTTTCATTTATTTTTTTTAAACCTCTCTTAATGACCGATTCGGAAGAAGTTTTCTACCCCAACATTGGACATGACAACAACCAAGTCATGGGCAATGATGAGTTCATGGAAGCTTGTTTTGGAGGTCAGTGGAGTGAAGACGAGGTTGAATTTGGAGTCGAAAATGAACCCAACCTTAGTACTAGTGGGAGCCAAGCTCATTCTCACTTTAAAGTTAAAAATGGTAGAACTTCAACTGTTTGGTCTACCTTCACTCATGAAGAGATAACACGTCCAGATGGGAAAGTAGAAGATAGGGCAATTTGTAAACATTATAAAAGGGATCTTAGTTGTAATGTTTCGGGTGGAACGAGCCACTTAAAAAGGCATGCCGACGCTTGTGGTGAAAAGCATGGCCCGTTAGACCCTAAGGAAACCCAACTAGTCGCGCGTTGTGGACCCTGATCTGAGAGAATCAGTTCTGAGGGACGCGAGATGCCCCTGCAATCCTCTGAGATCTCTACAATGTGAATGAGAGCTCTACCAAGGAACTCTCGAAATGATGCCACCCTCACAGCATAGCATGAGTGGCGATACAAAATGAATGAGATACTTCTCGATCCAGAGCAAGGGCTCGAAACCAAGACATACCTAAAATAACTCAGAGTCGCCATCTATGGATATGCCATGGAACCAAAAACAAATGCTCTGTTTACAATGGATAACCAGAGATACAAAAGGTCTGTGCCTGGTGACGAATGGAGAAGGTCCGAATAGCACCCCCAATTCGCCCGAATGCGAACACTTGGTCTCTTATCTCATTTATTTATTAACTTTGAAGAGTTTTGGGTGAAAATCATGTGAAATGGGAACGAATATCTCTGAGGAAAACGTCTACCTAAACATGCATGACCCGAGGATAATAAGCACATACAAAATAAATAAAAAAGTGTGTCACCTAAGCATTGCTAGGTTATGAGTGTCATCCTAAATAGGTGTCTAAATTCTGATAGGCAAACACATGCATGCTACAGCTAAAGGTATAAGGTCTGCACAGATGAGAAATCTAAAACTAGCAGTTAATCACGAAATGGATTAAGATACAGTAAACGAAATAAAGAATAAACAGAAATACTGGCAGATAAAGGAATAAGCATGCGAGAAAGCCAAGAAATGAACACACACTATCATGATCCTATGCAAAAATCATCATCAATATACAAACACAAGCCCTAAGGTGCTAACAACAGACCCTAAGACTCTAATGCTTAACCCCGAGTCTTTAGATGATCTGATGTTCATCCAAAAAAAGCATACGTATCCCTGCCTCCACGAGAATCAAGGCAACGTAGTTCTTCGCATCTATTCTAAGCTATGATGCCTAAGACATCAGACCTCTATTCTAGACTCGACCTAAAAGACCGGACTAGTTATTAAAGCTTCTTATGCGATTATTTAAATTCCAGTGGATTGTGGATTTTAGGACACCCTATATGCCCTAATTAAATACAGGTTAGCCCTAAGCTAATGCAGGTGGTTCCAACAACCTATGTGTAACTAGGCTGTGTGTCCTAAGAAAAATAGTGGGATCACTAACGCATCCTAGACCTAGTCATCAGTCAGCGATGTGAATCGCCAACTGACCGGACGGAGGCGCTCCTTGCTAGGATAAACTCCTAACTCTAACACAAACACACAACAAATCAAGGACAAACTCCTAACTCTAAAACTCTCTATCTAGAACAAACTCCTAACTCTAGAGGAAGAGCTTTTTGAAAATAAGGTTTTAAAGCTATTAATTCCAAAGAGATTTAAAATGTTATTTACAAAAGTTTGGCTGGACGCTGTACTATGTACCTCGTGAAAGAGGATCAAGCCAACGTAGTTCAAAAACGAACTTTCCAAACTAAAAACACAACACTTTAGATTTTTAAGGTTGTTTATGGTTTTTTCAAATGTTTTTTATGTTTTAAATTTGTCTTGAAGTTTTTTTTATATTTTTGGTGTTTAAAAGTGCATTAACACCCTTTCAGCTAAAGGGGACCTGATAGAAGAGCCTCTATACCCACTATATCACTGTAGGGTATTAAAGAGTGAAACATGATCTCTAAAGCCTAGGAGGAAAGAAAACAAACGAGGGAACTAAAATTCCGATTCAAGTAAACAATCTCAAAGAGATGACCAAAAGCTGACGAGACTTAGTCAGTCTCCAAAGGAGAGGATATCTAACCTATGGATTAAAATTTCCAAACAAATGACAGATAAAAAGCTTCTAACCCTAAGGGCAGACTTCTAACCAATGACGTTAAAAAGG
This sequence comes from Tasmannia lanceolata, assembly GCF_043159265.1. Lineage (NCBI taxonomy): Eukaryota > Viridiplantae > Streptophyta > Magnoliopsida > Canellales > Winteraceae > Tasmannia > Tasmannia lanceolata. The sequence continues at coordinate 18,153,292 of NW_027518697.1, read as the reverse complement.
GTACTGACAAGACAAATGGTGTCTAACAACTCTGTAAGAGGAGGAGAATAAGTCAAAAATCGCTAATAACGCTACCAAGAAAGCAGTAAAAATGAGTCAAATACTCGCTAGAAGAAAATAGTTGTTCTAATACAAGGCTAGGTAAGCCTCTTAAAGGGAAGACTCTCTAAATGAGACAAGGCTTGTCTCCAAAAAGTGGGAACTACCACTATGAGACTAAAGTAGTCTTCTAAAAATGGGGGCTCTAGATGACTCTTTCATTGCCCTTGCAATGATAAGGGTTTTAATATCTAAACACACCTAAAAGACTTAACAAATCATCTAAATGAGAAAAAGAAAATGCTACTAAGACTTGACAAGTCCCCTAAAAGAATGGGCTTGGGTTAACACCTTCATCGCCCTTACAATGAGAGGCTACTAATGACTTGAGGTATCTAGAAGACTAGGAAGGTCTACTAAAAGAAAAAGGAAAAGAGGGGAATGCTACTTGGACTAAGCAAGTCCTCTAAGGATGGGCTTTGGCTAACGCCTTCATCGCCACTATATGAAACCAAAATTTCATTCTAAGAAGAAACAAAAGAAATCCCACGTACTTAAGCAGCCAATGAATAAAGGAAGTCACCTCTAAAACAGATAAAGCAACCACTTATAATAAAGATGACATGAAAGCTTTTTAGGGTAAGAGAAAAATCATTTTTCTAATGTATACGTGTGTATCTTTTGACTTTAGCAAAATACAAAGTTCATATTGTAAAACAAAATCTAGAGTACAATTTTTCTAAATGACATTATCATTCGATATCGTCAAACATTCAGCACAAGTTATCATGATTCATTCAACTAAAATATTAAATGGAATGCACATGGACAATCCATAGAGATTGAAGTCATCACCAACAATCAATAGCCAGTAGTAAAGAGAACAGGGATTAAACCATAGACCGAATTAGGGATTGCACTAGTGCAAAATAAGGAGCATAAACCATTCACAGAATTGTGCCAAAACAGGGCTGAACTAAGGGCTGAATCTTATGTAAAACAGGGGCAGCAACCGGGCTGAATCTGTGCTGAAACAGGGGGCAGCAACCGGGCTGAATCTGTGCTGAAACAGGGGCAGCAACATGGACTAGTATTGTACTGAAACAGGGGGCAGCAACGTGGACTAGTATTGTGCCAAAACATGGGCAACAACATGGACTAGTATTGTGCTAAAACAGGGGGCAGCAATATGGACTAGTATTGTGCCAAAACATGGGCGCAGCAACATGGACTAAGTATTGTGCCAAAACATGGGCAGCAGCATGGACTAGTATTGTGCTGAAACAGGGGGCTGAAACAGACTAGTATTGTGCTGAAACAGGGGGCTGAAACAGACTAGTATTGTGCTGAAACAGGGGGCAGCAACATGGGGACTAGTATTGTGCCAAAACATGGGCAGCAACATGGACTAGTATTGTGCTAAAACAGGGACAGCAACATGGACTAGTATTGCGCTAAAACAGGGGCAACAACGTGGACTGAATCTTGTGCCAAAACAGGGAGTATATTATGAACTGTATTGTGCAAAAACTGGGAATGACTCATGGGCTGAATTGTGCCAAACAAGGAGCTGAATCATGCAAACACAAATTATTAAGACATGTCAATGCCACAGTCAACAAATGGAGGTTGCCATGAGCGTCACTATGTCTTATATATCAAAACTACCATGGTACCTAAGAATGGGTGACAGAAAAAATGATTTAGAAATAGCAACTAGTCCATCTTATGACATTGAAACCGATTAACGACAAAACTGGAATACGAAAGAGTGCACTGATACAAACATCACTATAATTAAGAAATTATATGACCTCATATTATATCTCCTTATAGAGGTGTCCGTTGATAATTTGCCATGATTTTGCAAGAGGGAAAAAAATGAACCATAATGGTCAAAGCCATGAGAAGCACAGATAGGATCAATGGCACTGCTAGCATCTAGTGATGTGGATATAGAGAGTTGGACATTCATAGCTCCAAAGCTACCCCAACTTCCCAAATGATCCAAAGGAAAACAATTAACAGAATCAACTAGTTGCAGGCAATAAGCACAACTAACAATGTTAAGTGCTGGAGTTCCAAGAAAAACCACATTACCATTACTATGAAAATCATTTCACTTCTTATTCTGCACTTAATCACCTGAAAATAATTTCAGTTCTTTTATACCCGATTGATATAATTCGAAGGAAACAAAATAAGAGTAATTCCAACTCAAAGCAATTATCGAATCAAAACTATGCCCATATCCATATCCCCTTCCTAACAAACCCCATGGATTTAGGAGCAGCTCTTATATACTTTTTTCTTAAAAGAAATCAGCAAAAACAAACGAGAAATCCCAAGAGATCCAGAGAAGAGTGGAACATTGAGCAACCCAAGAAGATTAGCATGAGAAACTAAATGGAAATCGAAGCACAGTCTATGAAATCTAGAAAGAATTTTTCGATATGTTGAATAGAATAGCCTCAGAAAACAAGCAAGTATAACATGCACACTCTATATACGAAACAAGAAATTACGAAAAGGGAATTACCTGAAATTTAGGCCAAAATAGACTCTGACTTCTAATTTAGATTCTTGACGCGCTCCGAAACCGAACTAGCTCTTTGCTTTCTGAGGTGATAAATGCTGATCTCCTATCTCTCTCTGTGATTTTCTTAAACAAAAATGAAAGAGGGTTTGGGTCTTTGAAATGGTAACTGAAAATAGGATGAGGGAATTGGGGTGGGATGAGAGTTTTGAAGTGGCTTTGGGAGATGATTAGTGGTGGCTGAAGATGGGATAGAAGGGGTAATGGTGGAAATGGGTTTGATTGGAAAATTTCCAAGGGGGGTTTTGGTAGTGGTGATGGGGTTTTGAGGCTATGGTGGGGGTGGAATATATATGGTGGTCAGAGGATCAAAGCTCGTTACCAGATTTAATGGAGGTGGCGGAGACGAATGGTGTTGATGGCGAAATTAGTGGTGGCGGCTGAGGCTCGAGCCTCCTCTGCAAATCCCCTCTCTGCTAGGGTTTTTCTCCCCACTTCTTGATCTTTTTACTTCTCTCTATCCCTATTTTTTTTCTTGCCCAAGATGAAGATTCCTAAAATCTAAAAAAAAAAGTGAGAAAATCAAAGAGGAAGAGGGATTTTGAGTTGAGATGGTGGCTGCAAAGGAAGGAAAAAGAAAAGGGTTTGTAGTGAAGGTGGTGTGTGGAGATTAATGGTGATATGGGGGCTCTGAGGTAGACGAGAATGGGTTTTGTATGGAAGAGGGTTTGAATGGAAATGTGGGGTTGTAGAGGTAAAAATGAAGATGGGTTTAAAAGGTTGGGATGGTCGAATTCCGGCAATCGGGGTTTGGTCGGATTCCGGCAAGATTGCCGGAATCAATGGGGATGGATGTGGAACGGTGGTGGCTGTAAGAAGAAAAAGAAGAAGCAGAAGAAGAAGAAGAAGGAGGAGGAGGAAAATGAGGCAAGGGCGGAGCTCATGTGGTCGGGTTCCGGGTTAGTAGTGGCCGGAATCTACGGATCTTGCCGGAATTACAGTTTGACTTTAAAGAAAAAGGTTTTGGGCAGTGAAGAAGAGAGTGAAGGTGTAAGGAGATGAAGGGAAATCAAAGGGTTGGAGGTTTGGGGTTGATGAGGCCGGAGAATGGCCGGAATCAATGGCCACCTTCTTCTCCTTCAATCTTCTTCTCTCCCTCTCTCTCTATTTTCACCCTTGTTAGAAAATGAGCTCCCCTTGTTTTCTCAACGAGAATGGGTTTTAAGGAAAAATTATGTTTCTGACCCCCCCTTTCTTTACAGGAACAACCGCCTCTAGTGTATTTACCACTACTCTTTTTCACAGCAAAGGGGTGGCTCGGTAGGTGAGGGGATAAAATAAGAAAATGATATATTTGCTCCTCCCATGCATTGCCTTAGGCAGCTCCTATGGAGTGTTTGTTAGTTCCAATTTCCAAAACAAAGGTGGTCTTGGGTAATAGCAAGGGGGGAAATATTATGAAAAATATCTCTTTAGAGGTTTGATCTCAACCCTCCAAATCCCCTTTATGCTCAATGGTGAGGATTGAGGGCTATTTAATCACCTATGAAGCTTCATAATATTCCTTCCAAACTAATCCTAGCCCTAAACCTCCATTAATCTAGATAATGCACCCCTTAATTATGTAACATATTAATCTGCACGCCTGCTTATTCCCCTGGACAGCCCCCCACAGTAAACTTGAACTGGCTTTCTAGGTTCAAACGCACCCCCTTTTCTGGCTAAATCGTCACCCTTATTCCTACACTACACTACATTACACTTCATTCCCTCACTAGGCAAACCTCGGCAGATTCGGATGAAATTTCATGGGGACCTAAATGAGATCCTAACCTACTCTAGGAACAAATTGGGGACGCTAAAAACTAATTTGATATGGTTTCTATCCTAACCGAGCTTATTATGGTTCGGTCAAAATGGGGTGTCTACACACGTCTAGTTCAATAGGAACATTTTCCTACTCTCATGATAATAATAGAAGAGAAATAGCCACATATGTTATACACTCCAAACAATCATTTGTTTTTGGAAAAGATAAACGTTTTGAAAAATATGCTAAACAAGCTTTAAATCCTGCTTTTAAAAGGGTACCTAGAAATACTTTAAAATCAGACAGTTGTAAAAATTTTAATAAACGTAAACAACAATTGATTTCATATTTTTGAAGGATTTAATGGGAAAATTACACTTACTTCCGATATTTGGAGTACCAAAAAGGGTTATTCATATATTTGTGTAACCGCACACTATATCAACTCTAATTGGCTTTTAGAAAAAAGAATTATTAGCTTTAGTCTTATTGATTACCCACATATTGAAAATGTTATATCAACACATATTTAAAATACTGCTCGTGAATATAATATTACAATTTTTTTCTTCTATAACTCTAGATAATGCTAGTAATAATATTTTCGCAGTAGAGTTATTAAAAACTGAATTGAAACCTATTTTAAGTGGAAAACTTTTTCATATTAGATGTGCATGCCATATTTTAAATTTGGCTGTGCAAGATGGTATAGCTCTTATTGATCCACAAATAAAAAATAATAAAACTTATATTACATTTATCAATTCTTCAATGTTTAGAAGACAAGAATTTATAAAATTATGCAACACTAATGGGAAAGAATTTTCTAAATTCAAATTAGATGTTAGACATAGGTGAAATTCAACTTATTTAATGTTGAAACATTGCCTCCCATATAAAAATTTAATATTCAATCATTTGGTAATGAAAATATACCTCAACCTCTCTGTTACACTGTAGGTCTCCCAGATTGGAACACTTGTGAGGATTTCATGAGTTTTCTTGAAGTTTTTTATACTGCAACTAATGCTTTTTCTGTTGTTTACAAATCAACCTCAAACATAATTATGAGTAACTTATATAACATCACGCTTACTTTTAAAAAAAATAGAACTGAAAGAAATGAACAAATATTTGAAGTCATTGAGGTTAAATTTAAAAATATTTTAATGAAATTCCACATTTATATTCCTTCAGTACAGTAATGGACCCTAGGTTTAAGTTACAAGGTTTAGAAGTCTTATTAGAATAGTGCAATAACAACATCGGTAATGATCCTGAAGATTCAGGGAATAGTATAAATGAAATTAAATCATTATTAAGGTCTATGTATCGTATATATGAGGTGGAACATGGACAAAGAAGACCCAATTCTTCTACGAGCTCGGGGCCTAAAAATAATCCAATTTTTACTTTAATAAGCCTAAAAAGAGCAAAACCTAGTAGTATTAGTGAAGCATCTTGCAATGAGTTATCATTGTATTTGAAAAATGAATATTATATCAATCCCGAAGAATGAGAAACTTTTAAAATTTTGCCGTGGTGGAAAGCAAATGATAAAACATATCCAGTGCTATCCATCATGGCACGTGATATACTAACCCCCCCGGTGTCTACAGTAGCATCGGAGTCCGCTTTTAGTGCAGGTAACAGGATTTTAGAAGACAAAAGAACCAAAATGTCATAAAAACATTAGAGGTATGTGTATGGTTGAAGGACTGGCTTGATGCAAATGCTAGGATACAAGGACTGGAAGGCTCAAGCTCATCATATGTTGAAAACTTTTAATTTAGAAGTTGTTGTAATTTCAAAATTGTATTTATTTTTTCTCTTTTCTTTCCTTTAAAGGGTTAGAGGTAAGGTTTCATGTCCTCCTCAGCTCCTCTTTTCTTGTTATAATATTTGATATTAATAAAATTTAAAGGTGCCGCCCAGGTTTCTGGATAAATATTCCGGGCACAATCGATCTTTGTTTCTAAATTACTATTGTAAAGTAATTGTAAATAAAATTGACAAAATGGGACCAAGAAAATTGTTCACAAAATATGGAAAATAAAAGAATTTTTTTTTTAAAACAGAACATTTCTCGGAACTCCGTGGGAATTCCGAGAAATGTTCTGTTTCAAAAAAAAAATTTCTCGGAACTCCGTCGATACCCACGGAGTTCCGAGGAATTTTTTAATTCTTGGGACTTTTGTGGGATTTCCTCAGGAAACCCACGTTTGGTTGGTGGGCCCAAAATAATCCCAGGAACCAAAATAACCCCGCACGAAACCGGAGGAAGGAAAAAACAAACTCCCAAGGCCCAAAATAATCCCAGGAACCAAAATAACCCCGCACGAAACCCGAGGAAGGAAAAAAAAACTCCTAAGGACCAAAATAATCCCAGGAACCAAAAATAAGCTTGAGAAGAATTTTGTTCTTCCCAATAGTTCAAGCAACCAAACAAAGTTTTTGCCCACCATAGTCCAGTCAACCAAACATGGGTTTTTTATTTTACCGGGATACTTCTAGGACTTTCTTTTCCCCACCAATCTCCTGGATTTTTTTTTTCTCCCTCATAAATTCGAGGAAAAAAAAACCCGGCAACCAAACAGAGGTTTAAACTTCTTAGAAACTTAAATCTTGTGAAACTTGAGAATCATCCTCAAGCTGAACGGACAAAAGTCTTTTTATCACAAGAAGGGTGACCGATTTCTACTCAGACGACCACATGACTTCCAAAAAGCAAACCCAATTACGTTAAGGATACAGAAAGGGAAGAGAGAGGGAAAGCCTTTTTTAATGTCTTCCATAAAAACTAGTTCCATTAGTCCATTGTACAAATGCTGTAAACTATTGTATCAACTGACACGTCCAATCTCACCTATGCTTTGACTGTTAGATCTTTGACTCCACTTTCTCTTTCCCCAATTGCCAACTAATTTCAAGAAAAAGAATGGAAATAATAGAGCACCCCAAAACACTAGAAAAATGAAAGGCACAGTCTCCAAGTCATTTCCAGTCCAGATAACCAGCCCTAGAAACCCCAGAAATGTAAAAGTAAGGCAGAAAGTCACTTTCATCTTGAGATGCTCAAAGCTAAACGATTGTTTTTGGGTCCCACTTGAGAGAATGGTTGTTGAATCGAAACCGTTGATCTTGTACTACATCAAGATACAATCCAGATGTTCAGTGGGGACGTCATATGGGTAATAAAAGGAGCTAAAAAACAAAATCAACGGCTTGATTTATTATCTTGGGGAAACCCTAAATAGGCTTGATTGTTCAATAGCTTAGGATCATCCGATCAAGGTTACAGTTCGGATCAACGGACCTGATCACTTACAAGAAAACGTAAGTTGCCCCACAAGTGTGCCTCGTTATTTGTACCATGTTTTGATAATTTCAATAACTGACTTTGTCTTTTTTACTATATATACCCAGGCTCAGCTGTCAATTGCCCATCACAATTTCTAAAAAAAGCTCCCAAAACCAAATTGAGAAAGAAATGACAAGATGAGTCAATCCACAAATCAAAACTCGGTAGTGCCAATATCAGTACCTTTCCAGAAAAGAAAAAAAATAAATTCGTCTGTAGTGATGACGTGGCAGGCGATGCGTTTTGTGAGGCTCGCCTATATAATGGCAAAGATGAGATTAAAAAAAACAAAAAAGCATATCAAAGAGAGAGAGAGAGAGGTGAAATTAGGGTTAGGGTTCGTCTTTGTGGCTTCCTTTTCTCCTCTTTTTTTTCTTCTGCTTCTTATTTTCGTTTTCTAGGGTTAGGGTTTCTTCTTCTTTGTTTCGTCTTTTTTTTCTTTTGCGATGGCGCAGGATAGCAGATCAAGTGGGATTGTGAAGTGGTTCAACGGGCAGAAGGGTTTTGGGTTCATAACACCAGATGATGGAGGGGAAGATCTGTTCGTTCATCAGTCATCGATCAAATCGGACGGCTATCGTAGTTTGGCAGAAGGAGAGGTGGTTGAGTTCGAAATCGAGCAAGGGGATGATGGGAGGACGAAGGCCGTTGATGTGAGTGGGCCCAACGGGTCTCCGGTTCAAGGCGATCAAAGGGGTGGTGGGGGTGGAAGAGGAGGTGGTGGTGGTGGTGGGTATGGGGGTGGCGGAGGAGGATATGGGGGTGGGGGTTATGGTGGGGGTTTTAATGGTGGAGGAAGAGGTGGGGGAAGAGGGGGTGGGAGAGGGAGAGATGGGGGTGGGGGAGGAGGTTATGGTAGTGGTGGAGGAGGAGGAGGAGGGGGTGGTGGTTGTTATAATTGCGGAGAGCAGGGGCATTTGGCGAGGGACTGTTTTCAAGGCGGAGGGGGTGGCGGTGGGAGATTTGGGGGGAGTGGTGGTGGAGGAGGAGGAGGGGGTGGTGGTGGTGGTGGTGGTTGTTATAATTGTGGAGAGCAAGGGCATTTTGCTAGGGAATGCCCTAGTAATAGGGGCTGATGTGTTTTAATTACCATTGATCCATCCATCCAATGTTTTGAATCGGGTTTTGGCTTTTTAGGTCGCAGGCGTTAGGGATCGGCGATTGATGAAGGTGGGTCTACTTATTTTAGTTGTGTTCTTTCTCTTTTATTTTGATGGATATGTGGTTTTTTGTTTGGTTTAATGGATTGTGGTATTGGGTTTGTTTATGGTGTTTTGGTGAGAGAATAGAGATTAAAATATCTGTTAGTCTCTCATGCTCGTTATATACTTACATGGTTTGATTAATGTAGTAGGGTTTTTTATGAGGGTGGAATGTTTTTTTATATTGTTTATTGGGTTTTTTTTTTTTTTTTTTTTGGATTATTGTCTTTAGTTTTGTTGTGATGGGTTAGATGTGGCTAATCATTCATTGAGAATCATGCTCTGTTATGTGATTGTTCTTGTTACTCGGTAGAGATTATTTTATTTTATAATTATTGCTTTTGTGGTTATGTGATTGTTCTTGTTACTCAGTGGAGATATTGGGTTTTCTCTTGGATTATTGTCTCTAGTTTTGCTGTGATGGGTTAGATGTGGTTAATCATCCATTGGGAATCATGCTCTGTTATGTGATTGTTTCTTGTTACTCAGTGGTGATCATTTTATTTTGTCATTATTGCTTTTGTTGTTATGTGATTGTTCTTGTTCCTCAGTGGAGATCATTTATTTTATCATTATTGCTTTTGTTGTTATAGTATGTGGAATATTTGCTTTGTTTTTTGTTAGGTGAGTTTTGGTATCGGATTCATTGTTTTCATCTACTGATGAAAAGAAGTCTTGAAAAGCTGGTTTTCTGTACCCTTCTGTTCATGATTGCCATGGACCCTGTACATGCTAGTACTGGTAATAACTGCACGGGGAAGCTTTGTTTGTCACTTCTGCCATCATGGAAGTACCATGGTCTTGAGCATTCTTTCCTTTCATGTGAAAGGGTTTTTTTTTTTTTTTTGAATGCCATCTAAGAGGGTATTGTAGAGCTGTAATTTGAAGACAATTCAAACAATGGGAGGGTATTTTCATAAAATAGTATAATAAAAATTGTTTTTATTACTCATTTTTTTTAAAAAATTGGATTTATTACTGTCCCTCATGATTTTGTTACTTATCTATTTTCCAATTCGAAATAGAATCCGAAATGTGTTCATGGATCCTGGTAATGTGTCTAGATTCTCTCCGCTTAAGTTTGGATTCCAATGTCGGTCGACACCCCTATTGGCTCATATGCTAGTCATATGCTAGAAAATGTTTAGGGTTATCCGATGAGTGATTTCATGTGGGTCACATGAAAGTTTGTTGTAGCAATCACTTTCTTGTGTTGTAGATAGAAATTACAAAATTACCAGGAAGCTCTTGTTCTGAATAGGTGGAGAATTTTGTTCTGCCATGGGGGTTCGAAATGGTTTGGGAGGGTCCAGAAATGTGTGGGCCTTTCAGCCATCTCCCCTCTACTTATTTTTCAGGTGTTCACAACCCTAACAAACCCGCTTTGTTCTCTTTATCTTCAATGAAGAGAAAAATGATAAAGATGTGCTTTGCAAGACATATACCAAAGAAGCTGCAATGGTCTTCCTATATTCTAATGGCCCTTCTTACATCAGTGATCATCTATTCCTTGAGTTGTTCACCTATTTTGTATTATTCATATTGAAGTTGATTCTTGCCACTCAATCGGTTTTTGGGCCTTTAACTCTATTCCTTGAGTTGTTCCCCTGTTTTGTATTGTTCATATTGAAGTTGATTCTTGCCACTCAATCGGTTTTTGGGCCTTTAGCTCTCAATCATGGTGGGCGGATTGACAAACCACCTGCACAAGGTGGTGAAGACAATCAGTTTCAAGACGTGAAAAATATAACATTGATTTGTTGGGTCTAATCTTTCTTTGCATTCAAGGCTTGAACCTATCCATGTTCTACCTGATCATGGTAGCTGAAAATCTCAGGTTATTCCACTTATGCTCGCTGGAAAGATCCACACACATTGTTCCCTTGAATCTTTGGAATGATTTTCCCCACACTGATGACATTCGATTCATGATGTAGTAGTGACTACAAAAGGAATGTGTTTTCATTTACCCGGGGGCCTTTGTTATTGCATGGAATGAAACTTGATTTGATAAAACTCGCTTGTAATTTTGCGTAGAAATGCATTAATTCCTTTGACATCTAATCGTCTATTTTTGATGTCATCATCATCCTTTAAGTTTGTCTTTTGTGTTCCTCTTAATTTAAATCGTTGTCAGTCATCTTTAGCTAGGGTTAGTCCTACTCCTACTTCGGGGGACTTGAGGAGTAACTCATTTGTGCCACATGACTTTTAGCTCCTACTTTGAAAACCCAAGTTAGTCGTGAGGCCTGGGATTTAGCCCAGAAATTCCACCCGTTAGTCCTAGTCCTACTTCGGGGGACTTGAGGAGTAACTCATTTCTGCCACATGACTTTTAGCTCCTACTTCGAAAACCCAAGTTAGTCGTGAGGTCGGGGATTTAGCCCAGAAATTCCACCAAAATCCGTTTCTCTTGTTAAAAATGTCACTAAGAATCCTTCTCAAACAGTTCACAGCTCTCTCCGTTCATGAAAATGACCAATATACCCTTATAAAAATGAGAAAAAATAGAAAAATTGAAACTTTTCTAAAGAATTCATAAAATACTCATAGCAAATGTCTAAAATGCCCTTATATAATTGAAAATGATAAAACATTAGAAAAAAATATAAAAAAATCCCCTAAAGAGGAAACAATCGTAAAATACACGTGCCATGGAAAATGACCAAAATAACCATCTCATTGAAAATGACAAAAAATAGAAAATTATATCCTAAAAATTAAAAAGAAATCTTGAAATACCCATATATTATGAAAAATGACGAAAATGCCATTCCTCAGGAAATAAACAAAATATCCTTAACTCGTGGAAAATAAGAAAAAACAAAAAATGAAAAACAATTCTAAAAAAGAAATAAAATCCTAAAATACCCTTTTCAGTAGGAAATTTGACCAAAATGCCCCTATCTCATAGACAATCCCCAAAGTACCTACTAAAATAGGCAAGTATAGGATGACCCATTTGTTTGAATGGTCGAATCCGAACATTTATTTCTACCTGCCATAGATAGGCCAATAACATTTGTTTATTTGAGCCCATAGCTGAGCCCACAAACTTCTTGGGGGAAATTTATTTAGGGGAAATGATACATTCGTGTCCCTTTTTCTTCATTGGGCAACTCTCTTGCAGTGTACAAGTGTAGTCATAAATACAATAGAGTGCCCCCATTTCAAATAAAATACGCCAAAGGGGCTAGCCTAGGGAAGCAAAGGGGGCAAATTTACTACTTCCCTTATTTAGACCCACAATTCGTGCCCCACAAACTTCATATGGTAATGGTGAAAATTACAATGTAAAACTTTTTAGGACTTTATAGTCCCCATTTCTTCACAGCTACTGCAAGACTTCAATGCTCCGGCCATTCTAAAATCCCTATTGAGGTAAGGGTGCAACTTAGGGTCAGACTCAACCCGAACCTGCCAGGTTCAACCTGATTTTGGCTTGGTTGGGTCGGCATTTCCTCTGTTTGGGTTGGGAAATGCCAACCCAATTTAATTTTGGCTTGGGTTAGGGTTGAGGCCCTGGCAACTTGACCTGAACCTGGCCTTCGTCCTCTAATTTATCATGATTTTCTCTGGGTTATTTTTTTCTCGTATTTTTCATTTTTGTCCTAGGTGAACACAAACCCTACCCGATCCGATTTGGGTAAGATGGGTTGGGTTAGGGTTGACCATCCTCAACCCGAGGCTCCAGTTGGGTCGGTTTAGGGTTGAGGGAATGCTAACTCGGGTTGGGCTAGGGTTGGCCTCAACCCGATCCAAACCGACCCTAGTTGCACACTTGCACCCCTATATTGAAGTCCCTGATTCCTCGGGCATTCCCTTAGTGCCCACATACTGCTGGACTTACTGATGTGATCCGGCCTTGCCTTCGACAATCCCTATATTTTCCAGTTATTCTCTTATTTTTATTGTTATTATAGAGCCTAGATGTTGGGGTTGTCCACATCATGAGAGGCCACCACCACCTTACCACTTTCCCTTATGTGGGGCCGTGGGGGAACTGTGAACTATTTACGGGCATAGTAAATGGGTTCCCTTTCTTCCTTCTTCCATGTCTGTTTGAACTAGCCATTTGACAGGCCTTGGCTGGGATCTTTTCATATTCCCAACGAAAAGTCTATCATCCAGTTATAGTTATAATCTCTAACAGTTAGTATTTTCTGTTGCTGAGTATTATCCCATTGTATGCATTTTTTTGGGGGATTTGCTGTCAATGTTTGCTCACAAAAGGGATGTTAGAATTGGATGATTGGCTTGATATCTGGGCTAGAGGCGATGAAAGTCCTTCAAGCGGACCTATTTCAGTGGGCACAATTCACTGTGTAGGAATGAGATGGTGCCGTACTCAATCCTTCCTCATATTGACACCCATAAATTTAGTCATTCCACCCATAAATTTAGTCATTCTACATCAATTTCTCGCTCTAAATTCGTCATCCAAAGCAAGTTGCCTCTCTTTACATATACGGGTTTTCCCTGTGGATGGCAAGTCAGGGTTTATTTTATCCTTGGATAGGTTTTACTTTTACATATTGGTAGGGTATACTGTACAAGGAGGATTGTGAATACTAGATAAGATTGTCAAGTATCCCCAGGATAGCTTATCCATGAATTTCTGGCTCGATGGGGAACAGTCCTTACTGGATAAACTGACATGGTTGTCATACCTAATTTTCAGGGTATCCATACCTCTCTATATGTAATTGTTGCGACTTTATGCTTCGAGTAAGCCATAGAAAATTTCAATATTTTACCTAGTCATGTAGATATATTGGTACTACTATTCAGATGTGTGGAACTGCCATGACAATTGGGTGTCATTGTTATTTCCTTGCCTCCAAAGGGCTGTTCTTTTGAGGCTATCAGGACGGGGATTATTTTATCCTTGCATAGACTTGCTATCCTCCATTCACGTCGAAAAACAGCCCCAATGCACATGGTATACTATACAATCACGGTAGCTTATCCCTGGAAGTTATTAGAGATGAAATTATCCAATCAGAGCACCCAATTATAGTAATTGCTTATCCAAGGATATCTATCCACATGAAGAAAGAATGACCCCAAAAGCAAAAAAGGATTGGTTGGGACCCGACCCACTTAGAGGGTAAGTGTTTGGGCTTCGTCTGAAAAAGAAAAAAGAAAGGAAAAACCCTTTTCATTTGAGAAACAAGTTTCTCTCATATGGTTAAGTGAGAAAGAGAGAGAAATGAGAGACATAGCATTGAGAGTTTTGATGCTTTATACACAAAAGAAGACTTGCTTTTAGGCCTCGCATGCTCTTCTGCAAAAGGGTTTCTTCACGCTCAGGGGTTCTTTTATGAGATTCTATTAGCCTCCTTTTCGCAGGGCAAATTCTCTTCCTCTTTTGAACTGTACACAATGCCTTTTCATGATGAAATCTTTTGCCTTGCGATGCTTCTCACTTCTCAGGCATGAAATAGAGATAAGCAGAGAGAAAAGATGATTAGCATCTATTGCTCTTTACTTTTGACGGGTTCTTTTTCATCAGTTGTTACAATCTAAACATAGCAGAATGTGAAGAAAAAAGTTGTTATATATGATTAGAGTTGAATAGGATATTCTCTATACTGTATGATATTTTAAAGAGAAATTATTCAGTAGACGAGCTTAATTTTCTCTGGAAGGAAAAATACTGGCATCTTAAGTATAATAATTAAGAGGGGTCGAACAATTAAGTATAGTTAGCCATCAAAACTTGCCTGGATCAGATATGCCTAGCCCTTTGATCTGTGGAAATTTTGGTATTATCATTTTTTTAACTATCTATCTAAATCATCCACTTTACCCTCCACAGAAAGAATGGTTAGGATTTCTGATTGAGAAGATTTTAGGGCATGGTCGAACTACAAGTGAATCAATAAGATGTTTTGGATCATTGAAAAAGTAGTCTATACCTAAACACTTTCACAGGGCGCGGTTTGCTTTCGACATGAGCGTAAAACAAATTTTATGCCTGTTTTGAAGTTGGCTGCCCATTTTTGGGGGAAAATGTGTGCAAAATTTGTTTTACGTGGCTTAGTTTCTTTAGACGTAAATTGGGCATGAAAACAAAGTTTACACCCACTTTTACACTTAAAAATGTGCATAAATTTTGTTATACTCAAAGAAATGTAGCCTGAAAGAAACATAGCATTGGAAAATGAGGGAAAATGAAGCAAAACAACTGTTTGTGAAGTCGATTAAAAGAAACATAGCCTGTGCTTTTGCAAGGTGGTTCTGTTACTTCTGTCGAGGTGTGGTATAGATTATTAGAACAACTGTGCTTTACACTCTTTTGGGTAAATTTGTTTTACATTTTACGTTGAAATAAACAGAGCAAATGCAGTCGATTTTAATGCAACAAAGACCACTTGTAACACCAATAAAATCATCCTTTTCTTCCTTTGTTTTTAATTAATTAAAAACTATCTTTGCTCTTCTGTTTTTTTCGGCGAAGAGATGATATTTTGTAAGGGTGTATTAGGAAAGGGGCAGCAAATGTTCCATTGCCTGGGAAGGGTATGTATGCCATATAAAAATCATGTAGTGGAATTGGTTTGGGATTTTTTATAAGGTGTACTTGTAACCTTGGAGCTCTTGGATTGCCTCAGCCTTGGACTAATCAACATACAAGATGTTTTCGTGTGGTTTATATGTTTGTTTGTGTTATCATCAAACCCTAGGTCGAAATCTTGGGCGTTTTTGGCTACACAAGCTCTCGATATTCATTAGAATTCCAAATGCCAATGAATATCACACGCCTAAATGGCCCTATGTCCCCCTTGCACATATTCAAATCAAATTCTACCAAAATGAAAAAATTTTGGTAGCAGCAGGTCTTGTCTTTTCTTTCTTTGTTCCCCATCTCTCTTTGTTGGTAATTGCACTCCTACTTTTTCCACTACTGTCCGAGATGACTGCAACACAACCCAACACAACTCACCACTATTCCATTATTCTTCTAGACAAATCAAATGGTTGTCTCCTCCCTTTTGACTTTTTATTCTACTACTCTCCGAGCCACCCCACACAACCAAACATAGCCGAGTACATCGCTTTTTCCAAAAGGGAGAAAGAAATGTTGCAAAGAGGCATCCTAGAAACCAATAAGAACAGGAAAAAACACTTTTATGGGGATTGTTGAGACAAATTTGTAGAGGGGCAGTGATAAATCGACCCCCATCTATCTCTCTCCCTCTCTCTCTCTCTCTCTCTCTCTCTCTCTCTCTCTCTCAGCACTCCACAATATGGGGGTCGATTTAAGACATATGGGGTCGATTTATGACTACACATGATGAATTTATGGAGATGCAAATTATCAAAGTAGGAAAAACAAGGAGAAAATAGAATGAAGTAGGCCTGTTAGTTTAAGATTATGACAACAAAGTGTGAGTGCTAAACCAATTATTGGACTCAAATTTAAACTAATTTTGAGTCCAATAATTGGATTGGAACTCACAATCGGTTGTCTTAGACTTGTACAAACCGGGCTTGAAGCTTTATCTTATAGACTTATATTTTCCTACCTAAGCAGGTGTCTACATGGAAATAAATATATTGCCTACAGCTATTGATACAAGTTCAATAACTAACTAGCATGCCCACACTTAGATGCAACATAAAAGAGCAAACAATAACACAATTCTAGAGACCCTCCATATAATAATTTTCCATATAATAATTTTTATGGAATATAAGACAGCAAGGTACTCTTTCACATGACAATACCCTTTTCATTTTAACTAACATTTTTGGAATAATCAGAAACACCCATTGTGTCATGAATCAAAACACCCTTTCATATTTTTTTATATTTTAAAAATATCCTACAGGTATCCTATGTTGTTGAATAGTAAAATTAAAAGTGTGTGTGCATGTACGTGTGCAAGCGCCCCCCGTTGTGTGTGTGTGTGTGTGTGAGAGAGAGAGAGAGAGAGAGAGAGAGAGAGAGAGAATGGGCGCATATGGCTTGCCATTAGCATTAGCAATTCAGCAAGAAGTGTTACAGAATGCTTTTACAAGATCTCAAACATAACAAGAGCCTACAGTAACAAAAACTGAAGAAGAAGATGATATATAAAGAGAGGGTGAAACTACCAAAACTTTAGTTGATGAAATTGTCATTGCAAGTGATGGGTCTTTCTATTTTCTTCTATTAGGCATAAGTCTAGAATCTAGATGATGGGTCTTTCTATTTTCTTCTAGATGATGGTTCTTTCCATTCTCTTCTCATGGGCTGTGGAGGTGGTGGTGCAAAGGAGGAGATGAGAGAGGAGAAGCTGTGAAGTTGGTCAGAAGATGAGGAGTTAGAGGAGGGGGAGGGCACTGGTAGCACTTTGTGAATAACCCAAATGTGTCTATCTGATGGATAAAATTGGTCATACTTGCCCATCCCCCAAACCCAAACCCAACCACAAAAACCCACATCGCAACAAACATGTTGATCAAATAGCTTCCTGTCCATCCCCCAAAAAACCATGGAGGTTTCTCCACAGCATTCTGCAAAAAAAGAAAAAAAAAAGAAAAAAAAGAAACAGAAAACCCTTAATAGAGAAACACTAACTTGTATAAGCTCTGATTTTATGTGGGTTCTCTTTTATAATCCATTTTAAGTGGAAAAAAAAAGACCATAGCAAGAAGACCACAGCATGTTGCATAAAACTCTGAAGTTTTGTGGGTTCTCTTTTATCATCTTGCTAGCTTATATAAGCCATTAAAAAAACCATCTAGCTTATATAAATGACAACACCATAGCATGTTGTATAAAGCTCTGATTTTTTGTGGGTTCTCTTTTATAATCCACCTTCTATAAAAAAAACACCATGAACAAAACTCTGAATCTGTTGTGGTTCTCTTTGATCATCAAGCTTATATAAGCCATTCAAAAAAAAAAATCATCTAGCTTATATAAATAAAAAAACACCGTAGCATGTTGTATAAAGCTCTGATTTTCTGTGGGTTTCTCTTTTTATCATCTAGCTTATATAAAAAATCACCATAGCATGTTGTTACATAAAACTCTTAATTTTTTGTGGGTTCTCTTTTATGATGCAGCCTATATGAAAAAAAGCACCATAGCTCTTTGTACAGAGCTTAGATATTTTGTGAGTTCTCTTTTATCATGTATAGCTAAGCTAAAACAAAAAACAATACCTCTCTAGCCGTTGCAGAACGGAAAGTGAACATGTGGGCCAGGGCAGGGATGATGTAGACTGTGAAGCTAACGAGAAGAGATCCAACGGCTGAATTGATGGGCCCAAAGAAAGGGAAGATTATGGCCAAAAACCATACAGGAATCACCACAGGAAGCCTTGCCAGAGCACGCTTACACATGCTTTTGCATTCATGCATCCCTATCGCTTTTTCCCACACGAAATACAAAGGAGTGCAGGCAAACCCAAATGTAATGAACTGTTTTTTCCACACCAAAAAAAACACACTCAGTACTATTAATAATTAAAAGCTATTGATATTGGCACTACAATGTTTTAATAATTACACGAACCCTACTTGTCTTTTCATTTTCAATTGGTTTCTAAACAGCTTTTTTAGAACTACAAATAACCTTTGGGAAGTGATATCAGCACCACCATGTTTTGATATCTGCACTAAACCTTCTTGTCTTTTTGTATTTAAAGAGCTGTCCAAGATTATTACAGTTCCCAAAAAGCTCTCACAAGCCAATTAAAAAAGAAAAGACAAGCTGCGTTTGTGCAATTATTAAAGTATGGTTTTGCTTTTATATCATTTCCCTAACCTTTGACAATTGTTCGAAGGAAAATAATATCAACACAACCATATTTTGATAATTTTGCTAACCCATCTTGTCTTTTAGTATTTACAGAGCTGTTCAAAGGTTATTACATTTCCCAAAAGCTCTCACGGCCCAATTAAAGAAGAAAAGACAGCTGGGTTTGTGCAACTATCAAAGTATGGTTGTGCTGATAACATTCCCTCGTTTAAATTATATAAGACAAGATGAATTGGTGCAATTATAAAAACATGGTAGTGCCAATAACATTAGCCTAAATAAAGATTCAAACTTCTCTTCTTTTGTGTCGTCTAGGTCTTTGTGCTAAGAAGAGAGAATGTTTTAAAACATGGGCGGGAGGGGGATGGAATTGATATTTCCACCCACTTTTCTTTTTTCTTTATTTCCAGAAATTTCCAGGAAGGATAGAAGGGAATAAGACCTGATGGATGAGCATAAGAACCACTGCCATGTCTCTGAAGGGTGTTTTTGGGAGGAGAGCAAAGGCATTGGAGTGATTGAGAAGCATGTCTCCAAATGCCCAATACACTGAGGCTGCAGAAGGAAGGGTCAGGGTCAGAACATAGAGAGTGGCCAGTAGGTATATGGACTTGAATCTCTGGGGCTTCCACATGGCGTGCATGATCTCCCTGCCACCCACCAAACCCATATCAAATTTATTAATGGTTATTTATTGAATAAACATAGGGATAATTTATAAAATAAATGGTAAATTACCAAAATACCCTTCAATTTTGGACACTTTTAAAATCTTTTTCATATATTTTACCTTTTCTAAGCAATATCAAAGTCCCCAGATAGAAAAATAGAAAAGCCTTATAATTGGGCTACAACCTATATGATATTTAAGAGATGGGGCTTACATTGAGATGCCATATCCTAATCCTTGCTCACCCAAAAGATTGACCATGCTTAAGAAAGGCCAAAATAGGCAGAAAAATTCAAATTCATTTTAGAAAAAATGAACAAGAACTTTGTGAAGGGGGTTTTGGTAATTTTGTATAAAAGGAATTTACTTTAGAAAGAAAAACACAAGAAAAGTTAGTAGACTCTTTCAGTCTTTTTTATGGGAAAATAACACTCAATAAGACAAGAGGGTTGTTCTATTAATTTTGTGAGGTAAAAAATAAAATAAAATAAATGGAAGGACATTTGGAGCCCCTATAAAATGAAGATCTGTACTTGAAAATAGGGGTATTTTGGGAAATGTAAGAATCAGAGACAAAAACCCTATCTAATCTTGTCAATCTTGTCTTACACTGTAACTGCATGCCCGCCAAATGTGTAGAGAATGTTTGTAGCTCCAGTGAAGTAGAGAACCAACTGGGCTGGACCCGAATGCTTAACACCCTCTACCTGAATTTTTTAGAAAGAGAAAAAAAATGAAAAATATTTTTAATATTTAGATTACTACTACAAAATTCATACTAAAAATAAATAAAACATGGGTTTTTCTTTACTTCATTTTTTTTTGGTAATATATTTGTCTACCTGTCCATGCAAGAGATATTATTTCTGTAATTTTTAATATTTAGATGACTACTACAGAATTCATATTGAAAAAAAAAAACATGGGTTTTTCTTTAATTCCTTTCTTGTGATATGTTTGTTTACCTGTCCATGTAAGAGGGATGCAATGGTCAGATACCAAGCTGTATATGTAGTCATTATCAGACCCAAGAAAGACCAGATTCTATAGTTATGGAAGGAAGGAATGAAGACTGTAGTAGCACAGCAAGCTCCAAAAATATATGTCCAAGTTCTCTTGTCTAGATTGTCATTAATGTAGTAAATGTTACTGCAATACCAAATACAAAGAATCAGAAAAATCACTCCCTAGTCCTCTTTATTCAGAGAAAAAGTAAAACAAAGAAATGTACAAGAAAATATTACCTTGCACAAGCTATGAGCTGAATGACAGATCCAAAGAGTAGAAAAGTGCAGTTAAAAGCTAAACCCACATTTCTCCAATGCTTCCCAAGAAGCCCATCAAGAACTTCAAACCACTTTATTATAAAAAAAGTGAGAAAATAAAAAGAACCCATGTAAGAAAATGGTCTAAATGGTTGAATATGTAACAAATGAGAAATGTCATAAAAGGAGGATTATAGATAAACCTGAATAACATGGTTTCTGAAGTCTACTTTCTCCCTCTCTTTCCTTGTTCTATATTCTATATATAAGATACTAATGAGATAAGCAGTCCAACTTCCCAACAAACCATAGAATAGTTGAAAAATGATTCCAGACAACAGTCCCAGTTGAGAAAATGAGTATGGCAAAGTGAGTAGAACTTGAGCAACCTGAAAAAACCAACAAACCCATTTCTAATATCAGCTTTTTTTTCATGAAGGGGAAAAACCAAAGAAAACCCATTACAAAAACAAAGACCTGGTTTGAAGCACAACTGAACCAAGCATCATAAACTGAACCACCATGCCAAAAGAACTTAGAGAGTTTTGATTTTATGGTCTTGGGCTTGCCTTCAGTCTCCATTTCTACATAGCTACCGGTGATCACCGTCTCCGGCAACTTTTCCGACGCCATTGTTTCTCTTTTTCTATGCTCTCTTTCTCTCTCTAAGTTTTCTTCTTTGAGTTGTTGGGATTAGAAGGAAGGAAAGGGGTTTGGGGTATTTATACAACACCATGCCTAGTTCTAGAGAGTTTGTTTTAAAAAGATGAGTGGTTTTGCAGAGGAGTTAACAAGTGGTTTTGGGTGAGAGTAAGTGGGTTTGACGAAACCGCTTCTTTTGAGTGCTTTAGTTTCCGATTCTACCCATCTTCTATCTTGATATTTACAGAAAAGGGAAAGGGGAAAGAAAGTCCTAGGACCACTTGATTTGGTAGTCTTCCTAATCTGCCCTAATGCACACTTGACATTTGGAAATTTATATCTAAAGGAATAGATTATCCTAGCCTTTGGATCAATGAATTGTTTCCCATCAAATGTGTGCAATGTTGGCAATTTATATCTAAAGGAATGCTATAATGATGGACACCCTTGGAAAAATTCAGCCATATGGGTTCACGTCACACAATCACATTAAAAAACGGCGGTGATAAATCGACCCCTAATATCTTAAATCGACCCGCATCTCTCTCTCTAAGCACTACGCTATATGTAGTCGATTTAAGATATATGGGGGTCGATTTATCACTGCCCTAAAATAGGTACCTAACAGTATAAAATTGAGGGAACAATAAATGCAGTTGGATGATGGGAATTAGATGAGGTACCGTTGTCGCTCGGTATCATAAGGGAGCCCTTCAGTTTAGCATTCCTCTTATGTTGATCATTCTTTAGGGAGAAAGTGATTAGAAATTGAGATTTGGATAGTGGCTCGTTCATTGGCAAACACACCGACTGTAACCATTGTATATATGTAATGTGGAATAGTGGATAACAACCAATGACTCCAAAATCTTAAGCAGTTAGAGTTGGTGTTATTTAATCATTTTTACTTCAACACTTCCCCTCACGTTTGGCTCCTCTTTTGGGTTTGTCATACACATGGATTTTTAATATCAAGGAGTTGTTCGTTTTTTGAACTCAAGACATGCTATGAGGCAATAGATCTAATTCCATGTGAAACAACTAATCACTCCAAAAGCTTAAGCCGTTAGAGTTGGGGTTTTTTAATCATTTATACTTCAACAAATAGAACACGGGCCAAACGTGAATTATTGCAATCCAAACAGAGCTGAAGTGTTCTTGTTTGATTCATCAAATGAACATATGATTAGCGATCATATGCAAAAATTAATGAATTACCAACCAACTTGAATGATGAGCAATTTGATACTTGGCACTGAGTTTTGTCTTTCTACCAAGTTAGCGAACGAAAGCAGTCTACACCTAATGAGCCTAGCGAACTGTGATCATAAGAAAGTTGCCAATTATGAACTCGAACTAGAACCAAGCGAACCAATGAACCAAGTAAGATACTCTGTTATCTCCTATTGATTGAAATAATGAGATCTACCAATTTCCAATTGACGAGCTTATCATTTCTTTAGTGGGCCCATCGCTTCGGCAAGAGACAATTACCTCTTTTGGTCTAGACTATAGTTAGCAAACATTATACATCAACAAAATGAGATGAAAAATTTCGGTTGTAATACTTTATTAGCTCAAAAAATTGAGAAATTGGTCAAACAAATAGAAACAAAAAATACATTCATTGAATAGAACGAACGATTTTTTCAAGTTTCGGTTTTAAATAAACAGATTCAAAAAAATGAGTATGTACGTGTGTGTGCGCGCGCCGCCCTTCTGTATCTATATACTTGTACATATAATACCAAAATCCTAAGTATATCATTATCTTAAAAGGGTGAAAAAAAAGGCTAAACTCTGATAGAGATAGAATGAAAATGAGAGGTATAGGGTGTATTAGTGTTTTACCCTATTGGGGGTAATTTTATTGTAAACTAGAGTGAGGTAAAGAGGTATAGGGTGTATTAGTGTTTTACCCTATTGGGGGTATTTTATTATAAACTAGAGTGAGATAAAGTTAAATAGTTGATATATTAAGCATGTTTTATACGTTTAAAACATGCTTTTTACACCCATTTTCAACTTTAAAATGGGGTTAAATTTGTTTCATGCCAATTTTACGTCATAGCAAAAAAAAAACCCAAATTTAAAAGGGCGTTTTGGTAACCAGGGTACCAACCCATGCCACGAGAAAAGGACTACCATATGGTCCATATCTACAGTCCTTAATGTGTAATTCTGGTAAAAGGAGAGGTCTTTTTTGGAACCAAAGTTATTTTATGAAGGGGATTACAAAGAGAGGAGATGAAAAGGGTAAAAATTATTCAATGTAGAGATGGTATGATTACTTCCAAACGGGCGTGTTCCCTTTACAAGAAATACAAAGCGCCTTTTTCGCGTGGGCTCTGTTGATTTGAGACACCAAGAAGAGGCCAGCTCACATTTCACACATGCCCCCTTTGCCTTGTAAGATGATGTGCCCTTGGGAAATGGCAATCTTATTAATACATTCTTCTGTTGTTTCCCTTTCTCTTCCAAAGGCCTGCTCTTCTTTTGCAGTGATATTCTCTCTCACTTTTGAAAATTCCACACTAGGAAGAAATTCATCTTCATGTGATAATCCATATACAAATTTATTTAATACCTTCTTAAACAACCCATATCATAAGTGTTTTACATTAGAAAAATCATCTTCATGTGATAATTTCCCACTTGGGTTTTAGAGTTTAGAGCTAATTAAACCAATTTAATTAAGAGTAATGATAGGGAGACGGAAACTAAGACCGAGGAGGGGACCGAACAAATGGGTTTTCGCCGCAACATAAGCAAGCCCCTAGGTTTAGGAAAATAACAAAAAATAGATTTATTTGTACAAGTGGCACATTCTTGTTGTTGGGCTCTTCCATCAGTCTTTTCCTTTAATTAATACTTTCTTAAGCAACCATTCATAAGTGTCCTATTTTGATTCCTTTTCTGATTCCACTGTAAACGGAATGGAAAGAAATAAAATAAAAGTTTTATTCAAAAAAATCTAATAAATTTTTTATTTCTATAGGGGAAGAATCAGATTACCCCCTCTTGAGGCGAGAAAAAGGTTCCTGCATTATTTCCCTTTTAAGTCCACCACTGTCATTTTTCACCTCTGATACCGTTCATTTTTTTTTCCTAATGAAATGCCAAAATCGGAGTAGGATGTTGTTTCTAGTGCCTGACTCATGCAATCCAAACGAATCCTAAATATAATCCAATGGTCAAAAGACAAACAGATTGCATGGTCATGATTCACCGAATCTTCTTTAGGTAAATATGAACAGCCATTTGATTGATTCTAGTATGTTTTGATCCGATCTCAATGATATGTGAATGGAAATTGGAACAACTGACTCTCCTTTGTTTAATTGCTTTGCCCTCTAATTGATTGCATACAGAATTCTTAATTATCTATATGATTTATCATCTTAAGTTAATGCAAGATTAGGTTTGAGATTTGAGAGCTTTGAAGCTATTGGACATGGTGTAGTCAAAGTTCAAACTTTATCACTAGCTATGATTGAAGCTCCACTATAATCATCTCTTTTGATTTTTAACTTCTCTTTGGTGTTTTTGGATAGATTTGTATTGGGTCTTTGTGAGTTAAAACAAAGCACATATGCTTTTTGTATCATGATATTTCAAAGCAATGAATTGGAAACGTACAATGACTTGGGTAGGAAATGCCTTGTGGATGCTTTTTACCTCCCATATCAACTCAATGATGGTTAACTCCACACCAACAAGATACTTGCCTCTATTTGTTAACACATTATCATTGGACTTCATTCTCTTCCAAGCAAACAACATCATCTTGTCTCAAGGGACATTCTTTTATGGTGTCTCCAACTCTCCTTGCTCTTTATGTAAAGGTAGCCCTATAAAATACTACTCAAGGTTGATTCCCATGTTCAATTTTGTCACTACACCATTAATTTCATGTGTCATTTCATTAATAAATGGGTTGTGCCAAACCCATTTATTGAGTTGAAATGATACAAAAAGCATATGTGCATTGTTTCATGTTCATGAATACTACTATGTTTGGCACAAATAAAAACGTAGTCAAAGAACATAGTTCAAAAAACATGTGTTTAAAAATTTGTCATTTGCAAAATATAGTACGTGGGGTGAAGGTGGAAAGTTGGCCAAGAAATGCGTTTGAAATGTTTAAAATGGCATTTTGAAAATAAGTTGTAGATAAGAAAGTGGGACTAAGTTTCATGAATTCATGAATACTATTCAGCTATGAAAATGGGGATAAGTTTATTGCAAGAGTTAAGGTCCCTCACAAGTTTATTGAATCAGTGGGAAAATAAGGTTAGTGGAATCCTAATTCCCACTCTCCTACTGCAACCAAATAGTAGCAGATTTGCAAGAATCCGAATGAGTTTTGTTCCCAATTGCTATCCGCAATTCAGTACAGCTCCATCGTGTCCCGTTTAGGTAAAGGTAGGTCTATTGAACCTTACTCAAGGTTAAATCCCATGTTCAATTAAGTCATTACATACTTGTATTGAGCTTCGTATCACTAATTACATAATCATTCTCACGTGCTAATGCTGAATTTTTCTTGACTTTTAACCCATGAGATTTCAGAAGCTTTATATTTAATTTTTTTCTATAATTTATATGATTTAAAGCAATTTTAAATCTAGAAGCGTAGATCTTTTCCAGATGAATGATCATGAATATTCAGAAATAAAAGAGAGAGAATCATGATTTTACCTTCCTTGAGTAGTTCAAGTGCTCGACCTCCTTGGCCTCAATCCCTATCACATGCATGGCTGAGAGAGGAAATCTTTTGAATATCTTTTGAATCTTTAGTTGTTGCTATTTTGTAGGATCATATCTTTATGTCTAGTAGTTGATGTTTTGTAGGAGAATTCTTTTGAATTATTTCTAGCTAATATGTAGGATTCCATCTTTAGTAGTTACCGATTAGGACTGGAATAAGAATGAAACTGTAATCGTTGTGGAGGGGAGAAAAATTGAGCTTTCCTAAAATTAATGAAGGTTTATGTTATGGTCAAACACAGGAACATGTTGTTTCAGCCCAAAGGATAAGTATTAGTTTGTTTTGAAATAGAAGTTTAAATAAGTTAGGAGTTAGTGGAGTTACCTTTATTTTACAGTTAGAGTTTATCTTGTACTCTTCTTAGAGTCTATCTAGGAGTGTTTTAGTCTTCTTGGAGTGTTCTTCTAATTGGTTGGGTTGAATGGTTTTGTAATCTCTATTTAAGTAGAAGATGAATAAAGAAAAGGGAAGTGATTTATCCGCCCTTTTGATTACTCGGGACACCCAGCAGCAGTGTACGTGGCAATCAGCCCCATTGAATACTTCTGACGTGAAGTACATCAACCCGTCTGCAGTCGTTGATACACTGCTGCTGAGTGTCCCAAGTAATCAAA
This sequence comes from Tasmannia lanceolata, assembly GCF_043159265.1. Taxonomy (NCBI): domain Eukaryota; kingdom Viridiplantae; phylum Streptophyta; class Magnoliopsida; order Canellales; family Winteraceae; genus Tasmannia; species Tasmannia lanceolata. The sequence continues at coordinate 18,126,625 of NW_027518697.1, read as the reverse complement.
AGGGGCGGATTTATCACTTCCCTAGAGAAAACCATCTTGATTTTACCTGAGGCAATGAGTTCCCTCGAAGTAACTCAACTTTTTCCATCATTCCTTTCTCACCTTCTTGATTATTCAAGATAGGTAAGCCCAAAAGCAACCAAGCCGTACCAAAGTGGTATCAGAGCTCAAGCATAGACCAACGTTTGGAGCGGTTGGAGCAAGCTATGGAGTCGCTTTCTACTGGCCAACAAGAGATGATGATCCGGATGGCAAAAATGTTTGAAAAGTTGAATGCTCGTGTGGAGCAAGTCGCCAGTCAATTTGCTAGGGAGTTCGGAGAGAATTCTCATATCGTTAATGGAGGACGGATCACTAGCAGTATCGTTTCTGATCCTGTCGGCTCAACCGGATCTTATACCCATGAGCTTGTGAAGTTGGACTTCCCACATTTCAATAGTGGAGAAGACCCAACCAGTTGCCTATGCAGAGTTGAACTATCCTTCCAATTTCATGAGACCCTAGAAGTACCACGTGTACCACCGGCATCCTTCCACCTTGAGGGCGACGTGCAATTATATGTAGTGCCATTACTAATATGCACTTAGCCCCTCAAAAATAAATAAAATACACACTTAAGTTGGAATGAGAGATTTAGGCGTCCTTGGATCCTCTAGGCACTACCAGAATACGGAATAAGAATCGGGATTTTAATAACGCCCAAAGAGGTGGTATTTTAGATTCCGGCTCTCTTCTAGAGAAAATCTCTCCTTATTTGCATGGGAATTGGAATAGGACTCGAATTCGATTTCAATACGTGCATGCAAAAACCAAGCTACAACGGCACCCCCATTGGACCATCTCACCAAAATGCATCATTTATAATTACACAGAAATAAATAACATTTAGGCCCCAGTTTAGCTGCAGGAATTTCCTGCAAAAGTTTGGACAGGAAAAATAAATTTTTAACTTTGTGCTTTCTTTACACATGGATAAAGATATCTTGAACCTCCTCATTCAGTTTTTACTTAAGAGGCACCTTCAATTTATGATACTGTCCTTTTAAATTAGCCATAATCATATAATTTTCCACTGAATTATGAAAAGAAATAAAATAAATTCCCAACACAAGATTTTCCCGCAGAAACGGTTTTCCTAGAATCCAAACAGGGCCCAAAGGAATAATAAATGCACTTTGGTGGGATAGTCCAATAGGGGCGCCCTATTATCTAGTTTTTTGCAAGGGCTCCCTTCAGTTTAGCATTCCTCTAATTTTAATGAAAAAGATGATTATTTACAAATAGGGCAGTGATAAATCGACTCCCCAGATGGATAAATCGACTCCCCATTATAGTTTTAGAAATGGTATACTTAATGGCTTGGAAAGAGCTCTTAATGTGTAATTTGTAAATAAGATTAAAATTTAAATAATCTTATTTGAAAATAATTAAGGGCAATTCTAGTGGGTATATATCTAAAGAGGCCCATTATTTCTATGAATATTAATTTCGACTAATAAATTTAGAATAATATCATTATCTCTTATTTTACCACCACATTCTTCTTACGCAGTAGTTAGCCTAAACTAGGAAGTTTCTTGTTTAACCTAACTACCAAAATAAAATAGAATCAAGTGCCCTGACAACTAAAATGATACTTAGCAATACATTGATACTGTTGGAATAGAAAATTAATAATATTATTAGATAGTATCTAGTAGTAATTAGTAGTATTATTAGATAATATCTATTAGTACTTATCTTATATTTAGAGGTTTAGTAGGAATCTTTATTATTATTGGCTATTGGTTTATTTAGCTTTATTAGGACTAACTTTTTTTAGGAAAGTCCTTATTTATTTTATAAAGATTTGTTAGGAAAGTGATTGGTTAGGAAAGAGTTGGATAGGATTCTATTATGTTTAGGAAAGTGTCATTTCTTGGAGAATACAAAAACGTATGTAACTTTCAATTGAAGATTATCAATGAAAAAGTGTCTTCTTCTTCTCCAATTCTTTTCTAGTTCTTGAGGATATCTCCCCGGACGTGAGATTAATCAAGTCTCTCTTCCAAGCGCCGTATTAAGTGGTATCAGAGCCGACGATCTTCGGCTTGCGTATCAATAATCATGGCAGATGGAACCAGACTTAAACAAATTGAGGCGGAATTGAAACTCCATTCTACCGCAATTTCTAAAGTGCAAGAATCCGCCTCTCATCATTCGGAAGAGCTCACGAAATTACAGGATGTTGTTGCTCAATTAGAGGCTTCAACTACAACTCAGTTTACAGAAATTCTACGATACTTGGGAGCAACTACCATTCCGATAGTACCCACCAATTAAAAAATTGGAGGCAACATTACTGATCAGAGTGAGTTTATTTTTCCACAAATCTCGGCTCTTCCTTCAGATACTTTTTAACCTCGCTATGCAAAGATTGATTTTCCTAAATTTGAGGGCGATGATCCGAAGGGTTGGGTTTATCGTTGCGACAAATTTTTTGGGGTTAATAAAATTGATACGGAGCAAAGGGTGGCCCTAGCTTCTATTCACTTGGAAGGGAAGGCTGTTCAATGGTTCTAATGGTTTGAGCACACCCATAGAATTGTTTTTGGCTGGTCTTCAAAAAGGCCATTTGTCAGCATTTTGGACCAAGAGTGGGAGATGATCCCATTGGAGATATTATGAGGCTTCGAGGGACTGGGACGGTTGCAGCATATCGGGAACGTTTTGAAAATTTATCCAGTAAAACTGAAGATCTTCCTGATCAATTTTTTGTAAGTGCGTTCCTTGCGGGACTTAAAGATGATTCGACCAGGTGTGCAATTACACAAACCTACAACTCTTGATCGGACCATTGAGTTGGTTGGGCTACATGAGGAATCAGTTGATGCTATTACTTGTCGTCCTCGACCCCCTCCTAAACCAGCTCTACTGCCTTCACCATCAGGTCCAAAACCTCAATTTGGTGGTAACAATGGCCTTCCTCTCATCAAACACCTCACCGAAAAACAAATGATGGAACGTCGAGAAAAAGGCCTCTGCTACAACTGTGAGGAGAAGTTTGTACCGGGACACCGTTGTAAGCGATCTCAACTGTTTCTATTAAAAGGTTCTTATGGCGACGAGGTTGAGGCAAAAATAGAAGATACTGATCTTTCTCTTGAAGAAGTTCCATCTGCGGATTTACAGATATCTGTGTTCGTACTTACAGGTTCGCCATCATTCCCAACTATGCGTATCAGAGGGGTTTGTAAAAAAAATACTAATTATGATCCTTGTAGATTCCGGGAGCACCCATAACTTCCTGGACCCACGAATGGCGAAACGATCTGGTTATGTCATGCAGAAAACAAATCCCTTGCCTATGACTGATGTGGATGGTACTCGACTTTTTAGTACAGGGATTTGTCATGAATTTCAGTGGACGATGCGTGGAAATAATTTTTGTGTTGAGGCGCGTTTATTGCCATTAGGCGGTTACGACATGGTTCTAGGGTTACAGTGGTTGACAACGTTAGGCCCAATAACGTGGGATTTTGCAAATTTGCGTATGGAGTTTTCTCGTGATGGCAAAAAAATTGTTTTACGGGGTTCCACATTGAGTAATGTTCAAACAATTGCCTCTCAACAGATGAGGTTGGTTAGGAAAGAGTTGGATAGGATTCTATTATGTTTAGGAAAGTGTCATTCCTTGGAGAATACAAAAACGTATATAACTTTCAATTGAAGATTATCAATGAAAAAGTGTCTTTTTCTTCTCCAATTTTTTTCTAGTTCTTGAGGATATCTCCCTGGACGTGAGATTAATCAAGTCTCTCTTCCAAGCACCGTATTATACATCCTAACAAATATAGGGCAAAATGAATGAACCCACTCTTTTCTAATCCAATTGAATTTTATTTAAATGAAAATTTCTCTATTGAACATCAATATTAGGCTTTTATCCTAAGATCAGCCCTATTAATCCCGTGTGCAGCGTTTTTCATGAATAGTCCTTGATAGAGACTGGAGAGAATGGGAATCAGGAAAATGAAATGTTGTGGAAAGTTGCCTTGTTTCCCACGCCAGTTTCTTTGTGGTGGGAAACATAACAAGGAAACTTGTTGTTTTGGATTTCCTCTGAAAGGAAATACACATGCACATGATAGAGCATCTCGTGTGGTGCAAAACAACAAGAGTGAGTTTCTCTTTGCGGAACGGCAAGAAGTAGGAGGCTCTTGGGTGTGTCGGCTGCCCAAGAGAGGCTAGAGAAAGAGAGAAAAAGAGAGAAGGTAAGAGAGAGAGAGAGAGAAAGGGAGAAGAAGAAGAGAAGTGGGTTTCTTCCTCGGGGTTTCTTCTTTGGGTCTTTTATTGGGTTCTCTTGGGGTTTTCTCTTGGGTTTTCTCTTGTGTACGGTCTTTGGTGTGAGAGGCAAGGAAAGGGTTGCAGGTTTTGGGGTTTGGTTTTAATCTATTGTAATCCTTGTATATTGTTTTTCTCATAGTGGAAGATCGTGTTTCTTGCCCGTGGAGTAGGCTTAGCCGAACTATGTAAAATCTTGGTGTTCATCTTGTGGCTGACTTGTGTTGATTTTTCTTTTTCGTTTAATTTGTATACGATTGGATCGGATTGCCCGGTGGATTTTCTCAACAAGTGGTATCAAAGATATGGTTGGAGCGATCGTCGAGGACAGGTGGAGTGATCGTGGGTGTTGTGGTTGGATCGCGGCTAAAGCAACTTTTTGGAGTAGAAAGATTGTCCAAGAAAGATTCTCGTTCAATGTAGAGCGCTACACCATGAAGTGCAAAGTAATATGAGATGGCAGTAAAATCAAGTTCTACTCAGTTTAACATCGACAGATTTGATGGAAAGAGCAGTTTCACCCTATGGCAGATGAGGGAGAAGGACATCATTGTTTAACAGGGCTAGGCTAAGGCATTGAAGGGACATGATGGGAAGGCGGAGAAGATGACGGATGCCGAGAGAGAAGGCATTGAGTCGAAGCGGTCAGCACGATTCGACTATGTCTGGCAGATAGTGTTATGTTTAACGTTATGGAAGAGGAAGATGAGCCTAAATTAGGGGAGAAGTTGGAAAAGCTTTATATGTCAAAAAGCTTGGCCAACCGGTTGTATTTAAAGCGGCAATTGTAAAGTCTGAAGATGCATCGATCTTCTGGAACAAATTATGGTGTTCAACGGGTTTATGGATCAGCTCCACAAGGTTGATGAAAAGTTGAAGAAAGAAAACAAGGCCCTTTTACTTCTTACTTCGCTTCCTGATTCGTATGACAACTTGGTGACGACTTTATTGTACAGTAAGGATACGATAAAATTAGAGGAAGTCACGATATCGCTTTTATCGAATGAGATGCGAAAGAAACATGTTCTTGGTGTAAGTGAAGAACATGGGTTGGTTGTTCATGGTTGGAATCAAACACGAAGGTCGTCTGACAGGGGATCTGGTAAAGGTAGGTCAAGATCCAAGGTCAGCGGAAAGGGCGTGCAATGTTACCGTTGCAAAGAATATGGTCATATCAAGCGGGATTGTCCAAAACGAGCTGACCAGACGGACAAGGGTGCTATGAATATGGCGGTGACGGTAATGGATGAACAGAGAGAAGCGTTTGGAGATGTTCTCACAGTCTCCACAGGTAATCACACTTCTGATGAGTGGATTTTAGATTCAGGGTGCTCTGTTCATGTATGCTCCAGGAGGAAATATTTTGATACGTTCCGGGAGACAAGGGCGGGTGTAGTGTCCTTGGGTGACGGGTCTACTTGTGATGTCAAGGGAGTTGGGACGGTGAAGATCAAGATGTTTGATGGAGTGGTTTGTACTTTGCGTGGTGTGGCGTATGCCCCAAAGCTTCGGAAGAATATAGTATCTCTTTGCCGGTTGGACTCCAGGGGTTGCAGGTTTTCAGCAGCAGGTGGAGCCATGAAAAATCACACGCAGCTGTATTGTTCTGATGAAAGGAGAGGAGTGTGGCGGACTACGTCGTCTGGTCTGGGACACGGTGACTAGTGTTCCTAAGATTTTGATGACTAGTTGGAAACATGGTAATTGTGTGAGCACACGTAGGGTCTCTTTCTTAGTTGGTGCAGAGACAGATTTCCATGTTGTAGACGATGGTGAGAGGATGATAGTACCTGCATTGGGGAGGATGAGTCGAGATCCCTCTCCAAGGTTGACCGAGTGAGTCAACGGGTTGACAGCTACACATATGCATTGGCCGTGTTGATTTTAATCAAAAAGAGTCTGAACCATAATGATTCAAGAGTGTGTAGCTGGTGCTTCAGAAGGCCAATGGTGGTTTGCGGTGATAGCGGACCGGTGGTGACATCAACGGAAAATCTTCAGGTGGCTGGGAAACAAGCCAAGGTGGAGATTGTTGTGGAAAGTTGCCTTGTTTCCCACGCCACTTTCTTTGTGGTGGGAAACGTAACAAGGAAACTTGTTGTTTTGGATTTCCTCCAAAAGGAAATACACACGCACAAGACAGAGCATCTCGTGTGGTGCAAAACGGCAAGAGTGAGTTTCTCTTTGTGGAACGGCAAGAGGTGGGAGGCTCTGGGGTGTGTCGGCTGCCCAAGAGAGGCCAGAGAAAGAGAGAGAAAGAGAGAAGGTAAGAGAGAGAGAGAGAGAGAGAGAGAGAGAGAGAGGGAGAAGAAGAAGAAGAGAAGTGGGTTTTTTCCTCGGGGTTTCTTCTTTGGGTCTTTTCTTGGGTTCTCTTGGGGTTTTCTCTTGGGTTTTCTCTTGTGTACGGTGTTGGGTGTGAGAGGCAAGGAAAGGGTTGCGGGTTTTGGGTTTTGGTTTTAATCTATTGTAATCCTTGTATATTGTTTTTCTCATAGTGGAAGATCGTGTTTTTTGCCCGTGGAGTAGGGTTGGTTGAACCACGTAAAATCTTGGTGTTCATCTTATGGCTTGCTTGTGTTGGTTTTTCTTTTCCGTTTAATTTGTATATGATCAGATCGGATTACCCGACGGATTTTCTCAACATGAAATGTGATGGATCAATCAGATTGGCAAAAAAGTCCTATCAATAGTTGTTACTTCAAACTTGATGAAACGATCATAGCCCTTGATCATTTAGGTTTTGCGAAGAGAAGCAAAACCATCGATTTTTTTTACGATTAAGCTTACATATGAGATGTTCGTTTGGTGCGAGACTGTTACGTACCTAGATGGCCCCACTTGGATTGAAAAAATTAGTTTAGATTTTTGTGGAGTTTGTTAGGGTAGGAGTCTTTTAGATAAGGATTATCTAGATTATAGGTTTTTTTATAAATAACATGTAAGCAACCCTTTTTTAAGGAATGAAGAATTTTGTTACAGAAATTGTATCTTGTGCACAAAGGAGGATTGATCCTTCCCTCTAAGTGGATCAAAGGCCGATCTTCCCTTTAAGAAGATCAAAACCGTTGTGAACCGATCTATGAGATGTTCGTTTGAACTTAGATCATCCAACCTTACATATGAGATGTTCGTTTGGTACGGGACCATGGACATGGCCAATGTTTATAATGGTTTCGAACACACACATGTGCCATGAGGGACCCAAGGTTGATCTTTAGGTCATGTTTGGCAACCATGAAATTTTTTCATTGAATATTAACTTACCCAGTGTTGAAAGGAGAAGGGGCTTTGGAAGAGGGAGACAATTGAGGAGATGATGCAAAGTGCCAGAAAAATAAGGAAAAGTAAAAGTCTACTGTGAATAGAGTTATTCTTTTTCTCTTCTCCTACTCTTCTGGCCCCTCTACTCCACTTGATAAACTAATATTCGGTGGAAAAAACATTCATGGATGGTCAAATCCTAATTATAACTATTAGGGTAGCTCGTATCTTACTAGAACTATTATAATTCTATGACTTGAGCAGTCTTGTTTAAAAGCTATAAACCTTAGTTTCTTGTTGCTTAAAACATTGAACTTATTAAATCATTTCTAAATCACAACATAGGTTTTGGATTTTGACGAAAATAGAGAGGTGTTGAGCAGTTGAATCTAAAACCAAACGACTCCCTACCTAATGCTTTGAAATGCAATGTAGGGAAAACGAATAGCCAGATTCGATATGATATGATTTGATTGCAATGGTAACGAACCAAAACAGTGCCAGGGGGTGTCAAAATAAAGAATGGGGCATAAAGAAACACACGTCTCCTTGTCTCTGAATTTAAAAGAAGCCCAACGTGATTTCCATTTCCTAGCAAGGCCGGCCAATGCAGTCGACATTCCACAAATGAGAAAACCAACAAGTTTTGAAGACAAAATTTTACCCCAATTTTCCCCAAACTACCCGATAGCCCAGCTCTTTTCTTGTTCACCATACGTTTTTATATATGAAAGTAATAAAAAACTATAGAGGGGCCCACATTATTGGGTGAACTAAACTAGCGTGCAAGTGGCAACTTGGGCCTAACTCAACCCAATTTGACCTTAGGTTGGGTTGGCCTTGGGTTATTTGGCTTATGGTTGGGAAAAAGCAAACCCAATTTTAGTTTGGGTCGAGTTAGGATTAAGGCTTTTCGCAACATGACCCAACCCAAACATGGGATGTTGCATGATTGTCTTGTCAATACACAAGAATAGTGGACATGAGGACTGACCCAAGACTCTACATTTGTATTGGTTGTATAGGGAAACAAGAGAGATGGTTTATATAGAGGTATGATTTTCTATTAGCAGGTAAAAATATGAAATTAGTTGTTTTATTAGTTCACAGAGATAGTGTACAAGACCAACTTGGCCTGTATCTATCTTTGGCTGTGTAGTGAATGAACATGAGATTTTAAATGGTGGAAGGCAGTGCATGTACGTGTAGCCCAAAAAAACAATGGGCCCCACAATGTTTGGTGATCAAACCGTTCATTTGTTGGGCCCTGGAGTAGATAGTGTGTGCCCTAGAAAACTTCTTCATAGGATGATCCTAACCCTTCGTTTTCTTGAGGTTTTAAATTCACGGCATAGTAAAAAAATCTCCACAGATCAGAGGGTTAGGATCATCCTATGGAGAAAATTTCTGGGGCACACTCTATCTACGCTAGGGCCCAACAAATGAACGGTTTGGATAACTCACACAATGTGGGACCCACTGTATTTTAGAGCTGCACTTGCGGCCTTCCACCATATAAAATCTCAAGGAATATAATATAGCTATTTTATCATTATACGGGGTAATATGTTGAAAAGAAAATGATATATTCGCCCCTTATTTTGCTTGAGACAGCTCGCTTAAGCGTAAGAGTGTAGTCATAACTCATAAGTCATTACAACACTATAGAGGCCGTCCAAAGTTAAAAAAGGGCCCAATATCACTTCCCATTTCGAAATAGGAGGTAAATTATGAAATATTAGGAAAACTTTATTGTGCGAATGCCCCGGGCCAACCCGAACCCAACTGGACCAAACCCATTCCGATTTGAAAAATCGAGTTACTTGGGTTAGGTTAGGGTTGAATGTTTGGGTTAAGTTAGGGTTGACCCACGTTGGGTTGAGGCTTGAATGGACCACGTTATGGTCGAAGTAATGTTTCCTCAGGTTGGGCTAGGGTTAGCCTCAACCCGACCCAACCTGACCTGTGTTGTAACCCCATACTAAACAATTATTTGTTGGGTTCCTATGTGGACAGGTCGTGCCCCGAACAATCTCCCCATATGATCTTACCCTAGGATTTATGGAGAACTAAAATAGACGGCATTGTGTTGAAACCTTCACAAATTGAATACTCAACTCAACTAAGCCTTTGTCCCACACTAGTTGGGGTCAGCTAATGAAACCTTCACAAATTGAAGGCACTGTGAAGAAACCTTCATAAATTGAATGATTAGGATAATCATATGGACTATGGAGAGTATTTTTGGGGCATGGCTTATGGGGCCATACAAATAAATGATTTAGATCACCCAATAATGTCGGCCGTTGTGTTTTTTTTTTTATGCCATACCACCGTCCAACTTATAAAAACTCATTTAAACACATCCTATGGCTTTTCCTATATGTAGAATTTATGTTCTAAATGTGAAGAGAAAGTCCAAGCAGGGTGGGCCCCTTGTTTTCTTGATCCACACCATTCATCTGTTGGGCCCTACAAAAGTAATGATCCATATACCGATTATATTGGATCGGATGATCTTTGCCCTCCAAAATTGTGCAGATTCAGTAACCATTTTGTATTTGTTTCTTGTTTCAAGTAATGGATGGTTCAGATTATTGAGCAAGTAGTCCCCACCTACACGCGCTAAGGCCCTGTTCCTTTGAGATTATGACGACAGATTAGTTTGGGGGCTCACCATCGATTATTATAATCTCAAACATACAGAGCTTAGAAATTACTAAATTCGGGATGTTATCCTTCTTGCTAAGGAACTGTTTGTTTAAGATATGACAACCGATTGTGAGTGCCATACCGATTATGGGACATAAAATTACATTTCACAATCGGTTTTCATAATCTTAAACAAACAGAGCCCAAGTTACATTCCTCTTGCCTCTATTTTTGGAGTTTTGTTTTATAGGTAAAAAACAATGAAATGGCTATTCTTACAAACAGAGCTCAACCCATCTCACCATAGTCATATCTGCTGTAAGTTAGACTCTCCTTCACCCTCCAGGCAAATAACTCCTTTCCCAGTATGATCTTTTTTGTATGGCTGAAATATTTCTGTAATAAAACCAAACCATATAAATCATCAGAGAGATAGTTTCTTTTTTCTTGTAAAAGGAAGTTTTTTACTTTTGGAAAACTTGCCTCGACGAAATCCAGTCATCAACCTCTTTAAAATGCACCCTTTCCCCCTTTCCAAAAGCTCTCAATCTCTTTACTAGTAGAACGTGTAAAGAGAGACAAGGGCGAACAAGATACCCAACATTACGTGGAGACAGCACGGACACAAAATATCCTTATAAATCCCCCCCATCCACCCCCTCTATTCAGAATCTCATCACCTTTGTTGTACAAGGGAAGAAAAGGGATCTCTTGAGGAATCATTAAAAAAAAAAAAAAAACAGATTCCTCCTTTGAGATGAAGAGATTATCCCTTTCTCTTCCCTTTCTTTCTCTCCCTCTCCTATTTTTTTCAGGTAAAACTGATATGATCATGGTACAGCTGAGTAGATATTATTAGATTGTTTCTCTTAGTTAGTATACGCTAATTATCTTATATTTATCGATTTAGTAGGAATCTTTGCTCTTATTCACTATCAGCTTATTTAGCTTTATTAGGATTCTTCTTTAGTAGGAAAGTACTGTAGAAGAGATCTCTTATTAAGCATGCAATTTTCATTTTTGGAGACATGAATGAAAAACATCTTCTTCTTCTTTATTCTTCTTCTATGGTTTTTTTAGAACTAAGATTAATTAAGTCTCTCTTCTAATCGCTGTATTAATTAATTCTCTCCTTTTTCTTTCTCTTTCTCTCATTTTGTAGGGGTATTATCTGCTTCCTTTACATTTACCAACAACTGCCAATACCCGGTATGGCCCGGGATTTTACCCAACTCCGGCACGGCCCCACTCTCTTCATCGGGCTTCGCCCTCCAAAATGGCGAATCAAATACTCTCTCTGCACCCTCGTCCTGGTCCGGTCGATTTTGGGGTCGGACCCTCTGTTCCCAAGACTCCACCGGCAAATTCTCATGCATGACCGCTGATTGTGGGTCAGGCAATATAGAATGCTCCGGCGGTGGGGCCGCCCCTCCGGTGACTCTCGCCGAGTTCACACTGTCCGGCACCGGCGGTCTCGATTTCTACGACGTTAGTCTAGTCGACGGGTACAATATTCCGATGCTCGTCGTGCCGGAAAATGTTTCCGGTGCCGGAAATTGTACGGCCACGGGGTGTTTGGTGGATTTGAATGGGAATTGCCCATCGGAGCTCCGAGTATCGGGAAGTGATGGGAATGAGAATGTGGCGTGTAAGAGCGCGTGTGAGGCTTTTGGTGAGCCTCAGTATTGTTGTAGTGGCACGTATGGGAATCCTAACATGTGTAAACCCACGTCTTATTCGGAGTTCTTCAAGCATGCTTGCCCACGTGCCTATAGCTACGCCTATGATGATGGCACGAGCACGTTTACTTGCTACTCCGCGGATTATGTGATCACGTTCTGCCCCTCTATCCCCAGGTACGAACTGCTCATTTAAAAGGTGTCGTTATCAAAAATTCACAACTAGGGGGTTTGAAAATCGTCCATGTTTTTTGAAGATAGGTTTATGAAATGTCGGGATTAATTTTGGTCTCTTCCACCGTCATTCTCTCTTTTTTACGGTGTTGGACTTTGAATCCTAGACGTGGAAAGAGGAATTTTTAACGATTTAGGCGACAAAATTACCCTTCCCCACATGAATTTGGCACTAGAAATTGGGATTTTTAACGAGGTACAAAGAAAAAGGCAGTGATAACATGAACCGATGGGGTGCGGTGTGCCCAACAATTAATCTGTTGAAATCTTTGAACTAGGTAGGCCCACCCATATTTTTCAAAATGAATTGTAAGGCCCACACCATAGGATGATCCAAACCATCCATTTGATAGGCCACAACGTAAATAGGTTGCGCCCCAAAAATCATTTCCATGGGATGATCGCAACCCTCCGATCTAAAGAGAAACTGCATATTATGAAAATCTCTATAGATTAGAGGTTATGATCATCCCATGGAACCATCCATTTGATGGGCCACAACGTAAATAGGTTGCGCCCCAAAAATCATTTCCATGGGATGATCGCAACCCTCCGATCGAAAGAGAAACTGCATATTATGAAAATCTCTATAGATTGGAGGTTATGATCATCCCATGGAAATGTTTTTTTGGGGCATAACCTATTTACGATGTAGCCCATCATATGAACGGCTTGGATCATCCTATTGTGTTAATTTTGAAAAATATGGGTGGGGCCTACAATTGGGGCCACCCAAACGGGAGTTATTTCAGATGTAGGTCCCACACCCACACTGTCGAATATTTGCTCATTAGATAGAAAAATAATGGTCCAGTTTTCCGGCAATCGACGGCCAATATTACTCTTAAACGATGGTCTTTTCGTCATTATCGGTAGTGTTTTATTTAAACAAAACAGAGTTCCGTTTTAGAATTGTTTCCTTGATCGTTTTGGTTTGGGTTTTTCCAGCCAGAAATCATCGGGGGGAAATAATCCAGAGGCAGCCGAGTTGCCACTTGTCAACAGCAGCATGATCTTCATGGGCGGTGAGATGACTAGCCACGTGTCGCCACGGATGCATCCCGGGCCCACACTCTCTCTTGCAATCTCCGTCGCTATTTTAGCAAGAATATGGCCGTTGCCACTTTTCTAACTCTTCTACTAATTTTAGCAGAAGATTCCAAATTTAGTTGAGAAGTGAGTCACTCGTGGGCCCCACTCTCACAATCCTTACAAAATATTGGTTTCTGTACGGGCCCCACAAGAGAGAAAAAATTCCAAAACCAATTTTTGTCGGTTTTTGGATTATTATTACTAAGAGAGAATTTTAAATAACGAATTCAATTGTTTATAACACGCATATGGTTACACGACTCCCACGCGAGGGAGGTGGATTAATTAAATTTGGGGGTGGCCTTTTGGGTTAATTATTTTATAGAATATTAATTAAATTACGGGGGCATTACCCTTACAAGTGTTGGTGAGATAATCTATTTATATTGTTTGTTGTTAAAGGCCTGTTCCATTTTAGATTGTGACAACCAATTGTGGGCCACACACCGATTATTGGACTTTTGGGCCCACAATCGGTTGCAACAATAAAAACCAATAGGGACTAAGTTTTTACCCAATTATAAGATTGGCAAAATAATATTTTCACCCCCTTTTGATTAGGAGAAATGGGTGGATTTTGTGAATTCCTAAACAGGGGAATGGTGAATATGGTGCAACTGCATTGTAATACAATGAGGTGTGGGTACTACTGACAGCCCATTACAAAGCTTTACCTGGATCAACTAATGGTAAAAAATTAATTTGAATCATGTAATTGTAATCTCTATTGATTTGTATTTTTTGAAATGAACCATGTAGATAGACTTAGTCAGTTTGAACCGGGTAAATCCGTTTACTTTCTTTATAAAAATTTTCTAAAGGATTCATTAGCCGATATCAACTAGTTTGGGATAAAGGCTTAGTTGAGCTGAGTTAATGCGAACTGTTCCATATATGTAGTTTCTCGGCATCTAATGACAGAAAATATGTGCATCTATGGATGTTAAGATTTCAGATCGGCTTGATGTTTTGGCGATAAGAGATCTAAACCTAGGCCTTTCAAATGGACGGTTGAGATTAGTCAAAGATGGGTACAGTCTTCAAATGTGTAGACATGTTCGATCGTTGCGATTGGTCAATAGTTGGGGCCTGTTATAATTGGTCAATAATTGGGACTCACTATCAGGTGGGCCCATGGGAGATACTTAGATGAAAATGTTGGATGAGGTTATTGATCGGAAGGTTATGCAGTCATCTTAAAGGCTTGTTTTCTAGGCACATGGTCCGTTCGTGGTAGGACCTATATCTTAACTGCTCCTACTCAATGTATATCTTAGCTGTTGACAGCTTATAATGACGAAATAAAAACGTGTAAAATATAGAATCGAGTTCAATATCAAAATAAAGGAATGCGATATGATAGAAGAAGTATGGAAGCAGAAGATGATTTATATAGTTTATATTTTGGTAGGTAAGCTGGGATTGAACCTGCGACTAGACCGGGCAAACACGCAAGTTCGGTCGGTTTACCTGCGGGTCACACGGATGTGGGTCAAACGGGTTGGGTAAAAAATGACCTGCATTCCTACGGGTCAGCAACTAGGTGACCCGCACCCAGTGCGGGTGGGTTGGGTTGACCCATGGGTTACCCGTATATTTTTGCCAAACTGTTTTTTTTTTTCAGGAGATAAATTCACCCCCGAATTTTGAAAATGGACGGTACAGCCCACACCATAGGAAGATCCAAATCGTCCATTTGATGGGCCATAACGTAAATAGGTTGTGCCCCAAAAATCATTTCCATAGGATGATCCCACCATCCGATCTATAGAAGTTTCCATAATGCGAGTCCCCTCTTTAGATCGGAGGTAATGAAAAAAAATATGAGTCCCTCTCAAGTCTCATGCTTCTCACACCTGCAGTAAACCACTCTCACTACATTGAAATACTAATTTATCATGAAAAAAAATCATAGTTGCCAGAAATGTCCAAAATGAAGGTAGAGGTGGACTCGTCGGCAAGCTCCTCCCTTCTTCTCTACTTGACTCTTGAGCCCTTGAAAGTTGAAACCCTAATGGGTTTTTACCTTTGCAGCGTTGCTGTCTTTTTTAGTTTTACTACTTTATACTAATATATTTAGGGTTTTTCGAATGATCCAATATCAACCATTGGTTCTTTTCTAATTTTAATTCCACTATTCCAGCCACCTGATAACTTGAACCAAAAAGAAAAAACGAATAACGGGTACCTGCACGCTAGGGCTGGCAATTTCACCCGGAAAAGCGGGGATCCGCCCCGCCCCGCTTGGGGAGGGGATTCCCCGATTTGAGTGGGGAAAGGGAAGGGGAGGAGAAGGGGATGGAGTTCGCCCCGTCCCGCATTAATGCCATTTTTTTCTTGTATTTTTTTATGTGTTTTTTTTTTTTCTTTTGGGAAAACTACTAGAAACCCCTTGGATCAAAATATTTCTACAAGATTCCCCCAAAATTTTCATAGTTTCCATTAGTACAGTTTTGTCCCTGAAATAGCTTTTTATGTTTTCTTTTACCCATAATCCATAATCCATTGGGCATTGTCGCTCATTATATTAGTATATTACCTTTAGAAATCCCTAAAATCTCTCCATCGAACCATCACTGTAAGGCAACATTAAATTCTTTGAAAATCTCCCTCCCTCAAATAAAGGCAACATCTCTCTGATGAGTGATGAGATTTTATATGGTGTGCGCTCGTATAGTCCATTATTTTTCAAAAAGTAATGTATGGGCTATACCATAGGATGATCCAAACCGTTCATTTGATAGGCTACAATTTAAAAGTACTTTACAGGCCACACCATAGATCATCCAAACCGTCCATTTGATGGGCCACAACATAAATAGATTGCTGCCCAAAAATCATTTCCATAGGATGATTGCAACCCTTCGATCTATAGAAGCTACCATAATATGCAATTCCTCTATAGATCAGAGGGTTGGGATTATCCTATGGAAATGATTTTTGGGCCACAACCTATTTACGTTGTGGCCCATCAAATGGACAATTTGGATTATCCTACAATGTGCCCATCAAGTGGAAGGTTTGGATCATCCTATGCCTATGGTAGTATGGTGTGCCCATCAAATGGACGGTTTGGATCTTCCTATGGTGTGGCACGTACAGTACTTTTTGGCAAGTGGGATTGGGAATTAGGGATCTGCTAGGGACTATTGATCAATTAAATGAACCTGAGAGCAACCACCTTTGTCCCCATGTTAATAAAATGAATAAGATAAAATCTTAGCCTATGTGGGTTGTGTGGCTACTCTCACATGCAACAGCCAAGCCGCAACATGCCTGAAGTGATTGTCCCTAGCAAATCTTTAGTTTTAAACCTAACATTTAACAAAGTAAAGTGAGAAAGTAAAGTGATTGTCCCTGAAGGATGCGGGGCGGGGAAGGGGAGGGGATGTGGATTAGATATTCCCCGTGGGGAGGGGAGGGGGATTCCCCACCATCCCCGCAGTGGGGAGGGGGAAAATTCCCCGCAGAGGGGAAGGAGTAGGGGACCCCCCCCAACATCCGGCCCCAACCCGCCCCGTTGCCAGCCCTACCGCATGCACCCACGGGTTCACTCGACCCAACCCCTGTTTTTGTGGGTTAGGTGACCCGCGGATCAATTTTGAAGGGTCACTCTAATGTCGACCCATACCTACATATTTGCGGGTGGGTTGGATTGACCCGCGGGCATGGGTCGATTTTGCCAAGTCCACCTGCGACCTCAAGGTTGAGATCCTGTGTGGGGACCAAACTAGATGGGACCTAGTCTAGTATGAGACAAGTATAAAGACATAGCCTAATGCATTTCATCGGCTCTGGAGCTTATGGCGTGTTAGTTAAGTACTTAAAGTTAGGTATCAGAGCAGCCACCTTGTCACGTGCTCCATCAGCTCCAGAGTTTTTGGGAACTATGATATCTCCCCCCTCCACTTGGGGGAACTATGAGATCTTCCCCAAGAGAAATTCTCCATCCTCGAGGGCACACTGGTGTTATTGAGATCTTCTCTTAGTCGGGAGGGATTTGCACGGCCTTTGAGGGACTGATTGAATCCTGCGTTTCTTTGGACGAACTTTAAAAGCCCGTATTAGTCGGAAGTTCCCGAAATGGGCGAACTCTCACCCGACGCGACCTTCAAGTTCCCGCCTATGACTAAATCGACCCAACAAATTGTCACGCCCAAAGAGGTGGTATTTTGGGTTTTCATCCTTTCTCTTCTCCTTCACGTTCCTTGCGTTCTTCATCAAAGGTTCCGGTTGCTCTCCCAACTGCAAGAGGTCTCTCTCCCTTACCGTTTCTCCAAGGATCTCGGCTTCTATTAATTGGGTTGAGCTCAACGAGAAACCAGGAATCATCCAGGAGGAAAATCCCCTTGGTTAGAGCTTGAAAAAAACCCAATCACAGACATTCTCTCTATCAATTGAAAAAACCACAAATACCTCTTTGGTAATTTTAGGGCATCTTCCTTTTCTTCTCATGATACCCTGCTCTTGAATGGGGATTGCATTGGAGTGACCTTCAAGTTTAGGGCATCTTTATTCTACATTGAAGTCTGATTATTTGATCAAAAAATTAATTTTGTATTTTACCTCTAACTTGGTGCCTTTTTTCTCCTTTTTTTTTTTTTTTTGCTGTGAGTAAAGCTTTTTCTCTCTCTTTTAGTTGGTTATTTTAATTAGTTTTGATATAGCCATTGGCAGCAAGGTGCTGAATCGTGCACTTGCTGCCAAAAAATGTGTTTCTCAAATCTGGGTTTTGAGAAAGCTCCTTATAACAGAAAGTGTGAAATGGTTCTTTGCGCTTGAAACTATTCCTTATAACAATTCCTTTGGGCTGGAAGTTTTTCATTGTAAATCAGAGTAAAGTATTCTTTCCTCCAAGCTATTTGATCTATGGATGGGAAAATTACAACCAGTGTTGTTGTTGTACCAAAGCAAGCAGAATTGCAATGATAATCGCATGATTAGTATTTTATAGAAATTACCGAAATTTTAGACCGAAATTTGGATCATAGTAAAAATTGATTATTAAACTCTAGGACTTCAAATTCATGTATTTGTTGATGACTAACTGGTGATTTCAATGTTGGGATGACTCTAAAAAGCCCTCGCTGGAGTCCCCAAAATCCCAAGTGTCCGCACAATAAAGTCCAAGTCCCCAAAGAGTCATGGACAATATGGAGAAGTCCGCACATTTAGATCCCGTGCGACTAAATCCCCATTAGGGATTTTTCCGTCCTCGGAAGCACACCGGGTTATCATGCCCGTTCTCTGATACCACTTGTCGGAGAACAACCTATTTAAGTTGTGGCATGACAGATAAAATGCCTTGGATCTTTGAACAGGTGGGCCTTTCCATTGGAAAAGCAGAGGGCCCAATACCACTAGTTTCCTCCTACTTGCTACTCCCCAACAGAAGTGAATTTAGAGGTAAGTTTCCTCCTACTTGCTACTCCTCAGCGGATGTGAATTTAGAGGTGCCAAGCCCGAATTAGTCATAGGTTTGAATCCATTAGGCCCAAGCCTAAAATGTGGAGGCCCGAATCCATCATAGTGATACCCCACATAACAAAAAATATGACGCTAGAAGGAGGGCTTGAACCCTCACTTTAGAGGTGCCATGCCCGAATTACTCATAGGTTAAATCCCATTAGGCCCAAGCCTAAAATGTGGAGGCCCGAATCCATCATAGAGATACCTCACATAACAAAAAATTATGACGCTAGAAGGAGGGCTTGAACCTCCGACCTTGTGGTTAACAGCCACACGCTCTAGCCAACTGAGCTATTCCAGCTTATGTTGTTTATAGTTTCGAAATACAATAAACTAGTGGCTTCCCCATGTGATGCACTCGGCACGAAATTTTTTTGAATATTGGACCCAAAATTAAACACAATATTGAGTCTAATAAACAGTTTTGTAATGAAAATTGATAGTCAAAATCCAAACACCCTGTTTGTTTCCAAAATTGATTATTGGACCCGGAAAAATAAACACAATATTCAGGGGGGGAGTGATAAATCGACTCCATATATCTTAAATCGACCCCTATGTGTCTATCTCTCTCCTCGACACATAGGGAGTCGATTTAAGATATTTGGGAGTCGATTTATCACTGCCCTATTCAGGCCAATAATCAGTTCGTAATGAAAATTGATTGTCAAAACAGGTTATTGGACATGGCATTTGTAGTTGAAAATGAGAAAGTAAAACAACATTAAAAACTTTTTATCTTTCATAGGGTTGCAAAATATTACTCATATTAAGACCAACCAAAAAATTATCTATAGTTATACATGACACTCAACAAACAGAGACTGCATAGTGGAGACTTTTGAAAAACAGACGAAAGAACATTCCATACCTCGGATACAAAGATGTGGATAAAGGATGATTGTCTCTGAGTAATCCACGTGGAAAGAGGCAATTCAAGGTTGATTTGTGAGAAGTATTCTGCATAGAATTTTTTTTATTAATTAGTGGAAATGACGAACTGAAATACAGTGGGCCCCACATTGTTTGGGTGGTGCAAACCATTCATTTGAGGGGCCCTCACATAGATAGGTTGTGCCCAAAAAATCAGCTCCATAGGATCATCCCAACCCTTCGATTTGTGGAGGCAAAAATGGACGTGTAAAAACCTTCACAAATCTGTCCATTTTTGCCTCCACAGTTTGAAGGGTTGGGATGATCCTATGGAGCGGATTTTTTTGGCACACCCTATCAAAGTGAGGGCCTATCAAATGAATGGTTTGGATCACCCAAACACTGTGGGCCCATTGTATTTTAAGCTGTCGGTGTAGCTAAGTTAGCTACACGAGTGTGTAGCTTCACTTTCCTCTCTCTCTCTCTCTCTCTCTCTATATATATATATATATATATATATATATATATATATATATATATTCACACACACTAGTAAAAAATGCCGTGCGATGCATGGCCCGACAAAGAACTATACGGACCACATCATAGATTGATCCAAACCGTCCATGTGATGGAACACAACATCAATAGGTTGTGCCAGTAAAATCATTTCCATAGGCTGATCCTAGCCCTCCAATCTGTAGAGGTTTCCATAATTAAAAAAGCATAAAGGAGGTGGGTAGGATTGAAATTATGTGGCTTTAATGGGTGCCTTTGTTAAAAAGCATATGGACGGGGTAGGATGGAAAATATATGGGTTGAATGGGTGCCTTTGTTAAAAAAAGTGATGTGTAATTCTCATAGAATTTTGGGAGAAATTCAAATAATTCTCTCTCTTTCTCTTCTGTTATACAGTATACTAGTAAAAACACCCCGTGCGATGCACGGGCCGACAAAGAACTGTGCGGACCACATCATCGGTTGATCCAAACCATCCATGTGATGATGGAACACAATATAAATATTTTGTGCCCTTAAAATCATTTCCATAGGCTGATATCCAGTTAAAAAGCATAAAGGAGAGGGTAGGATTGAAAATATGTGGGTTGAATGGGTGCTATTGTTAAAAAGCATAAAGGAGGGGGTAGGATTGAAAATATGTGGGTTGAATGGGTGCCTTTGTTAAAAAGCATAAAGGAGGGGTAGGATTGAAAATATGTTGAATGGGTGCCTTTGTTAGAAAAAGTAAAAAAAAGTGAGGTGTAAATTCCATAGATTTTTCAAAAAATTCAAAAAAACTTGGGCTTAAAATCCATATATATGATAAAACGGTTTCTACTCACAAGTGTAGATAAGTTATCTACACACTAGCTTAAAATACAGTGGAGGCCCACATTGTTTGGGTGATCCAAAGCATTCATTTGATGGGTCCTCACATAGATAAGGTGTGCCCAAAAAATCAGCTTCATAGGAACATCTTAACCCTTCGAACTGTGGAGGCAAAAAATGAACAGATTTGTGAAGGTACACGTCCATTTTGCCTCCACAAATCGTAGGGTTGGGATGATCCTATGGAGCTGATTTTTTGTGGACACCCTATCTATGAGAGGTCCAATCAAATGAATGGTTTGGATCACCCAAACAATATACCCTCCACTGTATTTTAAGCTAGTGTGTAGATAACTTATCTACACTTGTGTGTAGAAACTGTTCTCTCTCTCTCTCTCTCTCTCTCTCTCTCTATATATATATATATATATATATATGAGAGAACATTTCCTACACACTTGTGTAGGTAAGTTACCTACACGCTAGCTTAAAATACAGTGGAGGCCCACATTGTTTGGGTGATCCAAACAATTCATTTGAATGGTCCTCACAGAGATAGGGTGTCAACAAAATCAGATCCATAGGATCATCCTAACCAATACAAACTATGGAGGCAAAAAATGGACTAATTTGTGAAGGTTTATACACGTCCATTTTACCTCCACAAATCGTAGGGTTGGGATGATCCTATGGATTTGATTTTTTGTGGACACCCTATCTATGTGAGGACCATTCAAATGAATTGTTTGGATCACCCAAACAATGTGGGCCCCCACTGTATTTTAAGCTAGTGTAGGTAACTTACCTACACAAGTGTGTAGGAAATGCTCTCTCTCTCTCTCTCTCTCTCTCTCTCTCTCTCTCTCTATATATATATATATATATATATATATATAGTTAACAACCCGAGCGATGCACGGGGCGACCAAAAGAGTAAATGATTATAAAAGGATAGATTAAAACTGTGTTTTTTTTAAAAGGAAACGAAAAAAAAAACTTTGACAATTTCAATTTAAATTGCAATGAATAGAATAAAAGAAAGTTTACCAAAATAGTAAAGAAATGAATTGGCAATTTTAATGAATAGAATAAAAGAAAGTTTACCAAAATAGTAAAGAAATGAATTGGCAATTTTAATTTCAATCACGATGAATAGAACACAGTGAAGATTCCATCCAAGGATGATAAAAGGGGGCAACACACCTTTTACATAAGATACAGCTGATACGAAAGTCATGAGGTTTGATCAGCTTACCTATTTTTATTTTTTTTAAAGGAATGGTAGATTTTTCTACCCGTGCAGACCCATTCAAAAAACACTTATGATGGAGCTTAATTTCAAAAAAAATCATGGCACATGCTACAAACCTTATTTTAACAAAGCATCTAGTAAAAAGAAACTAGGATTCCTCAAGCAAACGGTAATTTCTACAACGAATCATTTCCCTAGGGTGTGTTGAAGAAGGGAGGCCGTCGGCTCCTCTTTTCTTCTATTTTTCTTCACAATGTTTCTTATGCATGTGAAATTTCACATGCATAAGAAGCATGTGAAATTTAAAGAAGGTATGTGAATTTGGTTGAACAAGTTGACGAACGTGTCAAGATGAATGTTCCAGATGAGCAACCATGTTTTGATGACTACAATGATGACGATGGTGACAAGATCACTTGGAGTGATCATGGCGAGGCGTTAATTATTCGACGTGCTATGAATACGGCCAACGTGAAAGAAAATCCAGATTGGTTGCGGCATAATATTTTTCATTCGAGATGTACTTCGAATGACAAGATATGTAATCTCATCATTGATAGCGGAAGTTGCGAGAACGTGCACAGGAGATGGTTGCCATGATCACTCCAAGTGATCTCGTCACCATCGTCATCATTGTAGTCATCAAAACATGGTTGCTCATCTGGAACATTCATCTTGACAAGTTCATCAACTTCTTCAACCAAATTCACATACCTTTGGTTTGGACACTCGATCACTATATGGCCAAGACCCGAGCACTTGAAGCACTTAGGTGCTCCACCGGTCTTTGGCTTGTTGGAAGGGTTAGAGCCTTGACCAACATTTCTTTGATCGTTTTTGTTGTACACACAGCCAAGATTCGCAGTGGCCTGATCGGAATTGGTTGATTTCTTAGTTGATATCGTAGGACGCCATGAGCGCTCCTTCTGTTGCTTCTCGACATTAATGGCCAACTTGTACAAGTCGTTGTAACTCCAATATGGTTGTAGCATCACCGCATCTCGAACCTCTTTTTGTATGCCTCCCACATAGCGTGCAACAGTTTGCTCTTCAGGCTCCGTCAAGATCTTGTTTGGATCAACATGCGGAAAGAAAGGTTTTCAAGAGGTAAACGCGGCAAATTGCAAGACCGAGCCGATGGTCCATTTCGAGTACTCAAGCGTCTTAGTGACTATAGTTATATGATTGATCTACCTGGTGATATGGGAGTTTCCGCGACTTTTCACGTTGCTGATGGTAATAATATTTCGGCCTCCAGGACGAGTCCTTTCAACCCGGGGAGATTGATGCAAACGCATCTACGTCCACATCGGCATTTGAGACTCCTTTGCCGATATTTCAGCTAGGAGACATATCCACAAACCAATATTTGAAGGGTGTCATGAGTTAATTCTATCTTCTTATCTTAGTATCTATTAGCTAGTAGTTTAGGGATTTTAGGAGTTCTAAGTTTGCTTTTGATCGGTAGTTACAATAGTTTCTATTTGATGGACTCTTTTATTAAAGATCATTTAGTCTTGTAAATAAAAAGGAGAAAAGGAATTGTGTGAGGGGACTTTTTTAAAATAAACTTTACGTTTTATAAACAGAAGCTTGGCTTCTTCTTAGTGCCGTTTCTTAATTTGTTACCGTGGTGCTTGGATTGCCCATCTTGCATCTCAGTAGTTTGGTATCAAAGCCAGGTTCAGATTTTGCGTCTGTTGTGAGGAGATAACAACCATGGCAAATAATAATAGTGGGCGCGGTCAAGGTGCTCGGATAGAGGCTCCCCAACCGGATCGTCAAGCCAATGAAGTTGAAGACTTAAAGAGGCAAGTCCAACAACTCACGGAACGTTTAACACGTTTCGAAACTCTGAGTCGAGATGACGAGAGTCTCGTCTTGGAGTTCGTTAACCCTTTTCATATTTGCACTCCGCGGGGTGTGCCGTGTGATAGGGGATTTCAAGATCGGATGGGTTCTAATCAGCCCTACCATGATGTGAATATGAAAGTGGATGTGCCAAATTTTGAAGGGAAGACTCAACCCGATGAGTTCATTGATTGGCTGAACATGGTTGAATGAGTGTTTGATTATAAGGAGGTACCAGATCATCTCAAGGTGAAGATTGTGGCTATCAAGTTGAAGAAACATGCTTAGGCTTGGTGGGAACAACTAAAGGTCCGTAGAGAAAGATTGGGAAAAGAAAAGATCAGCTCTTGGGAAAAGATGAAGAAGGAATTGAAGGAGTTTTTGCTCGAAAACCACCTTCAAGACAATTATATGAAGTTGTATAATTTCGGCAAGGAAATCGTACTGTAGATGATTACACAGAAGAGTTCGATTTACTAACAATGTGTTGCGCTGTGACGGAGCCTGAAGAGCAAACTGCTGCATGCTATGTGAGAGGCTTATGAAAAGAGGTTCAAGATGCGGTGATGCTACAACCATATTGGAGTTACAACGACGTGTACTTAGATGCTTAGTGGTGTGATGTGGTGCCGATGGATTCTTGCCACTTGTTGTTGGGTCGACCGTGGCAATACGATCGAAAGACGATCCATGACAGCTACAAAAACACTTACACATTTGTTAAGGATGGCGTGAAAGTGGTTTTGGGTCCATCTAAGATGGAAAGTATTCCTAAACCTTAAAAAGGGGAGGGAAGAAACTTTCTAACCATGTCTAAGTTTTTGGAGGAATCGAAAGAAAATAAGGAAGTGATTCGTGATAACAACCCACAGTATAAAGAATTGGCCAATAAGCATAAGAAGCATGTGGAATTTAAAGAACGAAATCTTGTTTGGATCAACATGCGGAAAGAAAGGTTTTCAAGAGGCAAACGCGGCAAGTTGCATGACCGAGCCGATGGTCTATTTCGAGTACTCAAGCGTCTTGGTGACTATAGTTATATGATTGATCTACCTGGCAATATGGGAGTTTCCGCGACTTTTAACGTTGCTGATTTGGAGGCTTATTATGGAGATGATGGTGATGATATATCGGCCTCGAGGACGAGTCCTTTTCAACCCGGGGAGATTGATGCAAACACATCTACCTCCACATCGGCATTTGAGACTTCTTTGCTGATATTTCAGCTAGGAGACATATCCACAAACCAATATTTGAAGGGTGTCGTTAGTTAATTCTATCTTCTTATCTTAGTATCTATTAGCTAGTAGGTTTAGGGATTTTTGGAGTTCTAAGTTTGCTTTTGATTGGTAGTTACAGTAGTTTCTATTTGATGGACTCTTTTATTAAAGATCATTTAGTCTTGTAAATAAAAAGGAGAAAAGGAATCGTGTAAGGGGACTTTTTTATCATTGAAAATAAACTTTATGTTTTATAAACAGAAGCTTGGCTTCTTCTTTGTGTCGTTTCTTAATTTGTTATCGTGGTGCTTGGATTGTCCATCGTGCATTTCATTATTAACTGTTTGTTCAAATTTGATTATGTCGTTCTCATGTTTGATATAATGTCTACAAGAGATTGCCTATGTTTTGAGTTCTTTCATCCATTTGTTTTTACATATTCATCAAATTAGAAAGGATTTTTGTGAAATTTGTGGCATTAAAAGGAAAATGATAGGTTTGGTGTTACAACTATTAATAGGAAAAGTGAATTTTCAAAAAAAAAAAAAAAAACTATTAATAGAAAAAGTGAAATCATAATTATAATCTTTTGCTAACTTTTATTTATTTTTCTGAATTCTGTATACCATTTCAATCATGCAGGTTGCCGTTATTACTCCAACAAAATATATATGTAAAATAGAATCCTGGATGACGTGGGTGCACCATGTGGCACCCCTTCTATTCCCCGTTTCCTTTCCTCTTAATAGAAATCTTTTATTTATTTGGCTTTGTTTAACGCTTCTGCATACCTATTTCCTAGGTCTTTATCCCCATTTTTTCTCACGATAATACTCCAACAAAAGGAAAGTAAATCTAATTCTATATATCAAAATCCGCACGGCTAAAATTTTGGGATAAAAACTAAAACTAAATTCAGTTTCAATTTTAATATAGAAAGGCTCCTTGCCATTTCAAAAAAAAAAAAAAAAAATGACTCCTATCGGCTACAATTTTAATATAGAAATTCCAAAAACCACTTTGGGAACAAGCTAATTTTTAGGGACTTGCTTATACTCTCTCACGTTTGTAAATCACTTTCGTATCTGCACATCTTATCTTGCTAAATACCCAAAAAATAGGACTTTCTATATATTCTATCCTAATATCTGTCTCCCTCAATAGTATTTCTACTTTCTACCAGTAAATCTCTCTCTCTCTCTCTCTCCAACAAGAACACAACAAGTATTATTTCTCATGCTAGGTAATTGATAATTTACTTTCTCTTTTCTGTTAGTGATACCACGTTATTTTGGTCAGAAGAGTCCTCTTTTACTCTTTTCAAATATGTTAACTTTTCTATCTGCTCTTATTTACATTAAATTTTGATGGGCGTTTTGCTTTTTGGTTCTTTCATATATTGATTATTTTATTGAAATTTTTGGAATATTTTTGCCAATCTCTATTTCCATGTAATTTTTATAGGTTTTTGTATACTGCATTTGAAATTGAAAAGGCATTTTGAAAGAGCCTAAGATCTTGAGAATGTTGGTGATTAATAAGGTGCGAGTGAAAGAAAGTTGGGGAAATGTTCTGATGAATTGTTCTGGGCAACTTAAGGTATGTTTCTTATATGGTACTTCTCCGAGTTTTTGGTGCTGAAGATGTAACCGTCCCTATTGCTTTGCCAATAGATACCACCAGTCATCAATTTGTCCTCCTTTGAGGACATCGGTTCAATCTTCTTCCACGCTGATTCCTCAGGCAGCCGATAATTTCTACAATGAATCTTTTCTTAACTGTTTGTTCAAATTTGATTTTTTCGTTCTCATGTTTGATATAATGTCTGCAAGAGATTTCCTATGCTTTGAGTTCTTTCATCCATTTGTTGTTACATAGTCATCAAATTAGAAAGGATTTTTTGTGAAATTTGTGGCATTAAAAGGAAAATGATAGGTTTGGTGTTGCAACTATTAATAGGAAAAGCGAATTTAAAAAAAAAACTATTAATAGGAAAAGTGAAATCAAAATTATAATCTTTTGCTAACTCTTATTTATTTTTCTGAATTGTGTATACCATTTCAATCATGCAGATTGCCATTATTAATCCAATATTAGAAGATTTTGCAGATTTATTTTGGAAGTATAAATCCTCGCCAATGTGCATATCTTGAATAGGTGTAAGGCTTAATTTATGAAATAATAAAAGAAATTTCACAAGTTGTTAGTCTTCCATAATCTCTTGCCTAAAATCCAAGCGGAAGTTTTTACTGATTTTTTCAACTTTTTTTCGCTTGATTCATACATGTTGTCTTTTTGTTAGGTATCACAATGGTGTCATAGGAGGAGGCTGTTGCAGCTTTGCATAATTTCAATTGTTACATGTTTTTGGCCTCTTCACCATATTAACTGGAAATTTCCTTTTAACAAATTATTACTCCCTGTTACATGTATTCATATATTTTTATTCCAGTATAATGAGATAAAATGCGGAAAAAATGTTGAATGGGGTTGGAAAATTTTATCTACAAATTCCAAAATATTTTTTAATCAGTTTAATTTGGTTAGGTTGAAATTATATCATTTTAATTATTCTTCCATGTTCTTATTTTTTAATGTGTCTAACTATATAGGTCTTTAACTTAAGGTGTATGAGTCTTTGTGTGAAGGATTGTTACCACTACCTTTTCTTGGATATCCTTCTTTCAAGCTCTATCCATTAATCAGTATGGGCATTTCATCAAGTGAACATTTCTAAATCTTTTAAACAGGGATTCATTTTGGCATGTTGATTGGTATTGATAAATGTTTTCATTGAATAAAAGCGTATCTAAGGAATTGATAATTCTATCTTGTCTTTCTTTTACTTTTAATTACTAATTTGTCTATACATTTAACTCTTCTTTTATTTTTATAGGATTGTCAACATTTTTCTAATTTGTGAATTATGCATAGTCGATGTCAATATTTTTTTAGGGATGTCAATATTTTTTTAAAGAATGCATCTTTAATTTTAAAACAATTATAAAACATATTTTGTTCCTCGCCCTGTGCATTGCACGGGCCTGCAACTAGCATATATGCAAAAACAGAATCTTGGACGACGTGGGTGCACCACTTGGCACCCCTCCTCAAGAAAAGTAAAACTCTCTCTATGAGGTGATATATTTGGATTGTAGAAAAAATCTCACCATATCCCACGTTTTTAGCAAAATTGTTTCTATTACTCAATATCCCATGTATATTAGCAAAATTGTTTCTATTTATTGGAGAAAAAATCTCCACTATGTCCCATGATTTTAGCAAAATTGTTTCCATCTCTCAATAGCCTAAGTATATTAGCAAAATTTTGCAAATTATTTATTTTTTGCCCCGTGCATCGCACAGGTTGTCCACTAGTTATAGATAAATGTTACATGCACTTTTATTTCTATGATAATTTCTTATAGTTTTTCCAGTAGAAATATCAAATTTTGAAAGTCTAATCAACAACCTTGCTGAAATATTCCTGAGAACTATAGGATCATTCAACCATCTTTCCTCGGTCTGGTAGTGGTGACGAATGAGCTGATAAGCTTCATTGTAAGATAAATTCACACTCAGTACAAGCACATACTACATTCACGATTTTATTAAGTAATTTTATTTTAGTATAAAGTTTTTAATCGATCCATTTGTGGGAAGAGTGGTGTCGATGTTCGCCACGTCATTGATAACTTGGTGCGGAGACATCGTTAAGTGGACCCCACCTAGGGAAATGGGTAGGCGAGACAATGGTGGTGTGACATACATGTATGTATTCTTACCATAAATGAGTGGATTATAAGAATTTTTTGTATTGAAACCCTAGACTTAATAAGTTCAAAAATAAATTTGCAACCTCTAAAATGGTATAATATAGATCAAGAGAGGAGTAATCAATATTTTAGCCAATGAGAATCTGCTTACAAATGGTTTACAATTTCTCGCATAGAGGTGTAAGTACCTATAATTGTAACTAAAAAACCCAACACTAAAATCCCCAAAATAGTCCCCAACTCAAAACCACACCTTCTAGAAGCTGTAGAAATCTTCAGATAGCACATGCATGGCAATAACATTGAAACTGTGCGACTTAGAAATGACCCAATAAGTGCCATTATGTATCCAAATAGTGGAACCGTCAAGGCTACAACTACGATGTTGATCGCTAGTAGAGTTCTAATAAGAAATCTAATAGCTCTATTGTTGTAGATCAAAATCCATTCTTCAATGGCAGTGGAGATTGGTGAAATCATCAATGCATATTTAGTAAATGGATTGATCAAGGTGGTGTAAATTGCTATCTTTGAGCTCAACTTCCCAATAGAGAGATTCAATGTCACTTGAGATTTTACATCATCCCCGTGCATGAGATAGCATTGAATTGCCATTGTTCCATAATTGAAAGTGCAAAGGACAAAGCAAAGGAGCAACACCTGTAATGAAAGAAAATACAAGGGAAAGATCAGTAGTATTGATAAAATTTTTGGTAACAACTATGACAAGTGACCGACAAATATAATGGACAAACAAAGTTAGAGAAATATTATGCATCCTTATTTTTTCTTTACCTTATGCCTTGTTTGGATTGCGAGAATTTTTGAGAAAAGTTTGGAAAGAGAAAATAATTCTAAAAGTTCTTATTTTTTTACACATGAAAAAAGATAATTTGAACCAACCCTATTCCAATTTTACTCAGTGGGACCTTCTATTTGTGATAATATCCCTATAAATTAACCATAATTACATCATTTCCCTCCAAATTGTGGAAAGAAAAAAAATTCTAAGAGAAAATTTTTGGTCCAAAATATTTTTCTTTCTATCTAAAAGGGTCTTAGAGAACTTATGTTTCTATACCTTAGAAAACTGACTTCTATCTTTCATAGAAGTATATATGGTGGGGAATACTGCATGACCACAATAACAAAAGGCATATAAACTTACAGTAGTTGGCATTCTGCTCATATTACGAGTCCTCCTCTTTCATAAAACCCAACACCATCAACTGCACCACTGTAGACACCCCATTTTGACCATGCCCTGATCCCTCCAAGTTTGAGCAAAACCCCACCAAATCAATCAATTAGGATCCCAATCTTCATCCTAAGCTAGGTTAGAGTCCCATCTAGCTCCCCGCAAAATTTTGTCAAAATCCGAGCACATTTACCTAGCGAATGGATTGAGCAAAGTCGTAGTACAAGTTCGCAGAAGGGGGGTGAATTATCCTCGAACGGTACCAAGCGGCTTCTGAATAGGACACGATTCAATCGTGCGCCTATCAATTTCCGCGCAACCGCACGCTCATCAAAACTGGGGGTGCCAATATCCGCATTCATTTTCTCTTATAAATATCGGGTTTTTCTTATTTAAAAAAAAAGAAAAAAATGGGCAGAGGAAGAGAGAGAAAACAGCTCTCGTTTTCTTAAATTCAATTTTTTTCCTCCGATCAATCTCATCTTCTCCGGCAAGCTACGGTGAGCTCCGGCCGATTTATTTTTTCTTTTCTATTTCTTCTTTTTCTTCTTCTTCTTCTTCTTCTTCTTCTTCTTCTTCTTCTTCTTTAGCTATATCTCCGTTCAAACCCTCTACTTCTAGAAATCTTAGATCTACTTTTGAAACCTTTTCTTCTCCGACGATCTTTGATTTCTCCGGTCATTCTTCCGGCAAGCCTTCGATCAACTTCTTCTGTGTAATAATCTTGTTGTCTTGATCTTCCATTCAGCCTTAGAATCCTTAATCTTTTGCTAAAAAAAAAAAACTCATCTCCTCATCTCGTGCCTTAAATCTATCTAGATCCGGTCATTTTGTTGCAGATCTTTCTTCTTCATTTATTCTGATCAAGTCACATCGAATTGGTTGTGTTTTGCCTTAGATCTAACCTAATATGTGAAAAGAAAGGAGAATAAATTGGATCTCTGTTAGTTTTGATTGAAGAATCATAGCTAAAATTAAAAAAGAAGAAGGAAGAAGCAGAATAAAGGTGTGAAAGGTTCAGATCTATACTTATCTGCCGCAGATCTAGTCTTTTCTTTCGCTTTTGATGAGACGAGACAAGTTAAGGAGGAGGCGATTCATTTTCCTTTTATAAATTTCATTGAAAGAGGTATTTCTCTAGTTCTTATGGTTAATTTGATCCTCAGGATACTTTTTTTTTTTTATTTGTTGATTCTTATTATCTATCTGAAAATTGTCAATTAGATTTAAAATAGAATGAGTTTGGTTCCTTTTCTTCTTAAACTCATAGATCTGGCAATGACTAAGATCTATAGATCCTGTTAAAAATTATTTTATTTCTTTTGATTTGTGTCTCTGTTTTATTTTTTATGTCGAGATTTTCTCTGGAAAATTATAGGAATATTAAGTTTGATTGTTAAATACAATTTCTTTGATGATGTAATTACATTGATCTTTAATTCAGTATTTTTATTTTATTTTATTTTATTTTATTTTGATTCTATGAAATTGTTACGTTTTTTTAGGCACCTTGATATTTACACTTCATTGTTCTAATAAATCACTTCGCCCTTCGTAAGAATGCCCAGTTTAACCTGTTTTTCTTCTAAAGATAGTCCAAGGTCATTCTTATCATGTAACAGCCCACTCTATTCTTGAGTCCTTTAGCAAGAATACCTCATTTCCTGATCATGATTCATTCAATTCTATTTACAAATGGATAGATACATTATTTCATGTCTTTCTTATTCTCTGCTTTTCATTTTTCTTTAGAAAAGGAAGCTCATATTATAAAAATGTTGTGATGGCATATATTTAGTATTATTTCATTCAATTTATCTTGAATGTTTTAGAATAGTACATATAGAGTGTTAAATTATTTTATGAGAGTGGTTTGCTGGATCAGATTTTAAACTATTTTTTTTTTAATATTTTGATGTTTGAAAATCAAATTTCTTCACCTAAATGATTTTAAAATTAATTGTTAGGAAATAAATTTCTGTTGTGGACTTGTAAGAGGCTCAGTCAATTTATTATTATTATTATTGAATTTAGTGTAATAATGTTATCATTTTTTACTGTAACGTGGGTCATAGTTTGAAGTTAGATTAGGATTCTTAAATGATATTGGTTCTGTCATGCTGATAGCTTCGTATAAAGTTTTGTAGGGATCTTTTATTAGACATCATGTTATTAATATAACAGAGGTACCTTGTATTTCTCTCATTGGAGTCATTTTGGTTTATATGGCTTTATGCCGACAAGAAAAATATGACCACCTTCCAAACCATCTTTCTTGGCGCATTGTGGGGTATTTTTTTTATTCAGATTGTTTGACAACATCTTGGCAAACACATGGCTTCATTGTACAGTAGCTAATCTTCCTTGAATTATGCACTGAGGTTGTAGTATATATTTTAACAAAGTCAGTCTTGTAGTAGTTAAAACTATCTTTTCATAATGGTGTTAATCATAGTTATAGAGTCTAATTATGAGCACAGACATGCAATATGGACATGATACTTAGTTTACTTGGCATAATATAATGACAGTTGCAACATGAATATATTCGTTACTTTGGTTAGTGTAATCTTGTTTCATTGGTTAAATTGAACCTTATTCATAGTTTCTTTCATTCTAAGTGTGATTAATGCTCATTAAATTGGCTTTATTTAGATATCTGCCCTATGTTGGAACATTGGTTTAGTTCATTTCAATGCACATATATCTGCCCTGTTTGAACAATGGTTAGGGCTCATTTCAATGCATATTTCTGCTCTGTTGCTGTCACTGGTTCAATTCATTTTTATACACATTTCTGCACCGTGTTAGCATTAGCTCAGCTCCTTTTCTGCATGTCTGTGTTGGCACTAGCTCAGCTCCTTTTCTGCATGTCTGTGTTGGCACTAGCTCAGCTCATTTTCTGCATGTTTCTTCACATTGCTGCCCTGTGTTAGCATTAGTTTGGTTCATTTTCTGCACGTTTACCCCTTGTACTGACACTGATTTAACACATTGTTATTGTCCATTGTGGATCATTGCTTAATGTCTAATCTTGCACATAACTGCTGCTTATTGGTCCTTTTCACAAACATATAACTGCTGTCCACTGATGATTTACTGTTTGTTGCCCACTATTTTATATAAGCTGCTGCCTACTGGTTTATTTCACAAGCACATAATTGATGTCCACTATTATTCACCTGCTTGCTGTCTATTAGAATAAGAGAGAATGGGGCAATGAAGGCGATAGCCCAAGCCCATCCTTAGGGGACTTGCACAGTCTGAATAGCACTCCCCTCTTTTGTTTTAAAAACTCGCTCCATCTTTTAGATACCTTGAAACCTTTAATTCTTCATTGCAGGGGCAATGAAGGCGCCAGCCCAAGCCCATCATTAGGGGACTTGCTCAGTCCCAATAGCACTCCCCTCTTTAGTTTCAAGACTAGCCCAGTCTTTTAGAAATCTTATAGATGTATATCCTTTAAGGAGACAAGCTATGTCTCAGCAGATAGTCAATACCCTTTAAGGAGCCAAGCTATGTCTCAACAGATAGTCAATACCCTTTAGGGAGACAGGCTATGTCTCATGCAGAGAATGTTGTATCCTTTAGAGACAAGCTTTGTCTCATTAGTGAGTCCATCCCTAGGAGACATACCATGTCTCATTAGCACCTCTCTTAGAGTCATTTTGTTTGAGAGCCAGTCCTTTAGCATAGGAGTCAGTCCTTCAGTCTTTCAGGAGTCAGTCCTATCATCATAGGGGTTAGGATTTTGTCCAACCTCTCATCAAATCATGTGATCTTTATCCACTCTTGCAAGGCATAGGATGCTGTCCAACCCTTGCAGAGTCGTGATTTTGTCTTTTTCCCCCGCAAAGCATAGGATGCTGTCCAACCTTTGCGGGATATCAGGAGTCTGTCCTCCCCTTATGATGATAGGATTCTGTCCTCTTGTGTCAAAATAACAAAAACATTACAAAAACACTTGAAAATTCAAAAACATCTAAAAACCAAAAATCTCAAAATCCTAAGTCATTAGGAGCGTACTAGGAATTCTGTGTCCGAACTACGTTGGCTTGATCCTCTTTCACGAGGTACGTAGTGCAGCTTGGGATCCACATCCCAAGTCCAGCCAAACCTTTAAAAATAAACATTTCAAACTTTCCAAAAATACAAAAATTCTTCAAAACCTTTTTCAAAAAGATCTTCCCCTAGAGTTAGGAGTCTGTCCTAGCTGTTTAGGGTGTTTAGAGTTAGGAGGCTGTCCTGATTTGTTTTGATATGGTGTGTCCTGTCGTGTGAGTGTCCCTAGAGTTAGGAGGCCTCAAGTTGATCGGTTAGACATCTAGTCGAACCGATGGCTAGACTAGGAAGCATATAGTCAGACCATAGTTTTCCTTAGGTTGCACAGCCTACTTACACATAGGATGTAGGGCCCACCTGCATTAGCTTAAGGCTAATCAACTTGCATTAGTTAGGGCATATAAAGAGTCCTAAAAATTACAATTCACTTGAATTTAAGCAATTTTACAAAAAAGCTTTAAAAATCAGTCGAGTCTAGTGGATCGAGTCTAGGATAGCGGTTTTAGATGGTTAGGCATTGTAGTTTAGAATAGGTCATTGAACTACGTTGACTCCGATTCTTCCCGAGGCCGGGATACGTAGAGCAGCTGGGATGGACGGCCATCTTGGTCTGAGTCAATGCATTAGAGTTTTAGGATTCATTTTATCCAGTTATGTTTAAAATTGAATTGTGTTGTGGGTTTTGCTGTGTTTTCTTACTTTCATGTACAGATCCTATACCTTTAGCTGTAGCATGCATGTGTTTGTACACCAGAACTCAGACACCAATTAGGTATGACACTCATAACCTAGCTATTATTAGGCGACACTTCTTTCATTTCTTTTATGTGTGCTTATTATTCATCTCCGAGACATGCATGATTAGATAGACGTCTTCTCGGAGATATTCGTTCCCATTTCATTTGACGTTCGCCCAAAACTCTTCAAAATTATTAAGTAAATGGCATAAGAGACCAGGTGCTTGCACTTGGGCGGATGAGGTGCTCTTTAGACCTTCCAAATTCGTAACCAGGCACGAACCTTATTTTATATCTCTGGTTATCCGTTGCAACAGAGCATAGTATGTGATCCTTGGCCCACTTCCTTGGATGGCGACTCTTCTTTGTTTAAGGTACGCCTCGAATCTGGGCTAGTCCCCGAATCGAGAGGTATCTCACCTTTTTATCGCCACTCATGCTGTGAGAGGCATTCTTCTTTCGAGAGTTCCTTGGTAGAGCTCTCCATTCACGTGGATGATCCTGAGACTGTTAGCGCGTGGGGCACGTCTCCCGCCGCCTCTCACTCGGATCAGGGTCCACAACCACGCTAAAAAATAGAACCCACCACAATAATAGAAGCCAAAGCTCCTCCAACAGAGACATAGGCAAGCAAATTCAAACTTTAAGTCTTATCCCCATAATTTTGAAACCTGCATTTGGAAATAAGATATTTAAGTTATCACCTTCCAATATCTAGAACTCAATTGCAACTAGATAAAGCTCAAGATACATAAAAAGAGCAATTGTTACTCTTCCCTTACATCCGAAAGCAAGTTCGCCGATGTCGGGGTAGGTTTTAATCAATGGATGTGTGTCCATACATTGCCTTAAGAGTATCCCTGTGACACGAAACAAAGAATTTCCACAAGGAAAAGAAGTATCAAGCCCAACCATCCTCCTTCTAAGAATGCAAAAGGAATTGATAGTATTCCAACTCGTGAGAAACAAAACAATGAGATTAAGGATCAATATATGGCTATGTTCAAAGTTTAGACTACACTCAATTTAATCAAAGGCATAGAGAATTCTACTAGACCATGTTTCTTGAATGATCAATATAAGATACAATTGATACGAAAGTCGCGAGGTTTGATCAGCTTACCAAAAAAAAAAATGGCAGGTTTTTCTACCCGTGCAGACCCATTCAAAAAACACTTATGATGGAGCTTAATTTCAAAAAAAATCATGGCACATGCTACAAACCTTATTTTAACGAAGCATTTAGTAAAAAGAAAGTAGGAACAATAATAGTGTAAAAAAACCCACCATCAACAGCCACAATCTTTTTCTTTTTAGTCTTTGGAATGCACTTGAAGACCCTTCCATCAACAGCCACGATCTTCTTCCTCTTATCTATCTATCTCATCTCCACCATTCCTTTCTTAAAAAAAGGACAAAGAGAAAAGGATGAGCTTGAGCTTGCAATCTTTTTACCTTGTGAAAAAAGCAGTTGCTCAGAAGAAAACAATACTAATAGACTCATAAAAGTACAACATGAATACTATAACTTTAGACAAGGTTCAAAAATAGAGAAATCCATAAAAAAAGAAAACAATACCAATAGGCTCATAAAAGTACAACATGAATACTATAACTTTAGCCAAGGATCATAAAT
This sequence comes from Tasmannia lanceolata, assembly GCF_043159265.1. NCBI lineage: Eukaryota > Viridiplantae > Streptophyta > Magnoliopsida > Canellales > Winteraceae > Tasmannia > Tasmannia lanceolata. The sequence continues at coordinate 18,089,981 of NW_027518697.1, read as the reverse complement.
AGAGAAATCCATAAAAAATAATGTGTAAAACTCACAAAATTACGTCAACAAATAGTTAAACCAAACAATCATTTTCTTCTTTCAATCTTATCGTTATGGGACACCAGTAACATCCTCTAACATCCCATCTCATTGTGGTGGGCCTAATATTTGATATAATTAACTCACAAATAGATAGGATGATGATCTCTTGGGTGCCTAAAATCCCTCCAATGGCAGACCATGAAATCATGCATGAAATCCCTTCATTGGAAATAGTACCGTATAGCAGAAGGTTGATCCACCATTAAAACAGAGAATCAAGAGGCTTGGGTCTCCATGCGATGCAAAAAACCAATACTGGTTGAGCAAAATATCATGGTAAATAGATATAAATAGAAATCTGATTGGATGACTATCCTAAACTATCTCTAGTTCTATTAGAAAACATAACTATAGTTTTCATTTTGATTGCTTTGAATAGAGAATTTTTAGGGAGTTTCCTATAGTGTGTAACTAGCATAGAGGGATTTTAGGAGATTCTATTCGATTAGATATATTAGATATTAGATATGATTATTAGATTAGATTTCTATTTGAGAATCCTAAGAAGAAAGGAAACGGGGAATAGAGGAGGTGCCACGTGGCGCACCCTCGTAGTCCAAGATTCCTTTTAACATATATACTAGTAGGAACACCGTGAAGTGATTGACTTTAGAACGTATGGGAATTGGATTTTAATATAACCTCTAAGAAATGAGATTGGTAAAAGTTTAGAGAGATGAATAGGTGATCCAATCAGTAAAATATCACATACATTCTACTACCCAATCGTCCAAGCATATAGACAGCTTGTTTCTTTATTTTATCACCGACCATATTCTCTTGATATAAAGTGAAGTGTAAGAGTCATCCAAGGGTACGTGAATTTTGATCGATAGAAGAGTTAAGAGATGAATGGCTTGCCATTCCAAAAAAAAAGAAAAAAACAGATGAATGGCTTGGATAATAGGAAAAGTGTGCCCATGATGTAGATTTTGATATATAGTAAAGCCAACAGATAAATGGTTTGGTTTATAGAATAAGTAGGTCTCACCTGTATTAATGAGCAAACAAATCCATTTGGCAAAGAGATTGCTTCACCGAAAAGGAATTAAAAAACGAAAAAAAGGTACTCTTGCGTTGAACGTTTGATACTGTTTTATACCGAAATATGGAAGAATAAATAGAAACGTTTTGAGAGAGGAACTTTCGTCTAGGAAAGACAGATTTTAGGATATCTATATTCAATTCGGAGACTTTTGCCATGATAATGAGAGATTTTAGGGGACAAACTGCTATTTTTTGTCCACCTCCCGACCCTTCGATCAAGAGAGTAATAAGAAATCTAAGCTGATTTTTTGCCTAAGTGTTCTACTTACCACCTATTTAGAAGGAGAATAATATAACCTATTTAGAATTAGATTATTAGATTATATAAAAGATTTCTATTCGAAAAGGAAACAAGGAAAAGAAGGGGTGCCACGTGGCGCATCCAGGTCGTCTAGGATTTTATTTTACATATATACTAGTGGGGCAACCCGTGCAATGAACGGGGGCCAAAAAACTAAATAAATAATAAAAATGACTTAAAAATATTTAAAAAGTGGGAAATACATTCATAAAAATATTTAAATGATACCTAAAATGCCAAAAAAATTGTGAATAAAGCATGATTTAGAAAATTTTGGGAAAATAAAAATACATAGCAAGAGGAGAATAAAAGAGGTTTTTTCTATTCTCTTTAGTTACAATACTTTTTCACATCTACATGCATTCATCTAATTAATGAAATTTCCACACATCCAACAATTACCAAAAACCACACGTTATGTACTTTTTTCCAACCAAGCTTCTCATGACTCTAAGAGATAAACCAACTTTCCATGTAAAATAGCTTTCCTACTCTATCTCTAAACCGTAGATAAAGATGACAAATAAGACTTATAGAAGATTTACAAAAACACAATCGTCTAACCACTTTCACTTGTATTCCAAACAATAGCTCCCAACGGAATATGAAGAAAACACAATTCAAAATGCATTAGTGTATTTTGCATATAAGATATTATAATCACAATCGGAAACAAAAATTATACAAAGAATGTACCTGGAAATTTTGTCCTATAACAACTTCCAACTCTTGTGGACTGGCTGTATATTGTCCAGAGACTCAGTGGCAATAGGAAGGAAACCTTGTTGTGCCTGCAATATAAGTCGCAAAACGGAAATATGAGAGATGCTATTTGCAGGAATTTGAGAAAAATTGAAAAATGAGACGTGAGATTAGGACAGAGGGAATAAATCTAGCAATTTAATTGAGCCTTTGGTTATCTTTGCACATCATCAAACCTCCATGATCATAAATAAAGATTAAATAATTTATTCTCGTAATATGATGAATATATCTAAAAAATCAATCAAGGTAGCCACATAGACTCGAGGAAGGAAGGGGAGGGCTGCCACGTCAGCGGTGAACAGTAAACCTCCCTTCCTCTTTATTACATATAGATTATATTATTATATGATATTATATTCAATCCAATCTTAATATATATAGAGAAATACCACTGGGATGGGAGATACAGGCAGTTTATATAGTAGACGGCCGTGCATGTAAGTGCAACCCAAAAACACAGTGCAGTCCACATTTTATGTGTGATCCAAACTATTCATTTTTTGGGCCCACGTAGATAAGGCGAGCTCAGAAAATCTTCTAAATCGGATGATCCTAGCTCTCCGATTTGTGAAGGTTTAAAATTGACGGCACATTATCACGTCACTTTCTTATAGCTTTAACTAATTTAATTGGGGATAGTTATTAGACTAGACAAGAATATTAGAATAACTTCCCTTTTTCTTGACTCTAATATATTTTCATAAAATATCTTAAATAAGAAATACACAAATTAAAATTAAAATAAAAAATAGTAATACTTTTGGTAGCTAGTTCTTTAGGATCATTTCACCCCCTCTTCGTATTCATGTTCTCCTAAAACTAGTTTAGAGTGAAAACTAGCCTTAGACAGAGACTGAAATTCCTAACCCTTTTGGGGAACATAAAGATCATTATAGTACGACGATCCTCCAATTTCTACTTACCCTGTCTCGCCCTCTTCCTTTATCTTCTTCAAACCCCACTGGAACGAAAACCTCTTATACTGAATATAGAGGGCAAGGCTTCCATTCATACGAGTCTGGGAAGATGTCCCATTATACACAGCCATTTGAAAGTATTCATTAGTGGAAAATTGTAGGTAGATTAAGCATGTTGGCTATTTATTCGTGCATATTAAAGTACATACATGTGTTTATGGCGTGCATAGATAGTGATTAATGAGGGTCAATTAATATAGTCGGAAATCTTTGTAGAGATTGATTCTTCGAATCGACCCTTACACCTTCTAACTCCGTACGTAACTAGATGCCTTTCACCTACCAACTCCGGAACTAGATCACATACCCATCACAAGGTTACAAAGTTGGTCAAATCAAAGTCATTCATCAGTTCCCGCCGGGGCAGAGGCACATGTAGCATGAGGAGGGCCATGCGGCCCATGCCCCCCCCCCCCAAATGACTTTCAAAATCCTTTTTATGTTGCATGGCTGTACATGGATGCATAGCTAGTTTAGTGGCCATGGCCCCCCAATGACCAATGCGGGCAAGTGTAAATTAGTCCGGCCACCCCCAAGTGTAAATTCCTGGCTTCGCACCTGGTCCCCGAATTCTAATTTCTAGGTAGTAAACTACTATTACTGTCATTGTTCATTCAAAATAACAACACATGTAATTTCATTCTTCTTATTCATTCACAGGAGATCTTGGAGATAAGGATCAATCCGGGGGACAGATCACCAGTTGGCCATAGGTATTGGCCATCCCAAGTTTGCTTCCTATTTTTGTGTTGCCTTACCCTATCTCCTTACTTTTGAGTAGCAAAAAAATAAAATGCTATAAAGAAAATTTATAAATTTACCTTCAAATATTTGAAATAATATTATCTATACATATAAGTCAAAAGTCATAAATGACCAACAGAGGCAACCATCTATCAAAGTCATATGAACAAACAAAAGCACTGAGAAAAACCCCATGCCAGTCTCAGTGGTAGTTTAGTCACATAGCTTTCGTAGGGTATTACAAAGTACAAATTTAATCATTGATTTTAAGAGTGAACGTCCATTTCTACATGGGTCTAGCGAACATTGTACTGCCACCAATTCAACGACCTAATCCCCGTATCAGATCTCTATTGTGAAAGACCATACGGTTAGAGCTTCTCCATTGCTTTGCAATTTCGAAAATTGCTATCAACCCTATTCTTTAAAATGACGGAGTGTCTATAACAAAAAAAAAAGTGCATATATAGACCATGTTTGGCTGCCATGAACATGAAATTCCTTGGAATTTTAGTTTATTATGTAGTGAGAAAGGGCTAGGGAGAGTGGGAGAAGAGACTAAAGAAGGCATGAGTGACGAGAGTGTGAGAAAAGGCCGAAAAACAAGGGAAAGAAAAGCTCTAATCAAAATACAATTTATTTTTTTGCCTGCTTTTAGCTACTTCTTACCCTCTCTATCTCAAGTCTCTTCATCCCATGGAAAATAATTCACGGTTGCCGAACATAGCCATAATCTCATATTGACATAATAGCCAAATCTCATCCTTTTGTTATGTGAAATCCTTTTTTAGGATCCGAGCATAGTAGTTTCAAAACCACTTATTAAAATATGGGATTTGCTAGGAACTTCTGCAGAAAGCCATTTTGCAGCTCACTTTTGCAGAACAGCCACACAGGCTCACTTTTTAGCAGATTTTGTCTTATTCACTCCATTCATTTGAGGTGGCTGCTCTCTCCTGCAAAAGTGAGCCGTTGAATGGCTTTCCGCGAAATTGCCTAGTAAATCCCTTAAAACATTGAATATTGTCAAATATTGCATGGAGCAAGCTGAGATATTTTACTCCAAAAGCTTAAGCTGTTGGAGATGACATTATGTAAACTCTTATATTTTAACGCTCCCCCTCACGTGTGGCCCATCTGGTTGGCCTACACTTGGCACATTTAGCCCTCTTTTGGGTTGGCCATTAGATGTGGATTTTTAATATCAAGGAGTTTTGATCTCAATGGACTCCGCAGAGGCTGAGGTTCGAGTTATTCACCTTGGCATGAGCATATTTAGGGCCAGATGCAAGATAAATTAGAGGTGGAAAGTGATTCGTCTGATGTTATATTTGTTAGTATTTTAATACAAAAGTGGCTCTTGTTGATATTTTACAAAGTTTGTTTTGTTTACAAAAAAAAGCAGCCACTTTGGTTTAGAAAATTGGTTTACCCACTTCCTTCACAAAAGCAAATAGTCTCGTATTGGAAAGGTTTAAGGGCTTATATAGCTTTCCACTTCTATTGCTTTGTGAATGAGAAGAGAAGAGAAGAAAGGGGGCCTACGCGCATGAGCCACCAACTGGACCCCGTGGGCTTTTGGCTATACCACACATGCGTGCCGCCCTGCTCGGCTGCGCATGTGACCTGAAGTTTTTTCCCTTCCCCTAAATTTTATTTTTTGTCTTTTAATATTGTCCGTCAAACCTACACATACCTTTGCCATTTTGGAAGAATAACGCCGACATTATTAGGTAAGCCGCCTTACGGGATAAGCTGGTTTATTAGTACGCCAACGTCATTAGGTAAGCTAGGAACGTTTTTAGGATCCGAGCATAGTCGTTTCAAAACCACTTATTAAAATATGGGATTTGCTAGGAACTTTTGCAGAAAACCATTTTGCAACTCACTTTTGCAGAACAACCACACAGGCTCACTTTTTAGCAGATTTTGTCTTATTCACTCCATTCATCTGAGGTGGCTGCTCTCTCCTGCAAAAGGGAGCCGTGGAATGGATTTCCGCAAAATTGCCTAGCAAATCCCTTAAAACATTGAATATTATCAACTATTGCATGGAGCAAGCTGAGATATTTTATGTGCTTCTGTGAACAACCGATTACTCCAAAAGCTTAAGCTGTTGGAGATGACATTATGTGCGTGTTTGGCGTACCGTTTAAAACGCCGTTTGGCGTTTGAAACACCGTTTTGGGGCCAAACGGCCGTTTGGGAGTGTTTGGGTGCGCAGCCACCGTTTGAAACTCCGTTTGCAAAACGCCGTTTTGAACGGAGTTTTTGGGGCTTGGGTTTTTACATGTTTACCCTCAACAAACCCATTTTTACACCTTCGTTTTTTTGGCACAAGTTAAAAACAAAATTTTCCCCGACTCTTGCTGTGCTCCAAAGAAAGAAGACACGAGACTTGTCTTCCACCTCCAGACGTCTCCTTGCAACCTCAGACTCTCCAAGCTTCATAGCAGGTACGGAGATCTCTCTCTTCTTTCCGTTTATTTTTCCTTTTTTTTATCTTGTTAAATCTCATAAAATAGGGTTTCTAAAAACCCAAAATAGGGTTTTGTGGTTCTCTGTTTGTTGGGGTTTCATGTTTTTTTATTGTTCCTGTATCTGTTATCTTGGTGAAAAACCCAAAATAGGGTTTTGTGGTTCTCTCTGTTTGTTGTGGTTCTCTGTTTGATGATACCTTATAAAACAGAGGAGAAAAACGTGAGTTTTTTCTCATCTTGGTATGTTTACCCTGCCATTGGAAGGTTGGGGAGGAAGCTTTGATATGTTTATATGGGATTTTGTTCAATTTCTATGTGAACTGAGATTCATTGATTTCCTTCCGTGCTGCTCTATTGCTAAATCTGCAAATATGCTCGCCATCTAAAGTCATATGTACTGAACTGAGTAATAATTTTTTTTAATGGTTACTGAGCCGAGTAAGTTTGACTCTATTTAAGATGAATGGTGCTTTAAACAATTGTAAAATTGGGCTCATATATTGATTTGATCATTGGTAAGTAGTGACTACTTGTCACCAAAAGCATCAACTCTTCTGAGCTTGGCCAATTAACCTATTATAATGATGACAGAGAGTGAGTTTCATGTTCAGGGATGGTAAAACACCCTCTGGTCTCTTATGGATCAACTTTGTGGCATGAATTTTCATAATCTTCTTTTAGAAAGCATGGTAAAACACCCTCTGGTCTCTTATGGATCAACTTTGTGGCATGAATTTTCATAATCTTCTTTTAGAAAGCATGACTTCTGGTAAAAATTCTGGTTTTGACACCATGCAATGGTCTGAACACCATATTTTAGGGGAAGCAGGTTGTCAACCCACAAATCGATTTTCTAAGTATTGCAGGCTAAAGTGGAGCCTACACTAGGTGCCTCTTTTGTTTTTTGTTTTGTACTGAGAAGAAATTTTGAGTCCAAAACTGATTACTCGACTCAGAATTAAGGCCAGTTTGTTTTGGAGTTTGAGAATTGATTTCGAGTCAAAAACTGATTATTGGCCTCAAAATTAAGGGCTGCTGGTTTTGGATTTTCAGAATTGATTTTGATTCCTAAACTGATTATTGACTCAAAATTAGCTGGACATTGAATGGCATTGACCGGCTCTTGTCAATAGGTTGTTTGAGAATTGAATGATTCCAAAACAGATTATTGAACTCAAAATTGCATATAATTTTTGAGTCCCCAACAATAATCAGTTTTGGACTCGTAACCAGTTTTTTCATAATCCAAGATGAATAGGGAATAAACGTAATTTTGAGCCCAATGATCAGTTTTGGACTCAAAATCCAAAACGAACATGGCCTTGTAGAAATCTATTCTGAAGAAAATTTTGAAGGATATGATATTTCAACCTCCTTTTGCAGCAATTCAAAACCCTGCGATGGGATTTTTAGCCACATCTCATTGCAGTGGGATTTTTTTAGCCACATCTCATTGCAGTGGCATTGGGACTCCTTTTTCTTTCTTCTTTTTATCTTTCTCTTGTTAATTCTCATGGTGGGTAGAGAAAGCTAATCAAAAGGCATTGGGACTCTTTTTTCTATCTTCTTTTTGTCTTTCTCTTGTTAATTCTCATGATGGGTTCTGTTTAAATGCCTATTTTCTGGGTTAGATTCAATGGTTTTTTCTCCATTCATTTATTAGAATCTTGATAGCAAAAGCCCAGTTTGATTTTAAAAACCCACGTCCAAAATCCGATTTTTTTATTGATTTAAGTGGTGTTTCTCATTTTCTCTAGTTTGTAACGCTTTTGGTTTTGCATTGTCTGTTATTCTACTTAGAATTGTTGGGAAACTCAGATCTCCTTGATAAGCACAAACCTTAAAAACTTCTAATCTTTTGGTAGTGGTTTTCCTTCTGTTGGGATTTAGACCCGGTTCACACTTGAGTAAGGAAGGGTGGGCGCTAGCAACTGATGGTTTTAATGAGAAGACGGGCAAGGGATTCACTAAGGAACAAATGAAAAATCATTGGGACTCGACTAAAAAGGAGTGGCAGTTGTGGCATTCTTTGTTGACCAGTGCAACTGGTTTGGGTTTTGATCATGCGAAGCATTGCATAGATGCATCAGACGATTGGTGGGATACTCAAATTAAGGTAATCAATAAACTTAAACTTAATTTATTTTTATTATAAGTTTTTTTTCCATTTCAGTAAAAGGATAATGTTTCTTTTTTTGTTTTGTGTAGAGAAATAAAAAGTATGCGTGCTTTAGGAGTCGAGCCTTGGAAAGGTGTTGGGATCTTGAGGAGTTGTTCTTAGATGTTTCTGCAACTGGAAGACTTGCATTTTCTCCTTCTGCAAGCCAAGTTGAGACACAAAATAGCAAACCATCTACCCCATTTGATATAGAGGAAGAGGGAGATGAAGATGAAGATGTAGGCACACCAGTATCTTCGAATGAGCCTTTTTATGGTGAAGATGAGACGGAACCAGATGTAGTAGCAAGGAAGAAAGAGCCTAATGTAAAACAAAGGGTTGCAAAAAGAAGATCGGTTGCAAATCATATTTCCAAAAACTTAGAGCGTCTCGCGACTGCAGTGGAAAGCAGGAGCACGACTACATCTGTCCGTATGGAGAAGTTTGATGCTGACATGACTAAAATCGTGAGGCAATTAGCCTTGTTGCCAGGTTATGAGAGGGGGTCACTAAATTTTTATGCCGCTTGCAAATTGTTTAAGGTGAAAGAGAATCGTGCATTGTGGGTGGCTATGGGAGATGACAAAACAAAGATTGGTTGGCTACATTATGAGTTGGGAGTCCCATTGCAACCGTCATTCGATGATGACGATGTTTACTATCCCCAGCCCATTGATTAGTTTTCTATCTGTTGGTTGTGAACTTGTGTTACTTGGATGTTGACAAGTCACGTTATTTTTTATCTTGTGATCGATGGTTGTGAACTTCTGATAGTTTTTTGGGTATTGCAACTTGTTGGTTGTTACTTTTATTTCGAACTGGTTGGTTTTTATATGTTAGTTGAACAAGCTCAAGACAATGTATAACTTTTTCATTCGTATACAATTTATTTTGAACTGTTTTTACACTACAGAGGCCTCGAGCATACCAGTAACATCTTCCCTTGGTGTGCCATACGGGATTTGAATATGCTAGTTGTTGGTTTTTTATTTGCAGGGAATATGGATTCAGGAGATGGGTCAGATGCATCAATTGAATCAATTGACAGTGACGAAGATTATGATGATGAAGATTTGATGGCCATGGTTGTTGAAGGTGTGCAAGATGCAATTAGGTATTATTCTATGTATTTTTGCAAGACACCTTGCCGAACAAGTAAATACACTGGGCATAAATTTATCATGGACCTATTAGATGGTGCACCAAACCGATGCTATGAGCAACTTCGTATGGAGAAACATGTATTTAGGAACTTGTGTAATTTATTCAAAACAAGATATGGGTTAACACCAACGAAAGCAATGTCTATTGAGGAGATAATGGCAATGTTTCTGATGACATTAGGACATGGCGTTTCTAATAGGTATATGCAGGAGCGGTTCCAACATTCTGGAGAGACAATTAGCCGGCAATTTCATAAAATCTTAACTTGTGCAATGCGATTTTCGTCTGATATGATTAAGCCAGAGCCTAATTACAATGATATTATTCCTGCATACATCCAAAATAGGGCAAAAATTTTTCCATACTTCAAAGATTGTATTGGAGCTATTGATGGCACCCACATTCAAGTGATTGTGCCTCAAGCAGAGCAAATTCCATATCGAGGAAGGAAAGGTTACACCTCAACAAATGTCATGGCATGCTGTGACTTTGACATGTGCTTCACCTTTACATGGGCAGGATGGGAAGGTGCTGCTCATGACACAAGGATTTTTTCAGAGGCACTGCGTACGCCAGATCTTAATTTTCCTCACCCAAGGGGAGGTAAGTACACAAATAATACTATAAATTTAATATAATATAATATATAATATCTTACATAACTTTCTTTTCAAATTTTGATGTAGATAAATATTATGTGGTTGATGCCGGCTACCCCAATATGAAGGGATACTTGGCCCCGTACAAGGGAGAAAGGTCACATGTTCCAGCTTTTCGACATGGTACTCAACCAATAAGTGGTTCAAATGAGCAATTTAATCAAGCACACGCCTCTCTTAGGAACATTATAGAGCGCACATTTGGTGTATGGAAAAATAGATAGGCCTTGCTATCCAGAATGCCTAAATTCGATTTAAAAACCCAGATACAACTAATTGTAGCATCAATGTCACTACACAACTACATCAGAAAGCATGCAAGTCGTGATGAGGAGTTCGATAGAGCTGACCATGATGATACATATATGCCTACTGTTAATGTTGGTTTGGGTTATGATCATGCTATGGATCATAACGATACATTTGACTATGCACATGATGATGCTTTCATGGGTTCAGTTCGGGATCGCATTCGTGATGAATTATGTTCTATATAAATTACTCATTGTGCCACTTTTTAAATTTTGTTTTTTGGAACAATAGTATAACTATTTATGGCAATGATGTTTAATTTTAATTGTGTTGAATGAGATCCTAATGACCTTCTAATATTGAGCCTAATGAGAGAATAATTGAGTTACATTGAGGCCAACCAAACAATGCCCTTTTTGGTCATTTAACCACTAAAACTCCGATTTGGGGCATTTGCAACCAAACACACAATACCTCTGTTTGCCGTTTAAAACGCCGTTTTGATCTGGCCAACCAAACACCAAAACGCTGTTTTGAACCAAAACGCCGTTTTGCAAAACGGCGTTTCAAACGCTATTTCAAACGGTACGCCAAACACACCCTATGTAATCTCTTATATTTTAACGCTCCCCCTCACGTGTGGCCCATCTAGTTGGCCTACACGTGGCACATGTAGCCCTCTTTTGGGTTGGCCATTAGATGTGGATTTTTAATATCAAGAAGTTTTGATCTCAATGGACTTCGCAGAGGCTGAGGTTTGAGTTATTCACCTTAGCATGAGCATATTTAGGGCCAGATGCAAGATAAATTAGAGGTGGAAAGTGATTCGTCTGATGTTATATCTGTTGGTATTTTAATACAAAAGTGGCTCTTGTTGATATTTTACAAAGTTTGATTTGTTTACAAAAAAAAAAAGCAGCCACTTTGGTTTAGAAAATGGGTTTACCCACTTCCTTCACAAAAGCAAATAGTCTCGTATTGGAAAGGTTTAAGGGCTTATATAGCTTTCCACTTCTATTGCTTTGTGAATGAGAAGAGAAGAAAGGGGGCCTACGCGCATGAGCCACCAAGTGGACCCCGTGGGCTTTTGGCTATACTACACATGTGCGCCGCCCGGCTCGGCTGCGCATGTGACCTGAAGTTTTTTCCCTTCCCCTAAATTTTATTATTTTTCTTTTAATATTGTCTGTCAAACCTACACTTACCTTTGCCATTTTGGAAGAATAACGCCGACATTATTAGGTAAGCCGCCTTACTGGATAAGCAGGCTTATTAGTACGCCAACGTCATTAGGTAAGTCGCCTTACTAAAACGTTGTTAGGTAAGCCGGCTTACTGGTACGCCGTCGTTACTTTACGAATAACTGCGTCGTTCCCGAGTTTTGTGACTTTTGGGATGTGACCTTTCGCATCTATAACATCATTTAAACGATTCTTTTCTTAAATGGTGGCTTTACTACATTAAAGGGCATGTTGAACGGAAATGTTTGGGTTATAAAAAGAAAAAGATCTCTGTATTTTTTATGTATGAAAAACAATCACAAAAGCTTTTTTGTTCTTTCTTGTTCTTCAGTATCTTACTGTAAACAGTGTTTTTTTTCTTCTTCATTCTATTTTACGTATTTTGTCGGGCAATCGGAGTGTTCGTCTCTTGGATCGTGCAGTTCCTAGAGATCGACGGTGCGTCGGGCTGTTGCATCCTATGGGTGATTGTGGCCAGAAATCTGTTGCATCAGAATAAGTTTCTGCAGAGGTGCAAATTTACCTTAAAGAGAGTGACAAAGTCTGTGCCTTATCTTGCCGCATCGAAAGAGGTTTATCTAATTCATGTATCTTCTGTTTTTAACAGAAATCAAGCATGCTATATTTTGATTTTGGAGGAAAAATCATCAACAACATCTTGTGCTAAAGGTAAGAGTGTAGGTCCTTGAAGATTAGCTAGGTTTTTGGATGAGATTTTTGCAATCTATGATGGCAAATTTATTTCTTTTGCCCACATTCCTAGGAGTGCCGATGATCATGTAGATCAACTGGGCAAATCAGGGGCCTTGCAGGATTCCTTGTATGTTGGGCAATTTTTGCCCGCTGGCTTGCACCTGTAATCTTTTCTCTCTTTTAATAAAGTTATCCTTTGCTCGAAAAATTGCCTGTTTGTTGGCCACATATTGCATGATTGATCATTAGATATGAAAGAATATGGAATGATGGCATGTTCTACACATGGTCATGGGACTCTGAGGACCAAAACTAACCCAACATGAGTTGGGCCTTCAACGTGCCGTTTATTGTGTTAACTTATTGGCCAAAAATATCACATCCATTTGGGATCTACAGTTACAAGGAGACTATTAGAAGATCAATGTAGAAGTTTAAACGTCCTTGTTATAATCATATGGTAATCATGCTACTAAAATACAAAACAGTCAACATATATAATAACAAAACAGTTGTTGTTGCATGCAATTAACTTTTGCAAAACATAATTAACAAATGGACACATGAAGAGTGTAAGTCACTCATCTCATTCGACCAACCACTTTCACCATTGTTAAGTTCATTGCACCCCACGTAACACTAAAACATTCCCCATTAGCAATATATTTTCATTAACTAAGTGATGTAACTTCTCTCCAAAGTTCCATGAGAAAAAAAGGGTGAAGATAGTCCAAACCCTAAAGCAAGAAACACCAATTATTCAAGCTATAACACTCTGCTTACAGCAGCAAAAGAACCCTCCTTTATATCCAACTTGGTACTATCCCCTTTCTCCACGCAAATCTAATCTTCAAAACCATGTCTTTTTTTGTGCAAATGAACTAGAGGTTGCTCCCTCTTTGTGGCTTCTCTTTTGACCATCTCATATCTTTTCTACGTCAGTTTGCATGCAAAGCAAATCAGGAAACAAAAGCAGAAGGAGAGGAAGAAGCCCTCTTTTTTGCTGTGGATTTTGGATGTTCATTTATTTCTACAAGGAGTTCCATCAAATCAATGTAGTGGGTCGTGATGCAGAGAGAAACAAAAGGGAAAAACAGATGCTTGATAAAAAGCTAAAAGAATACCTTATCTACACAACTTTACACATTATGGACGTCCAAACGTAAAGTTGAAATATTATGATAATTTATGATACCCTACCTTTTGATAACAGCACTCAGAAAAAGGTTTGTTATTCCCCTTGGTTCAACTAGTGATATGCACGTGCCATGCACATCACCAAAAATGGTAATCACATGTTAAGATAGTGGGTCGGTGACTTCATTTTCTACGATATCACTACAATGTAATTTAATGAACTAAACCAATATTTATATAGGGGAATGATATCAAGACTTCACCGTTTTAATAAGATGTGCTAAAGCATTTTATCATTTGGTATTTAAAGGGCTGTCAATGGGTTACAGTTCTCAAAAAGCTTTTTCAAGCCCTTTAAATACTAAACGACAACATACTTCACGCATGCTATTATAACACTGCAGTGCTGATATCATTTCCCTTTACATATTGTAAGAGAATATTAATAAGAGCTGTTACCCAAACCCCCTACTTTTAATATTGGCAACCCTTTATTTTAGTTTTCTCTCCTTAGCGGTTTAAAGTTTATCAAGAATTTAACGATCAACTGTTAGGAATTAACAACGCAGTAGAATAACGGTGCAAAGATAAAATGAAAGATCACACACAGAACACACAGATTTACGTGGTTCACCCAACCAGTTTGGTATGGGCTACGTCCACGGCAGAGCGACAAGCCAACGATTCCACTATTCTGAAGAAAAGATTACAAACCCTCACACCTCTCTAGGGCGTCTCCTGATATCACATCCCCTTTATATGGCGTTCTAAGACGCATTACAATAAAGGGGAAAAAAACCCTAATTCATGAAAGTACGAAACTACCCCCAGTATAAAAATACCTAACTTCGGGCAGGGGGCGCCGCAGTCGAGGTAGAGTGTACAGTACTTTCCAGATTAGACTGAGATCAGGCTTCACCAATAACACCAACGTTATAAAAAAAAGGGTGTAAATATCTATCTTTAAATATGTTTGATGGTGAAGAAAATAGAGTAGCAAGATGCGGATCGTCAATCATAAGGGAAACATCATATAATGCCAAGCGAGATAGATCACAAGAAGGATTAATTAGGAGCAAGCCGCGCCATAAGCAAAGGAGTCCTTAACATAATTATGAATTCACTTCACTTCCATAAGATGTATATTAGTGGGCTAATGAGAGACCCCATCCTTCCATATATGTAGAACCATATGAGAGACTCCATCTGATATATGTTGGACATCATTTTATGTGAGCCTAGAACACAAAGCCATTGGAAAGTAATAAGGTTTGGCCCCAACCATATTTGCTTTATAGAGAAGATCCAAGGAATATTTGGTCTAACTGGGATTCAACCCATTGAGGGATCTGTGAAGACTCATAAGATCTCTCATAGCAAACTTGTCCCCAGATTGTTGTATGAACTGAGACAAGAAAGAGTGGCCATCTTTAATAATTATACAGAAAGTTACAGCCATAAGGTAGTTAAATAATATATAAAAATTTAGTTTTACAAGAAATTAAATAGATATAAAGAATTTTACATTTATAATATATTTAGGGTAATGATATTGGCACTACCAAATTTTAATAATTACACAAACTCAGCTTGTCTTTTCTATTTTAACTGAGAGCTTCTTAGGAAATGTAATAACCATTGACAACTGTTTAAATAATAAAAGACAGGATCAGTTAGTGCAATTATCAAAACATGGCAATGCCAATATCAGTAGCCATTTTTATTTTTATTTTTGATTGGTGAGCTGGGAACAAACCCTTTTTTTTAAATATTGGTGTGCTGGGATCGAACCCGAGACCTTAAGGTTGAGAAACGAAGCCTAAATGCCCAACCCCTCAGTAGCCTCGCGGAAAACATTTTCGTGGCTCACTTTTGGCTGGAGAGAACCTTAGGTAATTAAATGAATAAGATAAAATTTTGATAAAAGGTCAGCCTGTGTGTTTGTTCTCCTGCAAAATGGAGCCGCGAAATGGCTTTCCGCTAAATTTCCTACCAAATCCCTATTAAATAACTATTAGAAGCTACCAAGTTTTTTCTAGATTGATATGATTTTTTTTTTCTTTTCTTCTTCTTCTTTTTTTCTACACGTGAATGGTTGAGGTTCAGTGGATCCGTTGCTACATATGTATCGATCTAGGATATGAAGTGATATATATTAGAGAATAAGATCAGATCTGATCTTCTAAGGTTTGACTGTGGGAGTGATTGGGGGTGGATTTAGTAATTGAATTAGATTAGGCAACTAAGATTAGGATAGTTGCTAAGTTTAGGAAATCTCTTTTCATTGTGATCTTTTACTTTCTTTGTTTATCTCCTAAAGTGCTCTATATAAGCACTAGTTAGGGTTGATTGTAAGTATCTACGATCAATAGAATCTTCTATTATTTATCAATATATTCACCCCCTTTTCTTTGGGAGCTGATTTGTTCACCCCTCCTATAGGATAAGGAACGAAACTTCGCTCAGGTCGGGGTCTAAGGAAAGTTCCTCAGACCCCTTGCTAATAGTCTAATAGCAAGGGGTGTAGAAATATCAATTTCATGCTTACTTTTTTATTTTCGGAAGTAATTGATATTTCCACACCCCCACACTCTTTGCTATTATAGTGGGTCTGAGGAAAGTTCCGACCCCGACCTGAGCCAAATTTTGTTCTAGGATAAGCGTCGGGACTCCGTAGTTCAGTGTGTTAATAACTGAAGGTGGTCACCATCAATTCTATTATTATTTTCTTTTTATATTTGGGATTTGCTAGGATCCATTCTTAATAGGCATTTCGCGCAGACGAGCCACCTCATGAATGGAGACAATTTTCTTTGGGATATGCAATAGACGAGCCGCAAAATGCCTTTTGTGATGGATGCTAGCAATTCCATTTATATTTTATGGGATTTGCTAAGCACCATTGTAGAAAGGCATTTAGCGGCTGGCTATTGTATGAGAGAGCATCCAGCTGAAATAAATAAATAAGACAAAATCTGCTGAAAAGTTAGCCTGCGTGGCTGCTCTATCCAGCAACAACCAGACGCGAAATGCCTTTCTTTGATGTTCCCTTGCAAATCCCATATTTTGTTATTGTTATCTCTATTATGTTAATTGGTGATTGATATAATCATGCCTACATATTTTAATAACGAGACGAATGACCTTGTTTTACACTCCTTTAACCAGAGATCAAAAGCATGGTTTTAAATTTCGACCGAAATCCGAATTCAGATTTCGGCCAACACTGAAACTGAAATGGCTGAAATCCGAAATTGCCAAAATGGACCAAATTTCGGTCGAAATTTTTGGAATTTCGTCAATTTCAGCGAAATTTTAAAAAAAATATATTAATTTTTTATTCCTTTACCAAATTTCAGCCCAAAAAACCGACATTTTGTGAGACTTTACTGAATTTAGGCCAAAATTTCGAGATTTCGTCTGAAATTTCGGTTTCGACTAGGTACGAAATTTATGCCGAAACCGAAATTTCAAACCATGATCAAAAGTTACTACAATTCCCAAATCCCACATCCCAAATCCCATTAAGATACAATTCCCAACTAGAGAAGTGTATAACAAAATCAGTAGTCCCGTTATCAAAAATAGTCGTGCAGATATCAACCGGATCCATGCTTTTTTGAAATTATCAATGAGGGATAAAAGTGGTCTTGTCGGTAAAAGCTGAACGAAAATGCCCTTTTCCTAAGCAACACGTTTTGTTTTTCCACATTTCCCTCTTCTCTCTTCTCTCTTCTTTCCCTCTTTTTTTTTAATTTTCCATTTTCAACTTTGTTTTTTTACCCTACCAGTCATCTTCCTCATCGTTCAGCTACCATTGTCGCTAGGAAGTCTCGAAAACTTGAAACGTGAGTTCATTCTCATCTATCTCTCTGTATCTAGGTTTTGTTTTTCATTTGTTTTAAAGTTTTGCATTTCTCCTTCTCCCTTCCAATGGCGGATGAGGAAGATGAATCATGGGGTAGAAAGAAAAAAACGGTGAAATGAGCAAGTGAAAAAAGAAAGTAAAAACGTGTTCATAAGGGACTTGATAAGCCCATTCGGAAATTGGTAACCCTATTTTGATACTGGATAACCCCAATCCCAGAGACTTGAAAACTCCCTTCTAAAACTCCAGTACCCTCGGCCAATTTTCAGGTACTTAATAAGCCCATTCGGAAGTTGGTAACCCCGTTTTTATACTAGATAACCCCAATCACAGAGACTTGCAAACCCCCTTCCAAAACTCCTATACCCTTAAGCCCATTCGGAAATTGGTAACCCCATTTTTATACTAGATAACCCCAATCCCAGAGACTTCAAAACCCCCTTCCAAAACTCGAGTACCCCTGCCAATTTTCAAGCACTTGATAAGCCCAGTCAGAAATTGGTAACCCTACCTTTGAGAGTTGCTAACCCCCTTCTAAAGAGTTGATAAACCCCTTCTACTATAAAACCCCCTGCATATAGCAACTCTTCAAATGGCATTACAATTCTGCTCATGAAAGAAATAATAAAAGAAGTGGGTGTTGTATTCATTAAATGTGCTTCATGTATTACATCCCAATTCATGTATTACAAAAAAATTTAAGTACATCAAAAAATGTGTAGCCATCCATTCATGTATTACATCAAATTTTTCTTATGCAACCACTTGTCTTCCAAAAAGTGAGTGAAGCCATCCACGCGTTATCTCTAGAACACACCCTAAAATACAAACCGTTTAAACCCTAAACAAGATAAATCATAAAAAGATGAATGAAATATAGCGCAAAACCCTAAAAAAAAAACAAAAAATCAAAACCTAGATACAGAGAGATAAATGGTAAGAATTCAACTCTCAAGTTTTCAAGACTTGCCAGCAACAATGGTAGCTAAACAAGGAGGAAGATAACTAGTAGGGTAAAAAATCAAAAAGTTGAAAATTGAAAAGTAAAGAGAGGGAAGAACGAAAAATAAGGATAAAACATGTTGTAAATGCCAAAGGGCATTTTTCGGCCAGCTTTTACTGACAAGACCTGATTTGTCCCTCTAATAATTTTTTAAAAGCATGGGTCCTCTCGATAATTCCGCCTAATTTTTGTCCCCCCTTTGGTAATTTTTCCAGTCATCTAAAAAGACGAGTTACTTGGAATCCTAGGCATCATGGCATGTGAGTGGGAGGCATAATTATAGTCGAAAACACGGATCCCCACCCAACTAGCCCATTCCACATGTCAAAACTAGAGGGTTGTAAAACCGATATGGGCCACATACACGTGGCATATTTGGCCGAAAAACGATCTGGGGTTATCGCGTGGAGAATTTTTTTTATACTGGCACCCCGCTTCTCGATCTAAGACACGGGTCGTATTTTAAGCAGTACAGCGAACCAGATTCTCCCACGTGTCGACATCGCCCAATAGGATTCTGGTAAACAAAAATCGGACGTTAGGAAAGTGACAAATTTCCTAATATCATTAAATGACGAAAATACCCCTCCCCTCATGAAAATGTGACACCCGAATCGGATGGCACGTGTGTGGCTGTATCGTCCAGTATTTTTCTAAAAGTACTTTTTTTTTTTAAGAAGGCAACAGAATATATATTTATATATATGAATAAGCAGAACCGAGATGGTCCTGTCGGAACAATGAGCAAATAAAATAGCAAGACAATGACTCAAGGGGGGAGATAGTCAAAACACTCCATTTCGGCCCGAGAAACACCACTTTTAGCCAGAGAGTCGGCTGCCACATTGGCCGATCTCCGGACATGCTGAAAGACCATGGAGTAGCCCTTTCCTCTATCCTCTATCTCCTCAAAGAAAGGCACAAATCTCCAAGGGGGAGAAGCATCTCCCGAAAGCCAGCGAATAACATTTACGGAATCGCCTTCGACTATCAGACTGTCGCACTCCAAGCGAGGCATGGAAAGAATCCCACTGTGAACGGCTCGAACCTCCGCCTCCGAATCCCATTCAGTATTTTTCTAAAAGTACTGAATGGCTTACTCCTTAGGATGATCAAAACCTTCCATTTGTTCAGTGGTGCCCCAAAAATCATTTCCATAGGATGATCCTAACCCTTCGATCTATAGAGATTTCCATAATGTACAGTCCGTCACTAGATCGGAGGGTTAGGATCATCCTATGGAAATGATTTTTTTACTGGCACAACCTATTTACGCTGTGGCCAAATAAATGGACGGTTTGGATCATCCTATGGTAGGCCATATACCATAGAGTACTTTTTGAAATATACCGGACTAGACAGCCACACAACATTTAAAAACTCAAATAAAACACCCATTTCAGGTTCCACCATTCTCTGCCAATAGGGCAATCATGTAATTTTTTACCTTCTTTTTCAATAAACTACTTAAAGAATTAAATTACGGGATTAAAAGAACCTTGTAAGGAGAGGGCGTGGTGTTCTTACTCTGTCTATAAAAACACAAAGGAGCTGATTAGATATCTCCCCCATTCCAATGCAAAGATACTTTATGAGTGATTCCCAATCTGTTCTATATTCTTCCTCTCTCACTGAAAGCCTTCTCTCTCCTATTCTTCCTTCTTTTTTCTTCCTTTATCTTCATCCCAAATACCCAAAACAAACACCCAATCTTTCAACCAATGCAGCTTTTCTTACAGGGAGACTCTTAAATGAGAGATAAGCAGAAAAACCCAAAAGAGTCATATCAGATACAAGTCACGTGAGAGAGAAAATAAGACCCATCAAAGAGAAGAGAAAGAAAAACCATGCATACCTTGTCCTATCTCATTCTTAGCCTTGTTTTCCATATCATTGTCAAAGGTAGGGGAGAGTTCTCACTCTCACTCTGCGGGTGAACATCTGAAAATCTACATTTTTTACAGTCAATTTTTTGTTAATTTTTGTTGGGTTTTTCTTTTTGTGAAACTGTCAATTACTTTAAAAGCTTAAGTTGTAGTGTTATTTAATCCCCTCTTTTTTTGGGGGATATTTTATATGAAAGAGTTGCTGGTTATTTGTTAATGGGTTTTACTAATGAGTTAGGGGAGTAGTTGAATAGCATTTTAATGCTCTTGGAAACATCATTTTACACAATTTTTTTTTAATCTTACACATTTTTTGATTTAAAAGAAAAAAAGTCTCAAAACATGTGTTAAAGTCTCAAAACAATGTGTAAAATTAATATTTCCAAGAGCATTTAAATGCTCTTAACGAGCTGATACCATGTGAAACTACCAATTAGTCCAAAAGCTTAAGCTGTTAGAGTTGGTGTTACTTAATCATTTATACTTCAACACTTTCCGTGCAGGGGTTTCTAGTGCTACATTTACATTTTCAAACAACTGCGACTATACGGTTTGGCCGGGGATTCTTTCAAATTCCGGCAGCGCAAGGTCAGATACCACCGGATTCGAGCTACCCAAATCAAGCTCTCGATCTTTCCAAGCTCCGACGGGTTGGTCCGGAAGGTTTTGGGGTAGAACAGGGTGCAATTTCGACAATTCCGGACAGGGCAGCTGCTCCACCGGCGATTGTGGCTCCGGCCAAATAGAGTGCAATGGCGCGGGCGCCATACCTCCGGCAACACTCGCCGAGTTCACACTTGGGTCCGGTACTGTGACACAACCAATTACTCTGAAAGTTTTAGCTGTTAGAGTTGGTGTTATTTATTCATTTATACTTCAATACTCCCCCTCAGGTGTGATCCCAGGCCTGCCAGGCCTGAGTCAATAGCGCTCTGGTACCATGTAAAAAACCAATTACTCCGAAAGCTTAAGCTGTTAGACTTGGTATTATTTATTCATTTATACTTCAACACTCCCCTCACGGGTGGCCCTGGGTTTTGAACCCAGGACATACGTGAGGCAATAGCTATGGTACCATGTGAAACAACAAATTACTCCAAAAGCTTGAACCCAGGACATGCGTGAGGCAATAGCTCTGTTACCATGTGAAACAACCAATTAGTCCAAAAGCTTACGCTATTAGAGTTGGGTGTTATTTATTCATTTATACTTCAATAGGTACCCAGGATTTTTACGACGTTAGCCTTGTGGACGGCTACAATCTTCCAATGATCGTCACGGGGAGCGGTGGGACCGGGAATTGTGCAGCGACAGGATGTGTCGTGGATTTGAACCAGCATTGCCCACCAGAACTGAGGGTGGGAGATGGAGAGGCTTGCCGTAGCGCTTGTGAGGCGTTCGGGAAGCCTGAATTTTGTTGTAGTGGGGAGTATTCGACGCCGAATACTTGCCGGCCATCTGTGTATTCGGAGATGTTTAAGTCTGCGTGCCCAAAATCGTATAGCTACGCTTATGATGATGCTACGAGTACGTTTACGTGTACGGGGGCAAATTACGAGATTACCTTCTGTCCTGGTCTGGGAAGGTAAGGGAAGAGGATCAAAATGTCCTTTTTCTTCTATCTTCTATTTTCACTCAAATTGGTTTTCTTACTGTTTGTTGGAGTTATGAGGAAAAACAAATCTAAAAAGGGTGTATTCTAATATTTTTACTGTGAATTTTCATGACCCTTTTGGTAGAATTAAAATTTGGGGTTTTTCCTAATTTTTCTTATCTTACTTTGGTTTAGCTGAACCACTTGTGATTTCCATACTCTTGACCTTTTTTATCATTTAAATATCCTAAGGATGTATAAAATGGAAACTGAATTTTTTGGGAAATGATATAGCACAACCATAGTTTGATATATTCACTAACTCATCTTGCCTTTTAGTATTTTCACTAACTCAGATGCTATTGCAGTTCCCAAAAAGTCCTCACAAGCCAATTAAAAAAGAAAAGATAAGCTGGGTTTGTGCAATTATGAAACATGGTTGTGCTGATACCATTTCCCTTTTTCTTTACTTTTCTTTTCTTTCATTCCTTTTCTTTTCTTTCATTCCTCTTATTCTTAGCTTGCCCCCCACTAAATCATTTTCCTTTTACTCTTCTTTAATGGAAGTTATTACTCTTATGAAAGTGGATCTCTCTTTTCTTTCTTTAAACCTGCTAAAGAGAAAAAGCTTCATAGATACTTGTTCCATGTCCCCTCTTTTTTTCCTTTCTCCTAAAATTTGCTTTATTTCCTTTTGCTTTTGACAGTCAGAAATCATCCCAAGATTCTCCAAGAACAGCAGCAGGTGGAGGAACACCAGGGGTGATGCTGGAAAATCAGTCTCTGTTAGCAAACTTGGCTTTTTCAAATGCTAGAAGGGTTTCTTCCATTCATCAAACTGCATCTATTTTTCCTATTATCATCATCACCTTCCTTTTCATGTAGCTCATTCTCCCCTCGTTCTCTAATGGAGTCAGCCCCCTTCCAAGCACTCAAATCTGTAGCATTTTGTTGAGGGGCAATTGGGTTTTGCATTCTTAGAAAGGTTGACAAAAATTCCTATGTAATAACTAATACCCATTTTCAGATTCAGATATACTGTATTCTTGTTTATAAATAACTCATATGTATTTTGTTGTTAGAAATATGAGTGGTTGTTATGCGGAGTTAAAGCAAAGCAAAGTGAGCTCTTCATTTGATTTTTGTAAAAGCGTTTGCTTCAATGTGAATACGAGTATGATATGGTTGTTGGCATGGTCAAAAGAGGCCCTTTGTTGCAATGACAATCTTGTTAGTTGTTTTTTTTAATTTTTCTTTCCTTTTTGATGAGATAGCGTTCATAAGAAAGTCATTGAGCTAAGATTTTATTCTCTTTTTTAGTCATTTAGACTATTGGAGGGAAAGGTGAAATTAGGGGTGCCAATGTACCCATATGGTCTATGGAACCTAAGTATCCGAATGTTAATGGACAGAAATAGCAGTTGTGGCGTAACCATGTTCCTTGAGAGGGTATGAATGAGTATAGGGTGAGAATTGACTAAAAAGTAGGGAAAAACAAAGCATATTTTGAGTGTATGGTTTTTGTTTCCTTGTTTTTCAGCTTTATCACATCCTCTCCTCTCCTCAATCCCTCTCATGTCTCTCCCTCTCACACCCTCCCTCACCATTGGGTAAAGCAAATACTCCATGGAAAAAGAATTCATGGTAGCCAAGCATGCCCTAGCTATGTACAATGTACTTAGGACATGAGACACTCTGATGGACAGCACAGAAAGTAGGATTCGAAAAGCACTTCAGAAAGGATAGTGAACCAGATAGGTGGATCAAGTGGATCCGTTAACATATCTGTAATCATACACGTCGGATCACTCGGTCTTTCATTTGATGGTTCCATCATGTTTGATTGTTTGGTCAAATGCCCTAAAATCCTCCATCATAAGATGATCAAACCGTCCAAATGGAAGATGGAAAAAAGAGAGTTTGGAATGATATGCCCAATTTCCACCATCAAAGAGAAGAGTCCACCCTACGGGCCCACAAAATGAACAATCAAGGTCCGGCCCAGCTATAATGCACATGAATCATCACTTTGCTAGGTCAAGCATTGCATAAATCAAAGCTAATTGCTCAATTAGTGAAGGGTTTCAGTTAATTATATTCAATACAAAAATATAGCAAAAAGCACCGAAATGTATTTGCAAGTTGCCCAAAAAGAATAGAGATTTGACTCTCCCACACCAAATAACGGACTGTTCAGATATGATTTTATTTCATGAGATGCATTTAAATATCGATGGAACTCGACCAATCATATCCCAGATTCTTCAATCAGTTGCTACCTTTACTTAATCTACACAAGTTTAAGAAAATTAGTTTTGGTCCTGTTGGTGGAGGGTCTTTGTTTACTCATGGGGGGTTACATAAACCCATTATTTATGTGTATTCATAACAAAGCAAAGACAAGGAATCTTCTGCTGTGTCAAAAGTTAATATGCACTGAGCTATATTAAGCAAGAAAAAAAAAACAATCATATATGAATAAGATAAATCGGACACAGTTATTAAATTTCTTTCTTTTCAGTTTATAAATCTCAATCAGTATTTGATCAAAGCAATCTATAAACATAAGGATATGGGTATAGTGACTATCAGGGCCCCGCCAATATATTGCAGAACACAGTATATTTGCAGTTAGATGACCATATCTGGAAAACACAACCATAAGGCAAACAAAAAATAGATTAATGATGCTATAGTATTACAGTTGCAGTGTAAAACTCGACTCGGGTGATAATCCGTTTATGTAGTTTTTATATACTGACACAGAGCAACCTCACAAATGAACTAACCAAGCCAGAGTTGTGGTAGTCAAAAGTTTGAGACTTTTCACTCTTTGAATGTTATAAAGCTATGATTCTTAGCTCGTGAAGCCTCTTTCACACAAGATCATATTGAGAAAAACATAATAAATAATAATAGTATAACCCAATAATGCCAATTAAATAAATTTAATCGGAATATGCTCTTGCAATTACATACCTTGAGATGGCATCCGAATACAGATGTCTAAAAGGGAGGATTTGATGGGATTGTAAAAGAAGATTTTAGACGTTCAGAAAGTGATACTGACCAGTATGGGGTAGCAGTGATCCTTGTCATAATTGGGCCAGGAAGAATCATCATCAGTTAGAAAATTCGTATGAAGCTTCCAAACTTTGCTGTCATAGTTCTCAACCACATTATAACTCAAGCCAATCTCTTTGATTTTCTCAAGAAATCTGTCCAATGAATTGCCTCTTCTGGGGCTGAAAAATAAGGCCTTAGAAGTCTCTGAATGTTTTAGCAAAGATTTGACAGTAAGTGCTAGCCCTTCATGGAATTCCTTGAAGAAAGTGCTGTTGACAGAAAATAGAGTCAATAATTTGAAACAGAATTTCCATAGCAATTAGATATGCATTATTGTACACCAGAAAGGCAAATGTTTTAGAAACTATGGGAAGATTTTGGGAAAATTTTGGAAAAAACGCAAGCGTTTATCTATTTAGAATGTGTTTATCCACTATATAAATTTACGTATTTTTCTAAATAAGACACAAAAAAAGCATGGAAGGAAGGTTAAGTGCATGTGTTTGTTGCATTTGGATGTGAGTTCAATGTACGTTATATGTATCATTAGTATGAAATTTCTCATGAGATTTAAAAACAATACATGACAACTTGACAAATTATTTGTTAAATTTGAGTCTTATTCAGAAAATAGGTTAAATTCGGAAATTTGCAATTAACTCTAGAAATTTTTAACTGTTCAGGATATTTTAAAATTAAAGATGGGGCAAAATAATTTGGGATATTCTTTCAAGAAATTTTCAATTATTCAGAGAATATTGAAAGTTTGAAACTATGCATTACATATTTACATTATTGTTAGGATAACAGTTGCATTGGCAATTTATGGAATTGCATTCTTTCATGAACTATGGAAGTAAAACCATCCAAGAACCAACAAAATGAGGCATCCCATCATTCTTGGTGTAAATAAGTCATTTTCTGCATGTGGCCAATGACAATTACGTTTTTTCGAAGACTTATCGTGTCAAACATCCACATCAAGCACACATGCCAGAAATTCATGTCAAGATACTGATTGATATGAAATGAGGACAACTCCTTAATTTGCAGAGGGCAAGCCTTGGCGCAACGGTAAGGTTGCTCCATTGTGACCTAGTGGTCACGGGTTCGAGTCATGGAAACAGCCTCTCCGCAAAGCAGGGGTAAGGCTGCGTACATCTAGCCCTCCTCAGACCCCACAATGGCGGGAGCCTCGTGCACTGGGCCGCCCTTTCCTTTTTCCAACAGTTAGTAAATATAACTTATAAAATCAAGAAATTACAACCAGGGTAGAATAAGGAAATGAGAGAAGAATGGATAAGTGAAAAATAATGGAAATTGAATACAGCTTCTCCGAATGCTATCCTGTACCACTATGACAATTGAGAAACAACTGAGTGTCATTTGACCAAAATTCTCATTAGCTAATGTGTCAACATTGGTGTTCGCTTCACAAAATTGTGATGAAAAAGAAAATCAATAGGGGGCACCCACATCTCTTTTTCTTTAATTTTGTCCTCCATCCTCCATGAAAACCATTCATCTACGTGATTGTGTTTATCAAATCTCCAAATTTTATATTACAAACCCAAGAAAATCTGAAATGCCTCTAGTAAGGCTCTTTTTGTCATATTCGCCGCTCTACTATACAAGTGGCCGATCGTTTGGCGAGAGAGGGAGTCTCTAAGGACACTCTAGGTCTTTTCAATTGTCTTCCTCCTTAGTTCCCTCTCTTTCTTTGTATGCCCGCTTTCTTGATGTATCTTGTTCTTCTTCTCTATGTATTTGGCTTTGTACTTTGACTGCCTCGGTCGCCTTATTTTATAAAATTGGCTATCATTTTGAAAAAAAAGGCATGGGCTCATCATGAGAGTTCAAGTCCTTTGCCAGAACTGAAAAAGCTACTATTGGTCCCCCTGAGTTAAGAGATTTGATAAAATTTGAGGCAACATGCAAGAGAGTAATCTGGTTGACTACCACTTCAACTTTATTTCCTTACTCTGCACAATGGCACCATCGTAGTTCCTTTGTAGATTATCATTCCTACAATTCCTCACTACTTGTGAAGCAAAGCCCACAAAATGATTTAATTCTTTATATGCTCTAGGATCACTTGACCTCTGAAAATTCAGTTACTGTGCACTTTCCATACCATAGAATTGCTTTGGAGCACAGCCTCCACAAAATCTAGCCTCCAGCAAGAACTGGAGCACTTGAACAATTAAAAAAAAACCTCCCCCTTCAATGCCCTGTGAAGAGTAGGGGCCTGCACCACTTCCTACCTTTGCTCTCATAATAGTTGTTCATTTTCATGTCATTATCTAGAGCTAGTATTCAACACGAGAATAAACGGAAGTGCTTCCCTTCCGGTGGCATCCATCCTTGTGCAACCTAATGTTCATCCCAATTCTTAACAAAAATATAATCCCTCTGTTAAAAACATTCTCCAGCCTCCAACTGTCCTCCAAACACACAAACCTCACTCTCATTAGTCCCTTTGCCACCCACCGCTTTTATATATCCATAGCCCTACAATCCCCTACCCTCCTCCCAAAACCTCCAAAAGCATTTAAATAGTAACAACCGACTCACTTCCTTAAGACCTAAACCCAGCTCCTCCCAATACACATTGGTTTGCAAATATTTTCTTGTTCTTTTTTTGAATGGTAGACTTTCATTAATGGACCAAGATTGTCAAAGAAATACAAGGAGATAGAATAGAAATTATGTACAAAGAAAATGGGAGAATAACTCAAGGTGGAAGAAAGTCAAAAAGCTCAAGCGACTCCAAGTGAACCCCTCTCCTTGCTAGTGAACCCGCCACTTCATTAGCCGATCTCCTAATGTGACGGAAGGAGATACTAGAGAATCCCACAATGTCTTTAATCTCATTAAAGAAATCCGCAAAACGCCAAGGGAAAGAATGAGAGCCGGATAACCATATGATAATGTTGAGTGAGTTGCCTTCCACCACTAAACAATTTAAATCTACCCCCTCTAACAATTTGTTGCCTTGATGAACCGCCCTAACCTCCGCCTCCTTAGAATAGGAGCCGTGAAAGCCCATCTCACCATTCCTTCCTCATCCCTAAGAACACCCCCGATGCCAGCCAAACCCAGGTTGCCAAAACTAGAACCGTCAAAATTGAGCTTAATAAGCAGCTCTCTCTGGAGCCTCCGATGCTTGCACCACAAGAGCTTCCCTCTCCTTACTAAAACATACTTCCCTCCACACACATTCCACAAATCGAAGACGGAAACAAAATTGAAAATAGAGAGACTTTTCGCCTATAAACTCATTAGAGCCGCGTTCCTTTCTTTCCAAAGCACCCACAGGACCGCTAAGAATGACATACTCCATAATATTTTACCTTTCTTCCTCCAAGGGGAAAATTGCCAACCCTCAAGCGCCTGAAGAATGTCCATAGGAAACAACAAAGAAATCCAAACTTTTCAAAATACTTCCCCATACCTCCCTAGCTAATTTGCAACGAAGGAAGAGATGATTCACCGATTCCCATCCTCAATGCAAAGGGCACAATGATTTACAATTAACATATTTCTATGCCTCAAGAAATCAATCATCTGAATTCGCTCTTAAATGGCGGCCCAACCAAAGATACCAACCCTAGGGGTACAGGGATAGTCCAAACTCTAGCAATTCCAGGGGATAGGGGATGCAGGACAAGACATGAGATGAGAATAAAAGGACTTTGCGAAGAACTCTCCAAAAGAATCCCAGACCCACGCCCTAACATCGGAGGCATTGATCTTAATATAACAGCTCTCTAGAAGTTTAAATAATCTGACCACTGAAGGAATTTCCCTGACAAAGAAGCTACGTCTAAATGCAGGAGCCCATACAACCCTACCACCACTGCACACAAAAAATCTTTAACCAGAGCCTCCTTAGAAGAAGACACCAAAAACAGATCTGGGAATATTTCTTTCAGAGGGGAAGGAGCACACCACTTATCCAACCAAAACCTTACACGGTCGCCAGTGCTAAGTCTAGTGCCAGCTCGAAAGCAATGAATGAAGCTCAAAGTATCACGCCAAATTGTACATCCTCTCTGAGAGTACTTGTCATCGTATTCCTAGTGCCCCACTACGGACCCATATTTACTATCAAGGACCATTACCTGGAGCGAGGATGCTTCCTCCCCATATCTCCATAACCATTTCCCCAACAAGGCTTGGTTCACTTTATTCACCTTCCTGATTCCAAGAGCACCCGCCTTTACAGGCTTGCTTACCTTTTTCCAACCCACTAGAGATATGCCCCTCTTCTTATCTCACCCTCCCTAAAGAAATCTTCGTTGGATTTGCTAGATCCTCTTGGTCACACTAATAGGGCCTTTGAAAAGGGATAATTGATAAATAGGGATGTTAGGCAAGACTACCTTTATGAGAGTAAGTCTACCACCTCTAGAAACAAGGTTTCTCTTCCAAGTATCCAACCTTCTTTCCACCCTTTCAACAATAGGATCCCAACTAGCTTTTTTAGGTCTCCCCACACCCAAAGGTAAACCCGGGTAAGAAGAAGGAATATGATCCACCTTACAACCCATGGTACCTGCAATCCCTAAGGTGACCTCTGAGTCGAGATTAACATTAAAAAGCTTTGATTTATGGAAATTGGAGCGTTGACCGGGTATTAACTCATAACATCGAATAATTGCCTTCTGGTTTAAAACGTTCTATATATCCGAGAAGCAAAATAATAAGGTATCATCCGCAAACTAAAGGCGAGAAATCTCAGTAGCCTCCTATCCGATGCTAAATCCTTGGATTAGGTCGCAGGATCTCCCTTTTAAAATAAGGCAATTAAGAGTCTCAGCCACGATCACAAATAGAAAAGGTGATAGTGAATCCCCTTGCCTCAAGCCACGAGAGGACTTAATAAAGCTATTAGGTGCACCATTCACAAGAACCGAGAACCAATCCGATGAAAAGCATTTAGAGATCCAATCCCTCCATTTCAAGCCAAATCCCATTCTAAGCATCACATAGTTTAGATACTGCCATTCAACACGATCGTATACTTTCTCCCTATCTAGCTTACAAACGATATATTTTCTCCTTGTCTTTGCAAAATAATCAGTAACCTCATTAGCAACTAAAGAGCAATCCAAGATTTCTCTGTTATTACAAAAGCCGACTGACTGCTTGAGATAATCAAAGCCATCACCATTTTAATTCGACAAGCCAACACTTTTGCTAACAGCTTATAAAGGCACCCAACAAAGCTAATGGGGCGGAAGTCACCATTGGATGAGGCACCCTTCACTTTGGGAACGAGGGCAATAATGCAAATATTTTCTCATAGAGGGTATTATCTCTCATCTGGCTCATACCAAAGGAAATTCTTTTGTAGGCATTCAAAATGGTCCTCAATTGATCCTGATGATGGAAAGAGGCATGGTAAAGCGATAAAAATTATAATGTTGATCCTCCGAAAGACAGATAGTGGCCTTCCCACAGAGCAAAGCTTCCTTTCGAATGGTTCCTCGACTAAGTCGCAAATAAGAAAAAGGAAAACAGTAGTAAGAAATGTTTTTTTTGTTAAATTCGGTTGATATAATAATTGCTTATATTTTTATAAATATTTTTTGAATTTTTTAAAGTTAATAACGATTTTTAAAAATTAAATGGCCGTAGCACCTTTTTCAAAGCGAGACATCTAAATGGACAAAACATTGGTACATCTCATTCTAGTGGACAAAATTAAATCCCCATTAGAAAGGAATTAATTACTAGGTCTAAACAGTGGTTTCTGGAGTTTGCTTCCATTTTCATAGCTACTTGTTAAGCCTTGTCTACTCCACACAACAACCTAACCGTCAACAACTCCCTTCAAATCTCTGTTCTCATGTCTTGTAGCAAAAAATAGTTTTTAATCTTCCACAATCCAACTTCGGATACTAAGTTCATCGAACCTCTCCGTATATTCTTCCATTGACACAGTTCCTTCTCGGAGTAAAAACAACTATTCAAAAAGAGTTTCTTCATAATCTGGTAGCAAAGATTTCTCATGGAGTTACAACATCTCTTTCCAATTCGTGATAGGAAGTAAGACAATTTGGGCTAATCGTTCTTCCACACTCCATTAAACTTGGGCTTGTTGATGGGGACATCAACAATGGGCGTGGATTCAAGATTTACAAGCATAGACGAGCAAATTATGAGCCGACTCTTCAAATTTATTGCCGACTCACGTGTCCGACACACGTGTCCACACGTCTCGACACTCCTTCGGACACTTTTACTTGTATTGCTGGAAATGTTAGACTTAATGTGGGAGTGTGGACATGTTTTTGTACTGTGTCAAGTGTGACATTCTATTTTTTTATTGAATATTGTGTTTACCTCATTTAGACAACTCATCTCCATGTCGAAACTGGACACACAAATCCATATCCACAAATCATGATTACATATACTTTCTATTTTAGCCGTGTCCCCGTTTCTGAAGTTTGGGGGTTTGTCGTGTCAGACACTCCGTGTCCGTGTCGACACGCGACAGTCGTGTTCGTGTCCACAAATCATAGTGTTTTTAGGAAGTGGTATAGGTCTATTATGGGATTACTATTTTTGGTAAGTTTTGAACATTATTTAGTTTACTTTGGATTAGATGAATGGTTGAGATTAGTTGCTTAGGTTTTAAGTTATCTTCTAAATTTTCTTTTCTTATAAATACACCTTATGAAAGCAATGTAAGGGACTTTTTGAATATTAAATAGAATTGACGTTTATTTGTGAGAGCTATTGTGTCTTGGACTTCTTCTCTTCTCTTCTTGGTGGCTTGGAGCTAAGGGTGTTCATTATTCGGTTATAACCGAATAACCGAACCGAATTGGTTTGGTCGGTTCGGTTTTTTTTCCTTTTCGGCTCGGTTTCGGTTTTTTTTTTTTTGCAAATTCGGTTATTCGGTTTCGGTTTCGGTTATCTAAAAAAAATTCGGTTAACCGAATAACCGAAATTATGATAAAAACCATTATTTTTTCAAAAAAAAAGTGTTATATGGGCACTCCGTAGGATGATCAAAACCATCCATTTGATTGATCACAACTTAATTAGGTTATGCTCAAAATATCATTTCGATAGTAGGATGATCCTAGCCCTCCGATCTAAACCTAGATTTTGCTTTTTCCCTCTTTTTCTCCCACTATTCGGTTATTCGGTTATATAACCGAATAACCGAATTTTTAATCGATTCGGTTTCGGTTATCGAAATTTGATAACCGAAATTATTTCGGTTATCAAATTTCAGTCTACTTGGTTCGGTTATAACCGAACGAACACCCCTACTTGGAGCCATTCTTCTCAATCCCCTCTCATCTTCTTACTTTTATTCTCCTCTCAAATCAGCCATAAACAAGTAAGTCATTAGTTCTTCAATTTTTGTTTGTGTTCTTGAACCCTAAAATAAATAAATAAACCCAAAATCCAAATATCTCCTACATCGTTTAAGATCTCATCTTGAAACTCTGAACTTTATTTGGGACTAAACCTCAGCCAAAGCATTCAAGATCCATAGCTTTAAACCCCTTTTGCAGCCAATTGAAAATCCATACCCTTTTCAGGCACGAAAACCCTTTTTAAAGATCCATAGCCTAAACCTACCATCAAATCAGAACCTAAACCCTAGAATTACCTTTCTTTTACCTACCTAAACCCTTACCTAAGATCTGGACAGCAGTTTCGTTCTATTTCCATATTTGCAGAAATTACCAAAATACCCCTACGGCATAAATCTGGACTATTTTGACCCAATTCCTGCTACTGGACAATTTTTTTGTTTTTCTTCATTGATTACTATTAATTTCTCATGCTTTTGTTACATCTAATTGATAGGGTTTACATTATCTTTTAGTTCTTTTAATTGGTTGCATGCGTAGGCCTAGTTTCGGATTAATCCTTCTATTATCAATTCATCTTACGAATCCTTATCACTTTGATTGATTTGTATAAGGTTTAGTTCATGCTTAATTACAATCTTTATGAT
Organism: Tasmannia lanceolata; assembly: GCF_043159265.1. Lineage (NCBI taxonomy): Eukaryota > Viridiplantae > Streptophyta > Magnoliopsida > Canellales > Winteraceae > Tasmannia > Tasmannia lanceolata. The sequence goes on along the minus strand of NW_027518697.1, from coordinate 18,056,872 downwards.
TATTTATGCTATTTAAGTCTCATTTGTATAAGGTTTAGTTCATGCTTAATTACAATCTTTATGATTATTTATGCTATTTAAGTCTCATTATTGCTGCTGTCCATAGATTAACTAGGTAGGGCTGGCAATTTCACCCGAAAAAGAGGGGATCCGCCCCACCCCGCCCCGTTTGGGGCGGGGATTCCCGATTTGATAGGGGAAGGGGAATTTAAAAATTCCCCGGTGCGGGGAGGGGAAGGGGATGTAGTTGTCTCCGCCCCTCCCCGCTCGCCCCGTTAATCAATGCCATTTTTTTGTATATTTTTACGTGTTTTTTTTTTGGAAAACTACTAAAAACTCTATGGATCGGCTACAAGATTTCCCCAAACATAATCTTAGCTTGTCTTTTCCTTTTAATTAGCTTCTGAGAGCATTTTGGGAACTATAATAACCTTTTGACAGATGTTGAAATAATAAAGACAAGCTGAGTGTATGCCATTATCAAAAAATAATAGTGCCAAGATCGGTGGCGAAAATATAATAATAAAATAATAAATTGCATTTTTATTTTGGTTAGGGACTTAGGGTTTCCTTAATTCCTTCCCACGAAAGAAACATTGCTCAGGTTAGGGACACAATTCACTTTTTGCATTTTGGTGATTCCCAAGCCTCTGAACATTGCTCAGGCATCTATTTGGGATTATAACGCCTGTTGGTGCGACTGCTGCGAGGGCACTCAAGAGTCAAGTCAGTACTTCAAGGGATTTTGCTATCTTCTGAAGAGTAAGAAATATCTCCTTCGTCTACAAGTATGTTAGTTTATAACATTTTTATATATTGAAATTGCATCAAGTTGATTAGGGACACCCATCATCAGTGTATCAATGACTAAAGAGGGGGTGATGTTGGAGTGGGGCGGGGCGGGGCAGGGATTTTGTCCCCGAAGGATGCGGGGAGAGGAAGGGGATTAGATATTCCCCGCGGGGAGGGGAAGGGGATTCCCCACCATCCCCGCAGAGGGGAGGGGAAGGGGAGGGGGGAAATTCCCCGCAAAGGGGAAGGGGTAGGGGACCCCAACATCCAGCCCCGACCCGCCCCGTTGCCAGCCCTATAACTAGGCGTTAATTCGGCCCTAGGTTAGTTGTTAAGTGTTATTTTAGTTTTCCGCGTAAGCCCTAAACTGTCCTAAAGTCTTAATCCCATTAGGAGTGTAGGATTCTCCCTAAATTAGGTATTGTCCTGCATCAACTTGGTATCAGAGCACAGAGTTATTTTTTTTAGGAAACCTTTTAGGGTGTTGGAGTAAAAAAGAGAGTCCAAATTTGTGTTTAGTTCCACTTTGCATGCCCACAAGGAGCGGTAAGGATTACCACACAATGACATCCAGTAATCAGATGTCGATTGAGGAGTTAACCCAACTTATTAGAGACAGCCGCGAAGAGATATGGCTTAGTAAAATGGACCATGAAGCTCGCGGTCAGGAATTACAAGCCAATGAGGCCGAGAATGATGAGGAAAATCATGTGGCCAATGGTTATTTTACTGAGGAAGAAGAATATGGCTATTTTATTGAGGAAGAAGAATTAGAAGCAGAAGAAAATTCGAACAAGGTTGATTTGATGAGATGTATGATCACACTACCAAAGGCGGATGAGGACCGGAGAAGAAGCAGCATCTTTTACACTTTTACTACACACCAAGGCAAGAACTGTATAGTTATCATTGATAGTGGAAGTTGTATGAATGCAGTTTCTCCTAGTGGAGTTAGCCGAATGGGACAAAAATCCGAGCCACATCCAAATTCATACAAGGCTACTTGGGTTGATCAGTCAACCATTCCGGTTACCCAGAGATGTCGTGTGCCTCTTCAATTCCTATCATACACAGACACAATCTGGTGTGATGTAGTTGAGATGAATGTTGCTCACATTTTACTAGGACGACTGTGGTTGTATGACAGAGATGTTGTGCATTATGAGAAATCCAACACATTCATTTGAGCATAAAGGCAAGAAAATTACTTTGCAGACATGCCCACCGCAACCATTCAAAGTGGCTGAAAAGAAGGACGTTGCTTCCACTAGCAAGTCCAAGAAACCCTTAGGTATTCTTAATCAAAAGGGTTTTGAAAAGGAGTGTAAAGAGCCTGCAAAGATTTACGCTCTGGTGGCAAAAGAGGATTATGTCCTCCAGAATGAGGCAGTTATTGAAATTCCTCCTGAGGTGAAACCGTTAATGAAAGAATATGAGGAATTATTTCCTAAGGAACTACCAGATGAGCTACCTCCCATGCGAGACATTCAGCATGCCATTGATCTAGTTCCTGGATCCTCTTTTCCGAACTTGCCCCCACTATCGAATGAACCCCAAAGAACATGCCGAGTTAAAGAGGCAAGTAGATGAACTTTAGAGCAAAGGCTTGATTCGAGAAAGCCCGGGTCCATGTGCAGTACCCGCATTGCTTACGCCAAACAAAGATGGAAGTTGGCGCATGTGCGTCGATAATCGAACCATAAACAAGATCACTGTCAAGTATCGATTTCCAATTCCCAGTCTCGATAATATGCTTGACATGATGGCTGGCTCTGCCATCTTTTCAAAGATAGATCTAAAAAGCAGGTATCACCAAATTAGAGTTCGAGTTGGTGATGAGTGGAAGACCGCCTTTAAGACAAAGGATGGTTTATATGAATGGTTAGTTATGCCTTTTGGTTTAACAAATGCACCAAACACATTCATGAGAGTAATGACACAAGTGCTTAGACCATTCATTGGCAAGTTTTTGGTTGTTTACTTTGATGATATCTTAATTTATACTAAAACTAAAATTGCCCACTTGTCACATCTTCGACAAGTATTTGAGACACTTAAGAGAGAGAAATTGTATGCAAACCTGAAGAAATGCACGTTCTTCAGCCATTAAGTTATATTTCTTGGGTTTGTTGTCTCAGTTGAGGGTGTGGAAGTTGATCCTAAGAACGTTCGTGCTATTGTTGAGTGGCCAGAACCCACTAATATCCATGAAGTTCGAAGCTTTCATGGATTGGCGACATTTTATCGGAGATTTATTAGAGGGTTCAGTTCCATTATGGCTCCCGTGACTGACTGCATAAAGAAAGGGGAGTTCAAGTGGACCAAGAGTGCCATAAAGCCATTTTACGAAATCAAGAGACTCGTGATTGAGGCCCCAGTATTGCATCTATCTGACTTTTCTAAGGTATTTGAGGTTGCATGTGATGCATCTGGTGTCGGAATTGGTGGTGTTCTAAATCAAGAGGGACACCCAGTTGCCTATTTTAGTGAAAAACTTAATGAGGCTAGGCAAAAGCATACCACATACGAGAAAGAATTCTGTACAGTAGTCCAGGCATTGCACCATTAGAGACACTATCTGCTACCAAAAGAGTTTGTGTTATACTCTGACCATCAAGCTCTCAGATATCTTAACTCTCGGAAAATGTTGGGAACCAAGATCATTAATAGGAGTCTAGGGAATCTCCTTAGGTGTCTTGTTGGTGACCACATATCTAGTTGGGATAGAGTTCTTCCTCAAGCTGAGTTTGCCTATAATAGTTCTGTGAATTGTAGTACAGGTCTTTCCCCTTTTCAGGTTATCATCGGCTATTCCCGTAGCAAACCAGTTGACCTTATTCCTGCTGTAGCTAGTGCCAATTCTAGAATTTCTGTGTCTGCCGAGTCCTTTGCGCAACATATTCAAGACTTACATGCAGAAATAAGAAGAAATATAATAATTAGTAATGAATCTTACAAATCTTATGCAGATGTACATCGAAGGTTCAAGAATTCAAAAAAGGTGATATGGTAATGGTAAGAAATAGGCCTGAACGTTATGGTAAACGTGTAGTTAACAAACTACACACTTGTGGCGCAGGGCCTTTTAAAATAATTAAAAAGATTAGTGCTAATGCCTATGTATTAGATTTACCACCTGACATGGGAATTAGTAATACTTTCAATGTTAAAGACCTCTCACCATATCATGAACCCTTTTATGCATTTGACAACCCCAAATATGCGCAATCTCCACTCATCCCGGTACTACCTTCTTCTACCTCACCATTACCCAGATTTGAGAAAAGAAAAGTAGTAGAAGACATCTTGGATGAGAAGATTGTCTCACACTGGAGGAATTAGGAAGTTCTTAGTCAGCTGGCGAGGACGGCCAGATAGCGACGATTCTGGGATTACAGTTGACGAGCTTCAGAAGCTTGATCCAGATTTTTTAGAGCAATACGAGCAGTTTAATTCACCGGAGGTGAAAATTTCCAAGCCGGGGAGAAATGATGGGGACATCAACAATGGGCGTGGATTCAAGGTTTACAAGCGCAGATTTGAACGAGACTGATGGCGAGGACTCTAGCACGGGCCACAGACATGGGTGTCTTTTTTTTATTATTTACTTTCCATTTTCATCGTTTTATTTGTAGCCTACTTCTTAGGCATCAAATCTCATCCGTTTGGCGTGTTTTTGGTTTTATTATAAAGGTTTTTCAATTGCATATCTAATGAGCCCGAGATCACATGATTTAACGTGTTTTGAGCAAGTTATGAGTGTTTTTAGGAAGTGGTATAGGTTTATTACGAGATTACTATTTTTGGTAAGTATTGAACTTTATTTAGTTTACTTTGGATTAGATGAATGGTTGAGATTTGCTTAGGTTTTAGGTTATCTTCTAGGGTTTCTTTTCTTATAAATAAACCTTGTGAAAGTAACGTAAGGGACTTTTTGAATATTGAATAGAATTGATGTTTATTTTTTAGAGCTATTATGTCTAGGACTTCTTCTTTTGTTCTCTTCTTGGTGGCTTAGAATCAGTCTTCTCAATCCCCCCTCATCTTCTCACTTTTATTCTTCTCTCAAATCAGCCATAAACAAGTAAGTCGTTAGTTCTTCAGTTTTTTTAGTGTTCTTCAACCCTAAAATAAAAATAACCCAAAATCTAAATATCTCCTACATCGTTTAAGATCTCATCTTGAAACTTTGAAGGATTTTATTTGGGACTAAACCTCAGCCAAAGCATCCAAGATTCATAGCTTTAAACCCCTTTTGCAGCCAATTGAAAATTCGCACCATTTTCAAGCCCGGAAACCCTTTTTAAAGATCCATAGCCTAAACCTACGATCAAATTAGAACTTAAACCCTAGAATTACCTTATTTTACCTACCTAAACCCTTACCTAAGATCTGGACAGCAGTTTTCTTCTATTTCTATATTTGCAGAAATTACCAAAATACCCCTATGACATAAATCTGGACTGTTTTAACCCAGTTCCTGCTGCTGGACAATTTTTTTGTTTTTCTTCATTGATTATTATTAATTTCTCATGCTTTTGTTACATCTAATTGATAGGTTTGACATTATCTTTTAGTTCTTTTAATTGGTTGCATGCGTAGGCCTAGTTTCAGACTAATCCTTCTATTATCAATTCATCTTACAAATCCTTATCGCTTTGATTGATTTGTTTAAGGTTTAGTTCATGCTTAATTACAATCTTTATAATTATTTATGCTATTTAAGTCTCATTATTGCTGCTGTCCATAGATTAATTAGGCGTTAATTCAGCCTTAGGTTAGTTGTTAAGTGTTCTTTTAGTTTTCCGCGTAAACCCTAAACTAACCTTAAAGTCTTAACCCCATTAGGAGTGTAGGATTCTCCCAAAAATTAGGTATTGTCATGCATCACTTGTCCTTGCAGCTTCAATTTGACAAAATAGCTCCTTGATCTTCCGACAAGTCATACCACTCAAAATAATCACCCAGAGATATCACCCAATCCAAGAAACATGTGGGCCCAGCTTCTACTCAATAGGTAATGTCATCAACCGGACCTGCATCTTGATTCCTTCCATGATCAATCATCCTCTGAAAATTCTCCACATGGTTATGTGCCATGGAAATACATGCTTGTTGCCCACAGTTAAGACTTTCGCCTACCGTTCCCTTTAAAGCAAATCACATTGATCGTGGGGACTGCAGGTTGCTATTCCCGTATCGATCATGCTCTTCGTCAGCTAAAGTGAAGAGAAAAAGGGATAAATGTGCTGCTACTCATGATCATGCAAATGTTTAATCTCAAACCATGTTTTCCATTTGATGAGTCCTAATTTTATGATCCTCCCAACGTTGGGCATGAGCTTAAGGGGGAGACCACTCTAGTTCATGTTCTTCCACCATCTACGTCTACATCCAATGACTCACAGACTTGCAATCAGGCCAGAACTAGTGGTCTCACAGAACCATCTGAGAGACACTACACTCGAAGAAACAGAAACAAGCAGTCCCTATTCACCCAAGTAGTCAAGACAATTGAGCCATCTACGTGTGACAAAGTAGTAGACTAGGCAGTGACAAGTGGGTTGAAGCTATGGGAAAATTATGGCAACCCTTTATAGGAATGACAAAGGGGAGATTTTCACCAGGCCAACAGACAAACAAATTGTTGGGTGCAATTGGGTGTACAAATTAAAGCAAAAACGTGATAGCAGAGTGGATAGGTACAAAGCCGGACTAGCAAACCAGGGCTACAACCAGAACCACAAGCTGGACTACAAGGAAGCATTTGGTTGAGTAGCCAAAGTAACCTCTGTAAGACTCATCTTAGCCCTAGCTAATTGGTTTTGCTAGAAGCTTCATCAAATGGATGTTCAGTCCCATAAAACTAGCCAAGTCCCCTCTTGTATCGGCTCACCATGCAGAGAATGAATGTGAGGGGTTTTCTGATTATTGAACACAACTGTTGTCATCACACTCTGGAAGGTCTGCATGTTCCCATAATCATGGTTTTAAATTTTGGCCGAAATTGTATGATTTACACTGAAACTTGTACCGAAAACGAAATAGCCACCGGAATTTCATTTTGGTCCGAAACCGAAACCGAAATTTCAAACCATGCCCATAATCTGCATAAGTTGTTGCATGATGTTCTGCATCTCTTTGGCTATGTGCTTCCCGATCTGCAACATCCTAAGCAACTAGTCTATTCATAGCAGCAATATTGTACAAAAAATCACAAAATTCCTAGTCCTCCAAAGATTAGAACTTTCCCTGACACCAAATTGACACAATGAAACTGGGGGAAAGTGCCGCAAGTCAAATCCAGTAACAAAGTGGAGATAAGAGGATCAAGCAATCATAACCAAAGCGAAGAGAGAGACTATATAAGCTCTAAACAACCAATAAACAAATTACTTTTTGCTAAAGTACAAAGATAAATAACGCCTTTCTCCAACAGCTTAAGCTTTTGGAGAAGTTGGTAAGTTAACATGGTACGGAGCCAAAGGTCTCGAGTTCAAACCTCCCGGATAGCAAAAATCCACATGTGATGGTCAGCCCAAAGTGGGACCACATTTGCCGCGTGTTTGCCAAGTGGGCCACACGTGCGGGGGAGTGTTAAAGTATAAAAGATAAATAACACCTTTCTCCAACAGCTTAAGCTTTTGGAGAAGTTGGTAAGTTGACACTTTAAAATCACCAAAATGCACCATAAACCAAAGCAAGCCACTCCAGTTTTCATAGAAAAGAGCATAGATTTAAAACTCTCCCATGTCCGCGTCAACTCCCCTGAGTCGACTATCTTTTACCTAGGCCGCGTTCAGCGTTGCACTGCATCCACATTCCGCTTTTTTTTCTTTTTCTTTTTTTCTTTCTTTGAAGGGCTGTGTTTCTCTCTGTACCAGTCTTTAACCCTACACCTCATGGCAACATGAGTACTTATTGCCTGCGTTTTGCCCTGAGTCAATAAAAACCCCTTTGACTCTCCCGAATTATGACCGCATCAACGAGTACTTAGCTGCGTCAACCGAGTACTCGACAGCATCGAGCGAGTCGACTAGGATTTTCTTCAACCGCGTTCCCCGCCGCATCCGCATTTTTAAACACTGGAAAAGAGAGACCTCAATGACCCATTTCAACAGCTTCACCTGCATCATGTTGTCCCTCTATGTGACTTTTTTTTTTTTTTTTTTTTTTGAAAATTCCCTCTATGTGACGGTTGAGAAAATCTTAAATAAAAGAAAGCTTCAATCGCAGTAATGATTCCTGCAATGTTAGTTAGACTTCTGGTACATCTAGCTGAAATTAGTAAAAACAAGTAGTAAAAATGCCATATAAACACAGACAGCTTTACTACCCATCCACGCTCAGCTTTCTTCCAAAATAATGAACATGATAATAAATTGTGTAAGAGATATCATTTATGAATCACATATGTTTCTTGAGCACACTAATCCTAGAGTGTCACAGAGGGCATGAACAAGAACAGCTGGATCATTTTTAGAATTCATATTTTGACATTTTTTATTTTGATCAAAATAACACTTTTTCTACATTAAAAGGAGAAACTGAAGCACATTCTAAGTTCCACTATAGCTGTTGTTCCCTTCATTAATTTCTAGATGAACTACCCGAAGGAGAAAAGCTCAAAAAAGAATGAGATACATTACATAGAGGGCTTTCCAAAAGGGAATGAAAGGTACCAGTCACTTGCAACAATGACATCAAAGGTGTTCAAGATATTTGATTCTTGTTCTTGATTCCAATGCAATGTCATGGATTCCACTTTTGTATCACCGAAAACTCCAGAATTGGCACATATATTACGCTGAATGTCTGGATGTTAAGGACTTAAGAGTGATCCAAACTCCAGTAGGATAGATCATGGTAGTAAGTAAATATAAGCAATGGTAGAGAAACATAAGGTTATGACTCTGCCAACAAAAAAAACGATGTCAATTGTTATAAAAATGTGTGGAAGCATTCTATAACAGTTAAGGAGTTTGTGAGCAGATAAATGAAAAAAATACCCAATTAGAAAACATTTTGTTGTTTCTTTCTACCTGTTATTAATAAAAGAGATACTTCCAATGACGCCAAATGATTTTAAAGTGGATTCATGATAAATAATGCACTCTTAGTGTATTACAATCATGGTTTTAAATTTCAGCTGAAATTTCTACCAAAATTTCGATTTCGGGCAGGACAAATTCAAAACCGAAACCGAAATTTAAAATTTTCGGCCGAAATTATAAGATTGTCACTGAAACTTCATTTTCGGCCTCAGCCGAAACCGATATTTCAATCCTTGATTACAATGATACAGCTATTATCACCTAACTGAAAGGATACAATCAACAACTTGAGGATTTCCATCAGATATCACAACCTCAAAGGCATCTGTGCCCGCTGCAATAGTTAATCCAGCTAATCCATAGCCCGACCCAAGTTCAAGAATTCGTTTGGATCTGGATTAATTGTAAAATAATTCAGCAATCGGTCATTAAATTGAATAAATAGCGATAGAACCCTCTCTTGCAATGCAATTGAAGATGACAGAGAGAGGCACACTTTCAAGTCCCAACGGTAAAACACCTTTCTCAAGGGAGAATATAGCTTTCAACAAACCTGAACATATCTGCATGAGTCAAGCAAAAATAGGCAAGGACTTCCTCTGATGGCCAATGACCTGTACACAGAAGAGTAAAATCTACATGAATGAATAGGACCAAAATTAAACTTTGTGTTTCAATTGTATCATATGGTACCAGGTAATTAATACCAATTAAGCACAGACTCGTACAAGAAAACAAAACATGGATAGAATAAAAAATTTGCAAGAACTGCAATCGTTCCAGTATCATTATAAACAGATAATAAATGTACAGAATCAAATATATATCGGAACTTAAAACATCCTTCCAACAAATGCAAACAAAATAAATAAACAAATAGCAGACCCTCCAATTAGTTTTCCTACAAGAACCCGTCATCATATGCAGAATTTAATGTTCAAGGTCCTACACAATTAACTAGCTCAAAGAGAATACCTAGAGACATAGACTGAAAAAAGGGAAAACAAAGGGAACAAAATCATCCTAAAGAAGTAACGAGCATGTTACGGATACAAATACACTTGACTCAAAACTTAATTACCAAAACGAGGAAAGCATGTAGAAATGCAACATTCAGAAGTAAAAGTGGCCCCAGAGTAAATATCAGGGAAATTATACTGAAATAGATGAAATCTAAAGATAATATAACCATAATAGTACTATGATTATCTCAGCAGGCAGCTGTTGTGGAAGCAAAAATGGGATCTACAGGTTAATGCAGTAAGTAAAGTGTACACTATAAGCACCCATCAAAAATCATCTTATCAAATAGTACAAAACAACTTTCATGAAGCATCGAGAAACTTACAAACAAGCCCTGTGTTGTCAACATCATATTTCTTACAGATTTCAAAATCATTGAGGTCGACATGGTTCTCTACTCTTTGGCTGCAACAAATCCTCAAAATAATTAACCACTAATTACACTAAAAAACTCTCGATATTTTCTTTACCACACAGTTTAAAATAAAGATACATCCTGTACTATCAGTTACCAAGCTGAAGTATCATCATGATGCCAAAAAGCCATACATATCAAATGAATATATGCCATAATGTTAATTAGCTTTATTAGGACGAAGAAATGGACTTAGGGGTCTTAACTAATAAAATGCACCCAAGTTAAACGATATCAGAATAACTATTTAGCCATAAAATGTACCCATTTAAACTGCAGAACAAACATGTATCTCTGTTCATTATATCATATCAGATTAACTATGAACAAAAGGAAGAGAGATGGAAAATAGATGTCACAAGAATAATTCTTTAAGTTCTTTATCAGTGTAGAACAGTGCTCCAGAAAAGGAAAATGGATATGGGAAACACCAGCTGATGTAAGAAGGCTAGAGAGTACTCTAGATCCTCTTGAGGCTAAAGCCAAGAAGGAGGACTTGAAACAAAACTATGAAAGGTCGCTAAGGAGACGCTTGTTTTGGGACCTAACAATTGAATTATCGTTTTCCTTGCAGTTTATACCTTCTGCTCAGTGAGAAAAGGGAATTTTTAACAGAATTTGCTGCATACACTTCTTTTCTGTCTTTTAAGTTTTAACAGATCCTGCAAATGGTTAGTCTTGACAATTAATGACCACATAAGACAACCATGACAGACAAGTTATACTGATTAAATGATTTCATCATGTCTTCATCTTCATTATATCAGATTATTTGGATATGATCATCACTAGTAAGTTTTTTTGGAGTGCAAGTAAAGAATTAATAACTTGTACTAAATTACTGTAGTATGTGGATAATTACAAAAAATGGACAGGTAAATCATATATATATATATATATATATATATATATATATATATATATAGAGAGAGAGAGAGAGAGAGAGAGAGTTAAGTGAAGGTACACATACGTGTAGCTAACTTAGCTACACCGACGGCTTAAAATACAGTGGGCCCACATTATTTGGGTGATCCAAACCATTCATTTGATAGACCCTCACATTGATAGGGTGTGCCCAAAAAATCAGCTCCATAGGATCATCCCCACCCTTCAAACTATGGAGGCAAAAATGGACAGATTTGTGAAGGTTTTTACGCGTCCATTTTTGCCTCCACAAATCGTAGGGTTGGGATGATTCTATAGAGCTGATTTTTTGGGCACACCCTATCAATATGAGGGCCCATCAAATGAATGGTTTAAATCACCCAAACAATGTGGGGCCCACTGTATTTTAAGCCGTTGGTGTAGCTAAGTTAGCTACACGTATGTGTAGCTACACTTTTCTCATATATATATATATATATATATATATATATAGAGAGAGAGAGAGAGAGAGAAAATGCTTGTGTGCTTGAGCGCATATAAGCTTATATGCGCTTGAGCTTCAAACACACATGGGGCCCACATTTTTAGGGATGATCCAAAGCATTCATTTGAAAGGCCCATACATGGATAGGGTGTACACAAAAAATCAGCACCATTGGATCATCCTAACCCTTCCATTTGTGGAGGGAAAGTATATATATATATATATATATATATATATATATATCTGTGTGTGTGTGTGTGAGAATAGTGTTTCTAAGCATGTGCTCAAAAACACATGTGGCCCACATTTTTTGGGGGATCCAAAGCATTCATTTGGAAGGCCCTTCCATGGATAGGGTGTGTACCAAAAACCAGCCTTATAGGATCATCCTAACCCAATCAAAGTTGGAGTGGAAAATGGACAGACACTGTGTGTCCATGTTTTTGCCCATTTTCCCCTCCACAGATAGCAGGGTTAGGATGATCCTATAGGGCTGATTTTTGGTACACACCCTATCCATGGAAGGGCCTTCCAAATGAATGCTTTGGATCCCCCAAAAAATGTGGGCCACATGTGTTTTTGAGCATGTGCTTAGATAAGCTTATCTAAGCACGTGCTTAGAAACACTTTCCTCTATATATATATATATATATATATATATATATAGAGAGAGAGAGGGGAAATGGTTTCTACGCTCGACCACAGAAACAGGGTAGCGCCACATTTTGGGTGGGATCCAAAGCGCATTCATTTGATGGGCCCTTTCATGGGTAGGGTGTCCATCAAAAATCAGCTCCATTGGATCACCTTAGGTTGTCCATTTGTGAGGCCAAAATGGATAGATTTGTGGACAAACAGTATCTATCCATTTTTTGCCCCACAAATGAACACCCTATGGTGATCCAATGGAGCTGATTTTTGGTAGGCCCCCCATCCATGATGGGGCCTTCCAAATGAATGGTTAGGATCCCCCCCCCCAATGGCCCCACCCCCCTGTTTTTGTGCTCGAGCCCCTTTTCTCATATATATATATATATATATATATATATATATATATATATATATATATATATATATATATATATATATAGAGAGAGAGAGAGAGAGAGAGAGAGAATAGAGTTCCTAAGGTGTCACCTCATATAGCTTATATGAGGTGGCGCTCACAAAACACAAAGGGCCCACATTTTTTAGGTGATCGAAACCACTCACTTGAAAGGCCTTTAGATGGATATGGTGACTACAAAAAATCAAGTCCATAGGATCATCCTAACCCTTCCATTTATAGAGGTTAAAAATGGGCAGATTTATGGAGGTTTATACTCATCCATTTCAACCTCCACAAATGGAAGAGATAGGATGATCCTATGAAGTTGATTTTTTGGGCACACCCTATCTATGTGAGGGCCTATCATATGAATGTTTTGGATCATCCAAACAAAGTGGGCCCCTTATGTTTTTAAGCGCCACCTCATATAAGCTATATGAGGTGACACCTTAGGAACTCTATTCTCATATATATATATATATATATATATATATATATAGAGAGAGAGAGAGAGAGAGAGAGAGGAAAGTGAAGCTACACACTCGTGTAGCTAACTTAGGTACACCGCCGGCTTAAAATACAGTGGGCCCACATTGCTTGGGTGATCCAAACCTTTCATTTGATAGGCCCTCACATTGATAGGGTGTGCCTAAAAAATCAGCTCCATAGGATCAAGGTTATCAAAATCGTACGATTTACGATTCAAATCGTACGATTTGAATCGGATCGTATGGCAAACGATTTAAATCGCAACAGTGAATCGTTTTCTGAAAGAATACGATTCGATCTTGAATCGTACAATTCATTTACAAAGTGTATTTTACCTTATTTTATATACCTTTTTTAATGTTATGATTCCAGTGGGCCCCACAACTTACGTTAAAGGTTTTAATACACCTTTTTTAATCCATACGAAGTCTTATTCCATCGAGTTACGGTTCTGTGAGACGAAAGAAAAACCTCCGTATTCCATACGCCTCCCCCACTCGTTTCTGCTCCACTGGTCCAAGAAGAAGAAGAAGAAGATATCAGGTATCCCTCAACCCCCTGTTTTATTTTCTTTTTTTGTATTTTTTGTATTTCTTTGCCTCAACCCCCTGTTTTTTTCGGATTTTGAGAACCGATTGGAGTTGGTTCTCAAAATCCAAAACAAACAGTACCTTCTCAAAACAATTTCGGATTTTGAGAACCGATTGGAGTTGGTTCTCAAAATCCAAAACAAACAGTACCTTCTCAAAACAAATCAATTTGGATTTTGAAAGCCTGGTTTTTTCTAATGTTCAGGCCATGTTTATTTTCGATTTTGAGTACTGATATGGAGTTAGGCTCTGTTTGTTTTGGATTTTGAGAACCGATTGGACTCCAATCAGTTCTTAAAATCCAAAATAAATAGGCCGTGTGATTGTTCAAAAATCATTTCTTGTGAATTTTTTTTTCCAATCTAGTGGCAAATGATAAATTTTAGGGATATGATTCTAAATTAAAAGTCCCCCTGTAATTGTGTAAATAATACTTGAACTGTGAGTGATTCAATTCTCTTTTTTTTCCCCATATGTATTCAGCAATGTAGAAGCTTCAAATTATGAAAGAAAAAATTCTTTTCCAACCGTTTCTAAAAAGCTTCAAATTGATAATTACTCTTTTTATTCTTATTTATAATTTTTCCTATTTTTTATTATTTTTTCTGATTTTTATATATAAATCTGAAAAAATCTTACGATTTACGATTCGACCCCTCTTACGATTTACAATACGATTCCGATTTTCAGAACATTGCATAGGATCATCCCAACCCTTCAAACTATGGAGGCTAAAATGGATAGATTTGTGAAGGTTTTTACACGTCCATTTTTGCCTCCACAAATCGTAGGGTTGGGATGATCCTATGGAGCTGATTTTTTGGGCACACCCTATATATATATATATATGAGAAAAGTGTAGCTACACACTCGTGTAGCTAACTTAGCTACACCGCCGGCTTAAAATACAGTGGGCCCCACATTGTTTGGGTGATGCTAACCATTCATTTGATGGGCCCTCACATAGATAGGGTGTGCCCAAAAAATCAGCTCCATAAGATCATCCCAACCCTACGATTTGTGGAGGCAAAAATGGACGTGTAAAAACCTTCACAAATCTGTCCATTTTTGCCTCCACAGTTTGAAGGGTTGGGATCATCCAATGGAGCTGATTTTTTGGGCACACCCTATCAATGTGAGGGCCTATTAAATGAATGGTTTGGATCACCCAAACAATGTGGGCCCACTGTATTTTAAGCTGTCGGTGTAGCTAAGTTAGCTACACGTATGTGTAGCTTCACTTTATATATATATATATATATATATATATATATATATATATATATATATATATATATATATATATAGGGTGTCCACAAAAAATCAGCTCCATAGGAATCTCCTAACCCTTCGAACCATGGAGGCAAAAAATGGATAGATTTGTGAAGGTTTATACACATCCATTTTACCTCAAAAAATCGTAGGGTTGGGATGATCCTATGGAGCTGATTTTTTGTGGACACCCTATCTATGTGAGGGCCAATCAAATGAATGGTTTGGAATTTGGATCACCCAAACAATATGCCCTCCACTGTATTTTAAGCTAGTGTGTAGATAACTTATCTACACTTGTGTGTAGAAACTGTTTTCTCATATATATATATATATATATATATATATATATATCACAAATGTGAATGCTATTTCTCTAACTGTTGTCACTCAAATGTGAATGCTATTTCTTTTCCCCTTTTATCCGTAATGTGCATTATTAAAAGGAAACAAAATGAAAAATACAAAAAAGGGTGTGATCTTAAAATATGGAAAGTACCGACTGGTGCATAGAAAGATTCATCAAATTGAAGGAAAAAGACACCCAATAAAAAATTCCTCATGATTCTTTATCTTATAAGCCAAGAAAGAATATTTGGAATGGAATATTGCAAGTGTTCTCTCCCACTCATGATTAATTTTAGTGTTCAATAATTAACCTATAAATCTAAACCTAATTAATCGAAATGAAAAAGGAAATAAACATTGTTAGACAAAAGTTTAGACAGAGAAAATAGAATGAGTTAGGGTTATCTCCCCCTGACTCATATCTTTATACTAAAACATAAAGGGATGTACAAAGTCCTAAATGCCCTTAGGCAAGTTACATATTCCAACACTCCCCCTCAAGCTGGAATGTAGATATCATACATTCCTAGCTTGTTACATATATCACTCAATTTTGACTTATTTAAGGACTTTGTAAACATATCAGCTAATTGGTCCCCTGACCGAGTAAACACAGTGCAAATCTCTCTTTTCTAGATTCTTTGACGGATAAAATGACAATCCACTTCAATATGCTTGGTGCGCTCATGGAAGACTGGATTGTTGGCAATGTATATTACAGCTTTGTTGTCGCAATAAAGCTGCGAAGGAGGAGATGAAATGAAGCCAATTTCAGAAAGAAGTGAACGTAGCCAAATAAGTTCCACGCTTGTCTGTGCCATTGCCCTGTATTCAGCCTCTACACTGGACTTAGCTATAACATCCTGCTTCTTACTCTTCCATGAAACAAGATTGCCACCTACAAATGTACAATACCCAGTGGTGGACCGTCTATCTGCTGGGGATCCAGCCCAATCTGCATCAGAGAAGCCTTCAACTTTCATATGGCCATGTCTTTTGAACATCAATCCCTTCCCTGGAGCCCCTTTCAAATACTTGAGAATCTGTGTCACCGCAGCCCAGTGAGAAGTACGTGGAGAGCTCATATATTGACTGACAACTCCAACAGCATATGAAATATCTGGCCGAGTAACCGTGAGATATATAAGTTTACCGACAAGCCTGCAATACCTGCCAGGATCCTCCAACAACTCTCCTTCTTCTGGAACGAGTTTCACATTAGGATCCATGGGTGCAGAAGCTGGTTTAACTCCAAGATTGCCTGTTTCTTTTAGCAAGTCCAAGACATACTTTCTCTGTGATAGGAACAAGCCTCTAGAAGAATGAGCAACATCTATCCCCAAGAAATACCTGAGCTAACCCAAATCCTTAGTAGAAAATTCCTTTTGCAAGAAGGTTTTCAAACGTTGTATACCTTGTGAATTGCTCCCTGTGATGATTATGTCATCCACATAAACTATCAACAAAATACACCCAGTTGAAGAGTGATAACTGAAGACTGAGTGATCCACTGCGCATTGTTTCATGCCAAAGCGCATGACTGCCTCACTGAATCTCCCAAACCACGCACGCGAAGATTGTTTGAGGCCATAGAGTGACTTGCGTAGGCGACACACGTAGGAGAAAGTCTCCCCCAGAGCAACAAACCCTGGTGGTTGCTCCATATACACCTCCTCAGTCAGGTTGCCATGGAGGAAGGCATTCTTCACATCCAGCTGATGAAGGGGCCAGCTATGATTAACAGCAAGAGACAGGAGCACACGGACAGAGGGAATTTTCGCAACAGGACTGAAGGTCTCAGTGTAGTCAACACCAAAAGTCTGAGTGTATCCTTTCGCAACTAACCGTGCTTTTAAGCGCTCGACAGTACCATCGGCGAGGTATTTGATGAAGAAAACCCACCGACAACCAACAGGACGGGCACCAGAGGGTAGAGAAACCAGATCCCATGTATCATTACTAGGAAGAGCACCCATTTCTAGGTTCATGGCATCACACCAGCCAGGATGGTCAAGAGCCTCAGCCACTGACTGTGGTAAAGACATAGAAGACAAGGAGGAAACAAAGCTCTGGAAGGTACTGGTGAGCTTATCATAAGAAACAAAACTCGAAATAGGATGTGCAGTGGAACGGGATCTCGTACGAGATGCAATAGGAGAATCAGAAACAACAGAGGAAGGCGGAAGAGAAGATACCTGAAAGCGGAAGAGAGGGATCATCGGCTCAGAAGATGATTGTGCGAGAGGAGGTAGAAGAGACCTATATGTAACTTGGCGCCCCTGATACTGCTGTGTAATTTTAGGTGGAGCTGGCTTCTCCAACGTGGCAGAAGAAGTAGAAGGTGCAGAAGCTGGCCGCACGGAAATAGGAAATGACGGAAGAGAAGCAGGCAGATCTGGTAAGGAAGCGAGACCTCGGACTCGAGAGAAGGGGTGAAAGATGCCACGTCATGTGGGAAGAATACCTCAGACTCAAAGAACGTAACATCGGCTGAGACAAACCAGCGACGCAGACGAGGGCTATAGCAACGATAGCCTTTCTGCGTACGGGAATACCCCAGAAAGACAACGCTCAGACCAGGGATCGAGTTTGTCACGGCCAGGTCCAAGGTGATGAACAAAACAAACGCATCCAAATACACGAGGTGTCAGAGGAAACTGTTCCTTACTAGGAGATAAAATCTCGAAAGAAGAGGCACCCTCTAAGACAGAGGAAGGAAGGCGATTTGCTAAGAAACACGCCGTGAGAAGGGCATCACTCCAGTATGCCTTAGGAACACTCATCTGAAAAAGAAGAGTGCGACCTACTTCAAGCAAATAACGAAGTTTCCTCTCAGCAACACCATTCTGTTGAGAGGTGTACGCACATGAAGACTGATGTAAAATCTCATGTTGGGAGAGATAGGATTGAAAGCCATTAGTATCAGAAAAATATTCTCTAGCATTGTCAGTACGAAGACATTTAATATTGCAATTATATTGATTCTTAATTTCAGAATGAAATGTGCGAAAAGCAAAGAACACGTCGGATCGACTCTTCAGTAAATATAACCAGGTCATGCTGAGAAGTCATCAATAAACACAATAAAATACCGAAAGCCAGTAGTAGACGCGACCCTAAATGGTCCTCATACATCAGAATGGACTAATTCAAAAGGACTAGACACTCGACTAATGATCCGGGACGGAAACGACACACGACGGTGCTTCCCGAGTTCACATGACTCGCACTGAAAACTAGAAAAAGGTCCGGGAACCAGAGAAGTCCGCTGCAGCCGCTGAAGTGAAGGATGCCCCAGGCGACAATGCCACTGAAATGTATCCACAGAGCTATGTAAGACAGCAGGCGGTCGGCAGTCAAGACGATAGAGTCCATCTACCTCACGACCCGTTCCAATCGTCTTCCCAGTCGAGAGATCCTGAAATAAACAGTAAGATGGGAAAATGAGACAGAACAGTGAAGAGATTTAGTAATTTGGCTAGCTGAAAGTAAACTAAATGGTGATTTTAGTACACATAAAACAGAAGATAAGGTAAGAGCAGGATGAGAGGAGATATGACCAAAACTGGTGATAGGTGTAGTGGACCCATCAGCAAGGGTGATAGACTGAGCGGGAAACGAGAAAGAGCGAAAAGAATGAAGCTGAGAAGAGTTACCAGTCAGGTGATTGGATGCACCAGAGTCAATGATCCATGACCCTGAGCTAGATAGAAGGGTAGTGGGTGAACTACCTGGCTGGGCGAACCCTGCAGAGGGAGGACGAGAACTGAGCCGCAGACGCTGGAACTCCTCAAAATCGGCACTGGATAATGTATAGGTGGAATCAGCTGGTGCAGGAACAGAAGCAGAGGGAGCGCAATCTGAAGTCGAAGCAGTAGTAGCACCCATGTGAGCCGAGCGTGCCTGACGAAGCTCGGGATGCAGGGTATAGCAATGGTCAATATAATGTCCCTCGCGCTGACAGTGAGTACAAAAAGAACGGCCACGTTCACCACCATAACGACCACCACCACGGCCGGCACGGCCACGGCCACGACCAGAGGAGGCTCCACCACGAGGCGGGCGAGTACTGCCATCATAGGTCGCGAGAGCAGAACCATCAATAGGAACAGATATCATAGGATCACCAGGAGAGCACTGCTGGACGCGGGAGTAAACCTCAGTAAGGGAAGGAATAGCGCCAGAACCGACAATCTGCTGACGAAGATGCATGTACTCTGGACCCAAACTCTCAAGGTACTGCACAACACGGATATGATCCCTCTGACGGGCAGCCTCTGTGAGATCCGTGGTAAGCGGCATGTAAACATCAAGCTGCTGACAGAGGCCAACGAATTGGCTGTAATGGGTGGCAAGAGGAAGATCACCACGGCGGAAACGCATCCACTCGGAATAGGTAGAGCAAATCCGACTAATGTTTGCCACGCCAGAATAAAGAAGAGTAACCTGATCCCAGATCCGTTTCACAGTAGGCAGAAGCATCAAGGGCCCAGAGACGTGAGGGGCCATACTCTGCCACAGAAGGGTACAAACAAGAGCATCCTCCTGTTCCCAGCGATCAAAGGTGGGATCCGTCGTAGGAGGAGGATCACGACGAATGACGTGGGCTTTCCCACGGGCAATAAGATACTTCTCGACGGCTGCTTTCCAAGTAACGTAGTTTGCCCCATCCAACTTAACAGTAGTGATATGTGGGAATGATCCATCCACAGAGAGAGATGATGATGAAGAAGACGCCAAAGAGGGTGTCGGACGAACACCAGGAGCCACTCCTGTGGAAGGATTGTCAAGCACCTCCTCCATAACAACAAGCAAGAAAGAAACAGACAATCCAAACCAAGACGCATAACAGGAGATAACAAAATAGGTGGGCAAACTAGGATACGCCAAGAAAGCTAGACGCGGCTCCAAGAATGACGGGCATCAACGAAGCTTGACAAGAGGGAAGCCATGAGGTACAGAGGGGAGCCGCAAAGACAAACTAGAATCGAAGTAGGGTAAGAGTAAGAGATGAAGATCTAACACATAATAACAAGGAGAAAAGAGTGGTAGGGTTTACCAGGGGATGAAAGGGAGACGAGGAAAAATGATGGGGGTTGAAAAAAAAAAAAAAAAAACTTGGGGTGTGAGGCTTACCAGCAGACCTACGAATTGGGTGCTGGAAAAAAAAAATTCTGGTGCGAGGCGAAACACAGCCCTGGAAACTTATTTCCAGGAAAGTGATTTATCCTTGGTCCTAGAAAAGGTTTTCCGAGGTGAGAAAATATTTTCCTGGGGGTGCAAATCCTCAGTCCTGGAAAAAGATTTCCGACTTGGTGGGAAAATATTTTCCCACCAAATAATTTCCACCCTGTGTGGAGAATGTTTTAGGGGTTGCTGCGCGGGGGTACAGGACCAGGAAGGGAGGAGAAACGTGGGGGACGGGGACGGAGGGCCTGGTGGGGAACGACTCCTCAGGAGGAAAAAGACATCGTGCCGGTATGCCTCGGATGAAACTTGGCCTAGAGTTGGGTTTCGCAACGAGAGGGGTGGGGGGTGGCGGAGAAGATGGAGGATGATAGGGAACCCTAGGGATAAGAAAACCCTAAGGCTCTGATACCATGTTAGACGAAAGTTTAGACAGAGAAAATAGAATGAGCAAACATAAAAGACATAAAGACGCATAACCCTCTACTCTAACACTACCCCTTAAGTAAGCCAATAGATGTCAGTAATGTCAATTTTGCCAACTATAATATAGTTTCAACTCTCTGTTCCTTGTTGAATATCCTGCCAATTGCTTCTTAGTCCACACACAAGGGGTTATATCTATTTACTAAAAACTATTTCCAACAGATTGAAAATCTTCGTTTTTCTATTTTGTCCTCGCATGAATAAAAATGGCTTCGAGGAAAGATGCAAAGCTGCTTCATTGTCACAAATAATCTTAATGAAAATTTCCTCAATAAACCCAATTTTTATTCAATACCTCTCCAACCTAATCAGCTAAGAATGTGTGCGAGCCATAGCCCTTTTCTCTGCTACCAGGTTGGATCTTGCAAGGACCAACAGGTTCTTGCTTCCAACTCATCAAATTCTCAACTCAACTCAACAAAGCCTTTGTCCCAAACTCAACTAAGCCTACCAACTCGTCAAATTATAGCCCAAAAAGTAAAACACCAAAAGTTTATCTCATATCGCTACGAGATCTAGCCTAATCAGCACCAAAGTAACTTCAGATGTTTATATTAAAATTTAAGTTAGTGTAGACTGATTTATATTTATGTTTTTTTTTTTTTTTGTAATATTGTCACTTTTATGTTTATTTACAAAAGTGGGATGGGGGTAATCATTAATTGGTTCTTTAATGGCATTTAATATAATTAGTGAACTCACACACACAAGTGGTTGTGGGGTTGAAGTTAGAATCTCCACACCTCCTACAAATTCACTCTTCCTTGTGCTCTACTTCTCTTTACATCTTCTTCTTCTTCCATACAAAGTGTTTGTGGACGGATTATTTAAAATTCAACATGGTATTAGAGCATGGTTAATCTCATGGTTTTAAATTTCGGCCGAAACGTTCGGTGGAAAACGAAACGAAATTCACAGTGAGTCGGAAAAGTACCAAACTTCGCCGAAACGTTTCGGAAATTTATGCCGAAACGTTTTGTTTCGGTAAAATTTCGGTGAAATTTCAGAAATTTCAGTGAAACGTTTCGGTGAAATTTCGGAAATTTCGGTGAAACGTTTCGGAAATTTCCAATTTCGGTGAAATTTTTACAAGATTTCGTCCGAAATTTCGTACAGAAACCGAAACTGAGATTTAAAACCTTGGTTAATCTTGAACAAGATTCAAGAGTTATGTTCATCAATTTGAACCCCTAGGGTTGGTGGGCATTATGGGGTGCATGTTGGACAGTTTTCCGTCCACTTACTTGGGGCTCCCTTTGGGGGTTGGCAGGCACAAGAAACTTAGTTGGGATCCCATTGTTGAAAGAGTGGAAAGGAGGTTAGATACTTGGAAGAGAAATCTTGTTTCTAGAAGTGGTAGGCTCACTCTCATTAAGGCAGTGTTAGCTAATGTGCCCATATACCAATTGTCCCTTTTCAAATGTCCCGTTAGTGTAGCCTTGAGAATCGAACAGATTCAGAGAAGATTTTTGTGGGGTGGGTGTGACAAGAAGAGGGGCATTCCTTTAGTGAGTTGGGAAGAGGTTTGTAAACGAGTTAAAGCTGGAGGTCTTGGGATCAGAAAGATAAAACAAGCTTTGTTGGAAAAATGGTTATGGGGATATGGGGAGGAACTGTCTTTGCTTTGGGTTAAAGTAATTGATAGCAAGTATGGTGCGGCCGTGGGTCATTGGGAATCAGAAGACATGTTTGCACAGAAAGGTTACACAGTGTGGCGGGATATTTTGAGTTATTTGCATTCCTTCTATGCTGGTACTAGATTCAGGATTCACTCCGGGGATCGCGTAAGATTCTGGATTGATAAATGGTGTGCTACAGACCCATTGAAAGAGATATTTCCAGACTTGTTCTTGGTGTCCTCCTCAAAGGAGGCATTTATCAAAGACTACTTTGTGCGCCTTGATAACAGGGTGGTGTGGGCTCCTGCTTTTAGGCATAATTTTTTTGACACAGAGCTTCCGTCGGTGACTAGAGTGTTCGAGTTGCTTGAGAGTTGCTACATAAAGCGGGATGGCTCTGAGGGTGTGGGTCTGGGATGCTTCTGGGGAGTTCTCTGTTAAGTCTTTCTTCCAACACCTTGTGTCTTGTTCTACCTCCCTTGGGATTGCTAGAATGTGGTCCATCAAAGTTCCTACAAAGGTTGCCTTTTTTGGCTGGACAGCTATTCAGAAGCGTATTCAGACGGTGGACTTCCTGAGAGAGAGGAAAATGATAATCATTAATCACTGTGCTTTATGTATTGAATGCTAATCATTGTGCTTTATGTAATGAGGATGGTGAATCGGTTAATCACCTTTTTATACATTGCAAGGTGGCTAGGGAAGTGTGGGGTAGTGTTTTGAAGAGTTTGGCATTCCTTAGGTTTTTCCTGAGGATTTTTTCCAAGTGGTGGAGGGTTGGTTCTTTCCCCCTTGGCGGAGGAAGGGTAAAATTTTGTGGCTCATTTCTTTTCTAGTGGTAATTTGGGTGCTTTGGAAGGAAAGAAGTTCTAGAATTTCAAGGGTGTGGGGAAAAGTGCTCTTTATTTATCTTCAAAGGTGACGGCGCTCTCGATCTTTTGGGCTAAATCACTTCCTAGTTTCAATTTTGTCTCCGCTTTTGTTCTTTGGAATGGGTGGAGGGAAGTGTGCTCTAGTGTTGAATTTTCTATCCCTATTGTTCAAGTTTGGGAGCCGCCGGAGAAGGGTTTCCCTAAGCTAAATTTAGATGGTTCTAGCGGTGGCAATCCGGGGCTGGCTGGTATTGGGAGGGTGCTTAGAGATGAGAATGGAGTGGTTAGGTGGGCCTTTGCGGGTCCTTTGGCAGTTGCGGACTCTAGTGAGGCAGAAGTTCGAGCGGTTCATCATGGCATTAAGCTATTTGAGGGGGAGGATCTCAATCGTGTTGTGGCGGAAGGTGACTCTCTCAATGTTATTCGATGGTTGACTGGATCCCATATTTTTCCTTGGCGTTTTGCAGACCGCTTCAATGAGATTAATGACATTGTCGGTACCACTTCAATTTCTTTTCGCCATATTAGAAGATCAGCAAACGGTGTGGCGGACAAGTTAGCCAATAGTAGAGTGCACTTGGAATCTTTGGAGAAATATGATTTCCTTCCTCCTTGATTCCTTCTGTGGTTGTTTGTTTTTCCATTTCTTGTATTCTTTATTCTATTGACCATCTCGGTTCATTCAATGAAATTTTACCATTCAAAGAAAAATCAATTTGAACCCCTAGTTATCCATCCACAAAGAAAGAGTATATGCACTGGATTTTCACAAGTGAAACCACAAAGGAACCATTCGTCTGATCAAAGATTTTTCTTTTTACCAATTGATCCCAATGGGAATCTTAGCATTCATAGCACACCCTGGGAGACGTTAGATTGCTCCAAATGTTTAAAAAGTTCCTTTCATGGTCCTCCTAAAAAAGAGTATAGAAAGATTTGACATAAAGAATCATGTTTGGTTAGGTTTCTATACGATTTCATCCATAACTCCCTCTTCAAAGAAAACAATAAAAAGCCTAGCAGAGAGCTGAATAAACTCTTCAGAGGCGCGAAAGGGATGACCCTTATGGAGAATCGAATTAGTAGTCCATTTTATACCAACAAACGAGACGTAGTCTGCCACCAATGCTCTCGAGGTCACAGCTCTCATGAATAAATTAGGATATTTACCCACAAGGACGATGCAATCACACCATCTGTCCAGCCAGAAGAAAGTGTCCTTCCTATTTCCATAGCTACGTTAATCTTATCCTAAAATCATTTTAAACTCCTTCCTTATTTCCGAAGCTACATATAATCTTATTCTGAAATCTTTTCAAACTCCTTTGTCCATGTTTTCCATATATGGGATCCTGAAGTCCCCACTCCTCTAGTCTCAACTCCGACCCAGAATCTTGATATTTCACTTTAATTAGAATAGCTCAGAGCTCTGGAGGATCGTTAAATAGTTTCTACTACAAATTTGCCAGTAACCTGCAATTCTGGGGTCTAATATTTTCACTCTAATGCCACCCACACCTTTAGGGTGGCACATCGGGTTGTAATTGATGAAGTAAACTTCCTTAATGAGAGTTGTCACTCCAAAAACAAACAAAAAAAATTGGATCCACTCAGTGTGGTTCACCACTTGAGGGGGGAATCCTAAACATAGATAGGAAAAAGGTTGGGTGGCCGGCCAAAGATGCTTTTAAAAATATAATTTTTGTGGAGAGAGAAAGGTACATCCCTCACCAACTCTTCAATTTTGACTCCATCCACTCAACCACCGGATCCTAGTCATGGTGATTAAGGGCACCATTTACTCCTCCATATTGATTCCACAAACCGGGGATTTTTTCACTAGTAATCCTCAGCCCAATTGTCTCTTCAATAAAAGGACGCAGGTTATTAATGTTAACCGCTTAGGTATCCGTATCAAAAGCTGACGAACGAATTATAGTGTCACGAGGAAAGAATTATAGTGCTGTCGACACATTGGAGGTGAGATAAGTAGTGTGTACATGTATTAAACAACACAATTAGATAGCACCTTACTTATTTAAATTTAAAGAGGATACTACGAAAATATCTGATAATGTAGATTTTGATAGATAATTAACACACTGTAGAAGTTAATGGAGCATCAATGAGAAGGAATATGATGGACGTCTTTATTTTATCTTACAAACCTTATATATTTCCAGTATTATTTTGTATACTCAAAACAAGATAGGTTACCAAAATAATAAATAACAAACTTACATCAAAAGAAGTCTTGGAGATCTGTCTATAGGTAAGCTATAGCTCAAAAAAGCATCTCTTAGACCATCCAAATCTTTTACTTCCAAGAAAGCTACCAATTCTTCCCTTGCCTGCCCATTTTGGAGTTGACAAGGAATCAAGTTAAAGCCATGTACTGTCTTTCTAGAAATATATGCCATGCCCATTTGATACAAATTATCTGTCAAACAACCCATTAGTTAGAGGTGAGCAATGCTAGTTTAATATGAGCAGAATCACATAGCAGCTATAAAAACAGTAAACCCCAAAAAAATCAAAGAGAATGGCATATCTAAATAATCACATTTCCACAAAGGATAAGAGGTGAAAACTAGATGAATTAGATCAGATGAGCCTATCATTAATTAAAAAAATCCATAGTAGCCTAACAAACACTTACAATAGCATGGAAGCTTATATGGTTTGGTAAGTTTATAATTCTTTAGTTCCTGAACTTGGGTTTTCTTAGCTCATTCGAGAAATCCATTCATCCATATGGGCATTTCCATATCAGATCCGCTACCATGATGTCGAGCAATTCACAATTTCTGAGTAGTTCCCTAATTCGTTTCCATTTTTTGGTGTGTAAAGGTTTCGCGGTTTGGCTATTCAAAAAAAAAAAAGTTTGACGGTTTGTTAGATTTCGAATTTTTGGATTTCTAAACTATGATTGGGGGAATGGTCCAATCATTTCAGTGGGGATTAAGATTCAGGCCAAGAAAAGCAAACCAGTGCACCTTCTAAGGGGTAAGGGCTTCTAATTCACACAGTCAAAACAAGGAAAATAAACCAAGAAGGCTGAAGAAGGAACAAATAAAATGGGCTAAGAGTATCATAGAAGTTCTAAGCAAATGGAACCCGCGAAGAGTAAACACACTGCAAGGGAACAGCATGAGTAGGCCCTATTGGCATTGGTATATTACAGTATTACACTCTTCTAAGTTGAGCTAAAACAATGCAGCAGTTCAGAAAAAACAGCCAAAAACAACCTTTTGGATACAATTTTTTTTATTTTTTTATTTTTTTTTAAAGAGAGAGAGAGAGAGCTAACATTTCATCATCAAAGCCCTCCCTCGCATCCATAATTGCTCATTTTTTTAGGCCTTTGGCCTGAATTGTACTATGGTGGTCAAAAACTTGAGTGCAGATTTGAAGGACGCTATTGACATTGTTTTAAAGAGTGAAATGAGAGATTTTTTACTGAGCAGTTCACTTCTATTCAATCAATGTTGAAAAGCACCAAAACTTTTGACCAAGTATTTAAATATCGGTGTTGGCTTGTGTATCAGCCAATGTCGAAACAGATACATAGTGAATGTATGATATGTATCATGTATTAGTTTCACAGACATTCTCTTTTTTTTCGTACATTTCAACGGAAAAAAAAGGAGAGCTTTGGCATGAGCCATAGATTTCTATGCAGGCTTATTTTAATTACATTTTGCATATTTGGTTTTATGTAATTTATAATGTATGCAGTCTGTTATTAAGCCTGTTTTTTTTTCCTGAAACAGCAATATAAATTTTATCAACTCAACTCAACTAAGCCTTTGTCCCAAACTAGTTGGGGTCGGCTAATGAATCCTTTAGAAAATTTTCACGAAGAAGGTGAAAGGATCTACCCGGCTCAAATTGACCAAGTCTAATCCTGACACTAGTTGGGTTCGTCTACATGGATCATTTTCTTTCATTCTATCCTATCCAAGGTCATGTTCTTTATTATGTTCCTAGCCCTCAAGTTTTTCCTCACTATTTCTACCCAAGTTGTTTTCGGTCTGCCCCTACCTCTTTTTACTCCATCAACTTGGCACGAGTCACTTCTCACTGGTGCATCCAAAGGCCTATGCCCAAACCATCTTAAGCGGTGCTCTCTCATCTTCTCCTCAATTGGTGCCACCCCCACCTTTTTACGGATGTCTTCATTTTTAATTTGACCTAACCTTGGTGGCCGCACATTCATCTAAGCATTCGCATCTCCGCTACACTCATCTTATGCACATGCTACTTCTTGGTGGCCCAACATTCTGAGCCGAACAGCATGGCTGGCCTCACAGATGTCTTATAAAACTTTCCCTTGAACTTGGTAGGTATTTTATGATTGCACAGAACTCCTGAAGAATGCTTCCATCTCAACCAACCTGCTCTTATTCTGTGGTTAACATCCTCTTCAATCTCTCTTTCCTTATGTAGGATTGAACCAAGATAGCGAAAGATATCTCTCTTAGGTACCTCCTGTCCAGTCATATTTATAATTTACTACATGCTCGTCTCGCCTCCTTACATTACTAAAGTTGCACTCCATATACTTTGTCTTAGTCCTGATCAATCTAAAACCTTTGGATTCCAAAATAGTTCTCCATAACTCTAACTTAGCATTTATGTGGTTAACATCCTCTTCAATCTCTCCTTCCTTATGTAGGATTGAACCAAGATAGCGAAAGATACTAAAGTTGCACTCCATATACTTTATCTTAGTTCTGCTCAGTCTAAAACCTTTGGATTCCAAAGTAGTTCTTCATAACTCTAACTTAGCATTAACTCCTGCTTTGGTTTCGTCAATTAATAATATGTCATCTGCAAATAACATGCACCACGGCACCTCGTCCTGGATACCCTCCGTAAGTTCATCCATAACTATAGTAAAAAGATAAGGGCTTAGAGCTGATCCTTGGTGCAGTCCTATTGCAATTAGAAACTCACTAGATGTGACATCCATAGTTCTGACACTAGTTACTGCTCCATCGTACATATCCTTAATCATATCAACATATTTAGTAGGTCCTTTTTTCCTTTCAAGGACACACCACATGACACTCCTGGGAACCCTATCATACGCTTTCTCCAAATCAATGAAAACCATATAAAAGTCCTTTTTATTTTCTCTAAATCTCTCCATTAACCGCCTAATCAAGAAGATAGCTTCCATAGTCGATCGTCCGGGCATGAGGCCAAACTGATTCTCTGACACTTTAGTCTCTTTCCTTAGTCTATGCTCAATTACCCTCTCCCAAAGTTTCATGGTGTGACTCATTAGCTTAATTCCTCGGTAATTGGTGCAACTCTGGATATCCCCTTTATTCTTATAAATAGGTACTAATGTACTCTTCCTCCACTCATCAGGCATCTTCTTAGTCTTCAAAATATTGTTAAATAATCTAGTTAACAGAACCAAATCCACATCACCCAAGCATCTCCAAGTCTAAATAGAAATACCGGCAGGCCCCATAGCCTTACCTAATTTCATCTTTTTCATAGCTACTCTTAACTCTGATGTTCAGATTCTACGGACAAACCTCCGGCTTGTATCATCAAATGCGTTATCAAGTTCTCCCAAATTCGCTACGGGTTCTCCATTAAACAACTTATCAAAGTAACTTATCGAATATAAATTTTATCAATGGACAAAAAAAATAGAGAAACAATTAATCTACGACCGAGTTGGTCATAGACGAAAATACAGAATCCCAAAGATAGTAAGAAAACAAAACTTAAAAAAAAAGCCTCAAAACACAAATGTCCAACCTTTAAATTCATCCTCCCCTCTCCTTCATTGGACAACACTCACCCACTCGCATAGATCTAAAATTTCTTCAAAGGATGATCAATTCACAATCTAATCCATCTAATCACATTTATGGCCTATTCGCTTCAGATTGTGAGAACTGATTGTGAGCTTAAAACCTATTATTGGACCCAAATTAAATTTAATTTTGAGTTCAATAATAGTTTTGGGGCTAACAATCGGTTGTCACAATCTCAAACGAACAGGACCTTAGTGAATCTCCTTCTGCTATAAATGATGCTTGAGATTATGCAACACTAATTTCAATCCCTGCCTCAAAGCTCTTGGCTTGTTAGCCCAAAGGTTCAACAAGTACTCCTATTGAATTGTTTTGATGATTAACAAACTCAATTTGTTATAAAGGTTTTATACACTAATAATTTACATTGGCAAAGTTATGATGTTCACAGTATACCATCCTCAAGAGTGCATGACAAGGATCAACTCAAGCACAAGAATGGCAAATCAACTTAAAAGTTCAAGCTTGGCTCAAGCATCAATGGAGTTGAGTGAAGACATGTCAAAGCCCCTACAAGGTGCAAACAAGATTGAAGACCAAGTAAATTTAGAATGTAAATGGTCCTTAATGTTTAGTCTAGGTCTATGGCACAAAGGAGAGTTAAAATCAACCTAGATAGAATTTAATGGGTTTGTGAATGTTCATAGTGGTGTCCCAACATTGTTGGACCCTCATGACATTCCATTTATCTTGAAAAATCAAAGTTCCAAAAGCCCAAACAAAAACAGCAAAAATATAAGGAAATTCTGCTGTTCGTAGGCTTCTCGGAACTCCGAGAAAATTCTCGGAGCTCCGAGAATTGTTCCAGGTTCAAAAATTATGTCGCTTGGAGCTCCGAGCCCAGAGTCCGAGACGACCGTTGGGGAGCGAAATTTTGTGTTTTCTTTGCCCTCCCTATATATATGAACCTAGGGACTCTTGGGCTTTTCACCTAAGGATTTTACAAAGATTTCAAGAGCACTAAAAGCCATTTATTCTCCTTCTCTTGAAGATCTTCACTCTCCATCTCTCTCTTGTGCCATTTACCTTAGATTATTCTTGAGAGACCTTAGGACCTTCATTTGTTCATCTTGTTCTTGTGAGAGTGAGTGAGCTTTACCTTAAATTAGCCTATCTAGAGGCAAGCAAGCCTTTTCATTTCATCTTCTTTGTATTTGGCACAAAGGGCGCCGTAGAAGACCCTTGGAGCGTGGAGCTCGATTTGTACAAGGCGGAAGGAACGCCGTATTTAAGTTCCTTGGAGAAGATAGTGGAATCCTCAAGGAGAGCAACTTGAGAAGAGTGGAGTAGGTCTTGAGCTAAGACCGAACCACTATAAAAATCTTTGTGTCAAAGCTTCTTTGCCTCTTCACCTCTTCTTGTGTGGTAAGTTTTCACCATTGCTTTGAATATTATTTTTGATTTCCTATTAAATCTAAAACTAGTGCAATCTAAGTTTTCAAAATTCTTAAAATTTGAAGAGAAACCCAATTCACCCCCTCTTGGGTTGCTAAGTGGAATTTCATGGCTTCATTTGAGTCTTTGATCACAACCAGTCTTGAAACATAAGGTTTACTTACTTCCAAACAAACTCTACTGATTCCACCAATTCCTGTTAGTCTTGGATTTACCATTAGAGAACCATTTTACTAAGAGGAAGTGGGTAACATTTTCCCACCTTCGCCACCAATAAGAATTTCCTCCCAACATCACTTCAACTTTTTTCCTCTCTGAAATGACGAAATTCATCTACATTATGAAAAAGAAGTGAACAAAGAGTGTAGTTACCTCAACTAGAAAAATAACAAAATCGCATTATTTGGCTTTGATCCATCGACAAAGTTTTCGACCTGTGTTTTCTAGTAGGGAATGACAAGAAATTGTCAAATGATTATTCCTCTTCCTCTAAGAGAAATCATCTAAAAAGGGTAAAATAATACCATGTGGGCTCAACCAATGTTTTGAAAATCGGAGTCGAATCATAAATCGTAATAGGGGTTGAATCGTGTCATAACGTAAATCATGAGATTCATTCAGATATATATATATATATATATATATATATATATATATGTGTGTGTGTGTGTGTGTGTGTGTGTGTGTGAAAAAACGGTTCCTACACACACTTAAAATACAATGGGGGCCACATTGTTTGTGTGATCCAAGCCATTCATTTTAAAGGCCCTCACATAGGTAGGGTGTCCACAAAAAATCAGATCCATAGGATCATCCCAACCCTACGATTTGTGGAGGTAAAATGGACGTCTTTAAACCTTCACAAATTAGTCCATTTTTTGTCCCCACAGTTCGAATGGTTAGGATGAACTTATGGATCTGATATTTTGTGGACACCCTATCTATTTGAGGGCCTTAAAAATGAATGGTTTGCATCACCCAAATAATGTGGGCCCCTGCTGTATTTTAAGCTAGTGTGTAGATAACTTATCTACACAAGCGTGTAGGAATCGTTCTCTCTCTCTCTCTCTCTCTCTCTCTCTCTCTCTCTCTCTCTCTCTCTCTCTATAGATATATATATATATATCAAAAAAATTTAAAAATAATAAGCAAACCAAAATCAATAATAAAATGACTAATTGTTCATTTACATTGAAATCCATTAATTTAAATAGAACAAAATATAAAAAATAATAAGCAAACCAAAATCAATAATAAAATGACTAATTGTTCATTTACCATTGAAATCCATTAATTTAAATAGAAACTACAACGATTAATTATTTAACATCACAATACAAATTATTTGCTAACAAACTTCTCACATATAATCATTAATTTCTCATCCAAACCCATGCATATTGGATAATAATTTTAAAAATAATAAAAGAGACAAGTTCATATCAGTTCGCAAAGTCTCAAACATCAAATGACAAATATCAATTATAAAAAAGTAGTAAGTTGTCAATGTTGGCTCATTATCGTTGTCTCCCTCCTCGATGTATGTAATGCCCTTAGGCACATGCGTTGTGCTTGAATGAGTACATATATAGTAAAAGAAAGAGAAAGCAAGCATGGAACATAAACAAAGAACTTCTAATCTCACGGTGCCCACATGCATCTAATCTCAGCCAAAGAAGGTGACATGAAGTACCCATCTATCTCGGTGTAGAAATATAGAAGCGGAAGATAGTGTTCAATAGTCATTCTCTACAGCGCTTTTGCACTTTTTTCTGTGCAGAGAAAGAAAAACTAGAAACTTGGAAAGAAAATGCCTTCCAATCCTGATCCACGACACTCGTTACTCCAAATCCCACCTTTTGAGCAAATAAAATGTTTTTTTTTTCGAAGTGACACGAAGTATTTTCAAGCAATTCTCATTCTCCTTTTGAACTTGGGTACAAATAGTTAGGAAAGACTTCATAGCTAGGAACATAACAGAGCACATGACCTTGGATAGGATAGAATGGAAGAAAATGATCCACGAAGAAGAACCCAACTAGAACCAGGATTAGAGCTGCGTAGATTCCTTTTACCTTCTTCATGAATTTTTCTAAAGGATTCATTTAGTCGACCCCAACTAGTTTGGGACAAAGGCTTTGTTGAGTTGAGTTGAGTTGAGTTGAGTTGAGTTGAGTCTCATTCTCCTTTTGAATGTTTTGTCTGTTCTAAAAGAGGGATAATGAGAAGCATTGCCAAACAAGGGCAAAGTGCATATACTTACTTATGGTCCCGATGTACTTCTACTTCTAATCTCAACCAAAGAAGGTGGGGAAATAAATAAAGAATAGGGGCCGCACTATACCGCTGAGCTAATAGCCCTACGGGCCTCCCACGGGGAGGCCCACTATGCCAAAAGCAAGAGCCATCCCTCTCTTTCCTATTTAAGCCCCATGTCGCCACACTTGAGGGCATGGATCACAAAATGGGGATCCTATCAACTTGTGCCAATCTAGGATAATAAGCTCATGAACTTGGTCTTCACCGTCGAGAAACGAAAGAAGGCTTCCATCTCCAAGCTTCAAGTGAGCCCATTTATTATTCCGACCTAAAAAAAGGTGATTCCTGAACAAGGCAGGCATTTCCACAGCCACTAGATTTCGCCATTCACAGACTCAATTTTGACCAGGTTCGGGGAGACTCATTGGCGTAAGTAAATAGAGAGAATGGTTCAATTCAGAGGATGTTTTCCAACCTCTGATGTGAAATCCTCCAACCATTCCTCCTGTACATCCCCGGAGTACTCAATTCCAAGGGCCTTCTGACTTCCGCCGAAGATGAGTCTAGCATAGTCCCCGCCTTCCCAGACACCATCTTGAATGATGAATGCACTTATAGTCACCATGTACTTCTAATCTCAACCAAAGAAGGTGGGGAAATAAACAAAGAACCTACCTACTTCAGGCAGTGAGTAGCTTCAAGCAAAAGAAGACTAGTTTAAACAAAAAGCAACAAAGGTTATGAGTTATGTTCTTTTTCTTCATCTTTGTCGTCGTCTGCTTCTTCTTCTTTTTCTGATGGTTAGAAACGGTTCAAAAATTTTGGTCAAGTAGTTCGATTTGGTTCAACTGCTTCAAGCATAACTAGTTAGAATTGGCCGTTCCCCTTTCTTTTTTTTGAAGTAATTTCCCTTTTCCTACTTCTTTTTCTTCTTCATCTCCTTCCTGCTAATTAAACCAGTTCGATTCATTCGAACTCCTCTTTCTTCTTCCTTCTAACGAGAGGGTTTTTGAGGGCTTCTTCTAAAGCCCTCAAAACTGAAGCTGAAATTTAAAACTTTGCTCATTTCCCAAACAATCCTCGAACATTTATAATACAACTCCAAAGGCATTTCACATGCCCGTTTCTATCATTTTCCCGTTTCTCATTTCCCCTTTGAGTTTTTTCACGTGTTTTACATTTCCGTTTCACGTTTCGCTTCTCGAATTCATTTTCCGACCTGGCAACTATGGGCTTGACGCCTAATTTCAACATTTGACTTTCTTACTTCCAGCACCCACATATTTTCACTTTCCACTTTTGACGTCCAAAATGCATAGAAATTTTTGAAGGATTTGAATGGTTTTTCAAAGTAGAATCAAAGACAGCACCAAACCAAACTAGCAAACCAAAGATGCCTACTCCCAGCAAACTTGATTCATATGATATTTGCCGAGCCCAAACCAAGCAAACGATCAACCAGGCAGCATAGTTGTAAGCTTTGAATAACAATTAACATACAACTGGGCTCTTGCCCCTTCACATTAATAAAATTTCATCATTCAATAAAAAAAGGATTAATATCACAATTTAACACATAAGATATGTACTAAATTCCATTTCAAAAAAAAAGATATGTACTAAATTAGGTAAAAAATTAAAATCCAGATTGATTAGGCAGTCTTGTTAAAATGTAGCTTAAACAACATGATAAATAATGGGTTTTAACCTAAGATTATTTATGGTATGGACAGTTCAAAAGTCTATGACAGCAGATTAAGATGAGCATAGAGCAATCATTGTTTTCTTTCTCTTCAAAAAAAAAAAAAGATGAGCGTAGGAAAAATACAACGAGTGAAGGGAAAATACCTGGTTGGCCACGGAGAGGAAGAAGGGATTTGCGAAGGATCGCCCAACGCAGAGAAGCCCTGGAAGGCAAAGATCGACTAGTATTTTCCATTTTTCTTCTTTCCTCTTTTCTCACCTTGTGGAGTTCGAAACCAAACCCTCCTAAAAAGGACGATTGAGTGGCAAGCACGAAGAGAAATAAGATGATGGATGACTCTGTTGCTTGTAAATTTATGAGGGCAACCCTCAGAATGCCACACCGCATTGCGAAAGAATGAAGTTGCTAAAAGCACGCTCAGGTGTGAGGGGGTGCTATTTGGAAAAACGTGCCATGATTTTATAGCCTTTGTTGCAAATAAAAAATTATTTATTGGGATTCCCTTCATTTTATTACAAATGAAACTTTCTGTATAGTTATTTTATATCTTATATACATAATTTTGTCAAGGAAAATGATATACCCACCCCTTCTTTTATTTGGGACAGCCCCACTATTGTTTTTATGACTATTCTTATGTAGGGATTTGCTAGGGTCCATCGCAAAAGGCATTTCGCAAAATGTTTGTTGCATAAGAGAGCAGCCACCTCATTAATAATGACAAAATCTGTTGGAAAGTGAGCCTGTGTGGCTGCCCTCTCATGCAACAGACGTCCTGTGAAATGCCATTTAACTTCTTCTTTTTTGTCGTTCCGATCATCTAGATCGAATTTCAAGAATTTCGGTTGAAAGTTCAAGAATTTTGATGAAAATAATGTCGTGGAAGGAATTTGTTGAGATTTCATTTAAGTGGGAATGAAAATGTTTCGGGTCGTTTCAAAGAAATTTAAAACCATGGTTATAAATACACTAGAGGGGGCTAGCCCAAAAAAGAAAAGGGGGTGAATATCACTTCCCTTTCTAGTTCCCTTATAAATGGGGTTGGATAACATGGATCCACTTCCTTGCAATTGTGTTTATGCAAGGTCACCCTTCATTTTAGCACATGGGATTTAAATATATGCAAATGTTCTACACGTTTTTTTTTCGTACGTAAGCTGAGATTGAACCTAAGACATCAAGGTTGAGAAACAAAGCCTCAAGCATTGACCCAACGCTTTAATATTATGAGGGATTCTGAACTCACAGGTGCCCTTGCACATTTGAGCTGAAAGGGCGCTCCCATTGGGTGAAAATCACCGGTGCATTGATAGGGAGGGCCCTTTCAGCTCAAATCTTCAAGGGCACCTGTGAGTGTAGAATCCCTCGTATTCTAACTCAACTCAACTAAGCCTTTGTCACAAACTAGTTGTGGTCGGCTAATGAATCCCTCATATTCTACCCATGGGAAAATATGCTTTAGTTTTGCGAGTAGTAAAAGACTCATTCGAGTTTACCTAACTAGACCCACTTGCGAATCTGAGTCAAGTTTCAAGTGTTTAAAACTAGCCCAAACCCAAATATTCTGCACATGGGGAAATATGCTCTAGTTTTGCGAGTTGTCAATGACTCATTCGAGTTTACTCTACTAAACCCACTTGCGAATCTTAGTCAAGTTTCGAGTATTTAAAACTAGCACTCGTCTGTCTGAGTCAAGTTTCGAGTGTTTAAAACTAGGTTTGGAATACCAAGATTTCTCAAATTAGCCATAACCATTTCTCAAATTAACCATAACCATTTCCATGAAAAGCCACCAAAACTTGCAAAAATTATGAAAGTTGATATAAATTCTCCAATTAAATCTTGACTCCAAAATTATATGGAACACCAGATCTGATCAATCAAGAAAAATGAAATTCTGCCCTAAGATGAGATCAAATACAGTTGAGAATCTCCATATCTAAATCAAGGCCAACAACACCGACCTCACTATTTACCTTACACAGTTACTCGTACAAAATGATACTGAATCAAAACAATTAACCCATCAACCTTTAATGGTTTCAGCCCCCTTCAACACTTTTTTTTCCGACTTCTTACTCATGTATATCTTCTTATACAAATTCTTAGTTCTAAATGCCAGCAAAACGTCGAACCCAAATCCAATAATGCACACAAGAGCCATGATCACGAACACAAGCCTGTAACAGTGAGCTCCGACGCACGTGTTTCCGCCTCCGTCCAACTTAGTCGCCTGAGAATCGTACAAGAACCCGGCAAGTAGACCAGAGAAGAGGAAGGAACCGAGGGGCAGATTTAAGATGAGAATGTTGTAGATGAGGCCATAGTATTTGAGGCCGAATAGTTCGGATGCTGTTGGAACTGTGACGGCGAGGCGGACACCGTAGCAAATTCCGACAACGATGGAGCCGATGTATAAAGATCCGGGCAAGGCTATGGCCATCACTGCGTACCCAACAGCCATTAGGATCTGAGAAGCTGCATTCCATAGAGGCCTTGGTGTTGCAGCCTTCCTGCAATGATAAAACATAAAACGAATGAAGAAAAAAAATAAAGGGAATAGGTTAATGATATGGGAAGTGATACACCCCCACCCCCCCTTTTAACAGAAATCGTTAACTTTTATGCTTTTGGAGTTAACGGTTGCTTCTCCACCCCTTCATAAAAGTCAACGAAAACTGTTAAAGCGGGGGAAAATATCACTGCCCTAATGATATTCTTATCTCAAGAATGGAAAAAATGGTGGGGATAAACAAAAAGGGCTCAAAAGATCATTGTTGTGCTACTAAACCTGATATAAAAAGTTGTTTATATACATCAAATATTCTGAAATATTTCACATGACATATCCTCAAATTCTAAAATCTAAAATAATAATTCAAAGTTCAACCATTCCTCATCATATTTTACTCACTAAATCATTAAATAAAAATTAGAGAGATCAGATAGAAAGTTTCCGTTTTTTTGGCCTTTGCATTGACCATTTTTTTTTGTTTTGAATAATTGGCCTTTGCACTGACCTTGTTCTTGAATTAGCAAGTGTTTGCAATTGGCAATTGACCTCACTTGCGAGTGTTTGTTCAGAGCAGTGTTTCAAAATGCAGATCCATGTTAAAACACGGGCAAAGCAAATCCTTGTCGACTCGGCATGTTGCGATCAAGTACTCGGTTAATGGGACTCCATCTATAAAGAAAGCTCTAGTCCCCTCTTCCCGCACCTAATGCTACTGGCACCCATAGAGAGAGATTTTGTTACGAACCCGATCCGGTTCGCAACGGAGTCAATCTTCTTAGAGGGAAGATCTGCCTGTTGACCCACTTCGAGATAAGGGTCGGTCCTCCAAAGGGTACAAAGTGCTCGTAATGAACACAGAGAACCAAAGTTTGTTTTACGTTCAAAGACGCCTTTTCACTATTCATTCTAGTTGTTAAATACATGAAGTTGAGAACGTCACTGGAAAAATCCTAACAACCAAATCTCCATAAACTCCTAACTAAAAGGCCAAAACACCTATCGAACTCCAACTAAGCAAGACTCCTATCTGACTCCAACTACTTGATCAAGCCTAATTTTAACTAAAGGACACTAGAGAATACTAAATAATTTCCACTTATTGACACCTCAGCACATCATGATTATCTACAACTTCATGCAACCTCATCCTAAATCTCCACCCAAATTTATGCGCGTATCAGATTTTGATGTCGAAGGGAGGATTTTTCATTAAGCTAAGCAACATGCAAGGGTAGAGAAAGCCTAAGGCACTTCCTGGGCTAGTTTGGTGCTCAAGAACACAAGGTTACCACTTTTGAAAGCTAAATAGGAAGACAGGTATGAAGTTTTTCTCCTCCTATATTGTGTTTTCTTTTGATTTTTTTTTTCTCCTCTAAAGATTACGACTTTATTAAGCAGAAATCAGATTACATTAACAAGAGCAAGGTGGGTCCCACCGATGTAACAATCATACGGAGCAAACCCAAAACCCTCTTTCAATACCCCATGCTGCAGCCCATCTCCCCTACCAGACTAATCGGCACAGGGTCGGCACCAATCTGGCAAACGATGGTACCGAGCTTGATGATGAAACCACAAACCTGTTGATGTTGATAAAGTTCCGGACAAAATAGCTGAATTTTGCAACCCTGATGTTTGACAGAGCTGTCCATTACAGCACTATCAGTCCTACAAGCATCTTACTACAGACTTGGCTCAACCAGACCGCCACCTCCCCTTCCCTATCTGCTCCTTGACGTATCTTAGCTAACAGCACACGTCTCTACACAAGATGAGAACAAGGATTTTTAAGAATCCTTGAATATGGCATTAACACGTCTCTGTTGTTGTTATGCTTTATCTGGTGGTAGGGTAAGTCCAATTACGATATATGGTTTGCGGGTTGCTAGGAATTTAGGGAATTGGGTAAGTACTTCCAATATGGGTATGGGTAGGAGTTAAAGGGTTCAATGTCAACAACCATTTGATTTAGATGAAGTTTGCTTAGAGTAGGAAGTTGGTGGTTTTATAAAAACCCATGTGCAAGGGTTGCTTGCACGATTTACTCTTACTTTATTGAAATCAAAGACTTTTCTTCTTT
Source organism: Tasmannia lanceolata (assembly GCF_043159265.1). Classification (NCBI taxonomy): domain Eukaryota; kingdom Viridiplantae; phylum Streptophyta; class Magnoliopsida; order Canellales; family Winteraceae; genus Tasmannia; species Tasmannia lanceolata. Next base: position 18,017,514 of record NW_027518697.1, on the reverse strand, counting down.
CTACTTTAGAGAAAGTTGATTTTACTTGTTCTTCGTGGATTTGTAGAACAGACCTTCATGGATTTGAAGGTCCATACGATCGGAGGTTGACAACGATCAACTCCAGACTCGTTCTTCGTGCTTCCGGTTATGCCATGTGGTATCAGGGCCCTTCTATGTTCCATGACTTCCCACGGAGAATGAGAAAATCATGCGACCGTGACGGTAGAGATGTTCAATGCTCTACAGATTACCGTTAATCAAATAACGGAGCAATTCACACGGTTGAATCCCATTGAGCGTGAGCAACCCCATATCGACGATGATGATTGGCGACGACACGCTCAAGCTCTACGAGTTCTACATCCCGGCCTTAGAGTTACGTATATTCCCGATGCTGACTACTCAAGCAAAGAGGAATTCAACAACATCGACCACCCGAGGCATGCCCGTGGTCGTGTTCCATAAGCTACAACTGTGATCACGGTTATCATATTAAGGTGGATTTGCCCGAGTTTAATGGGCAACTCCACATCGAAGATTTTCTCGGTTGGCTTGCAGCGATCGAGAAGATGAAACTTGTGGCTATCAAGCTTAAAAGAGGAGCTTTGGCATGGTAGGAGCAACTCCAACTCTCTCATATAAGAATGAGAAAGTGACTAATCCGGACATGGGCACGGATGCGGCATATCCTTTGTGAGAGATTTCTACCTATTGGTTATGATAAGGTACTCTTCCAGCAGTACCAAAATTGCAGACAAGGAAGCACATCAGTGCGGAATTACACGGAGGAGTTCTATAGAATATCGTCTAGGAACGATATTTCAGAGACCGAGACATAGCGCATAACACACTACTTCGATGGTCTTCGTTAGGAAATCTATGATCAGGTAACTCTTCATCTGGTTTGGACGTTATCTGAGATAGTGAAGATGGCAGAACGAGTTGAGACCATAATCAACTGCCAGGCCCAAAGGACATTTTTGTGAGTCAAGCCATAGTAGAAAAACTGTAGACTACAATTCCAACGGAGAAAAAGAAGGAGGTTCTCAATCCTCATGTTGGGGCAAGCAAACCTGCCCATGCATTCCTGACACGAGGAAGAGGAGGCGGAGATGTTCCTTTTACTTCGGCAACGACCCAAGTCACACGGCATGATCTGTATGAGTCACAGTTCGAGTGGCCATCATATGCTACAAGTGCAACCAATTGGGTCACAAATCCAATCAGTGTCTCCAAGGCGGTCGACGTACAATAAATGTAGCTTTTGGCGACGAGCATGAAGATGATGATCCGAAGCACTGTGATGTAGAGGAGCAAAATACAGAAGAATACCTCATCCTGACCATTTGTGCTCCCGAGCAATCCTTGGTTATACGTCGTGATATGTGCACATCAAGAGTAGAAGAGGACCCCAAAATTTTTCAGGTGAAGGGGAATCGTGTTTGACAACAAAGGAATCCCTTACCAAATCCAAGAAGAAGTGAATATATAAAAGTGTCAAAATGAAGAAAAAGAAGCTCGCCGAGTCCAATGCTAAGTACAATGCCGAGAAAGGCAAGTGTCGACGTGTTAGGATCTTTGAGGTTGGAGATGCTATGATGACATCACCAGTAAACTCGAGGTCGAGTTCTCTTCAAGTGGAAGGGACTGACGTAGCTTAGCTAACAACTCACGTCTCTCTACAAGAAGAGGATAAGGATTTTTAGAAATCCTTGAATATGGCGTCAAGTCATCAAAACGTCTCTGTTGATGTTACGGTTTCTCTGGTGGTAGGGTAAGTCCAATTATAATATATTGTTTGTAGGTTGTTCAGAGTTTAGGGAATTAGGTAAGTGTGTCCAATATAGGTATTGGTAGGAGTTTGGGGGTTCAATGTCAACCATTAGATCATGACAATGTATAGATTAGATAGATGGACTAGATGAAGTTTGCTTAGAGTAGGAAGTTAGTGGTTTTTAAAAAAACCCATGTGAAAGGGTTTTTTTGCACGATTTAGTCTTATTTTATTGAAATCAGAGATTTTTTTCTTCTTTCTTCTTTAGAGAAAGTTGACTTTACTTGTTCTTCGTGGATTCATAAACATTCGGAGGCCAACAACTATCAACCCTCGACTCATGCTTTGGGCTTCCGGCTACGCCACTCCTTTTGCTAATTTGTTGGCTACTTCATTCGTCGACCTTGACGTAAGGCTACTTCGTTTGCCAACCTTGACGTAGGAACAATGTACAATCGATAACGGCAAAGACAATCTGATCAAAACATTACGGTGAATAATCGTGGGGCCTGAAAGCTAACCATGTTCGGAGGGAAATTCCAAGAAATAAGTGAAAGAACACATTGAAACAGACTTTTCATAATATGTTTTGATCGCCTAAAAAACAAGCTCCTTTAACCGTGTATTGGCTTCCTTTACATTTGGTAACGTTAAGAATAGGAAGCAGCTCGCTTTACATTAGGAGGCGATAGAATTAATAGAAACTTCTACACTTGGTCATCCACGCATTAAATAAAAGAAACAAAAGCAACTAAATGGGATAAAAAGGCAATAGCTAAGCTAACTTGAGCTACATGCCACTTCTAACTAATCTAATTAAGGGTATTGCTAATCCTAATAACTAAGAAAGGAGACTTCATATCAGGTTCGTTGCCCTTTTGTGGTGAATTACAATTGGAACTATCTTATTCTAAGCTGTATAAAAATAGTACATTATTGAATAAAACTATTTCTAAAGTTACTAACAGCAACTATTGCGAAATAGAACTAGTAAAAGTTGCAAATAGAAACTAGCTAAGGTAAGTAGTGGAAAATGACTTTAGATGAAAAATGGAAATATACTAAGATGGAAATAGAATTTGCTAAATTTGCAAAAATCGTATGCTTGATCTTCTCTCTCATGCTCAACTTGGTGGGATTGACATGAGGCGTCAATCTTAGAGCCGATCCAATAAAAAATAAAAATAAAAAGCCTCAAGACTTTAAAAATTATAATAAAAGGGCAGTGATAAATCGACTCCCCATGTGTCTATCTCTCTCCTCTCTCTCTCTCTAACCCAGAGGAGAGAGAAAGACACATGGGGAGTCGATTTATCAATTTGGGGAGTCGATTTATTACTCCCCTAATAAAATCACGATTAAATTAGGAAGATGGGTTCGGGTTGCTCAAAGCCTCAACCCTAACCAAACCTTAAATTAAATCAGGTTGGCTTTTCTCAACCCTAACCACGCCCAAGGAAATGCCAACCCAACCATAGCTGAAATAGGGTTGAACCTGTCATGTTCAAGTTGAGCCCGGCCCAAGTTGAATCCCCTACTTTGAATAGAATCTAACCAATAAGAGACTCGAACAGATCCTGATCAAGACTTATAAGTGGATCCAATTCGATTTGGTTCCACTCACCCCCTGCAAATATCAGAGTTTAGATAAAACGAGAGTAAAGAAAATCAACCACAAAGGGCTTATCAAGATACTGCATCAGATCCACATGTGCCAAACATGGGCACAAAAAGTAGCAGTTATGAAACAGCCTAACAGTCTTCTTAGCTGCCATACTAAAAGGCACACTACAATAACAACTTGGGGCCTATGTGAGGTCAGGTGCGCCCGAGTAGGCCGATATTCCTAACCCTCTAATATATTGGGTTCCTAACCCTCTAGTATATTGGGTTTAAAATCGACGGCAGATCATTTCATAAATAAGAGGGCCCCACATAATGTGCTAAACCAAAAGGAGAATTTCACTACACATACCATATCACCCAAAAGAATCAGAAGAGTAAGAAGAGGAGGGCTTACTTGATGAAATACTCTGAAACCGAACCGGAACCGATCCGCCCAAAAAATCCCCAGATGCTAGTGAGCGACACGAACATGGAGACATCCACATACCCAAGCGCTAGACCCATCTGTCCCATATTGTTCATCACAGCCAATCCAGTCCCTACCCCGCAAAGGAAAGACACGAACAAAACCCAGAAATCCACAGTCCGTATTGCTTCCAAAATCGTGTGATCTTCTCCAATTTCAGGCTTATTCTTCTCCCTCTCTTCCACCAAACCCAAATCCCCCACTTCCATCTTCTTTTCTTTTTTCACCAAACCCGAATTTTCCCCAATCAGAAGCGGCTGACGAATCTGCCCTTCCACATCTGATCCACACCTTCTTGATTTCCACGCATTGTAAATTGGAACCCCCAATGGTACCGCCATTAAAACCAGAAGCCCCACCGCAAAGACCTGCGATAATACCAAAAATGTCACAGCACTCACACTAACCTGTTGAAGTATAAATAATTCAAGAGTTTTGCTAACAAGTGCCCTAAGAGCACTAGTTAAGCATCATTTATATGTTGAATTCACATACTTTTGAGGGAAAAAATCTCAAAATATGTGTTAAAGTATCAAAGTATGAGTAAATTCAACATCCCAACGGCAATTTAAAGATACTCAACTAGCCCACTTAACAAAATCCATAGTTAAATAACACCAACTCTAACAACTTAAGCTTTGCGAGTAACAACTTAAGCTTTTAAAGTATCAAAGTATGAGTAAATTCAACATCCCAATGGCAATTAAAAGATACTCAACTAGTGCACTTAGCAAAAACCATAATTAAATAACACCAACTCTAACAACTTAAGTTTTTGGAGTAATTGCTTGTTTCTCATTGTATCAGAGGATTCAGAGCTACTTCAGTTGCGTTCAAAACCCAACAACTCCTTGATATTAAAAAACACCAACTTCATTAGCTTAAGCTCTTGGACTAATTAGTTGTTTCACATAATCTTTTTATAAACACATGCCTAATTGATGTTTTGTGAGAAACCAAAGAAATATAACATCTCTCATGCCCTGTTTGGATTGCAGGAAAAATATTTCTTGAAGAAAATTTTTTCTTAGAAATTTTTTTTGTTCTCACAATTCAGTGGAAAATGATAAAATTTAGGGATAATAATAACATTATAAAACATGAACTGTGGCCTGTAGGGTTCAAGTTACCTTTTACCTTGCCTAATCAAACAATAGAAAAACATAAAATGTTGGAAAAGTTTTTCTTTTCAAAAAAAAAAATCTAGTAATCCAAACAGGGCCTCAAGCTTTCACCTGTGACAAACTCCGTCCGTGCTTTCCTGAGACATCAAACAGTAACAAATAGACTGCAATTACAATGGCAACAATACTAAAGAATGAGAAATAACGGGATTCCTCTGTTTCTTCCCCTGTTTCAGCCCCCTTATTATCAATTTCTCGAAGAAAGACTATCGCCGTTAAGCAAACAACCGCAGGCACAATGGCAAGCATCAGCAGAAAAGAGGCCGGACTGTCCGAAAAGACTGCAGAACAAATATCGGTGAAAATTGCAGTGCTGAGTCCGATAAAACCCTTCAAAATACCCGAAACAGGTCCTCTGTTCTTACGAAAATTCCTCATGCATGTTACTAAAACGGCTGTGTTCATCCATGTCGTGCTGTTGCCTCCCATACACAGGAAAATGCACATCTGAAACAAAAGAAAGGGACCCATTAAAGATTTTGAAGGCTTTGTTAGTTTGGTTGGTGTTGGTGCAGAGAGATTTATACAGAGAGGTATGGTGTATGTGCTTTTTTACACAGGAAATTGCATAACTGAAGCAAAAGAAAAAGAAAAGGACCCATATAAAATTCGAACCCTCTGTTAGTTAGGTTAGTATTGGTGCAGAGAGATTTACACGGAAGGCAAGGTAAATGTGCTTTTTTACATAGGAAATTGCACATATGAAGCAAAAGAAAAGGACCCATCAAAGAATCAAACTTTCCTTTAGTTGGGTTAGTGTTGGTGCAGAGAGATTTCCACGGAAAGGTAAGGTGTATGTACTTTTCTATACGGGAAATTACACGTCTGAAGCAAAAGAACAGGATCCATAAAAAATTCAAACTCTCTGCTAGACTGTTAGTTGGGTTAGATTGTCAGTCTGTTAGACTGGTAGTTGGGTTAGAATTAGATGATTACTGTTGGTGCAGAAAGATTTACACGGCAAGGTAAGGTATATGTGCTTTTTTACACCGGAAAATGCACGTCTGAAGCAAAAGAAAAGTAGCCATCAAAATTGAAATTCTCTGTTAGCTTGGGTTTGTTTAAGATTACGACAATTGATTGTAAGACACAAATCAATTATTGGACTCAAAATTGTGCTTAAATTTGAGTCCAATAATTTGAGTCAAAAGAAAAGTAGCCATCAAAATTGAAATTCTCTGTTAGCTTGGGTTTGTTTAAGATTACGACAATTGATTGTAAGACACAAATCAATTATTGGACTCAAAATTGTGCTTAAATTTGAGTCCAATAATCGGTGCAGCACTCACAATCGGTTTTCAGAATCTTAAGATTTTGATAACATTGAGAATCGATTATGAGTCCCAAAGTGATTATCGGACTCAAAATCAAACATAAATTTGAGTACAATAATCAGTTTTGGACTGGTTCTAAAAATAAAAAACAAACAGTTCCTTCGTGTTGGTGACTAGAGATTTACACGGAAAGCTACCATGTATATACTTTTTTTTTTAAATTTTACCTGCCAATAAGGGAGAGGGTGAATTCTCTGACTAACAACGAGCCATTGCACACCATAACCAATAAAACCTTCAATAGAACCGATGAGTAGAATGACCGGAGTAGGTAGCCTGTCGGAGGAAAGTCCGGCGAGGACTCCGAACGCTTTTCCGACGTCTTTCGCAACTGAGAGATTGTTAAGTTGGAGTTGGGTCAGAGACATAAGAGTTTTCAGTGCATCTGAATAGTTAGAAAAAGTGTAATTGTTGCCGGAAATTGATTGAACCCATATCGCAGTTACAAAACCCAACCATTTTCCGGTAGGGGACATAGGAGAAAAAAGGACTCCCATTGAAGAAAGTAGTAAGGGAAAGGTTTCTGAAGAAAGTAGTAAGGGAAAAGACTCCCATGGTTTTCTATTTATATGCGATTTTGTTTTGTCGGTTTCTGATTAAAAAATTGGAAGAAAGAGACGTTTGGCATGGGGAGTAACGAGGGTAATTACTGAAAGTGGGGTGGAAATATCAAGTTTAATTGGTATTTTACGTTTTTTACGGCCACTTGTATACTTCGTTTCTCGCACATTGTACGCGCGTTTGTCCCGGTTGTTGTAGGGAAGACTCCGACATTGAAAGTTTGAAGCAGAACGGTATTGAAGACAAGTGATTTTGGACCGTTAGATTTGATCGGCACGTAATGCCTTGCCGTTGGATTTTGCATGATGGACAGAAAATTACGTAAGAGAAAAGCGAGAAGCAAGAAAGTAGCAGCAGGAATGATTTAACTAATGTGGGTGTGGGACCCACTAATTACTGTCAATGGTATGGCGCATGCATAATGCATTACTACGTCACCCATGTGGGACCCACACTGATAAAGAAAACTATATCAATTCAACGATGAAGGGATTTTTGTTTATAAAATCCTAATTTAGTAGTTTTTTCTAGAAATACTATAATGAGGAATGGTAAAATTGGGGAAATGACTAAGAAAAAAAAGGCATTGTACGGCGCGTGCGGGGGATTGTTTTCTAAATTACAAATCAAGAGCGCATATGATAAAAATGCCCATATTCTCTCTCTCTTCCTATCAAATCACCTTTCTTACAATCATTACCTTTGCACTACAAGTCCCAAAACCCACCTTTTTTCCTCTTCTCCCACCTATGTTTCAAAAATCCTAAAACCTCCATTGTTGAAACAGAAATCCACCATTTTTAGATGCCAAAAGCTCCATTCCAATGCACAAAACCTTCTTTTTAAATGCTAAAGCCTTCCTTGCATTGCACAACACCTTCATTTGCAACAACTATTGCACAAAAACGTTATTTGAATCCGAAATCGCAAAATGCTTCACTACAAATCACCATTTCATTGCACAAAGCCTCAATTCCATGGAAAAAGTGTATTTCTCGCCCTCTCCCTTCTTTCCATTATAAGGCATGTTTACAAACTTGAATGAAGGTTCTCCACGTTAAACCACTGTCTTTCATTACACAAAGCCTTCAATCACAATGTAATCACATTTAAATTGCTTTAAACACTTTCTAATCATTGTTATTTTACTGTAAACCACTATTTTCGTAAGATAAACCACTATTTCACTACGATAAACTACTATTGAACGACCATTAAATGAGTATTTATAAGTGGTTTATATAGCTTCTGCTGTTTACGCAATCTAAACCACTACTGACGATTATAAACCACTAAATGAGTACTGATATATAGTCCAGAGTAGTGCTTAAGAATCCTCAGTAGTGGTTTATAATCGTCGGTAGTGGTTTATAATCGTCTGTAGTGGTTTATAATCCTCAGTAATAGTTTATTTAGGCTCAGCAGTGGTTTAGAGTGTTTATAAATGGTTTATATAGGCTTAACAGTGATTTAGAGTGTTCATAAGTGGTTTATATAAGGTAAGCAATGGTTTATAGTATTTATAAGTGGTTTATATAGGGTAAGCAGTGGTTTAGAGTATTTACAAGTGGTTTATATATGGTAAACAGAGTGTTTATAAGTGGTTTATATAGGGTAAATAATGGTTTAGAGTGTTTATAAGTAGTTCATATAAGCCTAGCAGTGGTTTAGAGTGTTTATAAGTGGTTTATATAGAATAAGCAGTAGTTCAGAGTGTTTATAAGTGTTTAATATAGGGTAAGCAGTGGTTTATAGTGTTTATAAGTAGTTTATATAGGGTAAGCAGTAGTTTAGAGTGTTTATAAGTGTTTAATATAAGGTAAGCAGTGGTTAAGAGTGTTTATAAGTGTTTAATATAAGGTAAGTGATGATTTAGAGTGTTTAATATAGTTTTTAAAATGAACGCAACACCATAGGATGATTCAAACCGTCCATTTGATGGGACACAAAGGTTGCATCCCGAAATATCATTTCCACAGGCTGATCCTAGCCCTTCAATCTAAATAGAAACTACATATTATGAACCCCCCTCTCTCTCTTCATCTAGTTTTTTCAAAATGAACTATGGCCCACACCATAGGATGATTTAAGCCGTCCATTTGATAGGCCACATCTTAAATAGGTTGTGTCCCAAAAAACCATTTCCATATGATGATCTTAACCCTCTGATATAAAGAGAAACTGCTTATTATGGAAACCTCTATAGATTGGAAGGTTGCGATCATCCTATGCAAATGATATTTTCGGGCACTACCTATTTACATTGTGGCCCATCAAATGGATGGTTTGGATCATCCTATGATTTCGACCATACACTTCATTTTCAAAAATATGGGTGGGGCCTACAATTGGGCGTTAATGTTACTGTACGAACCACACTATAGGATGATCCAAACCATGGACAGGTTGGATCATCCTATGGTGTGGACCATACACTTCATTTTGAAAAATATGGGTGGGGCCTACGATTGGGTTGTAATGTTACTGTACGACCAACTCCATAGGATGATCCAACCCATCCATTTGATGGGCCACAATGTAAATAGGTTGTGCCCCAAAAATCATTTCCATAGGATGATCGCAACCCTCCAATCTATAAAGGTTGCATAATATGTAGTTTATATTTAGATCGGAGGGCTAGGATCAGCCTATGGAAATTATATCTTGGGACGCAACCTATTTACGTTGTAGCCCATCAAATGGACAGTTTGGATCGTCCTATGGTGTGGCGTTCATTTTGAAAAGTATAGGCAGGGCACGTTTCTTGTTGGGCCCACCAACTGTTCCTGTTGGTGAGAGAGAGAGAGAGAGAGAGAGAGAGAGACCGGTAAAAAGGTTGGGAAACGCGCCATATACATTAAGTCTAACGTAAAAAAAGTAAAAACGTTTGAGTTTTCAAAATGAGGGCATTTTCGTTCGAAACCCATCCAAACCTGTCAACATCACTTCAAATTGGTAATTTAGAAAACACCCCATGCCACGTCATAGTCAGTACAAAGCCATTTTTTTTAGTCATTTTCCCAAAAAAAAGTATTGGTAAAACTTTTTAGGGGTTTTTACAAAAGAAGTCTTCTACTTTGTTTTATTTGCAAAAAGAGTTTTCTTGTTCGACAATTTGCAAATAGAGTCGCAACGTTTGAGAGAACTTTGCAAATTAGGTCATGTCATTGGTTTGTGACCAAAATGCCCATTGTAGATTTCTTTACTCATAAAAAGACCAAATGTCGTTGTATTTAAAAAGACAAACTACCTTATAAAAGGACAAAATTTCCTTATGTGTATACTAGCATTCTTATACATGAAACGACAAAAATTACGGGCCCTACTCTATACATGGGCTCGGGTGGAGATCATGGGACCTACCCAATCATAGCATTCTTGGCCTATGCTATGCATAGGTGTAAAAACAATGAGCCCACCCTATCACAACATATGCTGTAAAATTGTGAACCCTACTCTATACATAGGCTCTACCCCATAAAAACATAAGGGAAATTGGTGGGCCCGACCTGATGCATGGGTTTGAGTTGACTTGGTGTGACCTGCCCTATCAAAACATATACGTGAGCATCATGGGTATTTTGGTCTTTTTAAAAGATAATGCCATCTTAGATATAAGGACATTTTGGGCTTGTTAAGAGTAAGAAAATCTACGACGGGTATTTTGGTCATAAATTAATGGCATGACCTGATTTGCAAAATCCACGCAAAAGTGATGACTCTATTTGCAAATTGTGGACTAGAAGACTCTTTTTGCAAATAAAGCAATGTAAAAGACTTCATTTGCGAAAACCCCAACTTTTTATTGGGAAATTTTTTTCCTTTCCACAAATTATAGGGTATTGATTTGATTATAATTAATTTAGGCCACGTTTGGATACCCACAAGATTTAGATTTGGATTTAGTTGATATTTTGAACTGGATCAGATCTTTAGGTTTCCAAATCAGCTACAATAGTGCAAAAAATTCCAATTTTCAAATCTATTCTGCTAGACATTATTTGGAAATCGATATTTGTGGCAACTTCCTTCACCGTTGCTGCTCTTCGACGTTGCTTCGGCAGCAGCGAGACATCCCTCTCTCTCTCTCTCTCTCTCTCTCTCTCTCTCTCTCTCTCTCTCAAAACATGATCATGAGGATGATTGATGTATTTTGTATCCAAAACTCAAATCCAAATCAAAATACAAATGCATGAGGTATCCAAACGGCCCTAAATGGATATTATCATAAGTTGAAGGTCCTAATAGGGGTGGTTCAAGTCATCTTTTTGGTGGGTTAAAAGAGTATGAACTTTTAGAAATATTTTTCCTTTCCATATCCTACTTTTTTAACACATGGCAAAAGATGAGCTGAACCAACCCTGTTCAATTTTCACGTAGGCGGACCTTTATTAACTTATAATAATAGCTCTGTAAATTAACTAGAGTTTTTATATGATGCCCGACCGTGAGATTTACAAGGGCTAGGTAGCCCTTGATTTTTGATCTGGTCAAAACACTCAAAAAAGGTGTTTTGACTAGATAAAAAATCAAGGGCTAAGTGGCAAACCAGATAAAAAATCAAGGGCTAGGTGGTTTGCCACCTAGCACCTAGCACCTAGCCTTGTTACTTTGACGGTCGGGCATCATATAAAATCTCAATTAACTATATTCATATTCAATTCCAAAAAGTGGGAGTGGGACCCACTAATTACTATCAACCATCACTACTTTACTTACTACTTCTACCCATGTGGGACCCACACTACTGGGACGTATCTGATTTAGAAAAGTGTCTCAATTCAACGGTGGAAGGATTATGCTTATAAAACATTCGTTTAGGGCATGTTTGGATTCTAGGCGTAAGTCATGCTGGTGTATGATTCCAACTTCGAAACTAGACCTGGCAAACACGACCCGTGCCCACGGGTCGACCCGAGCCCACCCGCAAATTTGCGGGCACGGGTCTGAGTTTTAGTGACCCGTCAAAACTTACCCGCGGGTGACCCAACCCGCAAAAAAATGGGTCGGGTAGGGTCAACCTGCGGGTCATTTGGCTTTTTTAAGGGTGGTGATTTTGTCATGCTAATCTAGTTAGATGGCTTTTTTTCTAATGCAAAGGATGGTGATTTTGTCATGCTAATCTATTTTTTAAGGGTTTGATGCCTGAATAGGTTATCGCTGGCACCATAGAATATAAATAGGTTGTGGCTAGCACCATAGGTTGATCCCAACCCTCCGATCTGAATGTTAGAGGGTTGATCACTTGATCCTAACCCTCTATAGATCGGAGGGTTAGGATCAACCTATTGAAATGATTTTTGGGGCACAACCTATTTAGGCTGTGGGCCATCTAATGGACGGTTTGGATCATCCCACGGTGCCGGCCATACCGCCCTTATCAAAATCCAGTGATAACATTTCCCAAAATAAACGACTGTTTGAATTTGCAAGTGACCCGCGGGTTGACCCGGCCCATCCGCGGGCCGCGCGGGTCACCTAAATTCTGACCAGCAAAAATGCGGGTCATTTCCTGACCCGACCCGTGTGACCCGTACCTGCATCACCCGCGGGTTGACCTAGCCCGGCCCACCCGTTTGCCAGGTCTATTCGAAACAGAAGTGTAGACACCCCATTTTTACCGAACCCTAATAAAGTCGTTAGGATAGAAACCCTGTCAAATTAGTGTTTTAATATCCCAAATTTGTTCCCAAGCTAGGTTAGGGTCCCACTAAAATTTCCGTAAAATTTCGTCTGAATCCTAGTATGTTTGCCTATTAAACGAGCCGAGGTAAGTGTCGTGTTGCAAGTTTATAAGGCTAGTGATTTAGCTAGGAAAGGGGATGCGCTGGAACCTGGAAAACCAGTTCAAATTTTCTGTAATGGGTTGTCCAGGGAGATACGGGGGTATACGGATTAGTGTGTAACAAAATTAGTTAGGGGAGAATCTTAGGAAGCCTTCCTAGGTGGTTAGAGAGCTTTTGATCTCAGCCCTTCATTGATAAAGGCAATTTGAAAGGCTAGGATCAAAGGAGGAGAAGATATTTTGCACAGATTTTCTTCCCTCTGTTTTCTACTTGGGCCACCCCTGCAGGTTAAAAGTTGTCAAAGATTACACTAGAGGGGGCTGTTTAAGTAAAGAGGGGTGGGGGGGGGGGGGTCTGCATATATCATTCCCCATTTTTCTTTAAAACCCAAACGAATTAGGTTTTTTAGAGGATTCGACCCATTTTCTAGAAAATAGGAAAAACGAAAATTTGCAGAGAGGGAGAAGGAAAGAGAGCTGCCATCTCCGGCCATCTCTCCGGCTGGCCATCGTAAATCCGAGCCCCACCACCACTTCTCCATCTCCACCTCCATTCTCTTCCTTCCCCTTATACCTCGACCATATCCCTACCTCTATTTCTGAATATCAAAACCCATTTCTCTGCAACCGACCCCATCCCCATTGATTTCGGCAAGCTTGTCAGAATCCGATTACCACCATCTCCATCCACCTTCGATAGCCATCTCCTCCACCTTCTTCTTCACTCCACCACCAACCACCATCAACCATTCACTCCACCATCTAACCCCTGTTATTATAAACTCCAATCAAACCCCCATTTAACCCCCAAATCCACCTTCCATCTTCCCCATTTCACCTCCATCTTCCACTTCTGACCATCATCTCCGGCCAAACCCCACCGCCAATCTCCAACTCGGCTCGCAACCTTCACCAAATCCCTCTTCATTTAAAACCCCCAACCATCATCTCTTTCACCCAAACCCAAATCCGGTCATAAACCTCGTTGAATCCGACCAAACCCCTCTCAAAACCTCTCCATTAAAATTCCAGCAGACCCTATCTTCTCCATCTCCTCCGTGGATCCCACTTCAACCCCAGCTATAAACCCTTTCTTTGATGATCCCTAAACCGTAGATCTAATCCAAACCCCAACTCCGATCATCCCACCGGAATCCGGCAAACCCCATTCCACAGTCACCTCTCGCCTTCATTCCCACCTCCACTACCTCCATCATTCTAGTGATTGCTCACAGATTTCACCTATACCTTTCCCATTTTCATCTCCATCAAAGCCCCAAATCCCATATTCCATTCAAACCCTAGTTTCAACCATTAGAAAGCCTAACTTCTCGTCTTCTCCGGTGAGATTTCTCCCGGAATCCAGCCTAACTCCGGCCATGCTCCGGTCGTTCCTCCGATCTGATCCTTTTCATCAAAGATCTGGGCCAGTGAAGCAAGGAAGGAGAAGAAGGAGATCGACTGAGAGGTAACCCTATGTTTTCTTCAGTTCATGGTTTAAAATCAAATCGAGACAATCTGAGGTATGGAATTTGTGCATTCTCTTATTAATTAGATGTGTTGAATTTGTGCATTCTTTTGCTAATTAGACGTTTGAGTGTTTCTTTGTTTGTAAATGGTTTAATCTGAAAATTTAGAGGTTTGGATCATAGATATGATCCGAATGATTTGACCCTATTATTATTAGTTGTAGAAATGTTTCTTTTGGCTATTCCCTAATTACATGGCTGCTTGTTTGTCTTATGTGAATGAGTTGAGAGTTGTAATGGTTTCTGATGCTAATAAATAGTAGAGGGTAGGGCAAGTTTAATGTGATTATCAAAGCATAGCAGTGTTGATTTCATAAACCTAGAAGGGGATCTTTTGATTATTTCTGTTGATGAGTAAACTTGATATTACTATGTTTTGTATTCACTCAACTTGTAAGAGCTTTCATTTATAAAATTAGGCATGGAGATACATGCTGCTCTTTTGAAATCTTGTGATGAACTTGATGTTTTTGAGGCTAATGCTTTGGTTGTTATGTACTCGAGATCGGGACGAATGAGGAATGCAGTTAAAGTGTTTGAGGAGATTGATAATAGAGATTATGTCTCGGGGAATTCGATGCTTTCTGGTTATGTGTAAAATGGGTTTTACGGCGAAGCACTTGGTTTGTTCTATGAAATGCAAGATGTAGGTCTCAACTCTGACCAGGTTTCAGTTTTAAAGCGTTATTTCTGCGTAGGGTTGGTTAGGAAGCCTATTGAATGGAATGGGGATTCGCGCTTACGCAATAAAAAAATGGATTTGATTCTGACTTGCAGGTTGGAAATACTCTTATAAACATGCATGTATGTAAAGTGTTGTTGCATAAATTATGCAGATTGTGTCTTCCATAGAATGCCCAATAAAGATTTCATATCTTGGACAACAATCATGGCTGGTTACGCACAAAATCGTTGTTATTCAGAGGCCTTAGATTTGTTTAGGGAAGTACAGATGGAGGGGATGAAAGTAGATTCCATGATGATTGGAAGTATCCTATTTGCTTACAGTGGAATGAAATACGTTTCCTATGTAAAGCAAATTCACAGTTATATTATTAGGCATGGGTTGTTTGATCTTGTGTTAGAAAATTCTGTTGTAGATATCTATGGAGAATGTGGGAATACTGAGTATGGCTTTCGATTATTTGAAAGAATAGGTAATAAAGATGTTGTGTCTTGGACAAGCATGATATCCTCGTATGTTCATAATGGGCTTGCAAATGAAGCCCTTGATTTGTTCTGTGATATGTTAGAGGCTGGTATTGAACCTGATACAATAACCTTAGTGAGCGTCTTTTCAGCTATTGCCTCTTTATCTGCCATGAAAAAAGGAAAACAAGTTCATGGATTCCTAATTAGGAGGGGCTTAGTCATGGATGGCTCTTGTGGTAGTTCACTTGTGGATATGTATGCAAGGTGTAGAAATGTGGATAACTCATGTAAAGTATTTGATACAATTAAATATAGTGATTTGATGCCGGACCATGTTGCCTTCCTTGCATTTATGCTTGCAGTCATTTAGGGTTGGGCGATGAAGGCGCTAGCCCAAGCCCATCATCTTTAGGGGACTTGCTCAGTCTAGGTAGCTCTCCCCTCCTTTGTATAGTAGATTTGTCTTGTCTTTTAGAAACCTTTAGACGTTAGGTCCCCTCATTGCAAGGGCGATGATAGGGATACTTTGAGCCATCCTTTGTATATAGGACACTTGCCCAGTCTCATCAGAACCCTTGTTTACGTCATTTGTGTCTTAGAGACAAGCCTTGTCTCTTATAGAGAGTCTCCCCTTTAGGAGGCTTACTTAGCCTCATGTTAGATTGGCTTCCTCTTTTAGAGCGAGTCTTTGACTTGGTAGTGTTATTAGAGAGTCTCTGACTCATTTGTAATCCCTCCCTAGTGTTATTAGTTAGGAGTTTTTTTTATTAGAGACTAACTCAGTCTTATTAGAACTTTGCTCGTTTGAGATCTTAGATTCATTTTCTCTGTTCTTGGGACACTTCTTTACGTGTTGTGGTTTGTCTCTTTAAGACGCTAGTTGCTTGTTCGGGGTTTCCCCTTTAGCTTTAGGGCTTTGCCCTAGTTTGTGGTTGTACTTGCGTGTTTCTTTTAAGAGTGAAAACATCTAAAGATCTAAAAGCATTGGAATATTTTAAAATCCAAAAACATTAGAAATTTGAAACTCAAAAACATTTGAAAACTTTAAAAATATCAAAAACATTTGAAAAATATTAAAACCCTTAAATCATTTAGAGAAGTTAAGTTTTCGTGAGCGTAGTTAGGAAGTTTGATTCGAACTACGTTGGCTTGATCCTCTTCCACGAGGTACGTAGTGCAGCTTGGGATACATATCCCAAGTCCAGCCAAACTTTGTAAATAAATCATTTAACTTTTTTAAAAATACCAAAAATCTTCCAAAACATTGTTTTCGAAAAAATCTTCCTCTAGAGTTAGGACTTTGTCTTAGATAGAGAGTTTTAGAGTTAGGGTTTTGTCTTTGATTTGTTATCTGTGTGTGTTTGTTTTAGAGTTAGGGGTTCGTCCTAGAGTTATAGGAGCGCCTCCGTCCGGTCAGTCGGCGATCCACATCACCGATTGATGACTAGAATATGATGCGTTAGTCAACCTTTATTTTCCTTAGGAAATACAGCCTAGTTACACATAGGTTGTAGGAACTACCTGCATTAGGTTATGACTAACCTGCATTTAGTTAGGACATATAGGGTATCCTAAAATCTACAATTCATTGGAATTTAAATAATCGTTCAAGAAGCTTTAATAACTAGTTCGGTCTTTTAGATCGAGTCTAAGATAAGAGGTCTAGGTGTCTTAGGCATCATAGCTTATAATAGGCGCGAAGAACTACGTTGCTCTGATTCTCGTGGAGGCGGGGATACGTAGGCTTCCTTGGATGAAGATCAGACCATCCGAGGACTCGGGCTAAATTGTTTAGAGTTTAGGATTTATTGTGCTGTCGTGATTTATATTTTGTTGTGCTCTCTTACTTTCATGCTCATATCTTATACCTTTAGCTGTAGCATGCATGCGTTTGTCCACCAGAACTTAGACACCATTTAGGCATGTCACTCATAACCTAGCTATGCTTAGGCGGCAAATATTTTATTTTGTCTTATATGTGTTTAATATTTCATCCCCGAGTCATGTATGATTAGGTAGACGTCTTCTCAGGGGTATTTCGTTCCCATTTCATATGATTTTCCCCCGAAACTCTTCGAGGTTAATAATAAATGGCATAAGAGACCAAGCGCTTGCACTCGGACGAATTGATGGTGCTTTTCGGACTTTCCCCATTCGTAATCAGGCACGGACCTTTTGTATCTTTGGTTATCCGTTGCGGACAGAACATTTATTTTGG
This sequence comes from Tasmannia lanceolata, assembly GCF_043159265.1. NCBI lineage: Eukaryota > Viridiplantae > Streptophyta > Magnoliopsida > Canellales > Winteraceae > Tasmannia > Tasmannia lanceolata. Next base: position 17,999,903 of record NW_027518697.1, on the reverse strand, counting down.
TTCCATGGCGTATCCATGGATGACGACTCTGAGTTATTTTTAGGTACATCTCGGTTTCGAGCCCTGGCTCCGGATCAAGATGTATCTCATTCGATATGTATCGCCACTCATGCTATGCTGTGAGAGTAACACCTATTTTGAGAGTTCCTTGGTAGAGCTCTCCTTCACATGTGGAGATCTTTGAGGATTGCAGGGGGATCTCGCGTCCCTCGCCGCACTCGTCCTCTCAGGATCGGGGTCCACAAGAAGGTATTGAAGCCACATGATTTTGGGCCGTTAGATTTGCGACGATGGAAGGATTTTTGCTTATAAAACAGAAGGTATTGGATCTGATGCAGAAAACTGTATCAATCTAACGATGGAAGTATTTTTGCTTATTAAAGCGAGGATTGATAAACTGAATGGGGCCCTTCAAAAAACCCATCTGAAAGAGCACTCCCATTGGTCAATCTCAACAAAGTGCATTTAATTTTCATTTAAATGTGCATTTTCTGCACCATTCTTTTACCTTTTTGTGCCCTAGTAAATGCACTTTATAGAGATGGGCCAATGAGGAGGCCCTTGTTGATGGTTTTTTGCATGGGTGCCCTTCAATTTATCATTCCTCTATAAAATCTTACTTCAGTAATCTTTTTCTAGAAAAACTTGAATTGACGCGCCCATGATTTCATAGCGGGTTTCTACACTTTATTTACTGGTTTCCAGATATTTATTGATCTAGAGGGAAATGACATGATTGTACTGAATTTAAAGGGATATTATCTTGAATTGAAGGCCCTTCAAAGTAAAAATTGAAAAGGGCTGGTTCAAGTCATCTTTTTTCGTGTGTTTATAACTAGGAAACCTACAAAATATCTTGCCTTACCAATCTGTACAGGAGTTTTATAAGATCATACTTTCTAATTGGAATATATTTATCAAATTTAATTAGGATTGATGGGTGAATATACTTATCTTCTTGTCGTTAGTTGTGCCCACAAATTAGATGCTACCTCAACTTGAAATACAGTCAAAAAATAAAAGTGAAATGGGCCCACTGCTCAACATTTGTATGAGAAATGATATCAGCACAATCATGGTTTGATATTTGCACTAACCTATCTTGTCTTTTTTGTATTTAATAGGTGATTATTACAGTCCCCAAAAAGCTCTCACAAGTCATTTAAAAAAGAAAAGACAACCTAAAAGGCTAGAACCGCACAAACTCTTATATCAGCTCCCTATTATTTTATAATAATGAGTGATTATACAGATCACTCAAGGGATAAACAAAGAAAGATAAATACAATAATAGAAAGAGATTATTCTAATCTAATTCACTTGCCTAATTTAATCCAAATAGTTAATCTAACCCAATCAACCTAACAATCAAATCTTAGAAGATTTGATATTATTCTAAAATCCAACAACTTGCTTAATCTACTACGAGATAATCCAACGATCTAGATCTGAATACTTTCAACGAAGTATTTTTGGGTCTATATTACTTCATTAATGAGGTTTATGTGCGTCTAATACACTTTGTTATGATACAAATTGAAGTATATATGAACCCCAAGTCTTCTTCTTGGCTATGGAGTCTTGTCATTAAAGTTGTGATTTGAGTTTTTAAATTTAGAATAAGTTTCTTTAGTTGTTAAAGTCTCAAGAGTCTTCTAATTAAAAGCTTTATGTCTAGTAGGAGTTTTCATTAGAAAATTACAGTTACTTGAGGAGAAAATCAGGAAACTCTTTAGGTAAGACCTAAAAGAGGTATTGGACGTGAAGTTTGTAGTTGTGAATCACCTATTTACATTTTTTCTATCTGGAAACTATGGAATGCTTGATGGATCAATGGTCCAGTATCATCCAATCATGATAATGAAATTTTGCACTAGTTCCTGCCGGAATCAGGGATCCCATCACGTCCAAATCAGGCTCAAAATTAACGGTTAAGAAAGAGCCTCATGGCCACCTATCTTTTTGGCATTTTCATATTGAAACATTGCTTCTACATTCCAACAACCATGTTTTGATGGCGGGGTTGATAGTGAGGCGACCCCATCTTGTCTTTTATTATTTAACCAGCTGTTTAAGGCTACTGACTTTCCAACAAATCTCCCGTAGTAAATGTGAAAACTTAGTAGTAAATATGACAACTTGAATGGTTGTCAAGAAGTTCTCACGCCCTTGCCTTCGTATCATTTTTCTATAATATCAATCATAAAAGCGCACAGCTTTTTACATGAATAATGTTCTCGTTCCAGTGCATTTTTTATCAAATGGGATAACTTGGGACTTGGGAGGCTCTCAAGGTTATTCAATTTGTAGCGCCCGGATAGAACTCACCCTCAAAAGCTAGCCATTAAGGGAAGGGTACTCATTCCCTTATAAGCTCAACTCATCGTTTTCACTTTACCGATGTAGGATGTTTTTACTTTTGCGTGGTACCCCAACACAATTCAATACCACAAATGAAATTTTTACTTTAGGTTCTGTTCCTTTCGATGAGATGGAAGTAAAACAAATTTTATGCTCAATTTTTAGTTTAAAAATGGGTGTAATTTTTTTTGTGCGCATTTTACATCTAAAGAAACTAAGGTTCCTTTCTACGTAAAATGGTTGTAAAACAAATTTTACACTGATTTTGACACTTAAATGGGCATAAAATTTACTTTCCACTCATTGAATATAGAAAGAAACAGAGAAAGAAACAGAGCCTAACTATGAATACCTTATAATACATAATAATGTAAATTTATTTGCACTTACTCAATATCCTATGTAAATTAGATATTAAAATATTACAATGTGTTCTAAGTTCAACTCATAGTTTTAAAACTCTCCCGTGTCATCATGGACTCTCCCGATTCGACTCCCTTTTACCATGGCCGTGTTCCACAAGTCAATAAAAACTCCTTTGATTCTATTGAATTATGACTGCATCAACCGATTACTTAACCGCATCGTGGTAAGTTGTCTAGGATTATCTTCGGACTCGTTTTGACTCGCATCCGCCTTTTGAAACATTGGTTAGACCCTTAGGCCATATTTGGCAGCCATGGAAGTTTTTCCATGGAATTTCAGTTTATCAAGTGGTTTTATAGGGACAAGGAGGGTGGGAGAGGGAGAGAAATGAGATGGCATGGGTTAGAAGAGTTTGTTCATCTTTCCATGAAAATAAAATAATTTTCAAGAAAAAACAAAAAACAGTGTAGAAATGCTGGGATAGGGGCAAAACAAACACTACATTTTACATCAACCTATAAAATTGGGCACTGAAGTATTCTTCCATTGAGAGATATTACCTCTTCTAGTTTTCATTTTTGCTTTAAGTAGAGACATTTATTATTGTTTCCACTGCATAGAAAGTGATTTTACTTCTGGAATCATAGACCTTACCACTTGCCCAACAAGACTGAAAAGCCAACCATGGTGTGAAAGTGACCGTTCAAATCAAGAGCATGAGAACAAATTAGTAGAAGCAGTATCTTTTCCAGTCACCTTCCACATCAATGTTGAGCCGCCCATACTGCTTTGCCTCTCAAAAATTTAGATACTTCCACCGATATCTGTTTATCTTATTTAGATTAGATACTTCTCCTTTAGCTTCAAAAATATCAAGGGTGGTGCTCTGATTACACATGATCAACAACACAACTTAGGCCCTGTTTGTTGAAGATTATAACAACCTATTGTGAGTGCCAAACTGATTATCGGATTCAAACTTAAACATAATGTTGAGTCTAATAATCGGCTGGGGCAATCACAATTAGTTGTCATAATCTTAAACGAACAGGGCCTTAGTTTAAAACATGGGGAGTTCACCCCATTATAAAAACATGGTAGTAGGAATCCAACATCATGCACGCATAATTATACATTAGCTTGGTTATGTTCTGTGGTAATTATCTAAGCACTATTCATTTTATTGAGCCATTTACATTAAGCTTATGGGAAAGCGACAAGCCCGAGTGCCACTTTTTCTCTAACTTGGAAAAATGTGAAATCATAGAAATGGTTCTGTTAATTATGTGCAAAATACACATTAAATTATACAAACATTTTCCTTCGCATGGGGATCCACTCATACTGTGATGAGGACCGTTGATTTTCTACCTGCCTGAAGAGACTTTTGCTTGTCTTTTCCTGAAAAGGCCGCATTCCCTCACCCTTTGTCTTTTTCTAAAAAAATAGTAACTTTAGGTAAAGACAAACAAAATAAGTGGAAGAATTAAAAAACAACAGGGATGAAAATTTGAAAATATGATTTCACTTTCCCTTAAAAACCCTAAAGGTCTGTTTGGTTGCCAGTAAAATTTAAAACGTAGGAGGTTTTTAGTAAAATTTTCATCCCATCCCATGTTTGGTTGCCTTTTAGCACTAGAATTTTTTTAAGGGAAAATTCTAAAAAAAATATGATTTTTGATTGAAAATCTCAAAAAGGGTTGAGTTTGCTAAATTCTCAAAAAGGGGTGAAACGCATCCCAAGGCATGTTTTAAAGACAAGAATGCACTTGAATTGCTTTTCCCTCCACCTTTTTGAGGAACGAATCCCAATGCATTTCACAAACCCTATTCACCTTTTTTAGCTTCTTCTTCCGCACGCAAATGTTGAAAATCCATTGCCTTTGTTAAAATTCCATTGTACAGCCCCTTGTTGGATGAATTAAACACATATTTTTCAAAATGGACTATACAACCCATACCATAGGATGATCCAAACCGCCCCATTGATGGGCCACAACGTAAATAGGTTGTGCCCCAAAAATCATTTCCATAGGATGATTCTAACCATCCGATCTAAAGAGAGACTCAGATTATGGAAACTTCTATAGATCGAACGGTTGGTGATGGGGTATGAAGAGCAACAACCAATTAGCTGTCGACACGTGGCCCTCAAAGGGCCCACCACGAATTCAGCACCTATCCAGGGGTAGTCTGGTAATCTGCCAAGAGCAGGTAAACCTAAACCAACAAATGGGCCGACACCTGTCCTGGGGTAGGTAATTCAACCACCCCAGGGCTCTCTCTATAAAAGGCCTTATAAGGCTCAAATGAGGGATAATAACTTCTGAACTACCACTTTTAAAGTTTTGGCTCTGCACTTCTGCTCATACTGACTTGAGTATCGAAGGGCCCGTCCGGAGCAACGACTCCGGGTTGGTCTTCTGACCTCGTGCCCTTGATGGGTTGCTACCTTTTGTGGCAAGTTGAGCAGCCGGTTGTTTCCCTTTCTCCTGTCGGCGTAAAAGTGATTCATACTCAGTCCGAGAGACGAGCATGGTGTCTGAGGGAGCAGGAGTAGGTGCAGCAGGTGTCTCAGAAGCGAAGTGGGCGGCTCGAGCGGGACGCAGCTCGGGATGGAGATCATAACAGAAATCAACAGTGTGACCCTCCATGTCACAATGACTGCAATAACGTGAGCCACGACTCCCATAAGTACGGCCTCCCCCTGAATCTCGGCCAAAGCCACGGCCCTGTCCGCGACGACAGCGACCACGACCCCTAGCACGAGTGCCCCGAAAGGAACCAGACTGGTCACCAGCAACAGAGATAGCCGGATCGAGAAGTAGAGCGCGTTGAACGCGAGAAAAGATCTCATCCAAAGATGGGAGCGTGCCTAACCCAAGGATTTGCTGCCGAAGAGGGACAAACTCAGGCCCTAAGCCATAAAAAAACCGAGTAGTACGGAGCTCATTCTTCTGTTGAGCCAAGACCTTAAGGTCGGTGGATGGGGGATGATAAATATCAATCTGCTCACAAAGACCAACAAAATCCGAATAGTACTCAGCGACAGTCTTATCTCCACGCGAGATACGAAAGAAGTCACTATAAACATCAGTAATCCGTGTGAGATTGTTGCTGCCAGAATAGAGTGTCTCAGCACACAACCAGACTGCCCGTGATGTATCTCTCAATCTTTGGTTCCATACTCTGACAGATAAGAGATTGAAGCTGGGCATCCTCCCCAGCATCTTTCGGATCCGGAGGATCCGTCGTGATGAAACGTAACTTACTCTGACCTCGCAAATAGAGGTGAACAGAACGACTCCAGGCAGGGTAATTAGCACCATCCAATTTAATGGATGTCATAGAGGTCACCGACACCGGAAATGAACTGGAGGAAGAAGCTGATGGCAAGGCCATAATAAACACCAAAACTCAAATGGGATGTGGGTGAAGCAGACCAGACATGTCACACCATAACAATCACAGATACCCACAGAAAAGGGCAGCCAAATATAGGCAAGCAAATCACCACGAAAAATAAACAATCAGACGGAAAAACTACAAACATCCGCCGGAAGGACCCTGAAAAAACAAGCACGAAGCCTCATACTTGTGGAACTACAACGAAACATAGAGACAAAGCTTAAGTCATCAAGTGGGAAGCAAAGAAAAATGTAACAAAGCGGAACCGCGACAAAAAATGTGAGAAATGTAACGGGAAGATTTAGGGCATGAACACCCGACGGCTAGAAGAGAAGAACACTATCCTTATAGGTTAAAGAAGATGAGGAAAGATGTTACAAAAGAAGAAGGGAGAACTCGCAGGGGGGCAAACAGGGAAGAGTAGGGTTTTCCAGGGGGCAAACAGGGAAAGTTTGGTTGTCCAGGGGGGCAAAATAGGGAAAGTTGGGTTTTCAGGAGGCAAACAGGGAAAATTGGGTTTTCCAGGGGGGCGCGCACGGGGGCAACCGGTGAAGAGTAGGGTTTTCCAGGGGGGCAAACAGGGAAAGTTGGGTTTCACAGATGGACACTCAGGGGGGGCAATCAGTGAAGATGGAGGAAGAAAGAGAAAAGAAGAAGAAGAAGAAGTTAGGGCATGGGCATGAGCTTCAATGGAGGAAGACAAGGAGTCTTCAATAGAGGTCCCTAGGTCATCGAGAAACCCTAGGGCTCTAATACCATGTTAACAGAGAGATTTGAGAATGAAATATTATGTGTTTGCCTCCTTGTCCTAACACACTCATATATATTTATTATGAAAAGACTATAATGCCCTTAGGCTACATAAGCTTATTCTAATAGGATTAAAAAGCTCATAGGATAAAAATTTTATTAGCAACCAAACGGAGCAGAATATGGCATTCTTTTCCATCACATGCAAAAGAGATCAAGAACCTCCAAACACAATCTTGGCAATGACAATACACCAAGCTCGTGGTGGGCCTTGTTTTTCTCATTGGACCTAACTTTGATCATTTCTCTTTCAAATTTCCAAGAAAAAAACAGGGACCCACCAAATATTGAAATTTTCCATATTCCCAAAAAAGCTTAACCCAAAATGAGCACATGCTAAGTCCACACCCCAATAATAGAGTTTGTACGATTTGGTACAGCAATTATTTAATCAACTCCTCCTTTTTTAACTTTTTCCTTGAAAAGTAGATATTTTCTCTCTCCGTCCTTTACATATAAAGGGCGGCCACCATATAATTTCTCCACAATTGGATATGTAAGATAGGTTTCCCTCTCACTGGCCTGTCTGAAGCTTTCTGACAGCCCTCCCTGATAAGGTGATAAGCCAGGCAACGGAAAATGCAATTAATAACAACTTTTTAAAGGAAAAAAATAGAGCAATGATTTTTTTCGCTCCCTGTAAGATTATGCGCCCCACTGTTAACTTGTTTTGACTCAAAAAAGCGTTAAAGTCTGCTTTCACGGTAAAAGTGGGGCGCATAATCCTACAAGGGGGCGAAAAAAATTATCCCCAAATAATACCCTCAAATATTTGTAGACATGCATTTTCAGGAGGGCTACTCTTATGATATAAATCCTACATGTCATATTTTCATTGGTTATATATAAGCCAACCCGGAAGGGTGTGGCTCTTTGGCTTAAAGTCATGGGTTTGCTCCCCATTGACGAGCGTTCCAATCTCCCCCCGTCCTACCCCCGAAGGGGTGGGGACACCCTTCATTACCAAAAAAAAAAATATAAGCTTACAAGAACTCAAACTTACAGTCATTGCCCAGAAAATTAAAAATAAAACCTGACAAATATTTCACTTTCCTCACAAATAATTTAAAAGTAAGAGTAAAATCCAAGCAAAAAACCCAAATATAAGATTTATTGATATTGGCCATGGGTAATCTTAGGGGTGCCGATGGACCCAGCCGTGCGACGGATCCAAATGATCCGAATGTATTAAATCCAAATGATCCGATATTGGATGGGACCTATAATTGATTATGTCCATTGGATCCATATCCTGGGGTCTGAAATTATTTCAGATCGTGAACCAGACGTAGCCACATAATTTGATGGAGCGTCCTAGATCTGAATGGATGCACTAATGTATGAACTTGCCCTTCATATTTCGGTTCATTAATTACATTCCTAACGGATATTTTTGTAAAATTTAAAACAAAGTAAATCAAAAGCTTATACAACATTTCCTTTTCATTTTCATTTTCATGCTTTTCGTTTATGTGACGATTCTCCTCTCTCTTAAGTTTTGTCCATCTTTCCTTCCCTAACCCTAGGCTCTAATTATGTAGAATATAAGTACTTAGGATAGTTTCATGGAGGTTCGATTCAAAATGGATTGTGACTCAGACTCAAGAAGTAGGATTCACCTTCAGACTCTTCCTATGAGCGTGGCAGACAAGAAAAACTCGTTTTTAGGGCCAAAGGAAAGAAAAGGGACGAATATATCATTTCCTATGGGCCCATAGCGGATAAGAGACACATGTTTTTAGGGCCCAAAGTTTGTTGGCTGATACATGCAATCAAGAACAGCTAGTAAAACACATTACTTCTTAGGAAGCTTCCGAACAGCCTTCCTTCGGTGACAATTCTCCCCCTCTCTTGTCTTTCTTCCTTCTTTTCCTTTCCTAACCCAATGGAGGGCCTGATCCGAGGAAGAAAATTGGACAAATATTTAAAAGTGTGCGGAAAGGCAGGATGAGAACACCATCTTCTACCTACTGAAGAACACCGTCTCCTTCGATAAAAACCATTAAATCCAGAAAGAAGCAAACATGAATAAGTTTAGGGCAGTGATAAATCGACACCCAAATATCTTAAATGGACACATGGGGAGTCGAGAACAGGAGAGAGAGAGAGACACATGGGAGTCGATTTAAGATATTTGGGTGTCGATTTATCACTGCCTTAAACTTATTCCATCAAAGATCTAATCAAAGTCTATATCTCTAATCTATCTAAGATTAGGATAACTATAATTCTATAAATAAAATATCAAATAAGTAAACCTAAAATATATTGTAAACTCCGAGTTAGGGGTAAGATCTTCCGACCACAGTCAGATGAAAAACAATGGGCCTGGTCCATGGTGGGCCCACCAGAAAGAGAGAATCAGTCTTCTTCTTATTTTTCTTCAATTTACTCCGTGGTCTTATTGGAAGTTTCAAAGGTACAACGGGCCCACAAAAATTCTTTCGCTTCAAAGTTTCTTTCACGCGTGCTTTTAAAGAGAGAGAGAGAGAGAGAGAGAGAGAGAGAGAGAGATAGAAGGGATATTATATCAGCACAACCATGTCTTGATATTTCCGTTTGGTTGAGGGAATTTTTTTGGTTCTTGGGATTTTTGTGGAACAAAAACTTCCTGGGAGATTGGTGGGAAAAAAAACTCCCTGGAAGTATCCTCATAAAATAAAAATACCATGTTTGGTTGACCGGACTATGGTGGGAAAAAAAAAATGCTTTGTTTGGTTGTTTGAATTGTTGGGAAGAAAAAAAATTTCTTCTGCAAACTTATTTTTGGTTCCTTGGATTATTTTTTTCCTTCCTTGGGTTTCATGCAGGGTTATTTTGGTTCCTGGGATTATTTTGGGCCCAGCAACTAAACGTGGGTTTCTGCGGAAATTCCACAAAAGTCCCAAGAACCAAAAAAATTCCAGCAACCAAACGGGTTCTAAAAAAGCTCTTCCAGACAAATTAAAAAAAGAAAAGACAACCTGATTCTGTGCAATTAGGGGTGGCAAAATTGGCCGAACCGAACCGGAACTGAGCCGAAACCGAACCGAAAATTCAGTTTTGGTTTGGTTAAACCAAACCAATTCAAATTTCGGTTTGGTTTTGAGGATCAAACATAACCGAAACCGAATATTTCCAATGATTATGAGTAAGGGGTGGCAAAATTGCGGAACCAAACCGAAAATTCGGTTTCGGTTCGGTAAAACCAAAACGATTCAAATTTCCGTTTGGAACCGAAATTGAACCATTGCCACCCCTATGTGCAATTATTAAAACATGGTTGTGCTGATATAATTTCCCTAGAAAAAAATAAAAAAGATGCTGGTGGATATTTTAGGGGAAATGATATAAGAAGATAAGCTAGACCGTGCAAATATTAAGACACGGTAGTGCTGATATCATTTCCCTATTTTAGACGTCGCTTTATTTATAAAGTCAAATTTCACCCTCCTAGTGAACTGATATTTCCAGCCCTTTTCCACAACAGTACGGAGTCCCTTGAGGCCGTCACTTCTATAGTCTTCTTCCATCATTTTCAAGAATAAAAAACCACTTGTAAGAAACGATAAGAGACAGGGTGGCCTGAGTTATTCTTTGAAAAGATATCAGAAACGGCCATTTTATCCTCGTGGGAAATGAACATAAAGGGATAAAGGTAATCCGATAAGCCAATGGGAGACAAGGAGAAAATGGGCGTGATTAGCTTTCTAGTCATGATCTCTAACCTCTCGTATCAAAGAAATTTTCTTGTCGGTTGTTGAGGGCCACTGATATTGGACCTACACCTACTATGTTTTAACAATTGCACGAACCCTGCTATTCTTTTATTTCTTTAATCATCTGTCAAATGTTGTTATACTTCCTAAAAAGCTCTGGGAAGCCAATTAAAAACGAAAAGATAAGTTGGGTTTGTGCAATTATTAAAAAATGGTAGTGACAAAATTGGTAGCCTTTGTTGGGTTATCCTAAAAACTCTCTCATAACTTAGGCCCTCTTCGTTTAAGATTACGACAACCGATTGTGAGTGCTAAACCTATTATTGGACTTATGCCCTATTCGTTTGGGATTAGGGCAACTGATTGCCACCCACCAATGAATTAATTTTGGGTCCAATAATTGGATTGGGGGTGTCAATCGGCTGTCATTCAGGGTGGCAATCGGCTGTCATAATCTTTATTGGATTTTGAATTCAAATTGAACTTTCAAATAAAGGATAGGGCTTAGGCTTTTAAGGTGGCTTTACGTATTCCCTGAAACTCTAAATATGCGGATTTTAGAATCCGGGATTTCTTTAAAATTGGACCTAAGAGACAAGTGAAGAAGCAGACTGGCCGTCGTTTTTTACTCGTTTTTGACCTCTCGCCCCTCTTTCCGTCAGCAAGAGAGTAGCAGATCCTCCCATATTTCTAGGTTTTAGAAATCTCAGGATGCAAGAGAGATTTTTAAAACTTGAATTTCTCACTTAAAATCCAAAAAAATGCTGTCAGGACAGCATACACCAGCTTGATCATGAACCCTCTTTTACACTGTTTTCAAACTGAAAACATGGATTCTAAATCCCGCATATCTAAATAGCCCCTAAGAATCATTTCATAAAAGGACGACAGAGTTAGTCTTTCTAGTTAGCTCTTTGCATTCCATTAATAATGACTCTTTGGATTTCTCATTTTGTGGTGTGCCTTGAGTGCTCTTATTAAAGGTGATACTATAAGGTGATGTGACTCTTGGCTTGCTTCTATAAAAAGAGAAAAACTATAGCTTTTCTTTAATATAGAAGAGAAAAGTTTTCTCCTATTGTTGTGGTGTGAGAAAGGAAAAGCTAATCAAGGGTGTTTTCCCGGGCTTAGTAGGCTTGCAATTTTCCTCGCAAAATGTGAAAACTTTTGAATATAGAAAAAAATCCAAAGAAAATAGTTTTATAGTACATTGAAAATTCATTTTCCATGAAAAAATTTCTCAAAAATTTCTTCCTTACATCCAAACAGCCAATTTCTTATCTCTAGTAAATGAAGACAGATCGTTGATCTTGTGGGCCTTGTTGGTTGTAAAATCAGCCTTAACCGTCGATGAGCGACACGTGGCACCTCCGAACGAAGAAAAACCGACCTACGAGATAGGGAGTAAGATATTATCCTCTCCTTATAAATAGCAATATCCATAATTAGGAAACCGCCCCTCAAATAGGCAACACACTCTAAGGCAGTAGCTTCCTAAAGAGAAGAGTCCCATTGATAGCAACTTACTTGTATAAGGAGATGGGATACCTATCAAAAATAGATATAAACTTATCTCTCGAGGAAGTCGACCAATAACAAAAGACTCCTAAAAAAGTAAGATTCTAATCGTCATGGACTTTGATCTCTATAAAAGGAGACCCTCACCTTCATAATGGAACTACAGTAGACTTGATCCTAAAAAAAAGGGGGTACATAGGCAGCTTGGGAAGACCAGGTTTAGTAACAATCATCTCCCACTTCTTCTTCGTTGGTAATGCTTTTGAACTCCATCTCCTTCCATTCAATTTACCTGTGATTCCGATTTCTAGCTTAAATATTGAAGTATCACGATTCCGATACTACTAATATCTTTCTATGAGTGCAAGTTGCTTACAGGAATAACTCTATCACTACTAGATTGTGTAGAGCGGATTTTGGCATCATCAGGCCTCTATGAGATTGTAAGGGTTATCTATACTATCTGTTCCGACACGAAAACATGACCTTGACCCTTCAATAAATATTTGTTTATCAAGTATTTTTGTAACAAAAAATTGATCCTTCTTGAAGTGGTCCACAAAATCTAAGAGCCGAACAATCAAACAAATGCATCGTGGGTTTGACAAATAGGATTTCAATTTTATAGGAAAAAGTTCATAATTGTCATTTAATTGTAATTACTGAAATTTATTGTATCTTTCCAAGACCCTATTTGGCTATTAATTCTCAATCATATTTGGCTAAAGAGAAACATTGATCTCCTCTGAGCTATGGAGATATTTTATCCTATTCATTCTCTGTTTCACTATAATAATGCATGGCACATGACTGTGGCAATCAAGACCGTTCATCCTGTAAGCCACTACAAATCCATCCCAGATGTAATCTAGGGACACATGCTAGTTTAGGATCCATCCGCTCAATGAAGGCAATAATTATTCAACAAAATGTCATACATATTAACACCAGCTTAGGAAAATGCCTAAGAATTCATTTTTTTACCGGCAAACTAGGATCTTTTGTATATGAATACGTAGCGATATGAACGATATGCGCCTTATTAAATATCTTTTTTAATTTGTAAGATAATTAATTAAGAGAAATGATATCAGCGCTCCAATGCTTTGATATTGACGCTCACGTTTCTTGCCTTTTAGTATTTAAAGGGCTTGTGAGAGCTTTTTGGCAACAGTAATAACCTTTTGGCAGCCCTTTAAATACAAAAAGACAAGAAACTTGAGCATGAATATCAAAACATAGGAGCGCCGATATCATTTCCCTTACTAAATGGACATCTATTTAAATTATGCAAATAAAATAAATTAATAGTAGATAGACGTACGAATATGGAGAAATTATATGATAAAGAGCCGTATAAACAAGTACTCAACATCCCATTCTCGATAGATCAACTAGCAATTAACTTTTTGAAGAGCTGCTGTTGGATCAAATATCAAGGGTGTGGTACTTCGGTTCGGTTTGAGTCTATATAGGACAATAAATCAATATCTTTTCTTTCTTTCATTAGAGGAGCTTTAACTAGTAGGAATTTAGGTATCAAACTATTCTTAACTTTCCATTTTATTGTATTTCTAGCACTTTCTAGGCTAGTGTGACATTTTCCATTTTTTGCTTGTCATTAGCTTGGGTAAGAAGTAATGTGGCCTATAAATATAGGTGGTGGGATCTTGTATGAGTCATCTTAAAATTGAATAAAAATTTAAGTTCTTATTTTCTCTTGTAGATTCAAGAGTGTTTTTTCATTAAAGAAGACGGTGTTTTTCGCCTTTCTGCAAGCTTTCGCCCACATTAGTTGGTATCAAAGCGAGGTCTCTCCTCGGATCGAACCCGCTTGCGTTCGCCATCAAACACCATCAAGGAGGCTTGGATTTATGATGCGGCTTTCCCGCACAAGCAAGTTTTCCTGATCTTTATCCAAGTTATGTTTTTCATCTTCTATCTCAATTACCATTTACCACCAAGAAAAGAAAATAAAAAAAGAACCACACAAAAAAAACCTACAACCCAATTTTACCCACTTATTGATCTCTTTAACAGCCCTTTAACCCATCATAATTATTGAAGACATCCCTTGTCTTATCTTATTCCAATCTTGGATCATTCCCATACCTACCCCATCATTTCCAACTAGATACCCTCTTTACTTCTTAACATAAGATTTAACTCTCTTTTTGTCCCTTTCCAACAAATTTAATTACCCTTTCCCAAGTCACTTTCCTTTTGCTTAACCTACCATGGATTTATCTTTCGTTCCTCCCTTTTTTGGGTATGGAGATTGCGAGACAACGTGTTTAGCATGGATTGACGGAATTGAGGATGGTATAGATAAATACTGTTGGAATCACGCAGAGATAATTAACTATGCCAAAGTGACTGTAGCTCTTCGTGCTAAATCATTCTTGAAAAAGATAGAACGAGAACAATACAGATCGGGAAAACCACCCTTCAGTTGTTGGTAGTTGTTGGTATGATGTACAAGATCTCTTTATCAGGGAATTCGCACCGGCTACGTATCAAGAGTCTTTGAAGATCCAGGCTATAATTAGACGAGAGAAAGCCCAAAAAGCCCAGGATCGTGCCGAGAAGAAAGTTGCATGCATCCTAATTCAAAAGACTTGGCGCATGTACAGGCCAGGCGCGAATTTAAGAGGTACGTCAATTCTGCAATCAAGATTTAGAGCTGGTTGCATCAAAAGATCGTCCGAGTTGATTGCTTGTGCACAAAATATGCCGCCAACATCATTCAGAGAGCCTTGAGAGTACGAATTATTCGTCGGAGCGCCGTGATGAAATTCTTAGTTGAAGCGCACCAGTCAGTGATGACAGACGAAGATTTATCCCATCTCTATGACAAACCCGTTCATATCGAGCAAAGTAAAGGATAGGTTCTACCTCAACTACCCATGATCAAAGAGTTTACTGAGGCCTTGATTTCTAGTCGAACCAAATCGAACCTTCTGTCCACACATTCCGGATTACAAGGCAGATGTAAATATTTAATCCAATGGAAAGGATTTCAATTCGAAGTGTATCTATTTCACCATAGGTTTAAATTTCAGCATGTTCTCTCTATTTTTGTTTAAAGTCGAGGACTCTTTAAGTGGGGAGGATCTGATGTAGGACAATAAATCAATATCTTTTCTTAGGACAATAAATCAATATCTTTTCTTTCTTTCATTAGAGGAGCTTTAATTAGTAGGAATTTAGGTATCAAATTCTTGACTATTCTTAACTTTCCATTTTATTGTATTTCTAGCACTTTCTAGGCTAGTGTGGCATTTTCTATTTTTTGCTTGTCATTAGCTTGGGTAAGAAGTAATGTGGCCTATAAATATTGGTGGTGGGATCTTGTATGAATTGTCTTGAAATTTAATAAAAATTTAAGTTCTTATTTTCTCTTGTGGATTCAAGAGTGTTGTTTCATTAAAGAAGGCAGTGTTCTTCTTGTACAAATTGAAGACGGTGTTCTTCGCCTTTCTGCATTCTTCCGCCCGCGTTAGTCAAAGCTAGGGCCATGGTTTGAGTCTAATCAAGGGCCACATCAAGAAACGGATAAAGACTTTGAAAGTCTCTTACAAGCATGTCAATGAAATATTGCATAGGAGCAGATTTGGTTGGGATTCAACCACAAAGATGATCTCCGTCTCCAAGGAAGTCGAAATGACATATTGCGTGGTAAATGGGTGAATCAATTCATTTAGGTTGTTTTTTTCTTAATAAGCATCTGATCCCAACTTATATTCCTCTCTTTATTGTTCATTGCAGTCTCATCCTAACAGGAAGATATTTTCCCCCATAAGACATAAGTTATATGAGGAGGCCATGCATGTGTTTGGAGAGGACTACGCAATCATACAGTGGACCCGGTCCTGAGGATCCGTTAGCAATGTATTGATAGTAGCATGCCTTCCTAGGTAGTCAGTTTAGACAACTTTGCAGATAACTTTAATGAAGAAACTTCAATGTTCGCACAGGAGCTGGTGCCACGATCTCCTACGCCATAGAGTAGAGGGGTTTTTTGAGTCTTCGCCGGTACGAGGCGCCACCCTGGGTACGAGTCAGTGCCAGAAAAAGCGTCAGTAAGGCGCAATTGTGGAGACTATGGAGAAGGTGGCAACTTGTATTACGAATATGGCATGATAAATATAATGTCTGGCTTTAAGGATCTTGGGGAGCTTCGTAACGCAGTAAGAGGGCTTGTTGACTTCAGCCTAGAGGTGAAGATAAGAACGGTGCAGTAACTAAGCAAACATCCGATAGAGGCCCACATATTTCTGATGTGTGAAGAAGTGGAGCAGCGTGCTTGGATATCATGGAAGATGGCCAAATTCATTGCTAGGCCTTTATTTGTGATATTTTTATTTGCACTATACTTACTAAAACTTTTTAGCTCTTTTATGTTTGAAGCTTTCTATGATGGTCGGTGGCCGTCCCATTGACATTTGAAACTTTAGACTCTGATATTCTCATTTTAGCTTCATTTAGAACTATTTAATGTTACGACTTTTTCTAAAAATTTTGCGTGTATTTCTTATATATATATATATATGTGTGTGTGTGTGTGTGTGTGTGTGTGTGTGTGTGTGTATATATATATGTATGTGTCTATGTATATATATATATATATATATATATATATGTATGTCTCTATGTATATATATACATACATATGTATGTATATACGTACATACATACATACATATATATATATACGTACATACATACATACATACATATATATATATACGTACATACATACATACATACATATATATATATATATATATATATATATATATATATATATATATATATATATATATATATATATATGAGCATGCATTTGCTGCGCTCGAGCGCAGAAACAGCGTGGGGCCACATTTTGGGTGGGATCCAAAGCATTCATTTGATGGGCCCTTTCATGGGTAGGGTGTCCACCAAAAATCGGTTCCATTGGATCACCTTAGGGTGTCCATTTGTGGGGCAAAAAATGGACAGATTTGTGGAAAAACAGTATCTGTCCATTTTTGGCCCAACAAATGGACACCCATTGGTGATCCAATGGAGCTGATTTTTGGTAGGCCCCCCATCCATGATGGGGCCTTCCAAATGAATGCTTAGGATCACCCCCCCAAAGGCCCCAGCCCCCCTGTTTCTGTGCTCGAGCGCAGTTAAGACTAGCTGCGCTCGAGCGCAGCAGCCCTTCTCTCTCTCTCTCTCTCTCTCTCTCTCGATAGGGTTTCTACAGTGGAGAGAGAAGATGCTGTCTTTTCTCTGTAAGAAGCAAAAGTCGAGAATGCGTACGTTTTGGGGCCACTATCAACAGCCAATGAGAACCTTCCTCTCTCTTCAACCGCATGAATTGGAAAAACGCTTGAGCGCACACCCTTTTTCTATATATATATATGAGGAAAAAGAGTACGCTTGAAGCGCATCTGAGTAGGTACGCTTGAAGAAATAGAGAGCTTCTTATTGGCTGCAAAAGGTGGGCCCAATCGCGTGATTTAAAAAAAGAGGAGCGGCGTTATGGAGGGTGCGTCTTGGACGTACCCTCGAAAAAAAAAAACAAAACCCCTTCTCCTACAATCTCTCTGTTGGGAATTTTGGGCAAAACAAAAAATCCTAAACCGCCCTCTCTCTCTCTCTCTCTCTCTCTCTCTCTCTCTCTCTCTCTCTCTCTCTCTCTCTCTCTCCTCCGGCCTCTCTTCCATCCGGTGGAGCTTCTCGACAGCGGAGGAAGACCCTAAACCCCATTACCAGGTGCGTTTCTTTCTTCATCTACTGTGTATCTCTTCTTTTTTTTTCTTTTTTAGCAGCCCTAAATGAAGTTATTTTCGTTAAATAGAGTTTACATGAAGATTTTCTTTTTGTTTTAGATTTGGGCAAAATAATGTATATGCCTCCTTTAATCAGGTTTTTTTTAAATATTTTCTCTCTAAAATAGGGTTTAATTTTTACATAAGAAAGAGGGTTTTTTCTCCCTGGAAAAAGAGGGCTTCATCTTCTAGATTTTGCTGAAAAAGAGAGCTGTTTAATTTTTACCATGTCACGAGCTCATATCGCTAACGAGATTTCCAGTAATTTTGCCAATGGCAAGTCATTCCAAATATGATAACGCAAACAGGAACCAACATACAAGCTCAAATAGCTGTAAATTTTCTAAAATAAAGAGGGTTTTTTCTCCCTGGAAAAGAGGGCTTCATCTTCTAGATGTTACAAATGCTTTGGCACTGGTAGTATATTTCTAGATGTTACAATCTATTGAGTTTTTCAAATATGGCTTCAGTTGTTCAATCTTATGAGTTTTTTTTCTGTTTTTTTTAATGGCATAGACAGAAATTTTCAATCTTATGAGTAGCAGTGAAGTTTTGCTCATAAGATGATTATTGTGAATGTGTTTGTGAAATGATATCAGACTCTCTTTGTTTTGTTAATTGAATTCTTCACTTTATTAACAAAAGATATGCAAGAACCAATGGTGATGTTCTTAGATTGGTTATGCCCTGTTTGCTTCAGATTTCGAGAACCATTGTGAGTCCAAAACTAATTGATGGGTTCTCTGAATGTCTTTCAACTTCTAATGTTTTTTTGTGACATAAAGTTCATTTGTATACGAACATTTTTGACATGAAGTTCTTGCATAGAAGGAAATTGGTGGCTAGAATCATCTTTTGTAGAAGATTTTTGGGTCGTGGCCTACCCACAATGGGAATCAGTTAATGAAGGCGAAGATTGTGATTATGAGTGGCGCCCATTCTAGTTGCTTGTGGGTGGATCATCTATTGTCCCTCCACTCTTTTCATCAGCAATTTTTGTTCTCAACAGTTCATATTCTCAAAAGATATGCAACAAAGTAAATGTTACGTATTCCATCATTCACTTCGAGGGGGTTTAAAGGTGGAGAGTTTAAAGTTTACTTACGACTGTATATTCTATTTAGAGAAGCATATTAATTGGCATCCTCAAGCAACTACAGTGCTAATTCACGGGGCATGCGACCAGCCGAATGTGATTGTAAAGAGATGGCAGTTCGCAAAATTACTCGCAGTAACACAAACAACAATAGAGGGCGGCCATATTACAAATGCGCTGAAATGAAAGTGAGTATTTTATTTGGTAGTTTTTATCTATTTAATTCTTAAGATGTATAAATTTTAGTGTTGGAAACGACAGGGCTACACGTGTGAATATTTCGAATGGGCTTACCTTGATTTCGACGGTGCTGAGTCACCCACTTACCCAAGGATTCACAATCGACGAGATGGTAGTGGCGAAAATAGAGTGATTGAAGACCGTGTAACAACACTCAAGAATGAGAATACCATGCGAAAGAATGAATTTAACATGTTTAAAGGGTTTGTAATGATGGGGTTTACGTTTGTAATTATGGGGTTTTTGTTTGTGTTTTTTCATGTGTCTTTCTACCTTTAGGTGAGTGGTAGTAGTATCCTTTTGTATGGTTTTACCGTTAGGTAAGTAGTAGTAGTATCGAGTAATTGTATTAAGTGACATCAAACTCTTATTGTATTACTCAAGGTTCATGTTTAATTTCTTAATATTATCGGTTTTGGATTGCTTGACCGTAGGCTACATGACAATGGGTCAAAGTGGAGAGAGAGAGAGAGAGAGAGAGAGAGAGAGAGAGAGAGAGAGAGAGAGAGATGTATCTAGTGTAGTGGAGTATGTTTGTTGGTGTTTGGGGTAGGAAAATATTTTTTCTTGGGAAAAAATTTCTTTCCATGATTTATAGGAAATGATATGATTATAGTCAATTTAAAGGGATGCTATCATAAAGTGAGTAAAAATTGAATGAGGTTAGCTCAAGGCATCTCTGTCATGTGTTAAAAAATGTAAGAGCTTTTAGAAATATTTTGCATATTAGCATCTGTTATCATGATTGGAGAATAATGGATACTTATATGATATAAGACCAATCTCCACAATCTCGATCAATCTATACCGTCCACCTGATGCCCCACTTTCATCCCACTGAGGCAATGTTTAGCAACAATGATTTTTTTATCCATGGAATATTATTTAATCAAGGGGCCAGAGAGGGACTAGGAGGGTGAGAGAAGAAGAGACTTGAAAGGGCATGACTGGACTGTGAGAAGAGGCCAAAAAAAAAAGAGGAAAATTTTGAGTATAGTTTTTTTGTTTTTGTTTGGTGTTTACCCACTTCTCACACATACCCTCTTGTCTTTCTCGTGCCCTGCTTCACCATTTGGGTGGAACTAATATTGCATGGAAAAAAATTCATGATAGCCAAATATGGGCTGATTCTTATATGATGGATGTGCATATTTTCTAAGAAAAAATAACGAGGAAAGTATGACTCAATGATCAAAATCTGATGGGCGACTGAGCAAAACCCATCCCTATTGGAGTGTTAAAATCGTCCAGTGAAAGGGAAATTTATCTCCATTTACCATCCCTCGCAAAGCCCAAGAAATAGATGGTTTGGATCACTAAGCAAGTGACCCCCACTTTATCTTGTACGCCTAATTTAGGGTCACTACCATCAAATTCAGAAAAATCTGTGCAGCCATCCTGTAAAAAATTCACCCAACCAAATTTTCTGATAAATTATTCATCAAAAATGCAAAATTAGCAGTTCATATAGCAAACCAAAACTCTGAACTGACCTGTCAAGATTGCAGAAACTACAGTGGATCTGTCTAATAACTTGCTATGCTTTATAATAGAAAAATGGAAAGATAAATTCACCCCGGTTTACCAAACAATAACCAAGTTCACAACAATAACCAAATGTCCGTTGACAAAACCATCTCAAAAAAAAAAAAAAAGTATCCCTTGACAAATGATCACTAATTCTTTGCAACCACTAGTCTGCAACCTGCTACATGAATCCTGGAACACCAGAGGCAAAAAAAATAAAATAGCAGTTATGAAAGAGAACTACCCCGATTAGAATTGACAGTAATTTGAAGAATAATAACACTTACCTCAAATGTGATGCTTCTCCACCTTTAGTTTCTCCATTGAAATTTCCAGCCACCTATATTCACAGCTTGTTCTCATTTCCACCCACTTGTTAGCAAGCACAATAGTAGATATTTAAACAAATAAGAAAAAAATGCGGAGCATAATAAAATGACATGAGTAATAACCATATTTTGTTTCACCTTAGCCCTCTTTTGACAGCTTGTTCTGTAATGTCCATATTCCTCACATTTTTTGCACTGGCGTTGCTGTTTTTGTGCTTGAGTGGCCTCTATGCCAGATACATGACGCGTTGCGCGCTTCAGCCTGCTCTTCGTCCTTACAATTTCGGGGTCTCGAATTGTAAACCCAGGTATTTGACTGGAATCAATGTTTGACTGAGGTATTTGACTGGGACCAATGTTTGACTGAGGTATTTGACTATGACCAATGTTTGACTGAGGTATTTGACTAAGACCAATGTTTGACTGCACTTGGCTACCAAATGTAACCAAGTCACTCTGCGGAGAGACAATCTCCTTCTCCTTCTTTTCAACTTCTACAGCAAGCTCCGTACAAAAATCAGTCATCTTCTTGAAGAGAATCTCGTCATTGCCAACTTTTTCAATCAGTTGCTGCCATGTTGACATTAGACACCACCTCTTCAGTCCATTCACGCCACTAGTATCTCCTTGGGTTTCAGATGTTGTGCCCCCAGCTCGATACCTTGCATCAATTGACCATCTCTTTAATAAATAGCGTTTGGTGATAGTAGGTACTTGCTTTCTATCCATAACGTGAATGATATGTCTGCATAATATTCATTCCCTCTCAAACTTAGCACATTGACATGTCGCAGTTACATCGTTAGAACTGTCAAACGGAACCCTGAAGTATTTCTTCTTGTCATCTGTCCTAATTCTTACACTGTATTCCACAACATTACCGTTATTTCCCAACTTGTCTTTCCATAAGGCAAAATTACCCATCATCTCATCTTTGAATATGGTGAACATCTTCTTCGTATAGAATTCCCCAGCCTTTCGTTCCAATGGGCTGGTTGTCTTCAATTTGGCAATTGTATTTTTAGACTAAAAATCTTCTTCGGATTCAGCTTTATGCCGCTCAACCAGTGCCTTATCATATTGACCAAAGAATTCAACTAAGGAGGTGTCCTGGTTAACATAACCATCAAAGAAGGAATTTATGCTTTCACTCCGTTGACTAGATGTCATTTCTGCTGTGAATGTGTCTCTCCCATAGGCGGGGACCCAATGCTCACGGAGATCCCACATTTTTCCTAACCAATGATTTTCATCAATATCATATTTATCAACCAAAGTTTTCCATTCTGACTCAGAATCCTCTATTTTCCTCCTAAAAAACCAATGATTGTAATCTTTATAGAAATCACTGTCGGCATCTCTCATGTCTGCAACATGCTCAAGGAGATGCTTCTTTATGTGCCACGAACAAAACTGATGTCTGGTCTGTGGAAACACTTTCCTAATTGCATTTCGCATAGCTCCGTCCATATCAGTTACTATAGCACCTGGAGCTTTACCAAACATACACGTGAGCCACTGCTCAAATAACCAGGTGAAAGTTTCCTCTCTCTCGTCTGCAAGAAGTGCACATCCAAATAGAGTCGACTGTCTATGATGGTTAACTCCAGTGAACGGTGCAAACGGCATTTTAAACCTGTTCGTTTTATAAGTGACATCAAATATGATCACGTAACTAAAGGTAAGGTATGCTTCTCTCGCCCTTGAATCGGCCCAGAACATCGAATGCAAAGTCCCATTCGCGTCTAACTCCAACTCGAAATAGAAGTTCGGGTCTTCAGACTTTCTCTTTTGGAAATGGTTTGCCACTGTCACCATTTTTTTACCCATATTGTTCTCCCTAAGTGCTCTCAAATGGGCAATAACTTGATTTGTTGAGACCACAGGAGCATTGGAAGTAAAGTTAATGGCGTTTTTTACCTGAGCAGGCTTGAAATTGCTTCCGCCGAGCTGTTCAATAAAATTCTTACAACTTTTGTTATTACAGAACTGACTATGTGAATGATGCATTTGCCTTTTAAGTGGGGAAGTAAGCTCATGAGAATGGATGTCGTCGAAAGTTGTAATTTTCCACTGATTATCTCTGAACTTGATGATCATCTTCGCTTTACAATTCATTCTGGTAAGCCGACGCTCCCTCAACTCCTTAACATCATCTCTCTTCTCCTTAACCCTTTTCTGTCCCTCTTTGTCACATACAAACTGTCTCGATATCACCTTCTTCGTTATATTTGACTTCATTGTACTAGATATTCGTAGTCCAAAACCAGTAGCGTACGCATAATTATTGTAGAACTCATATGCAGCTTCCCAAGTTCCAAAAACTTGATCCACAAACGGCTTATTCATAACACTTTTCTTACCGGCAACCTCATTGGGACTAGTAACTTCGTGACTACAACCCTCATCTCAGCATCATTGAGATTCACCTCATAATTTTCCTCCACTATAGTCCCATCCCACACAAAATTATCATCACAGAGATTAAACCTATTGCCAAACTCAATTAATCCATTTGCATCTACTTCGTCAATAGATTGATCCATTTTTTATACCTAAAAAATACAACATAGAAATGGTTATGTGTAGAACTAAGAAAATCAGAGACAAGAATAGATGATAAAGATAATCACATTTTTTTATGTTGTATTGCTGACAGGGACATATATTGGCTCAATATTACTCCACTCATTGCATGATTTAGCCATCTCTTACATGATAAACTTGTAAATTCTATTTTGTTTTTGTTGTTCTTTTCCCCTATATAGGCTCAGCAGTCCTTGATGCCAAGACTCATGTAATTTCAATCATTTTACAAATCACACATAGGTTATGAATCACCTGTTTATCGAATGCACAGTTCTCAAATAGGATGTAAAGCTGGGATTAAGGCCAATTCACTGTAGACGATATTAGATTAACCCAATGATATTGGAATGGTATTCACATTGTGGTTTCTAGGTGCTTTGTGTCACTGCCATGAGGTTCTGGGCTCATCCAGCTACCTTGAAAATAAAATGAAGAAAATCTGCTTTTCTCTAGTTTCTTTTGGATATAATAATAGATGGGAGCTTACTACATGCTACAATTGTCTCATTTTGCAGATGAACGCGCAGCATCATATGGGCAATGTGCAGGGTAAGAACTAGCTAGTTTATTTCTGCTTGTGTTCCGTAAGATAAACTTAGTTCTTTCTTATCATCTTCGTCCTTCTTCAGTGAACTCATAAACATTAAAAACATGTTACTAAATAATATAATAATATGAACTTGATGAACCTTATAAAATATTACCAAATCTTTAGTTTAGAAAATTTACAGCTATTTGAGCTTGTATGTTGGTTCCTGTTTGCGTTATCATATTTGGAATGACTTGCCATTGGCAAAATTACTGAAAATCTCATTATTGAGAAACCAGCTATGGAATATGCTTTTCACCTTCTCAAAAATTACTGGAAATCTCATTAGCGATATGAGCTCGTGACATGGTAAAAATTAAACATCCCTCTTTTTCCAGGGAGAAAAAACCCTCTTTCTTATGTAAAAATTAAACCCTATTTCAGAGAGAGAAAATCGAAAAAAAAAACCAAATTAAAGGAGGCATATACGCTATTTTGCCAAATCTAAAACAAAAAGAAAATCTTCATGTAAACCCTATTTAACGAAAATAACTTCATTTAGGGCTGCTAAAAAGAAAAAAAAGAAGAGATACACAGCATATGAAGAAAGAAATGCACATGGTAATGGGGTTTAGGGTCTTCCTCCGCCGTAGAGAAGCTCGGCTGGATGGAAGAGAGGCCGGAGAGAGAGAGAGAGAGAGAGAGAGAGAGAGAGAGAGAGAGAGAGAGAGGTTTAGGATTTTTTGTTTTGCCCAAAATTCCCAACAGAGAGATTGTAGGAGAAGGGTTTTTTTTTTTTCGAGGGTACGTCCAAGACGCACCCTCCATAACGCCGCTCCTCTTTTTTTAAATCACGCGATTGGGCCCACCTTCTGCAGCCAATAAGAAGCTCTCTCTTTCTTCAAGCGTACCTACTCAGATGCGCTTCAAGCGTATACTCTTTTTCCTATATATATATATATGAAAGTGTTCCTAAGCTATAGCTCAAAAACACATGTGGCCCAACATAGATAAGCTTATCTAAGCTATATATGAAAGTGTTCCTCATATATATATATATATATATATATATATATATATATGAAAGTGTTCCTAAGCTATAGCTTAGATTAGCTTATCTAAGCTATAGATAAAAAACACATGTGGCCCCACATTTTTTGGGGATCCAAAGCATTCATTTGGAAGGCCCTTACAAGGATAGGGTGTGTACCAAAAATCAGCCCTATAGGATCATCCTAACCCTGCCATCTGTGTAGGGAAAAAATTGGCAGAAACATGGACACACATTGTTTATTTGTTTATATATAGGAGAAAAGTATGTATGTATGAACAAAAAAGTGATTCTGCACGAGCGCACATATAATTTATCTATGGGATTAGGGCTGCAAATGAACCGAGCCGGCTCGTGAACATGTTTGGGTTCGGCTCGTTAAAAGCTTGGCTCGGGCTCATTCGTTTACTAAACGAGCCGAACTCGAGCCAAAAAATTAGGCTCGCTAAATAAACGAGCCGAACTTGAGCTTTGTATAGTTCAGCTCGAAAAAGCTCGCGAGCTTTTTAGGCTTGGTTCATAAACGAGCCGAGCTTTAAAGCTTGGATTATGTTTGTTTTTTATATATAAAATAAAAGAATGTGGGTTGTTTATCACAAATGAAAGTTTGGCCGAGTGGTTAAGGCACTGGATTTAGAGGGGGCTCGGGTTCATAACCACAGATGTATGTTTTTATCATTCTTGAGACGAGCCGAGCTTAAGCTCGGTTCGTTCCACTTAACGAGCCAAGCCGAGCTTTCTCGAATATTTCACGAGCCGAGCCGAGCTTTTTTGAAAACTAAACGAGCTGAGCCGAACACGAGCCTTCATAAAAACTAAACGAGCGGACCCCAAAGCTCGGCGCATTTGCAGCCCAATGTGGGATCGCTCATCTACACAATTCCATTTGTTAATTTCACTAGGAGGGATGAACATTGTAAAAATACAATTCAAGAGAAGAGAGAAAGGTCATGCGAGATAAACCCTAAAACCCTAGCTCCTGAAGAATCGATTTTTCCTCTCTATCTTAGACAACTCGATTCGAATCGCTTGAAAGGACAATTCCACTCGAAGAGCCCTAGTTTCATCTATTTTAGTTTCCTCCCAATTCGTGAGGAAGTATGCATGGAATCCTTCTTTCTCCCTCCTCTAGAGCTAGGGTTTTGGGGTTTTGATGTTCTAATAGCAAAGTGAACAAGGGATTTGAAATAACTAGGGTTTTCCAAGATCGTGATTTGTCTTTTAGGGTTTTTGATGTTCTAATAGCAAAGTGAAATGGGAATTTGAAAAAACTATGGTTTTCCAAGATCATGATTTGTCAAATTAGGGTTTTCTCATATGGAGAATCACAGAAATTACTATCTTTTTCATGGCTTTCTCTATGTTACTATTTGAACCACCCATAAGTCTCTTTCAGAAGCCCAATGGCTTTGTCTGTGTTGCTATTTGAACCACCCCTTTGATTATTTTTTTCTCTTTTTGTCTGTGTGTCTGTTTGATTTTTTAACTCATCTATGTACTGTTTATGATTATCACTTTCCATGTCTATGCAGAGCAGTTAAATTAATCAAAATTGGTTTCTTGCCTCATTCCATTAGAAATAAGGGCTTGTTTGGATTGCAAGGAAACAAATTCTGATAGGAATAAAAGTTGTTGGGAATTTTTTTTCTTTCCATGATTAAAAGGGAGACGATCTGATTATGCTTAATTTAGATTAGGATAATTCATATTCATGTGATAATGGAATACGGTGTTTAGAATAGGATAATTCATATTCTAAACAAAGTCATTACTTATTTCTTCCATTCATTTTTTGTCTACTTATGAATTCATCTTTTATTTTTTGCATGTTAGAGAAGCTTAACCGATGGCTTCGTTAAGCAACAATAGTGGTAACTTAGATGATTTAAGACTACCTTCCAAATACAGTTACTGTGGTAAGATAGCAGTCTTGAAGATTACTCAGACTGATAGGAACAATAACAAAGATTACGTGTATTACAGTTGCTATGGAAACACCGTGAGTAAACATTCATTACATGTAATTTAGTTTCTTGCTAACTTTTCAAACATTTATGCAACATGCAGGAAGGCAACAAGTGCAAGTTTTTATATTGGGTGACTTCGATTTGGATGGCGCCGAATTTGGCAGCAAAAAGGACTCTAGGATTGACAATGGACGCGAAGGCATTGACGAGAATAGGTGGATCAAGACCGCTTCAAAAGACTCGAGAATGAAATTATCATGATTAAAGTGTGAGGAACTATGGGATTTTTGTTCTTATTTTTCTTGTATCTTTCTAGTATCAAGTGAGTAGAATTTGAAAGAAATTTGAAATTATGGACATTTTTTATTAGAAACAGGTTTAAAATAGAAATGTTTCACTGAATTGGTACCAAGTTCATGACTTTATGGATTGAAGGATTTTCCTGGGCTTTGTTTCTTGCTTTATGAGCAGCTCTAGATCAATTCTTCTCCATATTCTGGTTTTTTGCTCCATTTTTTTAGCATATACTATTCATTCTTTTGAATTAGGTGGCCAGCACTATTTTATGTGCAGAAGAGGCTCCCTGTGGAGGCCTTTAATTTATTTTTTCACATGTATTGAGAATTTCAAATAAATCCAATCCCTGTTGCCAGTTCATTATTTTGTACAGGTGTGGAAGTTTGGATACTGGGGATATGGATCCATGTCTTCCTTAACAAGTGCACGTGAAGTTTGCTTTCTCTGCATTAGCTGTCAGTTCTTTCCATATGAAACCGGATGGGAACACCAAGCTCAAATAGGTGAAGTTTTAGATAAGAAATGTTAAAAGGAATCAAAGAAGTAGGAAAAGTATATGGTAGGAATTTACATTAAATACCAGAAGAGTGATGGAAAATCAATATTAAAATACCTCCATGGACTCACTTTTCAGATTGCAGGAATTTTCTGGAAAAGTTTGGAAAGGGAATACTTTTCCAGAATCTCTTGCTTTTCAACTGTTTGGTTACGCGTGCCAAAGAAATAATAATGATAACTTGAACCAACACGATTCAAGTCATACTTAAAGGGACCTTAAATTTAGGAGACAGATATTCACGCCACCATGTTTTGATAATAGGACGAACTCACCTTGTTTTACATGTTTTAATCGGGTTTCAAAGGCTGTTACAATTTCAAAAAAGCGCTTAAAAAGTGTAAAACAAAGTACTTCCCACTATCAAAACATGATCACACGGATATCAATAGCTTAAATTTAATACAATAGTGATATGGAAACCGAGTTGGGGACCTAGAGTGGAACTGAACAAATAGCCTCTCAACTAGGGGTGTAAACGAGCCGAACCGAGCCGAGCTTGGCCTAGCTTGGCAGGAGCGGCTCGCGAGCCTTACCGAGCTCGTTAATGGTGGCAATATATTTTCACTCCCCTTTCCTTCCTTGGACAGCCCACCATGTAGTATATTTTTAGACCATTATTTTTACTCTAGAGGGGTGGCCTGGGTAAGAATAGGGGGCGACTATCTTGAAGAAAAGGAAAATGGAATATTTGCTCCCCTCTTTTCCCTCCCGGACAGCCCCATTTGGTGGATTTTGCTTTTGTTTTTTGGTTTACGAGCTTGGCCTAGCTCGGGCTCGGCCCATTAATGATTCAAGCCAAGCTAGAGCCGAGCTTGAGCGAGCTTCTGAGCCCGAGCCCAAACTGACACCCCTACTCTCAACACATTAGCAATCTTTCCCTTATTTTTCAATGAAAATGGCAAAACTACCCTTCCCATGCCATGTGGGGATTTGTTAGGTTACACTCTTGGTTTCACTCTCGGACTCCATAGCAGCACTCAATTTAATATGATATCCCTCTAAATATACCATTGTAGTCATCTTATTTCCTTCTAAATTGTGAAAGGGAAAAAAATCCTAGGAAATTTTTTTTCTCCAAACCAAATGGGGTTTGAGTTCTAGATAATTAAATTTTAGCACAAGGTGTAGTTGCAAACTAGTAATTCCATGCAGTCTATTCAAACCGATTAAGATAGGGTTGGTGACTATTCAAACTGAAGAAGATAGGCTTGGCGATCAGAATATGAGTTAGGTGTAGTTGCAAACTAGTAATTCCATGCAGTCTATTCAAACCGATTAAGATAGGGTTGGTGACTATTCAAACTGAAGAAGATAGGCTTGGCGACCAGAATATGAGTTAATCCTCCAAGGCCAATCTTGTAAAGACAAGTGATAAGAAATCACCTATGAAAATTACTGTTACAATAGATGTTACTAGCATTTTTTTGCACAGTACTTATTGCCCAAAAGTAAGGGTATTTTCATTTATAAGAGGCATGATAAGCTTAAATGCCCATCTCAAGACATGTTGCAAATGTTGGGTTAAGTGATGGGCCTACTGTGAAAAAATCAATAATTTTGGAAGCAATGGCAATCCAATTCATTGTCAATAAATGATCAATTGAAATGAAAATAGGGAAAAAACCAACAGTTCATATACAACATCATGATGGTCTTCAAATTTAGATGGCTACTGAATTACAACTGAACTGAATTACGAACTGCCTCTTAAGCATAATTAAAACGATTAATTCGCAAACAGAGGAATCAAAACTCATCAACTCTTAAAAGAATGAAAAAGTGGAGAAATAATCGGATATATACATACATATGTGCGTACACGCATACATAAATGTGTATATGCAGGAATGCATGTAAATATGCATGTATATACATCATAAAATTCAGAAGAATTTGTTAGACTGAGCATTAAAAGATAGGAAGAAAAAGAGGAGAGAAGAATTTGTTAAACAAGGGACTTCCACCGATTCTTTACATTTGCAGGCACTTCCTTCCCATTGCAGGGATGCGGCTTTAGTCTAAATCCGAGCTTTCTTGAGAAGATATTCCACGAATTCTTTGTTTTCCCAAGCTTCTCGATCTCTTTCCTCATGTCTAAGCACTCCTTCTCGAGCTCTAAGACCCGTGATTTCATGTCATCAATACCTAAGGGCTGACTTTCTATTGGATCATGGGTGGGTTCGCTTTGGGCTGACCTGTCATTCTTAGGAAGCGCAAGATTCGCATGGAGGGGTTGTGAGTTCTCTAAGTTATCAGAGACGAAGAACCACCCAGCAATCGAAGTCCGAAGCCTAAGCTGTTCAAAGAAGAGGACTTGGACAACTACTCTGAGAGGTAGCCTCTCATTCTGGGCTGCATGGGTGCAGGCCTCTAATGAGAGCTTTTGGCAGTTCATTAGCCTACAGAGATGCTCCCTCTCAGAGTCTGTGAGCCATGGGTGTGCCTGTAATTAAGAAACAAATTTGACGGCCTTAAAGTAAAAGGCAACAGCATATGAAATTAATTTCATGCTATGTACATTTAGTATGAAGAAATTGCTATATGGAATTATGGATATGTATGTAAAGTGTATCTACTTGCAAATGAATTTGCATTTCCACAATGTGTAAGTGCCTCTTTGGGTGCCACCAAGTTTTATCTTATGTGCAAATAATATTATTTTAATTTAATCTTATTTGGAAATGGAGATTAAGGCCTTCGGACGCCATTAACTATTAGTTTTTAGGACTATCATACCCATTATTTGCAAATAATTATATTACTTTCAAAGCAATTTGTATAAAGATTATGTGCAAATACTTTCTAGAGATATCTATCCCAAGAGGCTCGAAGTATTGAGCATTGACACGGGGTCCACAAAATGATGCACATTGCACAAAAATATGTGTATGTATTTACATGTATGTACGAATGCACAAAAACAAGTTCTTGAAAGTAATGTTGCAAAGAGGAGAAACAATTAAGACTCATTAGTTTTAGGCAACTGATATTGGCACTGCAATGTTTTGATAGTGGGGTGAACTTACCTTGTCTTTTATTATTTAACCAGATATCAAAAGCTATTATAATTCCCAAAAAGTTCTCAGCAGCCAGTTAAAAAAGAAACGACAAGGTGAGTTCAGCCTACTATCAAAATATTGCAGTGCCAATATCAGTAGCCTAGTTTTATTATGTTTCTGTATAGAAACATATAACATATGACTGAGAAACAATCTTTATGTGTATCTATGCAGATGTGTCTACCTGCAAATGGAAATCTGTGTCTGTAACATGTAATAACACTGACAAGAAAATCATGCAATGATGCTTATGATATATTTGTAAAAAATGCATAAAAAGTTTCTAAATTTGTATATTCATGTAAAGAGTATTTGTCGAAACCATGCAACTTGTTATGTATGTATGTCAACATGCCTGTGTGTGTGTGTGCTGAAAAAAGGATCAGAAGTCAAAGTTCCAAGTGAGATTAGAAAGTTGAAACTGAAAATAATTTAATGTAAACTCTGAAATTTAAGAATCCAAAGAGATCACCATTCAGAAGCGAAAAGAAAGAACCCACAGAGATTAATTGGTGAAAAAACCCCAGACATGAAATAAAGTCAATCAGGGGATCACGTATACTAATATAAATTGTTCAAAGATGGAAAATGGGGGGTCTACTGTATATTATTCCTATTGTTGAATCACTCCTCCCAAAT
Source organism: Tasmannia lanceolata (assembly GCF_043159265.1). Taxonomy (NCBI): domain Eukaryota; kingdom Viridiplantae; phylum Streptophyta; class Magnoliopsida; order Canellales; family Winteraceae; genus Tasmannia; species Tasmannia lanceolata. Next base: position 17,968,041 of record NW_027518697.1, on the reverse strand, counting down.
AAAATTCAGCAGCACTTTTATTAAAAGAAGAAAAGAAGTAAGAAATCTTGGATGCATGTGTAAAGGTGATCAAGAAAAATGAATGCAATGTTCTATATAAGCAGAAGAAAGTGGGAGATTCAAATGAGAGTAGAGAAATTCTTACCTTTAGGAATATATCAATGGCACGGTAGATTCCGTCATCTAGTGGCCTGGCATATTCGGGGATGACAGCTGCTAGTGACTGAAATTTTGGGAACTTCAAGTTGACATCTGGTGCAACCTCTGCAAGGTAACCATCCACTAGTTTGGCAACCATGGTGATTGGTGTTAGATTAGGGGAACCAATCCCATCAACGACAATGCAAGGAGAAGAAGATGCGGGACCCAATTGATCCACCAATAGGAAATGGTCGAGAATTCGTTGAACACAGTCGATATCGTAAAGGGTCTCAACTGAGTAACCCAAATTTGGTATAAGAAGATCTTCCAATGCTGCTTGGTCCAACTGTGCTCCTATCCTTTTCTCCAAGTTCTCTCTACACGATGGACTCGCGTGTAAAATCATTGAAGTGCGAAGCAATCCAAGCAAAATCTTGGTTGATGTGACGCCCTTCTTCATGGGAAGCAAACCCACAATCTCTTCAAGGAGAGCTCTCTGATCCCTCTCTGAAGGTGCGGAAACAGAAGCACCGCGGCTGGTATTTTCACGAAAGCTTGAGTGCCGGCTCAGTCCTGGAAGATACCGCTTAGCATAGAACATGAGAGATCCCGCAATGCTCTCGGGCTTCATCCCTCTTGATTCCACAGCTAAAACCAGTCTTTTATATAGGTTTAAACTAAGAAAAGACACATCCTCATACCACCAATCTTCACTCGCAGTCCTTGGTTTAGCTCCACTCCCTATTCCATTCCACAAAATGGTTTCATTTGGGCTCTGTAAAGATGTAGGCCAACCAAACAAGGTTGGGTCAGAACAAGCTTTCATTGCCAATGAGTTGATACATCTCGAGACAATGTGGAGCTCTTCTGCGTGTGGAAGAACGTCCTCACATGTTTCAAGAGCCTTTATGGAGTCTTTCCAATTACTGAAAACTTCGTTAAGGAAACATTCGGTCTGTGCGATGAGATTTCCTTCCCCATAGTCTTCTGTCATACGAAGGTGCTCGGCAGCACACCGGAGATAGACCACATTCAAGGCCGTCAGTTCTAGTTTAACACCATAACAGAATTTTGCTACAAGCTCGAAAGCTTTGGCACTTCCTGGGATCTCGTGAAGTTGCAATGTACAGATAGTTCCATCCTCACCAGAGGAATCTCCAATCAGTTTTTCCAATGTTCCACTCCGGGAAAGCAATGGAAACTACATGAATAAGCAGACAACTGTCAGGAATGTGCACCAATTTTATTTTATTTTTTGAATAGAAAATATCTTTCTATCTATATATACTGAAATATTAAGCAAAATAGTATGGACAATCTTAATACAAAAGGAACAAATAATTATAAGATACAAAATAAATGGAAAATCAAGGTATTTGCACTCCATCAAATAATATGCACATGTTTTTTCAATTGAGGCTGAAATTTTTGATAGAAATTTGTTAAAAGATTTATGTTTTTCAAAGGAACGGAAGGTCATTCAATGAATTATTATTGTAATCATCTTAAATAATTTAGTATTAATTATTTATAACCTTGTGAAAAATGAAGGAAAGAAAGAAAATTAAACCAAGTGAACAACACCTTGTGGAGATGAAAGGACATTTCTCCAACTTCAACAACAACATCACTTGGAAGCCCAGTTGTACAAACCCTGCAGAAAGACAAGTACTCTTTTTAATACAAAGAGATATAAAAAAAAAAAAAAAATACATCAGCAAAAATGTTATATTTGATTCTAATGAAATCTTATGGAATTATAGCATAATCCCTGTGAACAGGCATGACCATTCTGAAGAAAAGAAACTATCATCTCTAGGTAATATCCATTATCAAAGGGAGAAAATGCGATATGGAAGGGGATCAAGATGTCGCATGGAAAGACCCTTGAAAAAACTCATTAATTTGGCTTACTTAGAAGAGTACAGTGGATGAAAACATAAAAAGGAGTAACTTATCTTTTTACAGATCAACAAGCCTTACTTGAACACACAAAAGACATGTTTGAGGATTAGTAGAACTCTACAAGATAAACTAACTCAAAAAAAAAAAAAAACCTTGATCAGGTACTGTACCGAGTTTCAAGTCACCTAGGACTTGGGCCGTTAATGAGCCTGAGTTTGCTTTTGTACTTAAATCCTTGATTTACTACTCGGCCATTGATGAGTATGCATTGACTCTGATTCTTTAGACATTGACTTGCATAAAACTAGTACTCTGTTAGCACTTAGGACTAACCACTTTGACTTCTAGTCATTGATTAACCATATATTCATTCACAAGTGACTCAAAAAACTGGTTGATGATAATAGGTTTGATTAAGAGATCAGTGCACTTAGGAGATAAATATGTTTTTTGTAAATAAACGTTTTAACCTTTCAGTGAATTTGAAACTTTCAGCGAAAGCAAAATCAACGCATTGTCATTGTTTCAAGCCACCTAGGACTTGGGTCTTTAATGAGCCCTAGTTTGCTTTGGTACTTAAATCCATGATTTACTACTCGACCCAAATGCCATCTAAATGCATTGTCCATCCAAATGCCCGGTTAGAGAATCAGATCAAAACATAAGATTTTTAATCTTGACGAACTTGAATAATAGACAACCAGTTTTTAGCTTGACTAAGTTTCAGCCACCACTGAGTCCAAACTGACTTTCGAATAAGCATTGCCACCAAATTCCAAATGTATGTATCTCATTCAAGGAAACCAGATCTGAAATATTAAAGCTGTAAGGGTGGGGCAGGGGAAGGGATCAAGAATTGAAAGGGGAGGAGATTTTGATAGTTTTATACTTTTATCTACAATAGATGAAGCATACATAGAGTTCTTGCCACATGCTTTTACATAAATAACTAAATGGAAATAAAAAATTGAAATTGTCCAAGGCAAAGATCTTTTCCATCAAAAATCATGAATTGCTTGATCAAATTGTTGAACTCCTACAGATTCCAGGAAGGCATTCTTTTCCTACTCAGATCTATCCAGATCACCATCTATGAACTAATGATTTTGACCAGAATCTTAGGATCCAGCACATTCTCGCAAAAACCTCTATTTTTGCATGGGACTACAATTCCAAGTCAATTATGCTCTATGCCTTCCTCACATTTACTGTTTCCTATGAATTGCTCTGTGGTAGAGCTTCCATCATGGAACAAATGAAACATATAGTTTTGGACTATTATCAGCTGTTCATTACACCCCAAAGCCAAGATATCCACAATCCCCCACATCATTTTTCCTACTTTATACTTTTACTTTGCTGGTAACATATGGAATAATATTTCCATTCACATTTTACAAGAACATCAAGAATCACAGAACAGATCATTTCTACAGAGAAGATACATTCTCCATCTGTAAGTAGATACATATACACATAAACATCATATGCATGCATTCATTTTATTGATGGGTAAGTCAAGATTGAACCTGGAACATTGCATTCATACATACATACATCAAGCAGGAATTAGTCTACTCATTTTAGCAATGAAATACATCCATACGTTCATAAGCATGTATACATACCCTCTTGTAATTTCCATTTCAGCATAAAACATAATCTTCCTAATTTTCCAAAATTTTCAGAAACCCATCAAAAGTAACAAAAACCCACAAAAACAAATGAGGTGGGAATGAAAGAAAAACAAGAAAAACCGTCCCAGTAGGGAAATGGTCTCCCACATAAGCATTGTAGCTTCCATTTCAGCATAAAACATAACCTTCTTAATTTTCCAAAATTTTCAGAAACCCATCATAAGTTATAAAACCCACAAAAACAAATGAGGTGGGAAATGAAAGAAGAACAAGAAAAACAGTCCAAACAAGGAAATATTCCTGTATACAAAAAGAATACACAATGAAACGTATAAATATACAGATAGGTATAAACATACCATGTTTGGCCGTCCCGTTGGAAGGATTCTGATTTGGAGCCCAGCTTCATGCAAGCCATGTTTCTCAGATCTTTTGAGTTTTTTTTATCAGAAGAGGAAAAAGCAAAGAAATAAAATTGGTTTAGCTTCGTCTTGCCATGAAGAAAATAAACGTGGAGAAATGAAATAGAGAGAAAAGGATACATTTGTTTTTTTCGTAGGCTACTGATATTGGCACTACCATGTTTTGATAATTGCATTAACTCAGCTTGTCTTTTATTATGTAAATGCTATGAAAGGATTCTACAGTTCCCAAAAAGCTCTCAGAAGTTTATTAAAAAGGAAAAGACAAGATGAGTTATTGTAATTATTAAAACATGGTAGTGCCAATATGAATAGCATTTTTCGTTTTGTTTACGTTTTCAGTGAGATGGAATGGATGGCCCGGGTCTAAAGGAAAGAGTAGAGAGCAGATTCGTTATTAAGGGCACTTGGGTCAATAAGGGGGTGACACGAAGGCAAACTTTTCCTGAAAATTTTCATTAGAAGATTTACTTTGTTTTTAATTGGCCATTTATTGATTTATTTTCAGATTTAGATTTAGATTTGAAGTATTTATCTTGTATTAATTAAGTAAACCGAAACCCCTGCTTTCAAGGGAATTTATGGAGTTCATTGACCTCCCAAAGTTAATGCGTTTTGCTAGAATAGAGTTATAGAGATGGTTAAAGATGGTTCTTTTGGTAGTTTTTTTCTTTTTGGGGGCAAGTAAGCTTGGACCCAAATCGCATTTATTAAAAGAAGAGTAAGAATTTACAATGGAGAAATTTCAACTAGAGTAAAACCATCAAATATGATATAAAAAATATCTTGTAGGTATTAACAACTACAAATAAATTCATGATAAAACTTCACAATAAAGTTCTATTGAAGGAACTTTGAATTCAATATATCCTTGAATATACATGCATTTTTATATACAAATAGGGCAGAACGAATCCCATATTTGGGATTGTGATTAGAGGAAAAAGAATACATTTTGGGTTCCTAATTGAAGATAGAAAAGGAAGAAAATATACATTTGGATATACATCATATTATTGCGTGTTGATGCAAGTGTGTAATTACTTAGGGGTGCAACTTGGGTCAGGTTTTACCTGACCCGCATTGACCTGACCCGAAAATTGCATGGGTCCGGTTTAGAAATCATGGGTCTTGGCTAGGGTCGGGTTTTAGTTTAAAAACCCGGCTCAATCTTGGGTAGGGTCGAGTTTAAAGAAAAAAAACACGAAACCCGACCCGACTTATGTAGGTGTACTATGACATTTTTAATTATCTCTTGAATAACATAGGAAATTATTTTTCAATATAATGATATAATTGTTTTCATTGAGTTGATCATGTTTGTGATGTGGAAATATAGTTTCCTTCTTAAATTTATACACTTGATTACAAAAATTTAGAGATTTTTTGTGTGAAGAATTCTTTTTTTTTTTTCTACAATGCGTCAACGTAAAAAAACCCGACCCGACCCGAGAATCATCATTAGGGGTGGACATGGTTCGGTTCGGTTATGGGGTATACCCAGAACCGAACCATATATAATCGGTTCCCAGAAATTGGAACCAGAACCGAACCATTTATCTTTGGAACCGAACCGAACCAGAACCGAACTTGATCGGTTCGGTTCGGTTCTGGGTTTACCCAATCTTTGACCAAATGGAGATATTTTGCCTACTCTTATATTTTTCCTAATCTTCTCAATAGAGAAAATTTTCGTGTGGTTTTCTGCTCCATGAACTACAAACAGTTATATTGGTTTTCTATCAAATATTCATCATTGCGTCCACATCAAATTGGCATGAGAGCCTCTACAATCAATGATTTTAGAAGGATTTATCATGGTTGGTCATGGGAGAAGATCAAATCCAGATGATGTTTTGGGACATTTGGAGGGTGCAAATTATCAAGGGTACCTGGGAAAGGGGAAGTTGCTCCAATTTTGGTCAAGACATCGAGCAAGTATTCCTAAACTTGTAAAAGTGGAAGAATTTTCCGGCTAATTGTACAAGACTTAGAGGTTAACGCAACAATACAATGTCTGAAAGCCCCCTAATATCCAATGCAAAAATCAAATCAAACCAATTCCTCAACCGCATATCAAGGTCAAGTTCCACAATCGGTTGGGGGGTGATTTTATCCGTTAGGGGGCGCATCACCCTTGGTTCTCGGTTCCAGGAATGCAAACCCAGAACCGAACCATATATAATCGGTTCCAAACACTTGAACCGGAACCGAACCAAACCAAACCAAAGTGACTAGTTCGGTTCGGTTCCCCGGGTTGGACCCGAACCATGTCCACCCCTATTTATCATGGGTAGGGCCGGGTTTGGGAATCGTGGGTTTTCCGGGAAAAAACCGGACCGGACCGGACCCATGATATTTCTCGGGTAGGGTAGGGTTCTTCAAAACCCGACCCGCACGACCTGAGTTATAACCCTATTATTATTATTACTTATATGTCATATTATTGCATGTTGATACAAATGTGTGGTGATCCATTTATTTCCCAATAATCCTTGACAGAATATTTAGTGAGGATATAGCTGGGTATGCTTTCCCTATATTATGTGACAAAATATTGTGTGCGGATTTTTCTGGGTATGCTTTCCCTATATTATGTGACAGAATATTGTGTGCAGATTCTCCTTTCCGAATACACCCCCTCAAGTTCGAGTGTGAATATTGAACTTGAGAATGAGTTTATGAAATTGCACAGTACCAAGAGGTTTAATAAATAAATCAACGGGTTATCGGTGAGTAAAAATGTAAGATGTACGAAGGACCTCCTTCCTGAATTTGTTCTCAAATGATGTGACAGTCAATCTCGATATTCTTAGTGCAATAATGAAAGATTGGGTCGGCGGCAATGTGTAAGGCAGCCTTATTTTCACAAAACATTAAGGCATGTTGAGAATGGAACACTTCAACATGAAGGCATGTTGAGAATGGAACACTTCCAGATCATGAAATAGATAAATAAGCCAAGTGATTTCACAGCCGGTGACCATTGCTCAATATTCGGCCTCAACAGACGCCCTAGAGATTGTGATTTGTTTTTTATTTTTATTTCCAGGAGAAGAAGAGGAGCCTAACATGATGCAATATTTGGTGGTAGATCACCGTGATTCTGCATAATTGGCCTGATTAGAATCACAAAATGCCTAAAACTAACGAAAGCTAGAAGATGACAAGAGAATGTCTTGACCAGGAGATAATTGCATATAAGCTTCTTCGAGATCGTCATTCAATAAGGCATTGTTGCCATTGTTGGATGCCAACCATGACTAATTAGGTGCGACCAGTAACCAAATTAGCAACAGGAGCAAATGTTTCTTCATAGTCCAACCCATCTTTTTACTATAGCCCTTGGCAGCAAGATGCGGCTTGTAACGTTCAACAGAGCCATCAGGGTTATACTTAATTTTTCAGACCCACTTACACCCAATGGGCTGTTTGTGAGAAGAAGATGAGTAAGAGTCCAGGTTTTATTGTCCTAGAGGCCCCAATTTTAGCATCCATGGCTTCACACCATTTGGAATCACAAACAGCAACAATAGTTGTCAAAATATTAGAAACGTGTTGCAGCAACCATCAATAATCGGCAGCCACTGAGTCTGCAATTAATAACTTGTAACTTGCAGCCGGCTACCTTCATATGATGGGAAGAATGACAAACATTTGACCTGTAGCTTTGATACCATAACAAAACTTCACAATAAAGGTTTATTGAATGAACTTTGAATCCATTATATCCCAGACTATACATGTATTTTTATATACAAACAAGGCAGAAAGAAATGTATACTATTCATTTTGGGGTTTCTAATTGAAGAATGCTGGACCCCACAACAGTAGTTTCGTCCTGAGTCGAATTTTCTTTACATTCCCTCCAACTCTCGCGAGTGAACCTCTAAGATCGGTCAGTAGACAAAAGTTCTAACAATTATTGCAAGATTGCATGTGATTTAATTGTTTGAATTAAATTAGTAACGTGTGGTTACACGAAGATCCTTGAACTATATTGCATGACCCGTAGCATATACTCCAAGTACTTGATAATTAACCCTAAGTGTAAAAATAATTGGATTTTACAGTCGTGCTATTAGCAACTTGTATAAGTCAAAGATATGTGGTGAGACATGGTTATTTCCAAGTGGACTTGAGAACAAGTATGGCCTTGTGCCAAAGTTTGGATCCGTTGGATTGTCGCAGTTACACCTAGCATACCCATTGGTCTACAGGATCTTGGTATAAGCCATAGTTGGAGTCTCTTGCGGGTTTAGTAAGGACTAGTCTCTCGCGGGTATTGCGACTTTGCGAGGACGGGCTGATTCACGATCAGTGTTAAAATATAAAAAATAAATAACGCGCTTTTGGAGAAGTTGGTAAGTTAACATGGTATCAGAGCCAAAGGTCTTGAGTTCAAACCTCCCGGATAGTAAAAATCCACATGCGATGGTCGGCCCAAAGTGGGACCACATGTGCCACGTGTTTGCCAAGTAGGTCACACATGCGGGGGAGTGTTAAAGTATAAAAGATAAATAACGCCTTTTCTCCAACAGCTTAACTCCAGCAGCTTAAGCTTTTGGAGAAGTTGGTAAGTTATCAAGTTGTCTACTGCAAGTATTACAGGGACAATATTTATCGCAGGATTGCAAATATTTTCCGCGAGCATTGCATGGATCTCTCACGAGTTTAGTGATCGAGGATCTAGTTGTCTCTCACGAGTATAGATGAGGACATGATATTCCACAAGTTGGTGGGGATTTGGCTTACCACGGGTATAGCGGACCTTGACTAGTAGACCATTGGGGTTGTGGGATGCCAGATTTTATTATTTCCAGTTATATTGCACCAGTTCTGTGCTAGATCTGATGTTTTAGTTACAATTATTGCATGGATTTGCTAGCACAATTGATTGTTTATCAATATTTCTTATGCTTAATATTCATGCTTATTATTAAAACTGTCTATCATTGAGCGTTAGCTCATTTGTGTTTATTTATGTTTTACAGATAATAAACGGTAGAAGGTTTTGACTGCGGGATCGGAGAGAAAGAAGATATTCGAAGGATTTAGGATCTAGTTTGTTGCTTCAATTACAGACATTATTTTTAGTTGAGATTAATCGGTAGATTTGTAGCCGTTGGGGCAAAGTAGTTGATCACAGTTTATTCTCACTCTCTGATGATTAATATTTAATTAATAGAATTTATTTAGTTTAAGTATGCTCCGCTAATTGCAAAAATCATTTTGATGCCTTAATATTTGTGGCCATGGGCATAAATATGTGTAGACCTGGCAAACGGGTGGGTCGGGTCGACCCGCTGGTCATGCGGGTGCGGGTCATGCGGGTTGCGGGTCAAAATGACCCGCATTCCTGTGGGTCAGCAAACAAGTGACCTGTGCCAAGTGCGGGTGGGTCGGGTCGACCCGCATGTTTTTACAAAAATGAGTTTTTATTGGGCGGTGATAAATTCACCCCCTTCCGTTCGTTTCTTCCGTGAAGATCGAGGACTCAAGGACAAAAAAGAGGTCCGATTTTAGGCGGCGCACCCCTTCTTATCCCACGCATCATTTCACTTCACCACCATTTTGCTTCCTTCATTTTCCAGTTTCAGAGAGCTCCGAATCTGTCACTTCAATGGCATCTCAAAATCCCCCACAAAAGCTTTTATTAATTCAGCTGTAGCTCTCGTCCTTCGTTTCTGGTTATGGGGAAAAACGAAATGGGTTTTTTTGTAGTTGTGGTAGGTTTCAAAGGGGTAAGATGATGGAGAAGGTGGTCGGAAAGGGGAAATGGAGCGGACGGGACGGAACAGATCGGAGAAGATGCTCAGATCCATTCAATGAAAATGAGAGAGGCCCCTTCAAACCCTAAAACAGTCTAAACAAAAGAGAGAATGAGAAAATCGAAATGGCCTCTCTTTTATGTTTTATTCTTTTAAAACCCTAGCTATGATCTGAGCCCTTGATCACATTTTTTCTTTTAAAATAAAAACTGTTAAACAAAAAAGCTAAAAACCCGCGGGTACCCGCAGGTTGACCCAACCCGACCATGTTTTTGCGGGTTGGGTGACCCGTGGGTTAGTTCTGACGGGTCACTAAAAAGCCAACCCGTGCCCGCAAATTTGCGTGTGGGCCGGGTTGACCCGCGGGCACGAGTCACATTTGCAGGTCTAACTATGTGGCGCTGTTATTTACCTGGACCGAATCTCGGTTTTGGGGGTGTGAAAAAAAATTATTTTTTGTTACCTGTCGTCTATATACAATTTTGTTTTTTAATCACAGCCTTTAAAAAATGAAAGTCATGCTTGATGATAAGGACTCCACTAAAATTGAACGGCTCAGATTGCCCAATAATCACAAGATAATCCTCGCCCCACGTACTCAAAACACAAACGCATGGAAAGTTGAAAAAAGAATAGAATATGAAAGAAAGCACAAATCCATGCGCCAAAAAACAACTAACGCCCATCTTTCCCTTGAAATTGAATGGTTTTCTCCTCAAAACAGGAGGAAATTTTCCATATAAGAAAAACCTTTCATGGACACTCAAAAGAGGTAATTATTTTCACCAAATTGCATTTTCCAACATGGGTTTTTCTTGGATAGTCTGTTTTTGTTGGATTTTTCTTCTGTGTTACAGCACTGAAGCAGTTGTGACCGTTGATGTCCATGCTGCTAAGGATCTCATCCGTTCAGGCCACCGTTATCTGGATGTCAGGTTTGGGTTTTTTTTTTTATTTCCTCTTATAAAATTGGATTGATTTTTTAAAAATTAAATTTGGTGTTTTGTTTTTTTAAAACAGGACAACTGAAGAGTTCAAAAAAGGGCATGTGGAGAATGCCTTGAATGTTCCTTACTTGTTTATTACACCACAAGGTATTTTCAGTCTCTGAATCTTCTAATTTCCTTTTATGGATTTTTTTTTGTTGAAAATAATATATTATTTTTTTTTTAATTCAGGTAGGGTTGAAAACCCTGAATTTATGGAGCAGGTTTTGAAGGTTTGCAACAAGGATGATCATCTAATCGTGGTAATTTTTATTTCATTATTTCAATTACACTATTACAGGGAGATGATATATGCACTTCTTCATTTTGATATCTGCACTTCTGGTAAATGAATTTTCTAGCGTTTGGTAAACTCATTTTCCATGGGGTTTTTTTCAAAATTGAAAATTTTCTTCTTTTTTTCTTCAAGGTTCTGTTCACTTGTTTTCTAGCTGCATGAAAAGAAAAGAAAGCAGAAGAATCTTATGTGGAAAACTGGAAAAGAAAGGAAAAGAAACTGTGAGAAAATTCCATTTGTGAGAAAATTCCGTTGTTCACTTGGCCGAGAAAGGAAAAGAAAGTATTTAGGCGAAGTGCTCACCCTTTTGGTGAGAAAATTTAGAGGGAAAGTGCAAGAAAGTTGGTTTTCCACGTCATTATTTATATTTTCCACCTGTATAATTCCGCTTTCCAGAGAAAACAAGTGAATGGCGGAAAACGTCAAATCATGTCCAATCACGGGAAAATTTGGCTTACTTTCTTCTCCTGACCTTTCTCAAGAAGGCAAGTGAACAAAGCCCAAGAAAAACTTCAAACCTACTAAACCTTTATCTTTTTCCATGAAACATTTTTCTTATGGAAAATATTATTGTCCATAATTTTCTCTTCTCTTGATAAAAAAAAAAACAGTACTGGAATTTGATTTCTTGGGATGTAATTGTGAAGGGCTGTCAAAGTGGAGTGAGATCATTGTCTGCATCTCTTGATCTTCTCAATGCTGTAAGTTTTATTTCTTATGTGGAATTCTCAAAAGTTATAATTTTCTTATTAAATTAGTTTTTTTTTTTTTTTTAATCTGAGGCATATAAAGAAAAAAGGTAGAAAAGAGAAAGGAAATAATTGAAATTGTTTTTTAATGGCAGGAATTTAAGCATGTAAACAACATGGGAGGAGGTTATCTTGCGTGGGTAGAGAACAGTTTTGCTGTTAAGATACCAGTAAGTTGAGTTGTGAAAATGTTATTCGACTTGATAAATTCTAGTATGAACTTAAAATCCATACTTGAGGAAAGTAAAGGAAATTAGTAATCTTAAAATACTAACTTTGAAATGCAAATACTACTTTTTCTTTTTCTTTTTCCAGTGTGATTTTTGTGTGTGTATCCACAGATTCTACACAACAAATGACAATCATAGTTTTAGAACACCCATTTGTCGTGGTGCACCTGTGTCTGCCTCCTAGTGTAAAAACCAATTACTCTAGAAGCTTAAGATGTTAGAGTTGGTGTTATTTAATCAATTATACTTTCAACACTCCCCCCCTCGTGTGGCCTCTCTTTTTGGATTGATTGCACACATGGCTCATGTGACTCTTTTGGATTGGCCGACCATGTGGAATTTTAATATCAAAGAGTTGTTGTGTTTTGAACCCATGACTTGCTATGAGAAACAACCAATTACTAAGCTTAACCTGTGAGAGTTGGAGTTATTTAATCAGGAGGTTTGCTAGGAAAGGGGGAATCGGTTTTGGGAAAAAAATGGGCATCAATCAGTGGAGCCACGTACACTAAAAGACAAAGGAAGGGAGTTCAAATCCCCATAAAAGCAACAAATATGCCTTTGAAAAGGTCTAATCAACGGTTAAGTCTATCCCGTTTTTATTTCCCACTAGTTACAGTCCCGTGCGATGCACGGGGCGAAGAAAAATTAGTATTCTAAAAAACTATCTATAACCCTCTCTCTATCTACGGAATTGCAATTTTTATTTTTTTTAATTTCGTGTGTATCTATTCATAGAAGTCCAATAGGCATTACTCTCCATAAATATAGCGTGTATCTAATCTATACACACAACTTCTATGTATCGTCTCTTTTAAGAGAGAGAAAAATATACATGCCAGTTCCGTATATAGACAGACCCTTAATTTTAGGCGATATTTCCATTCCTTGATTTTAGCCTTTTTTTCGAATCCAAAATAAGAAGCGTATTTTACTAATTTAGGAGATTTAATCTGTCGAGAGATATTATTTTAATCAATCCTTGATTTTTGGCAGTTTTTCCATTCTTTGATTTTAGGCGTTTTAAATTCCAGGTGCCACATCCCCTTAACATGTTTTTAAGTTTCCTTATTAAGGTTACGTGTGATAAAGGAATATGTGTGAAATGGTGTGCCACATCCCCTTAATGCGTTATTAAATTTCAAAATGCAATGGGGGTGACACGTGACGCAGCCTCAGCTTCTCACATTTAGCTTTATATATATATATATATATATATATATATATATATATATATATATATATGAGAGAACATTTCCTACACACTTGTGTAGGTAAGTTACCTACGCACTACCTTAAAATACAGTGGGGGCCCACATTGTTTGGGTGATCCAAACAATTCATTTGAATGGTCCTCACATAGATAAGATGTCCATAAAAAATCAGATCCATAGGATCATCCTAACCATTCAAACTATGGAGGCAAAAAATGGACTAATTTGTGAAGGTTTATACACGTCCATTTTACCTCCACAAATCGTAGGGTTGGGATGATCCTATGGATCTGATTTTTTGTGGACATCTTATCTATGTGAGGACCATTCAAATGAATTGTTTGGATCACCCAAACAATGTGGGGCCCCACTGTATTTTAAGGTAGTGCGTAGGTAACTTACCTACACAAGTGTGTAGGAAATGTTCTCTCTCTATATATATATATATAGAGGAAAGTGTCTCTAGTCTCTCCCCTAGATAAGCTTATCTACTCCTCCCTTTAAAAAAACACAGTGGGCCCACACTGTTTGGATGATCCAAAGCATTCATTTGATAGGTCCTAACATAGATAGGGTGTGCCCAAAAAATCAGCACCAAAGGATCATCCTAGAACTACGTTTTGTGGGGCACACCGTGTCCAAAATGGACTCATATAAACGTGGACGTTTATATGTGTCTATTCTGGGTACCACAAGGCCCCACAAAACGAAGTTCTAGGATGACCCTTTGGTGCTGATTTTTTGGGCACACCCTATCTATGTTAGGACCTATCAAATGAATGCTTTGGATCATCCAAACAGCATGGGCCCACTGTGTTTTTTTAAAGGGAGGAGTAGATAAGCTTATCTAGGGGAGAGACTAGAGACACTTTCCTCATATATATATATATATATATATAGAGGAATAAGATTGTACGCTCGACCGTACCTAAAGTTAGGTACGGTAGAGTGCCAAATCACATGGGTCCCACATTTTTGGTGAGCATCTAAACCATTCATTTGCAAGGCCTCATCATAGAAAGGGTGCATACCAAAAATCAGCTCCATAGGATCATCCTAACCCATCCATTTGTGGAGGCCAAAATGGACAGACAGTGTTTGTCCACAAATCTGCCCATTTTGGCCTCCAGTTTTGGAGGGGTTAGGATGATTCAATGGTGCTGATTTTTGGTATGCACTCTATCTATGATGGGGCCTTGCAAATGAATGGTTTAGATGCCCACCAAAAATGGGGGACCCATGTGATTTGGCACTCTACCGTACCTAACTTTAGGTACGGTCGAGCGTACAATCCTTTTCCTCATATATATATATATATATATATATATAGAGAGAGAGAGAGAGAGAGAGAGAGAACGGTTTCTACACACGTGTAGATAAGTTATCTACACACTAGCTTAAAATACAGTGGAGGCCCACATTGTTTGGGTGATCCAAACCATTCATTTGATTGGCCCTCACATAGATAGGGTGTCCACAAAAAATCAGCTCCTTAGGATCATCCTAACCCTTCGAACCGTTGAGGCAAAAAATGGACAAATTTGTGAAGGTTTATACATGTCCATTTTACCTCCACATATCGTAGTGTTGGGATGATCCTATGGAGCTGATTTTTTATGGTATGTGAGGGCCAATTAAACGAATGGTTTGGATCACCCAAACAATATATATATATATATATATATATATATATATATATATATATAGAGAGAGAGAGAGAGAGAGAGAGAGAGAGAAAACGGTTCCTACACACATGTGTAGATAAGTTATCTACACACTAGCTTAAAATACAGTGGGGGCCACATTATTTGGGTGATCCAAACCATTCATTTTTAAGGCCCTCTCATAGATAGGGTGTCCACAAAAAATTAGATTCATAGGATCATCCTAACCATTCGAACTACGGAGGCAAAAAATGGACTAATTTGTGAAGGTTTAAAGACATCCATTTTACCTCCACAAATCGTAGGGTTGGGATGATCCTATGGATCTGATTTTTTGTAGACACCCTATCTATGTGAGGGCCTTTAAAATGGATGGCTTGGATCACCCAAACAATGTGGGCCCTCACTGTATTTTAAGCTAGTGTGTAGAGAACTCTTTACACATATGTGTAGGAACCGTTTTCTCATATATATATATATATATATATATATATATGTATGTATATGTATATGTATATGTATATGTATATGTATATACATATATATATGAGGAAAAGTGTTGGTGAGCTTAAGCTCACCAAACTTAAAGTGTTGACAAGTTATCTACATACTAGCTTAAAATATATATATATGTATATGTATATACATATACATATATATATGAGGACAAGTTATCTATATTTTAAGCTAGTATGTAGATAACTTGTCAACACTTTAAGTTTGGTGAGCTTAAGCTCACCAACACTTTTCCTCATATATATATATATATATATATATATATATATATATATATATATATATATATATATATATAGAGAAAACGGTTCCTACACATATGTGTAGAGAGTTCTCTACACACCAGCTTAAAATACAATGGGGGCCCACATTGTTTGGGTGATCCAAGCCATCCATTTTAAAGGCCCTCACATAGATAGGGTGTCTACAAAAAATCAGATTCATAGGATCATCCCAACCCTACGATTTGTGGAGGTAAAATGGATGTCTTTAAACCTTCACAAATTAGTCCATTTTTTGCCTCCACAGTTCGAATGGTTAGGATGATCCTATGGATCTGATTTTTTGTGGACACCCTATCTATGTGAGGGCCTTAAAAATGAATGGTTTGGATCACCCAAATAATGTGGCCCTCACTGTATTTTAAGCTAGTGTGTAGATAACTTATCTACACATATGTGTAGGAACCGTTTTCTCATATATATATATATATATATAGAGAAAACGGTTCCTACACACATGTGTGGATAAGTTATCTACACACTAGCTTAAAATACAGTGGGGGGCACATTATTTGGGTGATCCAAACCATTAAATTTTTAAGGCCCTCACATAGATAGGGTGTCCACAAAAAATCAGATCCATAGGATCATCCTAACCATTCGAACTGTGGAGGCAAAAATTGGACATAATTTGTGAAGGTTTAAAGACATCCATTTTACCTCTACAAATCGTAGGGTTGGGATGATCCTATGGATCTGATTTTTTGTAGACACCCTATCTATGTGAGGGCCTTTAAAATGGATGGCTTGGATCACCCAAACAATGTAGGCCCCCACTGTATTTTAAGCTAGTGTGTAGAGAACTATCTACACATATGTGTAGGAACCGTTCTCTCATATATATATATATATATATTGTGTGTGTGTGTGATGGCCTTTAAAATGGATGGGTTGGATCACCCAAACAATGTGGGCCCTCACTGTATTTTAAGCTAGTGTGTAGAGAACTCTCTACACATATGTGTATGAACCGTTTTCTCATATATATAGGAAAATGATTGTACGCTCGAACGTACCTAAAGTTAGGTACGGTAGAGTGCCAAATCACATGGGTCCCCCATTTTTGGTGAGCATCTAAACCATTCATTTGCAAGGCCCCATCATAGATAGGGTGCATACAAAAAATCAGCACCATTGAATCATCCTAACCCCTCCAAAACTGGAGGGCAAAATGGGCAGATTTGTGGACAAACACTGTCTGTCTATTTTGGCCTCCACAAATGGATGGGTTAGGATGATCCTATGGAGCTGATTTTTGGTATGCACCCTATCTATAATGGGGCCTTGCAAATGAATGGTTTAGATGCTCACCAAAAATGTGGGACCCATGTGATTTGGCACTCTACCTAGACCTGGCAAAAGCGACCCGTGCCCGTGGGTCGACCCGACCCACCCGCAAATTTGCGGGCACGGGTCTAAGTTTTAGTGACCCGTCAAAATCTAACCCGCGGGTGACCCAACCCGCAAAAACACGGGTCGGGTCGGGTCAACCCGCGGGCACCCGCATTTTTACGGTATTTTTTTTTTTTTTAGAATGTTATCAGCACTACTGTTTTAGTGTTTTTTACGAGGGAACTCCTCACTTTATAAAAAGTACAGTATGGCCCGCACCATAGGATTATCCAAACCGTCCATTAGATGGGCCATAGCCTAAATAGGTTATGCCCCAAAATTATTTCCATTGGTTGATTCTAACCCTCCGATCTATAGAGGGTTAGGATCAACCCTCTAACCTTTAGATTGGAGGGTTAGGATCATCCTATGGAAATGATTTTTGTAGCATAACCTATTTAGGCTATGGCCCATCTAATGGACGGTTTAGATCATCTTATGGTGTGGGCCATACCATACTTTTAATAAAGTGAGAGTGCGCTCATAAGAAAACAGAGTGTTGATAACATTTCCTTCTGTTTTTTATTTTATAATAATTTGCTACCAAACTTCTCCTACGGCAACTTGGCCATCTACGTGCAAAGTTGCGCAATGTCAAATGTTGCTAGCAAACAAAAACAAAAAACAAAAAAAAGTAATCATGAAAAAGTAAAATAGCTAAAGTTTATAAAGTTTTAAATGAAAAATTACCTAGAAAGGGTTATAAAGTTGTAAAATTACAAAAAAAATACTAATAAAATATAGCAAGTTATGACCATTACCGGAAAACCAGATACGGTCAAATCAGAGAATTGTTACAATATATATTTGCGGGATTTGCGGGTGACCGGCGGGTTGACCCGTACATGAAATGGCTACCCTCAGAATCGCGGGTATTTTTTACCCGTACCCGCACGGGTCGTACCCGTACCCGCGCGGGTCGTACCCGTACCCGCGCGGGTTACCCGTTTGCCAGGTCTAACTCTACCGTACGGTCGAGCGTACAATCCTTTTCCCCTCTCTCTCTCTCTCTCTCTCTCTCTCTCTCTCTCTATATATATATATATATATATATATATATATATATATATATATATATATATAAGAAAACGGTGTTGCCTTTAAAATGGATGGCTTGGATCACCCAAACAATGTGGGCCCTCACTGTATTTTAAGCTAGTGTGTAGAGAACTCTCTACACATATGTGTAGGAACCGTTTTCTTTATATATAGAGAGAGAGAGATACGGAATCCTGTTTTCAGAGTATTTTCCTTTAATCAGAGTTTTTATATGGTGCATGCTCTATGGTCCCGTATTTTTTAAAAAGATCTATATGGGCCACATCATAGAATATGAGAGAAAGCACAAATCTATTCCAAAAACAACTAACGCCCATCTTTCCCTTGAAATTGAATGGTTTTCTCCTCAAAACAGGAGGAAATTTTCCCGGTGCAGAATTACTCCCAGACTCCTATAAAAGAAGACTCAATGAAGACTCAAAAGAGGTAATTTTCCATATAATTTTCAAAACAAAATTGCATTTTCCGACATGGGTTTTTCTTGGATTTTCTGTTTTTGTTGGATTATTCTTCTTTATTGCAGCATTGAAGCAGTTGTGACCGTTGATGTCCATGCTGCTAAGGATCTCATCCGTTCAGGCCACCGTTATCTTGATGTCAGGTTTGGATTTTATTTTATTTTTTTCCTTTTACAAAAAAGATTGTTGGGTTGATTTTTTTTTAATTAAATTTGGTGTTTTGTTTTTCTAAAACAGGACAACTGAAGAGTTCAAAAAAGGGCATGTGGAGAATGCCTTGAATGTTCCTTACTTGTTTATTACACCACAAGGTATTTTCAGTCTCTAAATCTTCTAATTCCCTTTTATGGATTTTTTTTGGTTGTTGAAAATATTATCTTTCTTTTTTGAATTCAGGTAGGGTTAAAAACCCTGAATTTATGGAGCAGGTTTTGAATGTTTGCAACAAGGATGAACATCTAATCGTGGTAATTATTATTTCATTATTTCAAATTACAGGGAGATGATATATGCATTTCCAGAATCTGGTAAATGAATTTTCCAGAAGTTTAAATACATGCAACAGTATTGGAATTTGATTTCTTGGGATGTAATTGTGAAGGGCTGTCAAAGTGGAGTGAGATCATTGTCTGCATCTCTTGATCTTCTAAATGCTGTAAGTTTTATTTCTTATTTGGAATTCTCAAAAGTTATAATTTTCTTATTAAATTAGTTTTGTTTTAATCTCAGAGGCATATGAAGAAAAAGGTAGAAGAGAGAAGGAAATAATAGAAATTGTTATTAATGGCAGGAATTTAAGCACGTCAACGACATGGGAGGAGGTTATCTTGCGTGGGTAGAGAACGGTTTTGCCGTTAAGAAACCAGAAGTTGAGTTGTGAAGATGTTATTCCACTTGATAAATTGTATTATGAACTTAAAATCCAAACTGGGAAATAAGGGCCCGTTTGGATACCTTATATTTTGTATTTGGATTTGGAATTGAGTTTTGAATACAAACTGAATAGATCTAGAGGGAGAGAGAGAGGGTGAAGGAAGAAGGAAACTGCCAGAGGATTTCCAATTACTTATTTGAAAATATGATTTATTTCACTACCAGTTGCTAATTTGGAAATCAAAGAATTTGATCCGATCCAAATCACAGCACAAAAGGGGCTGCAAATGTGAGAAATCGAAATCGAAATCTTCTTGGCATCCAAATGGGCCGTAAAGGAAATTAGTAATCTTAAAATACTAACTTTGAAATGCAAATGAATGTCATGCTACTTTTTCTTCTTTTTTCCCTCCTTGGTTTTGGCTGTGTGCTTTCCTGTGTGTATCCACAGATTCCACACAACAAATAAATGAGAATCATAGTTTTAAAACACCCAACTGGCGTGTAAAAACCAATTACTCCAAAAGTTTAAGATGTTAGAGTTGGTGTTATTTAATCAATTATACTTCAACACTCTCCCTCAAGTGTGGCCTCTCTTTTAGGGTTGACTGCACGCATGGCTCATGTGACTCCTCTTTTGGGTTGGCCGACCACGAGAAATTTTAATATCAAGGAGTTGTTATGTTTTGAATGAACCCATGACTTGATGTGGAAACAACTAATTACTCTAAAAGCTTAACCTGTGAGAGTTGGAGTTATTTAATCATTTATACTTCAGGACTTTTTACTTTATCTACATTCTTGTTCGAGTCTACATTTTGCCCTACAAAGTTGATCAAAACTTCTTTGACTCTTATGGTAGCTGCAATCAACCTAGTACTCAGTCGCATCAACCAAATACTTGATCATGCTGCTAGGGTTTTGCAAAATTGCAAGGGCGGTCTTCTGTTATATACACGCTCTAAACTGAAGACAGCTCTTGCAAAAACCCATTTTGTATCTTAGCCCCTCTTTTTATAGGACAGAAATTGGGGATAGGCGGACCCTACCAGATTCATTTATAAAAATGGAAAGAATTACAACCTTGTATAAAGCATCCCTGATGCATCTTTAGATACAATGATAAAGAGGTGCATTGAGGTAAGTTTTTCATTTATAACTCTTAAATCATTGTATAGGTTGCATTTCCCCCCTAAAAAATGAGGGGTGAGAGAGGAGAAGAAGAACAATTGAATGAGTTCTCAAAAAACATGGAGAATCACTCTATCTATCAGGCTCCTATTAGACCTTACTGAATTCTCAAGAACAATTGAATGAGTTCTCAAAAATGTGGAGAATTACTCTATCTATCAGGCTCCTATTAGTCCTTATTGGGTTAGTACTCCCTCCTCTCTTAAGTTTGGTTGCTCGCCCTACTCTCTCCTAAAGCCTTGTACACTTCACTCGCTAGGTCGCTTCAAAAAGTCCGTTTGGCCTAGCAAGATTTAAGAATTATGAGATCTCAATATTTGAGTATGGAGCAGAGTTCTCGGAGCGAAAACCACATCAATGAATGGAGATGAATTATAGTAGATTATTTCTTTCTGGTTGTTTATCAATAACATGTGCTGGGATGGCAACAAGTAACTCCCATTTGAAAAACTGCCTCGACGTAATGAAACAAGGCACCTGGCAAAAATGATTCATCAAAATCGAAACAAGTTTCTTTTTTTTTACAACTCTCTACCTAGGGGTGCAACTAGGTCGGGTTGGGTCGGGTTGAGGCCAACCCTAACCCAACCCGAGATACCATTCAGTCAATCCTAACCCGACCCAACCCAAGTCTCGGGTTGAGAATTGTGAACCCTAACCCAACCCACCTCCAAAAGCGGGTCGGGTTGAGTCGGGTTGGGTTCAGGTTGGTTTCGGGAAAATACACGTAAAAAACATAATCTTAAGAAAATGATGATAAAATTAGACGACGGAGGTCTGGTTCAGGTCGGGTTACCAAGGCCTCAGCCCTAACCCAATCTGAAATTAAATCGGGTTGGCTTTTTCCAACCCAACCCAGGAAAATGCCAACCCATCTCGAGCCAAAATCGGGTTGAGCCCAACCCAACTTGCACCCCTATCTCTATGTCCATTCCCTTGAGAGCTGTAACTTGAAATAAAAAATGTCTTCATAATCTATTCATTGTAGTATGCTAGAGGAGTGTGGAGTTGTGTTTTGGCACATCTTGGGTTTGTCTTCACTTCACACATTAATGAGCTCTCCGAAGGTTTGAATCTTGACATGTGGCCTCTAAGAGGCCGGACCTCGTGGAAACTAGCTTTCTTGACTTGCATTAGGGCGCGATTTGAAAAGAAAGAAACAATCGTGAAATACTCAAGAGGGGGGGTGAATTGAATTTAACTCAATATTAGGCCTTTTGAAAATTACCTATGAACTCTAATTGGAATTTTTCTTCACTTAATTAAATATTTGGTTAGTGCAAATATAATTGAAAGAACAAAGTGAAATGCCAAGCCAAACAATAATGGAAATGCAAGAGTGAGAAATGACACACCGATATATAGTGGTTCGGCCAACGGCCTACTCCACTCTACTCAAGGTCGCACTTGAGGGATTCCACTATTGGAGACCTCCACGATGCCCGGCTCCGAGGCGGTTACAATTCCAAGGGATATTAAACAAGGATGCCCTTACACCTTTACAAAGACTCTCCTTCTCCGCCGAGTTCTAAGCGGTTGCTCTCTAGGGAATTAAAAACGGAATGCCCTAGCCACCTATACAAGATATGAAGATTGAATAGCTTGGCTTCTTCTTGAAAGCTTAATGCTCTTTGTAGATCCTTGATTGCTCTTCAATAAAGGTTGCAAGTGAAAGCTCTAAAATCCCAACTCAAATAGATTTGCAAGTTGCAAGGCAAGTTTGGGGAAAAACAAAATCTCAAGCAATAATAGGTTGCAAGTTTTCTTTGATGCTCAAAGATGTTTTCAAATGATCAAGAGAGAGAGAAAAAACTTCTCTACATATTGTATTTATAGCCTCTCCAAAAAATATGACCGTTTGAGGGTGGAAATATCAAAAAACAAGAATTAATTCAAAACCCAACGGCTCTTTTTTGAGCTGTCGCAAGGTTCTCGGAGTTCCGAGAAATATTCTCGGAGTTCCGAGACAACGGCCAGAAGAAATAAAATTTCTACTGGACCATTTCTCGGAGTTCTGAGAAATTTTCTCGGAGTTCCGAGAAAATGTCCAGACGCTACTGGACCTTTTCTCAGAGTTCCGAGAAGCCTAAAAATCTGCAGTTTTTGATTTTTATTGCTTGTTTGATTTTTAGCTTTTGGAACTCAACTCCTATGATTATTTTGGAATGTTTATGAGGGTCCCAACATGTTGGTCCACCACATAACCATTCACTAATCCATTTTAAGTTCTTAAGTGTTCTTGAAAAATAATTTGAAAACACTTTGAAAACGTTTTGCCTTGACTTGAAAATCTAAAGAGAAAGGATGTACAATGATACCTATGTAGCTTTCAACTTCTCTTTAGTCTTGGTCTTCAATTGATCTTCCATCTTGTGTATGCTTGCTTGAGAGATGAGGTGAGCTTCACTTAGCTCCTTTGACTCTTGTATGGGATATCTCCAAGCATGACCATGTTGTGTGTTGGTTTCTTCAATGATCAATCCTATCTCAAACACAACACTTCAAAGCAAATTGATTAGTATTCAAAAACACAATCAATTATGTTTAGAATCATCAAAACAAGATAGGAGAGTAGACCCTTGGGCTTACAATCTCCCCCTTTTTGATGATGACAAACAAAATTGATTATGAGGTGTGTGTGGAGTGACATAGTAGGCAAGTGAATACTGGAACTCCCCCTCAATATATGCACACATATAAATGATACAAGTTATAAGCATGTGGTGCATATAGTCAATTGAATCGATAATCAATTATAAACTTCTCCCCCTTTTGTCATCGACAGAAAGGGTGTAAAAAAAAATTTAGGAGTGGATAACTCCCCCTACATCAAAGCTTATGGTATAGAAATATATAACCAAGTAATGTACATATACCTGTTCATGATTGAGATGTTGACATATGTCAAAATGTTAGGTATTTTAATTAAAGTGAAGATACCTCTCAAACTTAGAAAACTAAGAAGGCTAAGAATATCAATTGAGTGATTTTTAAGATTAAAAATTTGACATCTCATTCATGCAGATACTACCAACCAAAGATTATATATATAAATACTATATAGATAAGCTGGTTAAAGGCACAAAGTATTTATTTGGCAATTTCTTTGATTTGATCCGCACTCCATATGTTTAAGGCACTTCGGATATAACAAATTCTATCATCACTAAGGGGTTTTGTAAAGATATCCGCTAATTGATCTTCAGTGTTGATATATTTTAAGCAAATATCCCCTTTTTGTGAGTGATCTCTGATGAAGTGGTGCCTAATCTCAATGTGTTTTGTTCTTGAGTGTTGTATGGGGTTCTTTGTTAAGCTTATAGCACTAGTATTGTCACATTGGATGAGAATATTTTCCATTTTAATTGCATAGTCCATCAATGTGCTTTTCATCCATAGGACTTGAGCACAGCAAGCTCCAGCTGCCACATATTCTGCTTCTGTTGTGGACAGAGCTACTGAATTTTGCTTCTTGCTAAACCATGAAACAAGTGATTTACCCAAGAATTAGCAAGTCCCACTAGTGCTTTTCCTATCTACTCTACATCCAGCGAAGTCTGCATCTGAATATCCGATGAGAGTGAAGGAAGATGATCTTTCATACCATAGTCCTAAACTTTGGGTTCCTCTTAGGTACTTGAAGATCTTCTTAACTGCCGATAGGTGAGACTCTTTTGGATCCGATTGAAATCGAGCACAGAGACAGACAGTAAACATAATGTCTGGTCTGCTGGCCGTCAAATAGAGTAAACTACCTATCATACCCCTATACATCTCTTGATCCACAGATTTGCCAAATTCATCCTTTTCTAGCTTAGCAGTAGTACTCATGGGAATTCTTGATATCTTACTGCTATCCATGCCATACTTCTTTAATAACTCCTTTGTATATTTTTCTTGATTTAAAAATATTCCATTTTTGTATTGTTTAATTTGGAGTCCTAAGAAGTAGGTTAACTCTCCCATCATGCTCATTTCAAATTCATTTTTCATTAAGGTTGCAAATTCATCACACAATTTTTGATTAGTTGAGCCACAGATGGTATCATCCACATAGATTTGGACAAGGAGGATATCATGATTTTCTCTTTTGATAAACAAGGTTTTATCCACCTTTCCCATCTCGAATCCCTTTTCAACTAAGAAAGTGCAAAGCCTCTCATACCAAGCTCTAGGAGCTTGCTTTAATCCATATAAAGCTTTATCAAGCCTGAAGACATGATTTGGATGTTTGAAGTCTTCAAAACCTGGAGGTTGCTCAACATACACTTCCTCTTGGATATAGCCATTTAGGAAGGCACTTTTGACATCCATTTGATATAGTTTAAATCCTTTATGAGATGCATATGCCAAAAGTATCCTAATAGCCTCCATACGGGCAACAGGAGCAAATGTCTCATCATAATCTATCCCTTCCTCCTGATTGTACCCTTGGGCTACAAGCCTAGCTTTATTTCTAGTGATAATTCCATTTTCATCCAATTTATTTCTATACACCCATCTCGTGCCAATGACTGGATGATCACTAGGTCTAGGTACTAGCCTCCACACTTTGTTCCTTTCGAATTGACTTAGCTCTTCTTGCATGGCCATCAACCAATATTCATCCTTTTCAGCTTCCTTGATGGATTTTGGTTCTAATTCGGATAGGAACGCCAAATTGTTACTCACACTACGATAGTATGATCTAGTTCTTACTGGCAATGTGGCATCACCTAAAATTTGGGATTCAGGATGATCTACCAATGTTCTCCTATCCCTAGGCAATGAGTCATCATTTTTATTTTCTACTCCCTCACTAGGTAATGTATGACTTGTTGATGCATGAGGAGGAGCACTCAATTTTGGAAAAAGATGTTCAATGGGTTCATCCTCATCATGTGGCATTTCTTGAGGTGTTGGCTCTCTTTCATCAAATGTCACATGCATGGATTCTTCTACAACTAGGGTTCTTCGATTAAATACTCTATATGCCTTGCTATGTGACGAATACCCTAAGAATACTCCATCATCCGACTTCTTATCAAATTTGTGTAAATTTTCTTTAATGTTTAAAATGAAGCATTTACATCCAAACACTCTAAAATAGCTTATATTTGGTTTCAAGTTTTTCCAAAGCTCATAAGGTGTTTTCTTAGAAATTGGCCTTAAATATACCCTGTTTATAATATAGCAAGCGGTGCTAACCGCTTCCGCCCAAAAATATCTAGGGAGATCATTTTCATGCAACATAGTTCTAGCCATTTCTTGGAGAGTTCGATTCTTTCTTTCTACTACTCCATTTTGTTGAGGTGTTCTAGGTGCGGAAAAATTATGTTTTATGCCATGTTCATTACAATAAGTGTCAAAATGTACATTTTCAAATTCCGTTCCATGATCACTTCTAATGTGGGAGATGGCAATACCTTTTTCATTTTGAATTTGATTGCACAATGTAAGAAAGTTTTCATAAGTTTCATCTTTATGTCCTAGAAATATGACCCATGTGAATCGTGAGTAGTCATCCACAACTACAAACACGTACCTCTTTCCACCTAGGCTACTAGTCTTCATTGGTCCAAAAAGATCCATATGAAGTAGCTCCAAGGGGTAGGAAGTTGAAATCATATTTTTAGGTGCAAATGAGCTTTTCAATTGTTTTCCTAATTGACAAGTTCTACAAATGTGATCTTTGATGTATTTGAACTTAGGCAATCCTCTAACACTTTCTTTTGAGGAGAGGGTCGAAATGAGATCCATTCCGGCGTGACCCAACCTCCTATGCCATAGCCAAGAATCCTCACTAATGGCATTTAGACAAGTCACATTTTGGAGTCTAAGATCATCTAGTCCAATTGTATAAATGTTATTGTCTCTAGACCCTATGAATTTTACTTCTCCATTTATCTTATTTTTAACAATGCATTTATCGGGATTGAAGACAACTTCAAAACCATTATCACATAATTGACTAATGCTAATAAGATTATGGGACAAGCCATCAACAAATAGTACATCATGTATGGGAGAGGTAGAGTTACCTATGGTGCCTTCACCTTTGACTTTTCCTTTCTTATCATCTCCAAAGGTAACGTCTCCACCATCCTTGAGCGATAGGGATGCGAATTGAGTAAAGTCTCCGGTCATATGTCTAAAGCATCCACTATCAAGGTACCATGTGTTCTTCTTGTTATGGCTTTTAAGGCATACCTACATATGAATAGGCAAGTAAGATCCCTTAGGTACCCAAATCTTCCTAATTTTGCTATGTTCATTTGTTTTCACATTAGAGTTCAACTTAATCTTATCTTGTTTAGCATGTAAGCAAGCAACCTTGTAATGACCTTCTAGACGACAATAAAAGCAAATTTTGGTACCGCTAGAAGAAACCTTTTCAAGTTTAGTTTTATAGTTGGATATTGTGGTGTTCCATTAATGTCCAAGTCCACTTTTGTCACTTGACATTCTTTGAAGATTTACAAGCCTATCCAATTTTAATGAACTATTTTCAAATTTTTCAAAAAGTTTCTTTAGTTCATCATACTCAAAAGATAATCTACTTGGGCTAGACCTTTTTCAATGTCTAGAATCATCCGCCACTTTGATTCTCCTGTTACACCTAGAATACCCTTACTCCCTTCACCAGAATTACCTGATTCGCCTGTAGCTAGTCCAATGGCCGACCCTACAGATATGTTGGTAAGCATGCAAGAAATGCTGAAGAACCTAACCCATGAGATGACTGGTATGAAAGAAGAAATGACTCACATGAAAATCCAAATCAATGATAAAGTCACAACTTCAAGAGGGCCAGTACCCCAGTCTCATCCTGCTGAATACCCAGACCTGAATAGACGTATTGTTTTACCAGTAGAGATTGACTTAGAAGATGAACAATACGCCAAAGAATACTGCGCGCTAAGGTCTAACAACGAGAAAGAGTTTTCTGACAAATTAGAAAAGTTGGCACAGGAGATGGGGCATATGAAATTTCAAGGACCCAAGAAATTCGATATATCTGAGTTTATAATGTTCCCTGGGATTACCCTGCCACCTAAGTTCAAAACTCCAGATTATGATAAGTATGATGAGACCGGGTGCCCCCGAAATCATGTAAGGTGGTTCATCCTCCTTTCTCGTCAATATGGCCTTAGCCGTGAGCAGATGGCGTAGCTATTCCTAATCTCTCTCGTAGGAATCGCTAAGAAATCGTTCTTGAGATTAAAACCTGAAGAAGTTAGAACCATGGAGGACCTATCAAACAAATTTGTAGAACAGTTCTCGATGGAAGAGGGAATAGAGGTTACAAAGAGGGATTTAAAACAGTTGAAACAAGGTCCGCATGATACCTTCACCTCTTTCATTCGTAGATGGAAAAAAAAGTCAGCGCAGTTGAGCCAGAGATTATCTGAGGAGGATGAGATTAAATTGGCGGTTAAAAGTCTGTCTTCATCATATTTTCACTTCATGGCCCCTCAGCACTATCCTAATTTTGACCATCTAATCAAGACGGGGACCAAAACCGAAGACCTCTTCCGTTATCTATTCATGTATATGGAGCCTCATTTTGCCCTATCTATATATACATTATCCTTCTTTTTGCCATGGATGTGCTCTCCTTTGTTGTTCATTCTCTTGTATCCATGTGGTTATTGGACTGTACTCTACTCTTTATCATTGTGTCTTGTCTAGTAATCATCCATTCACATTCAAATTGTGAATGGAGCAACTATTGAGTGGTTTAAAAGTGATTACGTTCAAATCATGGGGTAAATGTGCCTGAATCTTTTACATTTAGATTAGATGCACATAGTCAGGGGGAGCTTCCACTTTCATATGTGCAAACTTTTAAATGGCAAGCAACTTAAACTCAAAAGTTATATTATAGTTCAGAGCATATTCATACTCTGGAAGAGACTTGCCTGCATTTTCCCAAGTAAACCCATGTATGAAGCAACTTGTGAACTTAAACAATTATGTTATAGATTTAAGCATATTCATGCTCAGGAAGAGACCTATCTGCTTCAAGGTTGGAAATGTTACCCAAGTGTTGAAATCATTCACCATTTTCAATCATATCACCCTATTATGCCCTATTACATAGGTTTCACCTAGGGCCATGATTGTGATATTAAATAACCGCAAGTGCACGGATCGTGTAAATACAGGTCAAACTCAGGGAAGAGAATTATGATGTCTACCCTTATACTATTCGAAAAATAAGCTTACTATATATTATTGCCTGGCATATACTCAGGATTTCCGTGGACAAAAACCTCGGAGCCAACAATATATCGTAAATTTATTAACTAAATAGATATGGGTCGAAAACAATGTAAAAAAGATTACCAATTTAACTCTTATATTTAGGCAAAGTGTACCAAAATTCTAATAATCTCTTTTAACTACGTATCTAATCTAATTAGAAAATAAAAACCTAAAGGCTTAAGTGAATTGGAAAATTGCAAAAGTAATTGGGAATGGTGTAAAAATACTTAATTCAATATAAAAGATTACTTAGGGTTAGAATCCACCATGGGCTTCGGATTAGATTATTAATCAAACCATTTTTGTATTGAATCGCATACTTGATAGTTATGTCTATGAGAGATAAGATCAAATGATGTTATTTCCCATGAGTAATCTATTAACTATACTATCCAATTTTATTGAATTTATAAGTATTTTTAATGTTTATCGGCAATTACTCATACGAAAGGGAAAAACCAATGGCATGAGTGATTGGGATCCAACAATTACAAATCCTTATATATGTTATTTTTTTACTCCATTGAATTTAATCAAAAACCTTTCTCCTTCCCCATGGTTTCATCTAAACCCTGAGTAGGTTGGGTTTAGTTACACATAAAGAAGGGGAAAGAAGCAAAAATAGAGAATATAGAGAAAAGAATTGCTATTAAAGAACTTAGAAAGGAAAAGAAACAAAAATAACTCTTCTTTAATTAAAATTGAAAATAAGAATACATCACATTGAAATTGAAACAAAAGACAAAAATAAAGAAAACTTATTCTTTTTCTCCTTCAATAGTTGAATCCTTGTCCTCCTTCAAGCATTGATCTCCCTTGGATTGATTATTTTATGGTTATATCAAAGAGAGAAAGAGATTCCTCTCGTCAATACGAGTCCAACAGATCCGACTACGCGCGAATCGGAGCTAAAACAAAGAAGTTATGGTCCGTTGAAGGTTTAGAAAAAAATTAAAAAACTGTCAAGACAAGACGGGACTAAAAATTCAAGAAGATCGAAGAGAATTCAAGAGAGATTGATATATAGATTTTGGGTGAGAAGGGTTGCTAAATTAAGAGATTGAAAAAGATGTAAGGTGAAGATTAAAAAGCTAATCTTAGGAAAAAATGAAAGGACAAGATTAAGGCTTGAATGAGCTTTCTATATCTCTTCTAAAAACACATGGATTACTTTCTTTTTCTTTTTTTCTTTCCAAAGTTGTGTCTAAAACCTTCCAATTATTTTGTCAAGCAACTTTCTAAATCGTAGAAAAATAATGGAAAGTTTCCAAGTTGAGGAATATGTGCATGAAACGACCAAATTGTCCTTATCTTTCAAATGAATTGCAACCATGCCATATACTTTCGCAAATGACAAATCTACCATTCCTTTGTAATGCACATAAATAATTAATAATTCCCTTCTCCCCTCTTGATCATTTCAATCTCAACCATTGGAATTAAGATCCTTTCTCTTCTCTTATTTTTCATCATTCATCCTTGAAATTTCATCTTTCAAAGCAAAGTAGGGAGTGTGGCATTTTCAATTTCATCCCACTAAAGCATAATGCCAATTCGGCCAGCTAAGGCATCTTGGAACTTTGGATTTTCATGGCAATTGGTCAGTTCCTCACTATTTTCATATGTTAAGCTCCATTTCCTTCACAATTCCAATAAAAACCCTGAAACAACAAAAACAACAAAAATACCTTAGTAGCACCGCTTAAAATATAAAATATGCATGCATCCTACCACTACTATTCACACATAAATGTGTTCTTCAGGCCACTGACAAATTCATAGGGGGTGAGCCAAATGGTATATATTCATGATTATATAGACCAATGTGATATGCTCACATGGTTTATTGCCCCCATACTTGTGCTTAACTTACGAATCATTAGATATAAAAAAATGATGATGTCTTATCATATCTCTTTGATAAGCATCATATGAGCTTGAATGGTATATCATATACTAGGCACATAACTTAGACAAGCTATTATTCACCTTGACACCCCACGTGCACTCTTACAAGTTGTATTCCTTCCTTTTTGCTGTTGCCAAAAGGGGGAGAGTTTTTGGGAATTGATTAGGTAGTCCATGGTTATATGCACCACATGCTTTACATTCATATATTATTCTTGTGCATATAGTGAGAGGGAGCATTACTCCATTATTTATATTATATTCATGTTTAATGTCTTATTATCTTGATATCTCCTACATTTCTAATCAATTTGTTTGCCATCATAAAAAAGGAGGAGAATGTAAGCCCAAGGGTTCCCATGGGTTAATCATTCACCTTACATTCATGTTTTGATGCTAGCAAACCAAATTTATTAGCATTTATGGACTAATGTGTTGCCTTGAGATGTTGTATTGTATATAGGATTTTTATGTCATAATCGCCATTATACAACTCTTCTCAACACATAGCTTGTGGATCAAGAAAGCAAAGGAACCAAGAGCTTGCACCTACATTGGTGACATCCTCATTTGAAGATGTTCAAGTCAAGAAGCTTAACGTGAAGATCCTACAAGTTCCCAACAAGTGTCAAGAAGGAGCCTGAAGATGAACATGCCATTGTGAGTCCTCATGCACCTTTCAACATGATTTGAAGATTGGAGGAAGTCACAAGAGCCAAGACAAATTTTAAGATGTTCTCTCAAGCCGAAGAAGTCCAAGAAAGTGCAAAGGAGCAAAGACATTTCAAGAAGACTCAATGGTATACACTATTAGAATGTATTTGGAGTTCTCTTGATTTTATGTTAAATGCACTTTCAAAAAGGTTTTCAAATGGTTTCATACTTTAGCTTTTATATCCTTGAAAACCATACACACACCCAAAAAATGTGCTTGAAAACCTAAGACTTAAGCCCAAAGACCATGGCTCAAAAGTCCCTACATTTTAAAGTTAAAATGGAATTTCACACAGGGCCGGTCGACCGGGATATTTCAGGCGACCGCGGGATGCTACCTGGAATTCCAAGAGATCTCGAATTTTATCGGGCCGGTCGACCGGGCCAATCAAGTCAACCACAGATTTGTTTTCTGAAAATCCAGAAAACATCCAGGTTGGGTTTGGCAGACAACCGCGATGGTCCGGTCGACCGCGATAGTGTTTTTGAGCCGAATGTTTATTCAAACATATTGCCCTCTCCGGGCGATCGCCATAGGGCCGGTTGACCACACCGGTATGAAATTTAAAATTAAAAAGAAGAGCCGGATAAGGGTGGGTGACCGCCGTGTCTCGGTTGACCGCCGCGGCTTAGAAATAGAGCCGTTGAGGCTTTCGCAGGTTGACTTTTTCAACCCTGTTTTTCACAGTTTACCCCCAAACGGTCATATTTCCTTGTGGGCTATATATACACTCTCTAAACCTTTCTAAACAACCTTTTACAAGATCATATCCCATCTTCTTGAACCTAAACTTTTATATGAAAGGTTAAACCTCTTTGAATTTGTATTTTTACATTCTATCAAGAGGATCTCCATCGGCTTTACATTTGTATCTATTTCTTTGAGAGTTTGTGAGCTTTCAAAGTTGTAATCCGCCTATCAAGAGGCAAGAGAGAGTTCTTATCTTTTATTTCTTCATTTGTATCCGAGGGTCTTCAATTCGGCCTGTTAACAAAGGTGAATCGTTCTAAGAGGGTGTGATCCCTTAGCAAGGCTTCGTGCAGAAAGGGTGTGTCCCCTTTGGAGTTGAAGGAGTTGGTGTACGGCTTTGAGATTTGCCAGTTGAAGAATCTTAAGTTTTAGTGGAGATCCCAAGGAGATAAACATGGAAGAGTGGAGTAGGTCTTGTGATAGACCGAACCACTATAAATCGTGTGTTCCTTGCGGTTGCTTCTCTTCTCCTTCTCTTGCACGTGTGGTGCTTGGTAATCTCTAACCTAACTTGTATTTATGTATTAATCGAACAAGGGTTAGAATATAAATGCTTAATTAGTAATTTAATTTTGATAATCCATTTAATTAAGCTCAAATTTTTAATTAACCAATTCACCCCCCCCTCTTGGGTTGTCACACCCGTATTTCAGGTTCTACCTCGACTTCTTTCGGGACTACTTGTTTCACATGTTCCTTGGGGTTCTCTTTGCATTTCGGGATCTCATTGATTTTGGGAACGCTTCTTGTCGGGTTTTGGCGAGGACGGCCGAAACCACCTTTTTCTAACAAAAGGGATGAAAAAACAAAATAACAAAAAACACAAAAATACAAAACAACAAAAACAATGAAAACTAAAAATGGGCAAAGATGGTGATTGCCAGGTCACTCGGAGCCCTCTTTTCATTCCATTTCCGATTTTGATCGTGGTTTTTCGGTTTTAATCGATTTTCTGACATTTTATCCGGTTCTGGGACGGGCGGTGACGTAGGGTGGCCCCTTGGTAGGGATTATCCTCGCTGAGCCAAACGATAGGCTATGGCGACCGCAAGACTGAGATTTATCTGAACTTTAGGGGATCAGAATCGTTGGGCTTGATTCTTTTAGAATTGCTCCCGAGGCTATCGTATGTCCCCTTTTTCTTTTCCCTTGCATTTCTGGTCCTCACATACCATTGGTTTTTTGATTTCTTTCTTTCCTTTCATCTTTTAGCTTGTTAAGTGTTTGTCTTTGGTTTATTATGTGTTTACTTTCAGCTTGCTTACTTTTCTAGCATGTGATTGGTTACTATTTTCTTAGCATTATCTCTTGCATAGGCTCGCATGCTAGTGTATTTATTATGCTGCTCTGGTTATTTACTGCTTTGCTTTATCTTCTGCGTAGTTAGGTACATGTTAGTATGTTTACTTCTTTATCTTGAATGTCTACACTTTAGATACATCTCTTGTACAATTTCACATGCTTATTCACATGTTTAGCAGTATCACTACCTGTTTTTATGTTCATGTCTGTTGGACCTGGAAGGGGTTACTAGGTCAAGGAAAATGGGGGTATCAAATATGAAAATGGGGTTCTCACATATGAAACTAGGGTTATCACACCTGGACAAATTTTGGTTCTTATCTGTTGAGCCTAGAAGGGGTTGCCAGGTCAAGAAAAATGGGGGCATCACATATGAAAATGGGGTGACCAAGAGATGATATGGGGTTATCACACATCGAAAACTTTCAGTACATGTCTGTTGGGCCTGGAAGAAGTTACCAGGTCAAGGAAAATGTGAGTATCATATATGAAAATGGGATGACCAAGAGATGAAATGGGAGTATCACATATGAAAATTTAGAATTACCATGGATGGTGGGGACCTCTATTATTACTTAACCATATCAGGCCGAGTTATGCCAAACTGTGGGACCCACTGTAATAACTCAGCAATTGATCCGTTACCGTTTCAAAAATAGGGTGACTTCTACTCCAAAAATTTTTTAAGTGTATATGAATACAGCCACTATTTACAAGATAACAAAAAAAAATAGTAAGTGTATATGAGTACATAAAAAAAATCATATACAACTTCTCCTCAAAAAAACCCACACCCTTATGCAAAGAAGGGAGCTTGACAAGGTACGTCCAACCTCGTGAGTATTGGTGTAGAAGGTCCAATAGCAGTTTCATCGAGGTTCGGTCTGACGACGGGAGGTTCTTTGCAACTTCTTATATTGTAACCAAGTTGTCGGCATCGGGTGCACTTGTAATGTAATCCACCTTTCAACTCGCGATCCATTCTTCTCGTATGTGGCCTTCCAAGCTGTCGCTTCGCAACCGGTGGTACTATTGTCATCAATGGTTCTAGACTTTCATGCCATTGTGTCCGATCTAGTGTTGCGTGCACAACCTCAACGTATATATCCCGATACCTCTCTGCATCAAAACATTCGTCGCAGTAATCCTACGGATCAAATTCTGCGATGTTAATGGCTGCGATTGCATGTCCCCACGAAAGTCCATATGTTTGGAAGGCACGACAACTACACGTTTGAGTAATCAAATCGACGGAATCTGTAGTTTCAAGGGACTTTACTTCGAATTCATGAGTCCTTACTCGATAAGCTGTAATTGGCAACTCTCCCTCAGTGATGACTCCATATGTTCTTCTGCATAATGAGTCAGCTTTGTGTGCCAACTACTACCTAATTTCTAACGCTTCTGAATGAAGTTGGCAATTTTCTGGCATCCTTCAAGACAACGTTGAACACACTCTGATCTATTCATAGTTAATATATCATACCTATCCCCCTTGAAATAAAAACTAGCCCAGTTTTTCTTCGGAATGTTACTTATCAACTTATGTGCGTGTTCATTCTTTGCCTTAGTCTTCTCTATTGTTTCTTTGAAAGCACTCTCCCTCAATGTCCTTGCGGCTCTCCAGAATAATCTCTCAAGTAGAAGATCTTTGAAGTCGGACCGGAAGTTGGCAACGAGGTGACACATGCAATAACTATGATAACAATTGGGAAATACTGTAGGTACTGCCTGCAACAACCCCTTCTGCCGATCGGAGCATATAGTGAATACATTCATCTGCTCTAGCAATACGTGCCTTTTCAACAACTTCAGAAATCACTCCCAACTATCTTCATTCTCCGTCTCCTCCACCCCAAATGCTAATGGATATAAACCGTTGTTACCATCGGCACCGATTGCAATCAATAAGATTCCTAGATATTTCCCTCGCAGATGTGTTCCGTCCACCAAAACTATAGGTCTTAATGTTCGAAAAGAACGTATGCAGGGACCAAATGTCCAAAATAAGCGAGCAAATTTATCATCTCCCCTTGGACGTAAATCTCTATGTCGAAAAACACGCATGTAGCTTCCAGGATTTCTGCCCATTATCTCAACTGCAAATGCAGGCAATATGCGGTAAGAGTCCTCATTCCCATACTAAATCTCAAATATGATGTTCATCGCATTGTATGCTTTTCAATAGCTAATAGTTATACCCCAATGCATCTTGATATATTCTCTTATGGTCATTGTACGAACGTCCTCTGGGCGAGCGACTAAACGTAAACATGTCTCAGCTACCGAAGCTGCTGTAACGAGAGGGTGATCATTGCCCCTTATTTTAGCTGTACACGTATGGTTGGCAACAAACGACTTCACTACCACAAAAGTCGTATGATTCACACCCGTTATACGTCATTTGCAACCATCTTCCTTGCATCGAACGGAGTACTTTTTGCGTGATGACTTTGCCTTTTTAAATATGGATCTCTGTCGAATAGCATATTCTCGAACAACCTTCTTGAAGTGTCTCATGTCATAAAATATTACCCCAAATGTTAACTAGTCAAATTTTAATGTATCAACTTCTATCTCTTTGGCTCCAACTAACATGCCATCTACTTCCATTGGACCACTACCATCACTCAAAACCGATTGAGTACCACCTCTGATAGGAGTACCCCTCTGATAGGAAAGCCTTCATTGTAGCCTCCGTTGATAGGCTGAGCGGTTGGACTAACAACGATATTTTCATGATGATCATCATCGTCCTCAACTTCCTCCTCCTCTTCCTCCTCATAATCATTATCATCATCATCATAATCATCATTTCTTTCTTCTGCATAATCTAAACCCCTTACACAGAAATCATTTTCAAAAACATTATTGACATCCACTTCATGATCTCCAACATTTTGTAACTCATCTATACCTTCGGTAACATGGTTAGCATGCAAACCACTTGCCAATGTTTCATTTAAGTCAAATTGAGACCTGTATAGTTCGAAAATATATAATCAGCCTCAATCCATATGATTAATTCATAATTTGAACTATGGAAGTCTTGAAAGATTACCAAAGAAAAAAAATACCTTATGTTGCGTTGATCTCCAACATTTTGTAACTCATCTGGTAACATGGTTAGCATGCAAACCACTTGCTAATGTTTCATTTAAGTCAAATCGAGACCTGTATAGTTTGAAAATATATAATCAGCCTCAATCCATATGATTAATTCATAATTTGAATTATGGAAGTCTTGAAAGATTATTAAAGAACAAAAGTACCTTATGATGTATTCTCCTGGACCACCTCCTATACTAGTATCAAGGATCTCTTCACTTACAAATTCACTTTCGTAGTCTTTTTGCAAGTCCACTTCAAAACGAGGGCGAAGTTTGACATTTTTCCGTTCGCGTGCACATTCTTGGAGCGGAATCGAAGTAGATGGAATGTTAAGATTAATAGAGGTTCTACTAATACAAACATTGTTTGGAGGAAGAATTGACGAATTCAATAAATTAATATTGTTCTCACTTATGGTTTTATTTATGTATATCATCATAGAATTGAATATGTCTATGTCAAACATCCTCAACATTGTTTGAAGGACATCATCATCATCAATGTCGATTAAAGTGATTATATATGGATCAACAACGTATCGATATTTGATCGATAGTAAAACATTCTTTTTTGTTATACCAATTCTTCTTTGGATTGCACTTTAAAATTCATCAAAATTAATTCGGCGGGAAACAAATAACAATGTCTTCCTCCTCCGGACATAGTCCCAAGAAACCTCATCTTTCAAATATCCATCATAGTGTAAAAAAAGAGAAACTATTGAATCGGGCATTTTTTTTATAATTTTACACAGGGGTTCTAAACTCTATAACATAAACTTCAAGACAAGAGGCTATAAAGTTGTGGCTTAATGGGGCTTATCTAAAGTGTTTTCAATTGGACAGATTGGAATAAAATAGGGTCATGGACTAAAAGGTGGTTTCCAGTACCTAAATGGGGGTTTTCCATGGGATTATCAAAGCCAAAAAATAAGGGATTTTTTGGATAATCCCTTAAACAACCCTAATCACAACAGTTATGAAATACTTAGCAAGGGTTCAACTCAATGGTAGGGCCATCAAACATTAATAACACTTATCAGCCCTTATAAACCCTTAGACAACCCTAATCACGGCAGTTATGAAATACATAGCAAGGATTCAACTCAATTGTAGGGCCATCAAACATTAATAACACTTATGAACCCTTATAAACCCTTAATACACCCTTATACACCATCATAAAAAGACAGAGTTATCAAACACATTAAATGAGATATTAGGGGTTACAAGCACAAACCCTAGAGGACAAAAATAAAACTCACTTTTTTCTCTTTTTTTTGTTCCAGACGTTAATGGGGATTGGAGAAGGTAAAGGGTTGGTAGAAAAAGAAGGGAACACTTTTTTATCCTTTTTTTTATGGCATGACGTGTATTTTGAGGGTGGAATGGTATTTCAGTCAAAAACCTTGTCAGGAAAAGCAAAATTGAACCCTTTGACAAGTTTGAAATTCAAGGGGTCCATCTCACTATGTCAGATATTTTGAGGTACCGTTTGACCAAATTTCCGTGTCAAAATATAGTTGTTCGGATATCCATTGCTTTCCTTCATTGTCACGCCAACTAAAACCATTCCCATCTGCGGTTTTGAAAAAGATCTAAGACCAAAACCCTTATCATCTTTGTCTTTTCCTACCTTTCTTTAACAGAAACAACCCATCGACAAAAAATGCCCATCTTTTAGAAAAAGATCTAAGACCAAAACCCTCATCATCTTTGTCCTTTCCTACCTTTCTTTAACAGAAACAACCCATTGACAAAAAATGCCCATCTTTTAATAGGGAAATGTTATCAGCACTACTGTCTTTTGATGAGGACACTCCTCACTTTATTCAAAGTACGGTATGGCCCGCACCATAGGATGATCCAAAGTCCAAACCATCCATTAGATGGGCCACAGCCTACATCGGTTGAGCCCAAAAATCATTTCTAGATCTAAATGTCTTGTCAGACATTGAGATGGAAGAGTTAGGATCAACTTATGGTAATGATTTTTGGGGCACAACCTATTTAGGCTGTGGCCCATCTAATGGACGGTTTAGATCATCCTATGGTGCTGGCCATACCGTAATTTTAATTAAGGGAGGAGTGCCCTCATCAAAATACAGTAGTGCTGAACTGCTGATAACATTTGCGTTTTTAATAACCTCTTACCTCGTTTCAAAACAATATTTCCACAGAGGGTATTTTCGTAATTTCATTATTCATCTTCTCACTCATCCACAGAGCTGACCAAAACGCGAGAAGAATAAATTATCCTCCACGTCAACCCATCTAAGATCCAACCCTCATTTTCTCCCCCTTTTTTTGTCTGATTCTCTCTTCTTCTCACCTCCTCTAAAAATCTCTCTCTAAAAAAATCTATGTTCCATGGGAAGTACTAGTACAGATAATCCAAACCCATCATCTCTCTACGAGTCCTCATCTTCCCCATCTCACCCCCTCCTCTCAAAACCCCAAATCGATCCAAATGATAACCAAACAATCGAATCAGAACCCAATCAATACCCAGAAATAACCTTCAATCATAACCCTAGAAAATTCCAAGATCTCCCTTTTCTCTTCCTCTTCCTCATCCTCTCTCTCTCCACCTTCGCCTTTGGCATCTTTTCAATCTTTAACCAAAACCCTAATTCTTCCAAAATCACTTCTTTCGTATACGATAATTCCACCTCTTCTTGTGTTAAAGAATCCCTACAAAATCACTTCTTTCAATATGAATTAGGGTTTTCTTCTTCTTCGTCTCTATTGAAGGATTTGATATGGACACTCGTAATCACGTTTCTTTTAAGTGGTCCTTTAGCTCTTTTCCTTCTTTTTTCTTTGAGGCATTACACCAAACAGATTGTGTACATTTCAATTCCTTTGTTCATTCTCATCCCAATCTTTCTCAATGTGTTTTGGTTCGTTGCCTGCGCGGTTTCTACTAATTGTCGCGATTCCTTTCCGCTGGTGTATCGGATTCTCATCCTCGTCTTTGTTTTTCTCATAATTGGGGTTTTTATATGGATAATTGTCGCGAATTGGCATCGGATTGAGCTGACTGTGAGAATTATGGGTGTTGGAGCTGAGGCTCTTGGGAGGAATTTGGGGCTGTTTCTGGTTCTTCCTAGTTTGAGTGTTGGGCTTGTTGTGTACTTTGTGCCTATTGTTGTGTTTTTGGTGTTTTCGCGATTGAATGGGAAAATTGTGCCTAAGGTGGTGAGTGAGGATTATTCTTGTGTTTGGAAGCAGGATAGTTGGGTGCCCGCGTATTTTGCACTGGCTATTGTTACTATGATATGGTCTCTGGCAACTATGGTGGAAGCTCAAGTGTATGTGATTAGTGGGACTATTGCTCAGTGGTACTTCTCGAAGGAGGGTTCGACTCCGAGCCGGAGTATAAGGGGTTCTATGAGGTGGGTTCCTGCAATTTTCTCTCTTTGTGATAGAGTTATAAGCAGACATAGTTGCAAACATTTTTAGACTCCGAACCCGTTATAGATGGCTACATAGTTTAAGCATATGATGTCTTTTGGTGATACTTTAGCAGGGTTGCTCGTTTATATGATCAAAATCATGCCTGAACTTGATGTTAGAAATTTGTTTGTTTATTTGTGTTGCTAAAAAAATTTAGCGGTGTGTCAAAAAAAAGAAAAAGAAAAAGAAGCCTGCAATTGAATTATATTCCAAAATAGCCTGTACTTCGTATAGCAGGCATGATCATGGGTTTAAATTTCAGTTTCGCCCTTGGCCGAACCCGACGTTTTCAAAATTTCTCATTTCTACTCTTTTACTAACGCTCTTTTTTACCCTTGCGCTCTTGTAGGATTTCCTTTACGTTGCATAGACAATTACTTTTTTCCATCTTTCGTTGACATTATTACAGTTCACTGGATTTGATTTTAGTTTTCATGTTGTTGTATTCACTTGTGGTACTTCCCATTATTATTTGAATCCCATGCTTCTTTAATTTGACATGAAGCTCAATGTCATTGATTCCTAACTTAACCTTTTCCATTCGATCATATAGTGGCCATCACCTCTGTCAACATCAATGAATTCAACCATTGGCATTGCCACCTTGTTAGGGGTTTTACTTTATGTTGGACAGTAGGAATCCTTTTTAAATAAAAGGAAATCAGACTTCTGTTTATACAAAGTGAGATCTCTACAATCTCTACAGGTGTGGAGCAGAAATCCAATGAAAATCTTAACGGTCCCATTTACTAAATTTTCTCTGGTGAGGTTTTATGCCATAATTTTAACTTGGTAAAATACGTCACATTAGGACCAATAAATTAGAAGAAAGAAAAATACAACTACTCTAGCATATTTCACCTTTATCCTATGATTTGTGGACACGAACACAGAGTGTTGGACATGGCAAACCCCCAAAATTTAGAAACGGGACACGGCTAAAATAGAAAGTATATATGATACTACACCAAATATTAGTTAAAAAGGAGCTATAAAAGTGTTTGTAATAGTTAATAATAAAAGACATAAACACAATATGCAATAATAAAACAGAATGTCACACTTGACACACACACAAAAACATGCTCACACACCCACATTAAGTCTATCACTTATAGTAGTACATTTAAAAGTGTCCAAAGGAGTGTCGACAGGGGTGGACACACGTGTCGTGTCGGACACGCGGGACACGTGTGTCAGCAATAAATTCATATTGTCGCCTAAATCATAGCCTTTATCATTTGAATGTGTTTTGATTTAGCTGAAAGAATCCCATTAGGCTCCCTCTTCTAAATATTAGTATTCAATTCTCATGGCACTTCTTTTTCTTTGAACAACCAAATATTAAAAATTTATGAAAAGTAAAGTGAAAGACAATAAATTAGAGTGGGTGACTACTAAGAATTTAAACAACATGTGTGCTTTGCGACTTATTCAAGCTTGGAAACCAATACAAGTTACAAAGCAGTATGTTTGGCTTCTTTTTGCTCACAGATAATTTTGTATGCAATAATTATAGAAAATGTTGCAATCAATACTTTTTAAAGCACATGAAGCACACTTCAAGGCGAGGTCTAGTACTCAAAAAACATCAAGGCTTACTAAAAAGAGTGACACTAGTGAGGCTTATGCCTCTGGCTTTGAGGCCTAGTGAGGTGTTTGCCTCGATACCCTTCAGGTTCCTCTCTAGAACAATTGCATTAAGCTTGCGGAAGGCAGAAATCTGAAGTTAACGAAGTTGATTTTCTTTTCCTTTAAAAAAAAAAAATCTTTATTTGATGCTCATTTATGGGCCAAAACACTCTTATATAAGACTTATAGACAATTGAGGGTTTGGGGGATAGTTATTTGAGAAGCACTATTCTTTGCTACTCTCTATCAATGATTTAGGTAACATTATTTCATGTATTCCCTATTTTGGTTCACCTTTGCGTTGTCATGGGTGATGGATCCTCCCTTCCCCATCACTCATGTTGGTAGCATTTATATGTGTTTGATCTTTAGGTTCCTTTGATGGCTCAAATGTTTATGTAGTCCATATCATACAGCATAAACTCTAGTATGTGTCCCAATTTCTGTGTTACTTTAGCTATACACCAACTTATAGTCTCGTGAAGGATTTGCAAATGGGGAAGCTCCTCGGTGAAGTAATAATTCATGACCATCTCTATTTCTTGACGGATCTATTAGCCGTTTTTCTATCTGCACACACTGTCACGAAAAAAGAGTAGCAGAAAGGAACACATACATTTAACAGAAGCTAACCTTCTGGTGACCATGGTTTTAAATTTCGATCAAAACCCGAAATTTCGGACGGGTTTTGGTCGAGACCAAAATCAAAATTGGATATACCTGAAACGGTTGGAAATTTCGGCTGAAATTTAATGAATTTCACCCAAAAAACTCGATTTTTTCCATTATTTCGATAATTTCAGTCGAAATTTTGTATTTTAGTTCATCGGATTTTGGCCGAAATTTCAGTTTCGGAGGACCGAAATGCTTTCTGAAACCGAAATTTGAAACCATGCTGATGACTTCTCATTTTGAAGCACAAAAGCACTTGTGACAGAGGCCTTCCATACATTCTTTCACATCATAATCATGCTCCCGTCGAATACTCTTGTGAAGTCACCTCCCTCACGACTTATCAGTATGGATCCTAATTATTCACTCTTTGTTTTTGAGGCTGCATATTTTATATTCATGTTCTTTCCGCTACTCGTCAGAAGTTTTCCCGAAGGTTGTGACTTGTATTTCATAGGCTACAATGATCAGCATATAGGGTACAGATGACATTCTATATCTACCAGGAATATCTAATCTCATCCTGTGTGTTATTTGATTAGCCTCATTTTATGAGATGCTGATGCCTGCAAGTAAGACTATCTCCCACTCCCGTCCCGGGGCACCAACGGGGTTTTGTTCTTTGAACAGATGGCAGTGTTTTGCAGACGCCTCTAATCAAACTTTTGTTGCGACTTGCTATGTTTTCTCCCCCATTGCTAGTAGGTTGATGGGTCGTGCGCCCGGCACACATGTTTTGGTCTTGTGTGTCCACAACTCAAGATAGGTGACCTAATAGCCGCCGCCCGACTAGACATACTCATAGTCCCCAACCATTGGGCATGAGATTATTTAGGGGGAGGACACATCATCAATATGCTGTTGTCATTACATCCACTTCGACTTCTAGGGCACCTACAGATGCTACGGGATACCTCTTACAACCATATATAACAAGCATTATACCCATTAGAACAAGACGCAGCAAGTTTTGACAACACACGTACTCAGCAGTACTGATGAAATATATAGCATTCACTGAGGCAATTTTTTATGACAAGTTGATAGAAGCTATGCAAGAAGAGATGGGACCCTTCATAGGAATGATACATGGGAGATAGTAGATAGGCCTTAGATAGGAACTTGGTAGGCTGCAATTGGATATACAAACTCAAGCAAAAGTCTAATGGGACTATTGATGGGCACAAGGCGACATTAATGGCCATGGGGTATAATCAAAGATATGGATGGCAAGATTAAAAATAAACATGGACTTGACTATGATGAGAATTTCAGTCCAGTAGTCAAGAGCATTAGGGTGAGATATATATTTGCTCTGGCCAACATTTTGGGTGGACCCTTGGGTGGATGCGAAGTATATTTTTTCGTGGCTCACTTAGTGATAGATGTTTACATGGAACAACTGGAAAGCTTCAAACTTGCAGGCAGAAGCAACTACTTGTGCATGCTCAAAAAGGCAATCTATAGGCTAAATCAGCTCTACAGCATGGTTTGATAACCTTCACCAATCTCATAGAAACAACGGGTATAGAAAAATCAAATTTGGAAATTCTCTATTTGTCATGCAGACTCTATCAAGGTTAATTTTAATTTTTGTATGTGTCGATGGCATCGCAGAAATGATAGTTTTGGCAGTCAGAGACTCAATGGCAATCTATAAGAAACCTTCGATGTAAATGATTCAGGACATCTGCATTACTTTCTAGGAGTAGAAGTTGAAAGATCCCATCATTCAAAAAAAAGCTGAGAGATCCGAGGATGGAATTTGATTGGCTCAAAGAATGTATGCTTTAGGTGTGCTCAACAGGTTTTGCATAATAAATTGCAAATTTGTTGATACTCCCTCTGTTTACAATGAGAAGCTCAATGCGAATAGAACAAGGTCAAAGATCCACATACCTATTGAAGGATGGCAAGAGGTCTTCAATATCTTACCATGGTTACCTGGAACGCGGTTCGTTCTGGTACGTGGTACGGGAACGTGTATGGGGTACGATGGTAGCCCAGTACCCAGTACGATGATGGTAGGCTAAGTCGGTTCGCTATTTCGGGTCACGGGTCAGTATGGAGCACTAATTTGGGTCTCCATGGTTCTCTATATATATAATTTCATATATTTCTATAAGAATATCATTCTATAATCCATACTACATACATTGTAAGATCCTAGCCACTCGTTTTATTAGGCCTGGTTTAATGCCATGACATGCAAGTGCATAAATGGCCACCATGATGAGTAGTTGTGGTGGTGGCTCACTTTTTTTTTCCCTTTTTAGAAAGCAAAGAAAATAAGAGAAAAGCTGAAGATAGAAATAACTTCTCACTTTTTCTTT
This sequence comes from Tasmannia lanceolata, assembly GCF_043159265.1. NCBI lineage: Eukaryota > Viridiplantae > Streptophyta > Magnoliopsida > Canellales > Winteraceae > Tasmannia > Tasmannia lanceolata. The sequence goes on along the minus strand of NW_027518697.1, from coordinate 17,923,126 downwards.
TTCAGAATTCATTCTATTAATAATTTTTCCTTCCGCCAAATGTGGTGTTGACCACGTTGCAAGCAACATAGGGATTTGCTTGCTGGAGTCGGCTTATTATGCTCTAGCAGAAAATTTTTAAAAAAAAAACACAATATTCTTTTGAGAATGCAGGCAAAATAGATAAAATATCTTTTCTTGCTCTCAAGAGTGACACTGGTATTTCACTAGTAAATAACTTTTGACAGCTTTTTAAAAAAGAGGTGCCAATATCAATAGGCTTGTGGTCGACTTAGTGTCTTTAAGTGGCGTTATTCCTTCCACGGTTTTTCTTCTCCTTGATCTCTCTCTCTCTCTCTCTCTCTCTCTCTCTCTGCAAAATCAAGGAAGCCGGGAAGGATGTTTTACAATACTGCATGGATTGTATTTGCAGAGGCGATCTCCAATGGAAGTTTATGTTGGAACAAGTTTCAGGTCAATCTCTCTAGCTCTTCTCTCTTTCTTCTTTTTTTCTTTTTGTTTTTTTCTTGTTTGCCTACAATCGGTATGATTAGATTAAAGCAGGAAGGTGAGTTTTTTTTGTTCTCTTTCCCCCTTTTTCTCTCTCTCCTTTCCTGTGGGTCACCATTTTTGGCGATCCGTGTGGAAAAGAACCACGTTTCAGGTCGTGCGACCCCGGTAACATTGTATCTTACCCACATAAGGCCAGATGTCACATCACATATGCGATAAACCAAGTTTGCCATGATTTAACTGATCCTCAGGAAGAGCACTTACATGCAAATAAATGTATTTGAGATATCTGGAAATGATAATTGGTCATGAACTATCTACAGTCTCTCAAGACAAGACTGTCAAGGTTTGTGGTTATTGTTATGCAAATTGGGATGGAAATACCGACATGCATAGGTCAGTTGTTGGATATTGTATATTGATGAATGATTGCTTGATCTCTTTGGATTAGTAAGTAACGAAAAACAATGGACATATCTAGTGTAGAAAATGAGTATAGAGCCACGACCACGATGATAGCTGTCAGCTGAGCTTACATGGCTAAGAGCCTAAGACACCTCATTTACGAACTTCACTTGAGGTAGATGCTCACATATTGTATTCTGACAACCAAAGCACCATCAAGCTGTCACAAAATCCTGTTTTCATGCTAGGACCAAGCATGTTGAGACTCAAGATTGACTACCACTACATTCGTGAAAAGGTTGAGAACGAAGAACTGTCTCCATGCTATGTAGCAACTTAGAAGTCAAGAATAAATTGAAGATGTCTTCACCACATGACTTAGAGTGTACCATTGTCATTTTTCAGTACACAGGTTTAACATGTCCCAAGGAACATGTTAGCGTGAGGGGGAATGTTACGAGTGTTTGAAATAGTTTTAGGGGTGTTTTGGTCATTTTACTAAACACTGTATGTATGACTTGTTAATTGATTCATTATATTAATGTTGCATTTTTTTTATTTGAATATTGAGTAGGTGAGTGTTGCAGATGCTGTGGTTAATAAATATTTTTTACTTGAATATTGAGTAGGCGAGAGTCAAAACTATTCAACATTAAAGAGTTTGAGTAGTTACTGAAGTTTTCCCAATATCTTGAGTTCTGCAAAGACTTTTACCTTCTCACCGGGCTTTGGTTGGTGACTTGGTGGTTATTTTGAATAGATGTAGGCAGTTGAAAGGATGGGACTGTAGCAAAACTGATTAACTGAAAGCCAAGACAGCAAAGAAATTACCATGTAGGTATCTATTCTTCCACAAGCGGGTAAACAATATCTACACGTATTTCCAATAGAAAATTTTCCATGTAAGCCAATTAACATCCAAAAGGTTGGGGGTTGTATATTTAGACTTACCCGTAAGCGATGGTATAGGACTATCCAAGATGTCAGTATCCATATGGTTCTATTGCTCTATTATTTGTACCCACTATGGGTATGCAGTCCCGATTACGTGTCTTTAATGTGCACTGGAATGCTACACCATACCGTGTCTGGATTATCTAGAAGTCCATGTCTGGAAGCAAAAACAGAATTAAAGGCAGTAGGTTTCCAATGCACATCAGTTCAATTTGTGCAAGAAATAGTAGTTCTCTTAATATGGGGAACTAATTTCATATGCTGCAGCTGCAACTGCAACTGATACTAGCAAAATTTCCCGTCCTTGCAATTTCTTGACTAACAGCATCTGTGTCAAATGCACTTGTGGCATTAATACTCAGAATGGAACATCACCACTAATGGGTGTCCTTGCCTTCATTCTTATTGTCCACGGAACTAGCTGGAGAGAGGGAGGAAGGGAGGCAGAACTCATTGCAATGGTCATGGTGGTAATGAAATATTTAATTCATAACTTGTCTATCCATTTCTCTCAAGAGAAATGAAATTGCCTTACCTACTTTGCTGTCCATTTGTCTGCAATAAAATTATTTAACATGTTTCCTCAGTTTTCTAGAGAAAAGATGCTGAATAAATAAGACTGCTATTCTTTTGTGAGGAGACTGTTATTAATCCTTTTTGTATTGCTTTCCTAAATATGGAGAGACTCTCTCCCCTCATTTTCTTTGTTCTCATCTTTTCCATACTAAATGTTGCAGAAATGCTTTTGGTCCCTCTTTCGGCACAGTATGTTTCTCGGGCTTATTAATCGGTGCGGTCCGTGTCATACGCGCTGCTGTCGATATCGCAACGCGGGAAGATGCTGTTCCCGGGATAGTTAATCTGATCCTCCGGTGTTGTGTTAATTTCTTACTCTCAGGAATTGATTTTCTCAACAAGTTCACCATCAATTTTACGGCAATAACTGGTGAAGGTTACTGTTCTTCTGCTAAGATGACATATGAGCTTCTCAAACGTAATCTTCTCTCTGCTGTTTTTGTGGAGACCATCTCAACACGTATCCTCATCGGGATTATTTTCGTCTTGTCGGCAATATATGCTGTTGTGGTGAGTTCAGGCTCCCTTTTAAATCCCCATTATCTTAACGAGCCAGTAACAATAAAAATGTTCATTTGAACTAAAAGATGAAGATGAACATAACTCATTATATAGGGGTGCAATTTGGGCCGGGTTGGGTCTGGTTGAAGCCAACCCTAGCCCAACCTGAGATATCATCATTCCCTCAACCCTAACCCGACCCAACCCGAGCAGCCTTGGGTTGAGCCTCTAAATCTCTCAACCCTAACCCAACCCGTCTAACCCATTTTTTTTCCAAATTGGGTCAAGTTGGGTTGGGTTTGGGTTTGGGTTAGCTTTGGGCAAAACAGAGGGAAAAAAAGCCCTCAGATGTTAAAAATAACAGTAAAATTAGAGGATAGAGGCCGGGTCCATGTAACCCCACATTAAATTAAATCGGGTTGGCTTTTCCCATGCCTAACCCAAGCCAACCATACCCGAGGAGATGCCAGCCCAACCCAAGCTGAAATTGGGTTGAACCCGTCAGGTTCAGGTTGAGCCCGACCCAACCCAGGTTGCCCACCTTTCATTGTATGATAGTACATTTCCTACTGATTGTTCTCTAGTCTGAGATGCTTAATTTATCCTTGTCTGATTTTAAGCGTTTTCTGAGTATTTGAAAACAGGTCTTTGTGATTCTAAGGGCCGTCAGTGCTCTTGGGGTAGAGGTGTATTTTGTGGCCGTTCTGGCATGGTTGCTGCTCATCTTGGTATTGGGTTTCTTTGTTCATGTGCTGGACGGTGTTATTGAGACTGTATATGTGTGCTATGCCATAGATAGAGACAAGGGGGATGTGTGTAAACAAGAGGTTCATGAGGTTTATGTTCTCCTTCCAACCAGTAGGAATGACAGACATTCCCATGACAACAGAACTCCATTCAGGGTATGATACTCAAATATTCAATGTGTTATTATCAAAGTCCTCTATTAACTCGCAGAGGACAGTGTGAAGCTTCTTCTTTGTGATTAAACTCTTTTGTAGCTGGCTCTTTGTATAATTGAGGTTTGGTTTTTCTAATAAACTGGTTTTTTTCCCCAACTCAGTGTTATGAGTGGTTTGCCTTGTTGATGCACACTCTCGCACACATGTACACGCACACACATACTCTACAAACACCTGCTCATACGTGCGCAGGCACACACAGACACATATACACACATTCACATACTCTACACACGCACAATTTATTTATAAATATACGTGCAATTTTATCTGCGGTATCCTATTTTGATAATGGCACTACTCACTATGTTTGTTACTTTTCTAATTAGATGTTGATAGCATCTTTAGTGTTGTAACTTGTAACAGTCGTTAAAAGCTGGTTAGGAGTTGGGGCAGTTACAGTTGTTCAGCCGGATAATCCCCTTTATAAAATTGCTAACGACAAGAAAATGGGTCAAAATAGGTAACTTTTTATATCACAATATTTTCTATATCTATCTCCAAATGGTTTGACCCTTATATAAAAAATGGGCTTCCCATTTTTGTGGTTAGCCTACTCTTTGCTAGGCCTAACAATTTTTTTGTTTAGCCTTCATTTGGTTTGTCGGCCATATAACCTCCTTTGTACATGCCTTAATAAGCTTCTTGAGGTTTTTCTCACTTTATAATGTGGGACTAAACTAAGAAGTACAATAAAGCTTTCTTAAATCTGAATAACAAAAGGGATTTGCTAGGGACCATCACAGAAGGCATTTAGGGCAGCCACCTTATATGGATTAAGTGAATAAGACCAAATCTGTTGAAAAGTGAGCCTATGTGGCTCTCTAATGCAACAGCTGCCTGCGAAATGCCTTCTGCGATGGTCCCTAGCAAATCCCATAACAAAAATATCCTTATAGAAACTTTGGAAAACCAAACTAAAAACAAAGAAATTCATTCTTAAATTCTAATATCCTTTCTGCTAAAAATTCATTAACATGAAAAAGAATGATGGTACCAAGTTATCATTGGATCTCTTAAAGTCAGACTTATGTTTGCCAGAACTAGACAATGAACATTGTCTTGTATTCAATGTTTGTTTTGTTCAATAACATTCATGTAAATTCGAACTCTACGACTTCGAAGAATTTAATATGATTAAAGATTTTGCTGTCTTTGTAACGACCCAATTTCCGCATCTGGTAGCTACGGGAAAGATATCGATAATAAGACATTTTTTTTTTTAAAATGAGTAAGCGATCTTTATTTTCATACAACAGTACATAGTTTTAAAATAAATAGAGGAAGCTCAACAAACACTTATTCTCAACAAATACTCAATCTCTAGGGTATGACTATACTGTCATTCCCAAAACGGATCGCTCATCCCTATCCTACTGTGATCTCAGATTTGTTCATCTGCGAAAGTTCCATCGTTTTCATTATTTTCATCATTTTCACCTGTGGATGTATAAATTGAGCAAAGCTGACTCATAAAATAAAAGTCAATTTAATGAGCTTGTACTATAAAAAGGTTTCTTACAGGATATATAAAGGAATTGGAGCAAAACAAAAATACAAAGATCTCATTAAGAGGTATGTAGACTACCCAAAAGATATGGACAATATGAGAAACAAGGAGGTCAATATATCATGCCAAGGAATATAGTAGTCAAAACAATATCGAATAGATGAAAAGAAACATCAAATCAAGAGACTAACAATTTCTTATTTACTTGCATCATATGTATACAAAGTGTTATATATAATCATTTTTTTTTCTAACCTCACATGCTTTTGCATGCGGTAAGTTTACTATATATATACATAGCATATATATAGGCCACAGTGTTACCAAAGTAACACTGAAACGCACTAGTGTATACATACGGCAACAATCTTAATTAATTTTCTTTTAAAATGATCTCCTAGAAAACATAAGGAACGGAAAGATGCATGAATGAAATTATAATAGCAATTCATTAAACTGATCTTATAAAATGAATCAACTACCACTTGCCTCGAGCCCTTTCGTGACGGCGAGAACGTTTCTACTACTGAATCAGGAAAATACCCTGTACAAATTACATTTCAATTGTCATAATCTTCTTTTGACTAACCTGTTTATCCTATTATGTAAATTGGGTAAATTTTGTCTTATTGCGTCGTCTTTATCGAAGTGGGAGTGTTTATTACAAAATGATAATGGGTTACCATATTATTACTTATACAGTTATCCAATAATGGTAGCATCTCACCAGGTGATATCAACTCAACCACGTTTTTTTTTTTTTTTTATAAAATTACACTAACCATTATTCTCTAATAGGGGTGTAAACGAGCCGAGCCGAGCTTGGCCAGGCTCGGCTCGGGCTCGAACCAGGATCAGCTCGGCTCGGTCAGGCTCGCGAGCCTTACCGAGCTCGGGTTATATTAAGTTCGCACCCCTTATCTTCCCTGGACAGCCCTACTAGTGTAATTTGACTACTTTTTTTACACTATGGGGGGTGGTCCTAGTAACAAATGGGGTTCCAAAAATGAAGTGACATATTTTGCCCCCCCTTTCACTCCCTGGACAACCCTTTTAATGTATATATTAATATATAATATATATATTTAAATATATTAAATTCTTAACGAGCCTTAACGAGCCGAGCCGAGCCTGGCCTAAATAGGGCTCGGCTCGTTAAGCTTAACGAGCCTGGCAAGCCGGCTCGGCTCGGCTCGGCTCGTTAAGGATTCGAGCCGAGCTTTTTTCGAGCCGAGCTCGAGCGAGCTTCCGAGCCCGAGCCAAAATTGACACCCTTATTCTCTAATAAGTTTTATTTATTTATTTATTTTATGGACAGCCATGCAAATAACCTAGTTCTCAAAATTTGCCACTAAACCCTTGACACAGAAAAGACAAGGTGGGCCTGAGTTAATACTCAGTGGGTGCAGTTATCATAACTGTATTATGTTAATATCAAGCCCTTAATGATATTCACCCCACATTTGTATCGCGAGCCACCCCCTCATAATGTAAAAGAGTAGTCAAAGTGAATAAGGAGGGTGGTCCATGGAATAAAAAGGGTCAACATATCATCAGTAGCTTTCTCTATGTCCCTTTTCTTTTGTAGTGGTATATCCAACCCCCTCTATTCCCTTAGCCACCCACTTGTAATGTAAAATAATTTACTATGGGGTTGTCCAAAGGAAGGGTAAGGGGCTTAATTAGGTCAAACCCATTAAATTGGACGGTTGGATCATCCTATGGAAGAGACGTGCAACCATATAAAATCTATTTTGTTCGGTCAACATGACCAGTTGAACTAGGTAACATAAGGTTCTTTAATCTAATATTATATTTGGTAGGTGAGAACAAGAATATGTTAAAGGGTAAGATTATGTAAAAAGGGGGAAACTGATAATTACACTAATATATTTCTGTCCTTGTGAAGTGGAAATAGTAAAGCCTTATTTTCATAAAAGGGGAGATGTTATTTTCAACCTCCTTCATTTTATCTTTGGTCTATATATATATATATCACCTCATATAACTTATATGAGGTGGCGCTTAAAAACATAAGGGGCCCACTTTGTTTGGATGATCCAAAGCATTCATTTGATAGGCCCTCACATAGATAAGGTGTGCCCAAAAAATCAACTTCATAGGATCATCCTAACCCTTCCATTTGTGGAGGTTGAAATGGATGGGTAATAAACCTCCATAAATATGCCCATTTTTTACCTCCATAAATGGAAGCGCACTACAACAAAAAAACGTTTTTAGCACCGGTCATAAGACCACTACTAAATGTGTAGTTGCTGTATGTATTGGCAGCGGTTATAACCGCTATTAAAACAACCGCTACTGTATGTTATATGTAGCAGCGCTTAGAACGACTGCTATTTTCCCATATTAGATGCTAATTTTGGAATATAATAGCGGTCAGGACCGCTTCTGTTTCTATCACATATAGCAGCGGTCAGAATCACTGCTATTACTCGTTACCATATGACGAGGTTGCAACATATAGCAGCGGTCAAGACCGCCGCTAAAAGTAATAATTTTTTAAAAAATATATATTTTATTACTTAAAATTCCCAAAACACTAGTACAATGTACAACCTGCTTTACACACTGGTACAATTAGGGGTGTAAATGGATATTTGAAAATTCGATTACCATCCGCATCTGAATCCGTTTAAAGCGAATATTATCCGGATCCGTTTCAAGCGGATATTATCCGAATCCGTTTATGAGATATCCGGCTCTTAGCGGATGCGAATCTGGTAAATGGTATATCCGATCCGTTTAACATCCGAATCCGAGAAGTAAATCCTTTTTATTTATTATTAATAATATCATTAATATTTATTTTTAGTAATGACACACTATCTTTTGTTTCTAAAAGAAAAGTGAATTTTCTTCTTAGAAAAAAACAACAACAAAAAGTGTTTTGGGTAGGAAATGAAGTAATCTCTCATTTTAAGGGCATTCTTGGAGTTTGACATGGCTTCTGTATGAAGCAACAAATGTGGGCTGTAGGATGAAAGAGACAAATGGATGATGGTGATTGAAAGAAGATGTCATAGTTTCTAGAGAATTCTAGAGCAAAAAGGCCATATTCATTGATGGTAAATGGACGGCTCATATCAATTTTTCAACTTAGGGTTATATAAAAACCCAAAATGCAATTAAAAGAGGGAACTTCTAAGATTTGCAAGGAGAAGCAAGAGAGAGGAGAAAGGAGGAGGCTGAGACACCATCTTCGGCATTCCTTGGTGCCTCCAACCCCACCAAAATCCACCGCCGCCCCTCTCAACCTTCTCACAGCCACCTCCATCACCGCCAGTCACCTCCATCTCTAACCCAATCACCATCTCCATCCCCATTTCTCTTCATCTTCTACAATCAGCACTCATACTTCCCCTGTTCAAAATAGCCCAAACCCATTCCATCATGTACATAAAAAGAAAAAGAAAAAACCCAAAGACCACTACCAACACCATCATCCAGCCCCACCGCCTCTCTCTCTCTGCCTTTGTTTTAAAAGGAAGAAGAGGATCTCATATATTTTATGGTTTGAGAGTTAATTTTGTGAAGAAAAGGTAGAGATTTGGATTTAGGTTTTGGAAATTTTCTTCGAGGAGTAAGACGGAGAAGAAAGATAAAGTGCTGCAATAAAATGTTAAATTTTACCGGATAAACGGATACGGATAATATCCGAATTCGAAAAATATCCGACAGATACGAATTTGGTAATAGATATTAAATATCCGTCAAATTCGAATCTGAATCCGAATTCGGATAGTGTATACTGTAATCGAATTCGGATATAGCCATATCCGATTCGAATTCGATCCGTTTACACCCCTAGGTACAATGTACAACCTGCTTTACAATGTTTTATAATGTAGAACCTGTACATATATTGAGATCACATTCATAACCTGTAGAACCTGTACATATACTAGTAAAAGATGCACGTGTGACTCGGATATTTAAGAATATGGATTAGTACAGTTGCCAAACTTTATATTCACATAGCTAGATTTTTCCTTTTAAATAAATCAACCATTGAAGTTAGCAAATTTGTTTTGATCTCCCAAAAATTAGGAGAATTGAAGTGCTCGAAAAAATTCACTATGAAGTATGTGTTGTTACCCAAGGAATACACAATATAACAATCTCTCTCTCTTGGGTTCAAACATTCTTGACCCCACCACAGTACCAATAACAACAGCAAGCACATTCATCATCACATGCAAGCAACACTACCAGTAGCAGCAGTTCTTCCTCTTTTTGAGTACCTTTGGACCATACGCAAGTTTGGAGACTTGGTTTTTGTTGTTTGTTGATGACCTGACCGATCCTCAACTTTCCATGAATGAGCATAGCAACGGAAAGTGCTGGACAGACACTGGAACAGTGCGAAATTGAGTTTCTCGTCCGTTGGACCTGATCTATAGTTAGGGGGCCATACATACCAAAAGGTTAGAAGAAGGAATGCACATATAAGATTATATAACCAACCCACCCAGCTGCACGTCTTGCCTAGTGGAAGGAATTGATTGGCGAAGTTTGAAATGGGTCTTGCATGGGGCACCATTGTCCCTCTCATTTGTTTCACTGCCTTCTCTTCTTCCATCTGCAAAACATAGCTTCAAAATAAATTAAAAAAATAAAGCAAAAGACACAAGTGTTTTCTTTTGTTCCAACACAATCTAGCAGTTGCAAAGCAACACACAGTCAAACTGAGATATGGGCCTAAGCGGCCTAGCAGAAAGAATAACTAATTGACTACATGCATGTTTGTTGAAAGTGCACATATATAACACACATGTTACAAGTAATAAATACCATTTTTGCAATCCATCATCTTGTACCTCTTATACATCATTTTTTTCTCCTTGACCTGCACAAAAATGTAGGTTGTAAAATTGGACAGCCATTTACATTATTGGGTCGCAGCATATAAACTGTCTACACCCCATTTGATGTCTTCACACATTAACACACACCAGATGTCTCCATAATATACAATAGTCATTTTGGAAATAATATTCAATTGTCATTTTGGATAGTTTTTCCATGGAAGGGGGGAGGAACAGGGAGGGATGGAAGAGGGAGATAATTGAGAGGTCAAGATTGAAGCTGAGGGTGACAAGAAGCTGAAAAACAGGGAAAATACAGTTTTTGTTTTTCCTTATTTTTCAGCCACTTCACACAGTCTCCTCATTCATGTCCTCTCAATTCTTTCCCTCTCCCTCTCAAACATCTGGTAAGCTAATATTCCATGAAAAGAAATGCATGGTTACCAAACAGGGCTTTCATATAAAGAAGATGACAGACTGAATACCTTTTTATCAAATTCTGCCGGATCAAAAGCATGATGGTCCACATGCACGGCAAAATCTCAAACCTATGTGAGTGATTGGAGAGAAAAATATCAAACCTCTGTGAGTGATTTCCTTGCCTTCTTAGGAACCGGAAGTGGGTCGACAAAAGATTAAATGATAAGCTTAATCGACCTATCTAATAAAAAGTGAATTTAGGGGAGCTTTATTTATTATAGTTTAGTCACCACAGGATAATCGGTCATATATGGGAATCCTTCCTCTTTCCTGCTCTAACTGTTTCTGTAGAAGTTCCTGTGCTAGCTGTCTCTTTCTCCAGTCAATAAATATAAGCCTTGATTGTAGATGGATATACAAACCTCCGTGTGGAGATCGAAGGGATTGGGTTGTATATTCTTGGAATTTTTTGTTGCTCATGACGTGGTTCCGAGTTCAGTGAAAGCACCAGAAAAATAAGAAAGGAGCAGTTCCATAAGTAAATCAACAAAGAACATACAGTACTTCGATGAAAGAAGCTTTTGATTTCAACAGTCATTAAAAAAAAACTTTTGATTTTAATACCTTGTCAAAAAGAGCTCAACTATGGGTGGTGGCATTCTTTCATGTGTATCAAAATCAAGTTCCTGAGGTATTGTCCATTGGCGTTTTGGATAACAAAATACTCCAAGGTGTCCTCTGCTCTCGAATATCTGCAGAGATTTTATTTAGAGATGATAGTATGAGTAGAACATTATGTTTGTTAACTAAGATGAGAAGTCAGTGGGAAAGGAGCCATGGTGACCTTATCGAATGGCCTGGCCTGGCCTTCAATTTGGGCATCTTTTCCAGTTCCTCTTTCTCTAATTCTTGAGAACTTTTATCCTAGAATAAAAACCAAGTACTCTTCTTGATAAGAAGAACCAAATGGATTGAAAGACCAAAGCTTCAGAATTTGAGAATTGCCTTGGCAGACGCTCCCTTAGTGATGTTTCAAGAAGAGGGGTTTTTGGTTCCATAATCTTGCAAGGTTTTCCCTGATTTTGACATGTGCAGAAAACAATTTTCAAAGTTAGTTCACTGGATGCTTTGTGACTGCAGAGGAAAGGGCAATTAAAGGAATCAGAAGTTCAGAACAATTAAAAGGCTTTTGCTTGGCATGTAATTACTATAACAGCCCTAATGTTTCTCAAATCTATAACCCCGAACTAAATAAAATATGAAAGGTCTCAGAAAGTTTACAGGAAACTTGCAGATACTAAAAATAAGGAAAAAATAATAAAAACATAATTAAAAATACATGGGAAGCTGAAACCCTATGAACACCAAAAGAAATTCCTATTTATTTTTTGTGAAAGTCTTGGAATCTACAATTTAGAAACTTGGTGGAAAAGAGACAAATCCCTTAAAACTGAGTATCATAACAGTAGCAACACATGGGTAAAATAATACAAATAAGTATGCATTAAAAAAAATACCTAGGAACACATATCTTGATAGTGTACATGGGGGATCAGCTTTCCCTTGATTCTTTCTTGTCATTTGCCTTGGCTCACCACGACACATGATGGGCTAATTAAACACCCCTGCACAAAAGACCCATCATGTTAAATGGGGATGCTTTACTGCAAGAAAATAAGGATTTTACAAGCGTTTAAAATACAACCTTCAATGAATACAACACACGCACAACATTGTTTGCTGTCCTTGATGGGTGGTGGTTCCTGTTTTTGTCTCTCTTTGAACAATCCACATACCACCACCATCTCTTCCATCTTCTACATCCCAACAACCACCAACTCTTCCATGTTCTCCACCATCCCTTTAACTTATAATGTTCCCATTTGGAATAGACAACATAAAGACATGAAATAGCTTAAAGTTCATAAAGGTTCATATATCAAGTAAATATAAAGGTTCATACATCAACCATGGAAATGAAATAAACCCAAGTGAGTTAAGTGCTCCTTGTTTGGTTAAGTGCTTCATGTGTGCTTAAGTACATCAAAACCCCATACAAAAAGTTACTAAAATCCATACAAAAACTATAGGAAAGAAATAGAAAAAACATGCATAACAATGGGCCTTAAGTGCATCATGCTAGCTTGACCTGCACAAAAAAAAGAGGATACGAATGAGTAACAACTTCAATAAAGTTGAAGTAAATTCATCAATAAATAAATGTATCATGTACTTACAAATGAAGAAACCCATGCTACATGTCCTCCTGCGGCGTCTCTGATGGTTTTACGTCGTCCTGATGGTCTTAACAGAGGTTCATCACCCATCATTGCAACCTTGATACTAACCAGAGAGAATCCATCTCCCATTGGGTTTCCATTTACTATAGTCATCGGATCATCACTCACAAGAAGTCCCTTGGCCACTTCAAGGCCCGGTTGTTTAATGCTCATCAAAATACCCTTAGCAACATTAAAGAAATAAAGTCAAGTACATGTCCACTATAAAACGGTAATCGTCAAGAAAATGCATGATTTTTTTTATGGAAATACAAAAACCATTTATACCTCAGGGCGGGAACGACATGTGCTGCTACTAGAGGGGGAAGGAGCATCCACTTGTGAAGGTGTCCCCACGATAGGAGTCTTAGATATAATATGGTAGATACATCATTCAAAAACATCATATCACATATTTATAACTGTCACATATTTATAACTAACTCCTATTGAACAAAATTCAAATTGTACCTGGTTGCGCATGAAAGTCGATAAGAAATCCTCAATCTTTTGAGAAATTGCCTCCTTAAACTGGCTATTCTCCTCCCTAAGTTGTTCAATTACATCTCTCTGTTGTTCAATCTGTCTACAGTAATCCATGTGATTTGATGATGACCCAAATGTGTTAGTCGAGTTCGCACTATATCCCATCATCCGTACTCGGCCACGCCTTTTTGATCCCACACATTGAGCAAAGGTGTCATCCCTAGCAACAGTGCGGCTAGTGGTAGCCTCTGGATGCTGTGTTTCGTACTCTTTAAATTTGTTCTAGAAACAAAATAAAGATAACTTATAAGAAAATTACTCAATTAAACAAAAAAAATATAAATATAAACATTGTATACCCTAACATACCATCAGTTCCTCTGAGGCTGGATCAACAGGTAACCCATTTTTCTTAACATGAGTACGCTTAAATATTTCAGTGCGGCTAAGCTCCTCACCTGCCTCATAATGTATCATTGCGAAACTCTTACTTCCCGCAGTATGCATCATTTTTTGTTTGGACCTATTAGTCTTATTGGTTTTACTCTGCCCCTATAATTTGGGATCAACATAATAAAATTTATAAGTCTTTGAATGAAATAACAGGAAAACTAAAACAAAACATCTTACCTGACCCAGCGGAGAGCGCCAATGAATGCAAAGATTCAACCACTGTGTTTCAATTACTCTCGGCTTCGTGCATGGGCGATTTTTATCGAAGAATCTTCTTTTCATCTTACACTTCCAATTTTTCCATTTCATACCAATATTACTAAGCACCCAACTCTTATGTATCTCATGAACGTCGTAAGTTTGGTAAAAGGTCAATTAAAAAGTTAATAATACAATGGAATTACAACGAATGTACTAAGAAAATCTAATATAAAATTCATTTTCATCATACTTGAACAATATCCCACGCATCTTCTTTGTTTTCATTGGGCATTTTTCTCCAATCGAGATAGTCGATGGGCAACTTATCACCAATTCTCGCTATAGAACCCAGGAATGATGTGAAATTTCTCCCTCTTTTCCCTACAGGCCGGCTTAGCTCATTGAACTTCACTCTCTTCTTCTGGCCTTGTTTTCCCCATGTATCTATGCAGTAAGTCGGACCTCGAGTCCTCCTCGATGAGGAGGGAACATCCTGTGTCTGTGACTGTGGCTCTAAGGGCTGGGAGTGCGGTAGCTCATCTAGGTGGGGAACCATGTCATCCTGGTAGTGCGCCAGGTCAGTAGACGAATCTGGGTCCTGTAATTGTGACGATTGGCCTCATGAGATTCCATCGTGTCATCTTTGATTACCTGCACAGGATTCTCATTTGAGATTAATATTTAACAATGGCAGAACACTGGCATCGTCATAGAATTAATGGGAGAACAAAATCATAGAATTAACAACTATAAATAACAATTTAACGAGTTGACAATAATTTAACAAAATCATTCAATAATATGGCTGCGCTGATCAGGAGAATATGTGGTGTAGAAATAACCAAACTACCCCTACTTGAACCAAAAGACACAAAAGACATGCAAAATCAGTATCACATTCTTACCAAATTTACAGTTTTGACAAAGAAATAAAATTGATTTAACAGTGTAGTGATCGTACACTAGATCGTCCATGTCAACATTAGCATCATCATCGTCGTCATTATCATCTGATTCGGTATCACATTCTTCGTCATCTTGAATTTTTTGGGTCAATGTTTCCAAAGGTTCATCAATTTCTGTCCCAACTATATCTATCCGTTCCAATCTACCAATGTCTTCCAAATTTTGGATTTCCATTGCCTCGGTCTGGACATATTTCTCCTCATTTTCACCATGCACGTCATACAAGTCCCTAGGTTTCATCTTCACAACCACATGCCAATCTTTGTTGCCAGGGTGATCTTGTACGTAGAATACCTGCTCAGCTTGAGATGCAAAGACAAAAGGCTCATCGTTATAAATTTGTCGTGCCATATTTACAACCGTATAACCGAACTCATCTATTTTTATTCCCCTGTCCGGCGTTAGAACATCAAACCAATCACACTTGAAAAGCAACGCCTTTAGTCGTCCGTAATAGTTAAGTTCTATGATATCTGTCAAAACACCGTAATAACTAACATTACTCGCCATTGGATTCCGATCCTTAGAGCTTGAAAAACTTCTTGTACTTGCAGTGACGACAACTAGGGCTGCAACTCGGGTCGGGCGGGTCAGGTTTTGGAGAACCCAACCCTACCCGAGAAATATCTCGGGTTGGGTCGGGTCGGGTTTTTTTTCGGAAAACCCACGATTCCCAAACCCGGCCCTACCCATGATAAATCTCGGGTCGGTTCGGGTTTTTTCACGTTGACGCAAATTTTTAAGGAAAATTCTTGTTTGGCAAGGCAACTCAACTCATAGAAGCAGAAATTACACTCACATTACACTTGAATCAAACAATGATGTAATTACACTCACATCACACTTGAATCAAACAATGCTGTAATCAAACAATGTTGTAATTACAATCAAACAATGCTGAATCAAACACTTGAATCAACTCAACTCATAGAAGCAGAAATTACACTCACATACAGTAACAGTGGGTGCGTGGGTTTTCACTTTTAACTTTGGGATAATTACATTTACACCCCCTCTAGTTTCTGACACATCCACTTCCACCCCTATAGTTTAAAACGTGACAAATACACCCCTGTAGTTTCAATTTGTTTAAGGTTTGCCCCCTCAGCTGAAGGTTCGTCCATAGATTGAAGGGTTAGGATGATCCGATGGAGCTGATTTTTTGGGCACACCATATCTATGTCAGGACCCATCAAATGAACGCTTTGGATCATCCAAATAATGTGGGCCCCTACCTGAATCCAAACACTACCAAAAAATCATCCAAATAATGTGGGCCCACATTGTTTGGATGATCCAAAGTGTTCATTTGATGGGTCCTGACATAGTTAGGGTGTGCCAAAAGAATCAGCTCCATCGGATCATCCTAACCCTTCAATCTATGGACGAACCTTCAGCTGAGGGGGCCTACCTTAAACAAATTGAAACTACAAGGGTGTAGTTGTCACGTTTTAAACTATAGGGGTGGAAGTGGATGTGTCAGAAACTAGAGGGGGTGTAAATGTAATTATCCCTTTAACTTTTAACTAACAATAGAAAAAAATGTACATACTATAACTTATGTAACTCGGGTCGGGTCGGGTCGGGCCCCTTCAAACCCGGCTCGACCCGAGATTCATGCGGGCTTTTGAATGCTGAACCCGGCTCGACCCGAAACCCATGAAACCTGAACCCGACCCAGGCTATTTTCGGGTCGGGTCGATGCGGGTCGGGTTTTACCCGGCTCGAGTTGCAGCCCTAACGACAACCCCACTATTCTGTGTTTTTCTTAACCGTTCGCGACTCTTCGTGTGAAAGCGGAAACCTTTACTAAGAAACCCTTTGTATTTCGTAACGACAGTCGACGGACCTCCGGCTAACCATCTAAGCTTTTCTGATAGATGTTCACTTCTTGAATGATGCAACTCTTGAACCTATTCATAATTTGATTGTTCAATTACAAAGACCAATGTGTTTGCTAAAGAAACTTGAAGATTGGCGTAAGGTTCATAACAAACTTACATGTGTGAGGAACCAAGTTGGAAAATTTTTGTTGTGTGTGTTTTCTGTAACCCTTGGTCTAGCACGAGGATGCAACGTTTGAATATGTTTAAGGTGTTCTCTGCATACGAATTAATGTCTGTTAGATAAAAAAGCAGTAACATTTTTGCTCAATAAATTGTTAGACAATTTAATTGGCTTACTCAATAAATGGTTGAACTGTAGGGCAGTTGAAGAGAACATATCGATGTGCCTGATCAATTGTGATTTGATCTAAGGGGCATGACTTAGCGTAGCCTATACGGTGTCCTGCTACGGAAAAATAGCGAATCCTTCTTCTATTTCACTCGGAACATCCTCATAATTTCTAACTGGTCGATTCAACTTTGATTCCACACCTTCAAAATATCTTGAGCAAAACGTTATGCATTCTTCTGCCAGGTACCCCTCTGCAATAGATCCCCCAGGACGACTTCTATTGCGCACATATGACTTCAATGTGAGTAGGTACCTAAACGAATAGAACTTTTCATTACTTGGACTACGACAAATAACTTTCCAAGTATGAAATAAATTTTCATAAACTATGCATACCTCTCTATGGGGTACAGCCATCGGTACTGTACCGGTCCAGCCAACATTGCCTCGTCCGCTAGATGAATCGGTAGGTGCACCATGATATAAAAAAAGGCAGGTGGGAAGATCTTTTCCATATGGCAAAGTGTCAGTGCAATCTGATCTTGGAGTTTGAGGAGGTCGCTTACATTGAGAACTTTTGAACATAACTCTCTGAAGAAGTTACATAGTTCAATCAAGACGGAGCTGACATTCTTAGGTAATGATGAGCGTACTGTTAACGGAAGTAATTGTTGCATCAAAACATGGCAGTCATGGCTCTTCAACCCAGAAAGCTTGCGCTCTCGAACATTCACACGTCGCGAGATATTAGAGGAATAGCCATCTAGAACTTTGACGTCCTTCAGGATGTTGCAAAAAACTTCTTTCTCCTTTGGAGACATTGTGAAATATGCTGGGGGCAAGTATGTTTTGTTCCTTTCATTACTCATAAGGTGAAGAGTTCTTCTTAGTTTCATTTCTTGCAAATCTAGCCGTGCTTTTACAGTATCCTTTGTTTTTCCTTCAATATTTAGTAATGTCCCAATTACGTTGTCGCATACATTCTTCTCGATATGCATCACATCTAGGTTATGGCGTAGTAGGAGTGTTTTCCAGTACGGCAGACTGAAAAATATACTTTTCTTCTTCCAATTATGTTCTTTGGGAGGCTTCTCTTTTTTCTTAGCGGCGGAATTAGAACTTTCTTTGTCCAAGGGATTCTCCCCAGTTCCACTTTTCTTCTGACGGGTACCTTTCTTCTTTGGACCGGTATCTTTCTTTTTGCCAAATGTTATGTTAATACTTTGTAATTGATGCAATACATGTGTCCCTGACAGTGGCATCGGAGCTGACCTCTTTTCTACAGTGCCATCAAAAGCAGACTTTTCAAACCTAAATTTGTGGTTGTTCTCTAAGAAACGACGGTGACCCATGTAACAAAATTTTCTTCCATGCTTCAAACGAAGAGAACAAGTCTCCTTGCCACAAGAAGGACATGTAAGTTTTCCTTTGGTGCTCCATCCCGATAAGTTAGCATATGCAGGAAAGTCACTAATCATCCACAAAAGTGCTGCATGAATTCTAAAATTCTCTTTCTTCGATGCATCGTAGGTTTGCAAACCCGTCTCCCATAATTCCTTCAACTCTTCAATCAAGGGTTGTAGGTAGACATCAATATCATTTCCTGGACTAGATGGACCGGGAATTAGAAAAGACATCATTATATACGGTTGCTTCATGCACATCCATGGTGGCAAGTTATATGGAATGAGCACAATGGACCATGTGCTCTGAGCAATACTCATCGTCCTAAATGGATTGAATCTGTCGCTTGCTAACCCAAGTTTAACATTGCGAGGCTCTGAGGAAAACCACTGATGAATGTAGTCAAAAGTTTGCCATGCCGTAGAGTCTGCAGGATGCCTTAATATATCATCTTTGGTACGGTTGTCATTATGCCAAGTCATGAAAGAAGCCGTTTTAGTTGACATGTATAGCCTTTGCAATCTCGGCTTCAAAGGGAAATGACGCAGAATCTTTGCAGGAACTTTTGGGTCTCTTGAGGATGAATGAGTTCCATGATCTTCCAAATGCCCTTCAGTTATTTTCCACCTTGAAGCCCCACATATGCGTCACGTCTCCTTCTTGGAGGCTTCCTTCCAGAATAGCATACAGTCATTAGGGCATGCTTCAATTTTATCATAATGGAGGCCCAAATCCTGTAGACACCCCATTTTGCTCTACCTTAATCGATAAAGAAATTAGGGTTTGTTTTCCGTCGGTTTTCCAATGTCTTTCTTTCCCGCATCCGTTTGTTACATTTCTAAATATTTTTGGTCATTTCCGTCGTGTTTCGCATTTTCCCGCTAAATGTTGAGAAGGATTATTCAGAAAAATCTAAACTAGGGAGAATTTGTACCCGTTTGTGTGGGACCCGCTGGTGTGGGACCTGCTAGTGTGGGACCTGCTAGTGTGGGACCCGCTGATGTGGGACCCGTTTGTGTGGGACCCGCTGATGTGGGACCCGCTTGTGTAGGGCCCGCTGATGTGGGACCCGCTTGTGCGGAACCCGCTGATGTGGGACTCACCATTAGCATGACTTAACTTTCTCTACCATTTCCACTAACTTCATTTTTCCCTTTAAAATAACACCATTATCTCCATTACCATTATATATTCCATTATCCCCACCACCATTCCCACCATTACCATTATGTATTCCATTATCCCCACCACCATTCCCACCATTACCATTATATATTCCATTATTCCCACCACCATTCCCACCATTACCATTATATATTCCATTATTCCCACCACCATTCCCACCATTACCATTATATATTCCATTATCCCCACCACCATTCCCACCATTACCATTATATATTCCATTATTCCCACCACCATTCCCACCATTACCATTATATATTCCATTATTCCCACCACCATTCCCACAATTACCATTGTTTATTTCCATTATTCTCCACCACACCCACCATTCACATTATATATTCCATTATTCCCCACCACAATTCCCACCATTACCATTATATATTCCATTATTCTCCACCACACCCACCATTCTCATTGTTTATTTCCATTATTCTCCACCACACCCACCATTCTCATTGTTTATTTCCACCTCTCCACTAAGTTTTTCACTATATAAAGAGAGGTGATGAGAGGAGAAAAAAAAAAAAAACAACACATTGTTTTTGGATAGTTTTCTCTTTCTCTCCCTCAATATCTCTCACTCTCTCACTCTCTCACTCTCTCACTCTCACACTATCATTATCTACTTTCTCTCCTTATTTGTTTCTCCCCATCTCTCTCCTTTGTTCCATATAAAAAAAAAATATAAAAAAAAATAAAACAAAGAAAAAGAGAAAGAAAGCGGAAGCGGATCAAGCGGCGGTGCGATTTTCGAATTTTTCGGCTCTCGGATTCGGCGAGGATTTCGATCACAGGTAGGTACTTAATTTTTAGATTTTTCTAGAATTATTTGGTATATTTGCATGATTTTTAGTATTTAATTGGATTTAGTTGAAAATTAAATATGTATGCTCAAAATCATGATCTCCATGAGTGTTTCGAAAATAAAATATATACTAAATGAATTCCAAAATTAATGAAATTTCGTGGGAAACTAATATGATACCAGTACATTCTACCATGAAATTTTGAGAATTTTGAGAATTTGTTTGGTATATTATTTTATGCTTTCTTTGAAATTTACCAGCTTTTGGAGGAATTGTTACTGACATCAGATCACAACTAAAATTCTTAAAATTTTTACAGTAGTCTTCAATCTCACATTTCTAGTTACTGTAAAAGTTTCAAGTGATTTGGATCTGTTTTCATATGGGATGTAGGGTTAATTCATAATCTGGTCTGAAAATTAAAAAATCTGAAACTGATAGTAAATGGTTTCCAAAATTCATGAAAATTTCTCAGTATGTTATTTTTACTTATATCTTATTAATGTAGAAATTTCATTGAATTTAGATTCATATTTCTAGTGGTTTCTGTGTTATTTGTGCAATCTGGTCAATCAATTGTTAAATCGAAATTAAATATGAGCTTAATGTAAAAATCTGTAAAACTCTTTCCGTAAGCTACATTTCATCATATCTTGCTGCTGTAGAAATTTCAACTCATTTCGAATTCGTTTGCTACAATTTCACTTGTAAAATCACTCATATGTTTAAAATTGATAAAATTCATTGAAAATCCGAAATTAATTGAAAATCATCTGAATATTTCTAAAGAACCTTAAATCTCTGTCACACATTAACTCCTTAATCCATTGAAACAGAAATCTTAGGATCATTAGAATTCCCTGGAAAAATGGTCAGTGCATCCATAATCGTATCCCAATTGCAACCGATCTTTGACAATTTGAATACTTAAGCTATAGCATGTTGTTGGCTCCGAGGTTACTGTCCACGGAAATCCTGAGATATGCCAGGCAATAAGATGTTATAACCTAAGTATTAAATTGCGCAAGGAAAGAACGCACGATTCCCTTCCTTGGATGCTATTCTGGGCCGAAATTGGTGAACCCTAGAACCATTGGTAATCCTCAAGTGTCCATAAATCGAAAATCCATGAAATCTGAAATTAATTAACTTCAAGAATTTGAATTGATTTGTCTCGAGTCTTCCGGAACCATTGGATTATGGTTTCCAATCTAAGAACCATTAGAGCCCAATTTAGGAACACTAGTGTTGTGTCGTGTCCTAAGTTTTAGGGAGTCCTAGAGTTAGGAGTCCAGCCTCATCACGGACGCTTGCTATGAATAGCAACCGTACCATAGGTCTAGTTACACTAGTCACCCAATCTTTCCTTAAGACAAGCCTAGTAAACTAGGATGTAGGCAAACCTGCATTAGTCTAAGGAACAACTTGCATTCAGATAAGAATCATACAGCATCTTAGATGAAATCCTAAGATAATAAAATCCTCAACTTGAATTAAATAACTACTTTTAAAACTGTTGAAACAGTCAAATCCGTTTAAGTCGGTGTCCTAGTTGAGTTAGGCATAAGTAGCTTAGCTTAGGTGCACCGAACTACGTCGACTCTGATCCCAGTGAGGCTTGGGTACGTAGGCAGCTTGGATGTCTGACGGCATACCACCCGCGAGTCGGCACCACAACAAATTGTGGTGTTTTGGATATTAATTTTCTTGTAAATGCTTAATCAAATCATTTAGGGCTTTCCATGAAATTAGAATTCTAGGAGAACTTTCACTTAGAATGAATCCAGACAAATTAATAAATCAAGATACACATCTAGGATTCACATTGAAATTAGATTCTAGGATGCATGTCACTTAGTTCGCACATTAACATAGAGTTGAATGAGCCATTTAAAATAAATTTAAAAGAGTTAGCTTTTGGAATCGAAGACCGATTATCGGACAAGAATGGTGCATGTGGTGGATAACTCCCCATACCTTCCATTCTCGTAACCAGGTAGCGAGTCTAGATTTCTGGTTAATTATGGGTCCTAGATCCCACATCTAGGTGGCGACTCTGTCAGTCTCTTTCGTGTGGAATTCGGATTGCCTTAGTGATCCCAAGTCCACAGGAAAGACGAATTCAAATCAATATTAAAATGCACACGCCAATCGCGTGGGAACGAGAGACCAAGAGAGAGCGCGCGGCGGCTCGCGCCCCGCCCCTCTCGCGGGATCATGTCCCACACCTAACAATCTTCTTCGTTTTATAAAAGGAGTTCGGCAGTACAGAACCCTCAGGAACTGCCTCTTTCAACAATTCAAGCAACATGGTGAGTGATTTGTTGCTCCACCCATTGAGACACTTTATGTGAAACAACCGAACCACGAAGGACAATTTTGTGAACTTGCTTCCTGGGTATAATTCGTGTTCGGCATCTTGTAATAATTTGAAAAACTTCTCCGCATCAGCATCGGGTTTGTCTGTACTTGCATCTGTTGGGTCATCCTCCTCACCTGCCGGCCCATTGTCATCATCATGGCTCGTCCTTGGGTATATATCATGTAACACTTCATGCATTTCATCTTGTATAATCGGATCATTAGGCACTCGATGAGCATTAGGATTCATCGCACGAGACGACCCTTCCCCATGATAAATCCATCTAGTGTAGCCCATGAGCATCCCATTCCATAGCAAATGCTCCATGGCCTCTTCTTTATCAGCCCTTTTAACGTTGCCACATTTCGTACGTGGGCAGAATATCTTTCCTTCATGAGGTCCATGAGCAAATGCAAAGTTAAGAAACTGAATTACTCCTTCCTCGTACGCCGGATCATTCCTATTTTATCCAAAGTGCAAAAATAGAGTAGACATCTTAGTTACATTTGGAAAAGATAAATGCCTAACTAATCAAACCTTGGAGCCATTAAAAAAAACCTTGTCATACCTTGGAAGTTGAATCCAACTTTTATCCATGACTATTGTGATTCTCTTCGCAACAAAATGGTAACGATTGATCAATCCTATGATCTCAAACCATGAACATCAATGTCATTACATGCAACTAAGGATAAAAACATATGAGTAAAGAATAAACACCTCAATAATATGATCCAGAGCCCACTACCCAAGTATCCATTACAACTCAAGTTGCGACTAGAATACAATAAGAGCCACAGCTAACCTATAAATTAAGTAGAATAAATAAATAAACTGCAAATCAAGGAGAAATACTGAAATAATAAGATAGACACAAACTCACATAACTCTTTTGTAATCATAAGAAACATCCATGGTCCAAGACAAATGCAAGGATTTTTTGCACTATCTGGTGGTTCTGATATGACCCACATGCTGCACTATAGGCAAACATATACTCCAAAAATTTTATACAATGATACAATGCAAATTTCAAAGAGAATACACACCATGGGCAAGCATACATACATCAAGTTCAAAGTTTAGGTAAGACAGAAAAACAAAAGAGATGCAACAAATGCAAGAACTTGAAAGAACCCCAAGTGTGGAAATGGTAGGAAAAAGAAAGAAAGAAAAGAAACAATAGCTTATTATTTTTTCATGGGGAAGAGCTTGTTACACCACCCAACAGCCCCTTTATCCTTTTATTTCTTCCCTGTTTCAGCCCTAACATCTTCAATTAGCCACCCAAACAGCCCCTTGCTCAGCCACATCCTAGTTGTTCATCTAATAGCATCTGATCCAACCCTTCCCTCCCATATTATCTACTGTTTGATTGTACAAACCAGCCACCACTTAAACATTGAGAATAGTTAACATCCAACCCTATTTTCAACCCTCTCAACAGCCACAAAACTCCCTTAGTTTAGTTGCAACCCTTAGTCACATTATTTCGGCCATAGATTCCCAATCCTTATTTTCCTGTATCAGCCCACAACCCTTTTGCTTAAAAAAAAAAGAAATATATATTTGCTTTAATTTTTGCTTCCGCTACTCTATCCGCATATTTGAAATCCAAGCTTTTGCTATACACCCCAGCGTTAACAGCTTGCCCAACACACACACATCTCTAGATGCCCCTTCCTATTAGGTAAGCACCTCAAAGAACATGGATAAATTGAAAATCCTTGTCAAAGAGTAAGAACGAAAACCCTAGAAATGAAAAGAAAAGAATGAAGAAAATACTACCGTATGAAAAAATGGGTTAAGTTCTTGTTGTCGCAATTTAGACGAACAAGAATTGAAGAGACATGTCTCTAATTCAAGACGAATGCACTGATAAGAGACTAAACATGGATAAAGTGTTTTGTGAATAGGAATAAGCTCTTTGGATCATCCAACAAATGAGCTATTTGGATCATCAAACGAACAAATGTTGACCTGAGATCATGAGCAAATACAACCATCAAAATTTTAGGTTGAAGCCTGACTTGGGAGTGAAATAATAGAGTCCACAGTCATGAAAGAAAAAAAAAGCATGTACACATAGTGGCCTTGCGATGCACCCCAACAAAGGCAAGTGATAGGAACAGAAGTAGATAATAAGCTATTTAAAAGCGGGAAACCTAATTGGGTTCGCGCTAGCTTCTAATTTGTGGGGTCGGTTTTTTGGGAATTCAATAGCGGTCAAGATGGCTGCTATATCTAAATGTTAATATCGCTCCTATCTCAACACCTTTAGCAGCATTTTTTCGGGACCGCTACTGAAAGTCAGCCGCTACACACTTGTCATCTGACAAATCATATACACACTCGTCATTTGATAAATTAGTAAAATTTGTTGTGGAAAGGAAGTCTCCACATGTTGTGACTGCACATACAATCACTTGATGAAAAACCATGTGACAAAGAAGATGAAACTGTTGGTTCTCTAAAGAAAAGCAGAAGTAAGAAGAAAACGAGAGCAAATATATGCATGTATATATGCATTACTTGCATACAACATTCAGCCACATATCATAATTTCACATACAATCTCTTGATGAAACTCCCTACACATGCATGTATGCATTACTTGCATACATTATACGCATGTGCATTACTTGTATGCATGCATGCTTTACTCTACAGGTTATTTATCACTCTACACACTCATGCATGTATGCATTACTCCCTCTAAGAAAGAGAACCGGAAAAGTAGCATTACTGGATAAAGTTATTTATCCCTCTACATCACATTGATAGAGAGACACTCACCATCACTAAAAGGGCAATTAGGAACTCTAATCATCTTCACGCTCAGATTGCTCTCTAAATATACCGAGTGTGAGCGCATACAATACAAAATAAAGAATATAAAAGCAAAAATCTGCTTACCAAAAAAAAAAAAAACACAAATCAGCCACAAACTGATGTCTCATAAAAACCATTTAATAGAAATACATAGATCAGATTAATCAAAGAAAAAGAAGGAAAAGAGGGAAAAAAAACAGCAAAGTGAAGATTTGAATCAATCCACAAAAAAAATGCACTAGCTATAATTTGTATGATACAAATGACACCTTACATCCACATTGATCAAAGCCTAGTTGAAACTCTAGTT
The DNA here is from genome assembly GCF_043159265.1 of Tasmannia lanceolata. Lineage (NCBI taxonomy): Eukaryota > Viridiplantae > Streptophyta > Magnoliopsida > Canellales > Winteraceae > Tasmannia > Tasmannia lanceolata. The sequence continues at coordinate 17,897,012 of NW_027518697.1, read as the reverse complement.
GACCCAAAGCCTTGTTGAAACTACACAGGGATCATGACCAAGAGCCCTAGAGAAACCCTAGTTGAAACTAATTAACTGACACAATAAAAGTCATAGAGAAACCATATTAAGAGAAGCTATTTACCTTGGTCAAACCCAACAAAATACCTCTTTCTTCAAAGGAAATCCAATGGATGAGAAAGCCTAATCTTTGTCTGCAAAATAGAAAAAATACAAATCAGAAAACCTAGAAAGAATATCCTAATGGGTCTTTGCCCAAGTGGTCATTTGGATGCTTGGATTTTACAAACCCTAAGGGACGTTTTGATTTTTATAACCTAAACCCTCGATTTTGTAAACCATGATTGTAAAATCCAGGTTTCAGCTTCTTCCCAAACCCTCGATCACATATAACAAACCCAATCTTTGAAAGCCTCTTTTACAAACCCTAATGTTTGAATTAAACAGAAAAAGAGAAATACAGAGAGACATACCTATGAAGATCAACAAAAAGGGTGAAACCCTCAATCTCCCATTCTCATCTTCTTCAATGCTTCTTCCCCAAATCAGAGAGAGGGGGTGGGTATGGGAAATGGGCAAAACCCTAGATTCAAGCTCGAATCAGATCTCCAAAGCTTCTTCCCCAAATCAGAGAGAGAAGGGAGAGCAGAGAAAGGGGTTGGATTAGGATAGAAAGAGAGGGGATTAGGGTATTCTTTGATGAGGATGGGGGGGCAATGAAAATGTTTTGCTAGGGTTTTCTTTGATAAGGATGAAGGACGAGTAGAGAGAGCGGTTTGGTGAAAATGTTTCGCGCGGGAGGGGTGAAAATGTCGCGCGGGAAGGGATCGATTAGGGCATTGTTTAATGTAGAAGAAAAAAGCGGTCTTTCTTAACATTTAGAAGCTGTCATCATCGCTGCAAAGTTTAGTGCGTAATAGGACATTCCACAGCTGTCTAGACCGCTGCTAAATTAACTATTAGTAGTGGTTTTAATGACCGCTACTAAATGTCCGCTCCTAAAAATCACTTTTGTTGTAGTGAAGGGTTAGGATGATCCTATGGACCTGATTTTTTGTAGGCACCATATCCATCTAAGGGCCTTTCAAATGAGTGGTTTGGATTACCCCAAACAAAGTGGGCCCCTTATGTTTTTAAGCGCCACCTCATATAAGCTATATGAGGTGACACCTTAGGAACTCTATTCTCTCTCTCTCTCTCTCTATATATATATATATAGAGTTAAGTGAAGCTACACATACGTGTAGCTAACTTAGCTACACCAATGGCTTAAAATAAAGGTGTGCTGAATTCGTAATATCCTCAACAAATTAATAAGGAAAAGTAGTTTTTTCGTAATTGTCGTATGTTGATACCTCGTCTTTGTAGTTTTTTCCGTAATTGTCATATCCAGGTACCCGTTGTCTGTAATTTCCAAACACAACTTTACAACTTTACCACGTAATGATTATTATTGCTAGCTTATGTGGGTACTTATTATTGCTAGCAACCTTTCAGGAAAGAAGAAATAGTCTTTCCGTGCAGTTTTTCATCACATCTAATAGGACAAATCTCTGAACACATACAATTGCAAAGGATGGGGGAGACGTAGTCTTTGGAGAAGGTGGCTAGCAAATCATGATTCGAAGATTTTTCAAATAATTCCAAAATTCATACCTTTTTTACCCTTACAGCGGTAGTATGTACAGATATGTGGAGATATGTGGCGAGGGCAAAAACAGGTAAAAATCATCCACATTGACGTGTTAAATGGACAAAATTCTATCATTTTCTCTTCTGCTATATAGTAGTAGATATATATATATATTGCCCTCACCACATATCTGTACATACTATCTATGTGAGGGTAAAAAAGGTATGAATGTTCGGAATTATTTGCAAAATTTGTGGCATTAACACCTCTCTTGTAATTTCAAATCTTGATTTGCTAGCCACCTTCTCCAAACGCTATGTCTCGCCCATCTTTTGCAATTGTATGTATTCAGAGATTTGTCTTATTAGATGTGATGAAAAACTGCACGGAAATATTATTTCTTGAAAGGTTGCTAGCAATAATACGTAAAGAAAGAAGCTAGCAATAATAATCATTACGTAGTAAGGGAAATTACGGACAACGGGTACCTGGATATGACAATTACGGAAAAACTAGAAATAAGAGGTATCAAAATATGACAATTACGAAAAAACTACTTTTCCTTATTAATTTTTAGAGGATATTATGAATTCCGCACACTTGTAAAAATATTTTCAAATTCCGGGCACCTTCAGACGAACAACAGATTATGGAAACCTTTATAGATTGGAGGGCTAGGATCAGCCTATGGAAATGATTTTACGGGCACAACCTATTGATGTTGTGTTCCATCACATGGACGGTTTGGATCAACCTATGATGTGGTCCGTACAGTTCTTTATCGACCCGTGCATCGCACGGGGTTTTTTTTACTTGTCTAATACTATCTAGGAGAAGAGAAAAGGGAGAATTATTGTCCATTTAACACGTCAATGGGGATGATTTTTACTGTTTTTTGCCCTCCCCACATATCTGTACATACTATCTATGTGAGGGTAAAATCGTAATCTACATACGAAAAGTACCGACACAGGGTACCTGTCTATGACAATTACGAAAAGAAACTACCGAGAAGAGGTAAAGACATACGACAATGACGAAAGAACTACTTTATATTACCCATGCAGGACACTTGCAAAATATTGATGGATTCCGGGCACCTGAAGATGAACAACAATTATGGAAACCTCTATCTATTGGAGGGCTAGGATCAGCCTATATCGATTGGAGGGCTAGGCTAAACCTATGGAAATGATTTTATAGGCACAACCAATTGATGTTGTGTTCCATCACATGGACGGTTTGGATCAACCTATAAATCCACACAATTTCAATCTTACCCCCTTCCTTTATGTTTTTTTAATAAAAAATCTATAGGGTGATCTTAACCATCCGATTTAAGATGAACAACATATTATGGAAACCTCTATAGATTGGAGGGCTATGATCAGCTTATGGAAATGATTTTTGGGGCACAACCTATTTATGTTGTGTTCCATCACATGGACGGTTTGGATCAACCTATTATGTGGTCCGTACAGTTCTTTGTCTGCCCGTGCATCGCACGGGGTTTTTTACTAGTATATATATATATATATATATATATATATATATATATATATATATATATATATATATATATATATATATATATATATATATATATCAGAAGGCATTTTGCGGATGTCCTATTGCATGTGAGAGCAGCCACATAGGCTCACTTTTCATTCATGAGGTGGTTATTCTCACCTGCAAAGTCCATCCATGAAATGCCTTCAGCGATGGACGCTAGCAAATCCCATATATATGTGTGTTTGTAGCACGATAGAAATTCTTTGATTTTTCTCTGTTTTTCATTTGTTTTTAATTCGGGATTTTTTTATTTTTCCACAAATTCGGACCAAAGTGTCACCAAGAGAGACTCTCTCCTCCCCCATGTGTTAGCTCCCTGTGGCTACCTGTTTCTCAACCCTCGCCTCTATATCTACCGCCATGTATCTTAAGAAAAATAATATTTAACCGCGAAATGCCTTTGGCGATGGACGCTAGCAAATCCAGAGACTTTATAGTCCAGGTAAGAGAGACTCTGTGTCAGCATCTTGTACGACTCCAAGCTCTCCGAAGTCAGTTAAATGTGACATCCATGGCAAGTTCGATTGTTTTCGTCAATACGCCATGGGCTTCGTTATCTCTCTTATTGGCAGGTCTTCCGTGCTTTGAATGACTGGATACACCTTTTATGAACATCGTCCTCTATTGATAGCGTCATTTTGAGAGGAATGTGCCTTTTGTCAAACCCTAAACTATCTATATGCAATAAACAGACATGTCTGTATTGTTTTTATCGGCTGAAGTCGCAAAGTGCGTGGAAATAAAACTAGTGGAGCCTAGATTACTGGGTCTTCTAAACCATCCAAAAGTATAGCCCCCAAAATCTTCTTGTTTTAATGTTGAAGTTGCGTACACGAAAGGGTAGAAAAAAACTAGTGAGGATCCTGTCGAAAAAAACAAGTGAGGACAAGATTATTGGGTGTTATAAAGCATACAAAAGTTAGGCTCCCAAATCTTCTCCACACGATGATCCTAACCATGCGATCCATGAAGGTTTCTATACAACTAGTTGCAGTTCCGTGCAATGCACGGGTGCGAAAAAAAGGAAGAAAGAATAATTTGAAGAGAAAAAATAAAGAAATAGCTGAGTCATTACTCAATGATTCAATTGCCGCCATGGCTGAATCTAAATATTTCTTTGGATCTTCATCGCGGGTTATCACGCTGTATCAAATCCGAGCAAAACCCATTCCGACTCCTTAGCTCTCCAGAGTAGACCAGTTACCACGCGGTATCTAATCAGAGCAAAACCCGTTCCGACGCGTTAGCTCTCCTGTGTAAACCCGTTATATGTAATCCGAGCAAAACACGTTCGACGCGTTAGCTCTCCAGAGTAAACCCATTATTGCGCGATATCTAATCCGAGCAAATCCGCTCTGATGCATTAGCTCTCCAGAGTAAACCCGTTATCCCGCGGTATCTAATCCGAGCAAACACGTTCCGATGCGTTAGCTCTCCAAAGAAAACAAGTTATCACGAGGTATCAAATCCGAGCAAAACCCATTCCGACTCCTTAGCTCTCCAGAGTAGACCCGTTACCACGCCGTATCTAACCCGTTCCAACGCGTTAGCTCTCGAGAGTATACCCATTATCACGCAGTATCTAATCCGAGAGAAACCCGTTTCGACGCGTTAGCTTTCCAGATCAAACCCGTTATCACGCGGTATCTAATCCGAGCAAACCCGTTCTGACGAGTTAGCTCTCCAGAGTAAACCCGTTATCATGCTGTTTCTAATCCGAGCAAAACCAGTTCCGACAAGTTAGCTCTCCAGTGAACCCGTTATCACGCGGTATCTATTCTGAGAAAAACTATTTCGACACGTTAGCGCTCCGTAGTAAACCCGTTATCACTCAGTAACTAATCCGAGCAAAACCTGTTTTCACATGGTTGCTCTCTTGAGTAAAACTGTTATAATGTGGTATCTAATCCGAGCAAACCCGTTCCGATGCGTCAGCTCTCCATAGTAAACCAGTTTCGACGCGTTAGGTCTCCAGAGTAAACCCGTTATTACAAGGTATCATATCCGAGCAAAACCCATTCTGACATGTTTTCTACCCAGAGTAAACTCGTTATCACGCCTTATCTAATCCGAGCAAACCCGTTCCGACGCGTTAGCTCTCCAGAGTAAACACGTTATCACGTGGTATTTAATCGGAACAAAACCTTGTCCGACGTGTTAGCTCTTCAAAGTAAACTCGTTATCATGCGGTATTTCATCCGAGATAAACCCATTCTGACGGATTAGCTCTCCAGCATAAACTCGTTATCATGCGGTATGTAATCAGAGAGAAACCCATTCTGATGCTTTAGCTCTCCAGAGTAAACCCGTTACCATGCAGTATCTAATATGAGCAAACCCGTTCCGATGCGTTAGCTCTCCGAAGTAAACTCATTATCACGCGATATCTAATCCGAGCAAAACCTTTTTCGATACGCTAGCTCTCCATTGGAAACCTGTTATCACGCGGTATGTAATCCGAGCGAAACACGTTCCAACGCGTCAGCTCTCCAGAGTAAAGTCGTTATCATGCGGTATCTAATCCGAGCGAAACCTGTTCCTACGCGTTAGCTCCCCACAGTAAACCCGTTATCACGCAGTATCTAATATGAGCAAACCCGTTCCGACGCGTTAGCTCTCTAGAGTTAACCCATAATCACGCGGTATCTAATCCGAGCAAAACCTGTTCCGACACATTAGCTCTCCAAAGTAACCCGTTATCACGCGGTATCCGAGCAACCCCGTTCCGACGCGTTAGCTCTCCAGAGTAAACCCGTTATCACTCGATATCTAATCTGAGCAAACCCGTTTCGACGTGTTAGCTCTCCAGAGTAAATCCATTATCACGCGGTATCTAATCCGAGCAAACACCGTTCCGGCGCGTTAGGTCTCCCGAGTAAACCCGTTATGGCTCGGTATCTAATACGAGCGAAACCTTTTCCGACGCGTTATCTCTGCCGAGTAAACCCGTTATCACGCCGTATCTAATCCGAACGAAAACCGTTCTGACTCTTTAGCTCTCCAAAATAAAAACTTTCTCACGCGGTATCTAATCCGAGCGACACCCATTCCAACGCGTTAGCTCTCCAGAGTTAACCCCTTATGAAGCGGTATCTAATCCGAGCAAGCCCGTTCCGACGCATTAGCTCTCCAGAGTAAACCCATTGTCACGCGATATCTAATCCGAGCAAAATCCGTTCCGACGAGTTAGCTCTACAGGGTAAACCTGCTATCACGCAGTATCTAATCCGAGCGAAACCCGTTCCGATGCGTTAGCTCTCCAGAGTAAACCCGTAATCACTCGGTATCTAATCCGAGTGAAACCCCTTCCAACACGTTACCTCTCCAGAGTAAACCCGTTATCACGTGATATCTAATCCAAGCAAAACCTGTTCCGACACATTAGCTCCCCAAAGTAAACCCGTTATCAGGCGGTATCTTATCCGAGCAATCCCGTTTCGATGTGTTTCCTCTCCGGAGTAAACCCGTTGTCACGCGGTATCTAATCCGAGCAAAACCCGTTCCGACGCGTTCGCTATCATGAGTAAACCCCTTATGACGCGGTATCTAATCCGAGCAAACCCGTTCCGATGCGTTACCTCTCAGGAGTAAACCCGTTGTCACGCGGTATCTAATCCGTGCAAAACCCGTTCCGACGCGTTCGCTATCTAGAGTAAACCCGTTATCACGTGGTATCTCATCCGAGTGAAACCCATTCCTACGCGTTCGCTCTCGACAGTGAACCCATTATCACGCGGTATCTAATCCGAGCGAAACTCGTTCCTACGCGTTAGCTTTCCAGAGTAAACCCATTATCACGCGATATCTAATCTGAGTGAAACCCCTTCCAACGCGTTAGATCTCCAGAGTAAATCCGTTATCACGCAGTATCTAATCCGAGCAAACCTGTTTCGACCAGTTAGCTCTCCAGAGTAAAGCCGTTCTCACGCGGTATCAAATCCGAGCAAACCCGTTCAGAAGCGTTAGCTCTCCAGAGTTAACCTGTTATGACGCAGTATCTAATCCGCGCAAATCCTATTTTGACGTGTCAGCTCGCCAGAGTAAACCAATTATCACACTGTATCTAATCCGAGTAAACCCGTTCCGACGCGTTAGCTTGCAAGAGTAAACCCATTTTCACGAAGTATCCAAACTGCGCTAAACCCGTTACCTTGCGTTAGCTCTCTAGTGTAAACCCATTATCACGAAGATGTCCAATCCGAGTGAAACCCATTCCAACGAGTTAGCTCTCCCGTTATTATGCGGCATCTAATCCGTTATAAGATAAGAGAGAGATGAAGAAGCAGAGATTATTGACTTGCAGGGTGTCCGTAGCAGGCCTTGAAGATTTTTTTTTTGGTCGTTGGACGAATGGTTTCAATCATGTTTGAAGTGGGCCCACTTTACTTTCTAAAAAAATACTGGACTTCAGGTGCACACATGACATGGCGCATCATTGAGATTTTATCTCAATGGGAGGAAGAAATCTCAATAAAATATCAACGGAAATGTTATATTTTGATATTTGCACCATCTATCTTTTCTTCTTTAATTGGCTCGTGAGAGCTTCTAATATAAGAAGCTCAGCAGACACTAAAAGACAAGATGGGTTAGAGAAAATATCAAAATATGATAGTGGATATCATTTCCCAAATCTCTCTCTCTCTCTTCAAAATTTCAAAGTCAAAGTCGCAACGGGACCATCTCTCGTTGAAATTTCAAAGTCAAAGTCAGCAACGCTGCCAACGCATACTGTTTGGATTGCAAGAAACAAATTTCTAGCCGAGATGTTTTCTTGGGAATTTTTTTCTTCTTTTCCTATTTAGAGGGAAATGATAACTATTACCGTTTGTTTAGAAGGATATTATCATAAATTGAAGGCCCGGTAAGTAAAAATTGAATGTGTTTAGTTTAAGTTATCTTTTTTTTTTGTGCGTGTGAGTAAAAACAGTAATGGGCCGTTTGGATAGGCGGATTTTAGAATCCAGGTTTTTAGTTTGAAAACAGTGTAAAAGAGGGTTCATGATTAAGCTGCTACCAAGGTTTAAAATTTTGGTTTCGTACCTATTTCGGACCCCACCGAAATCTGAAATTTGGGTTTGAAATTTCGTAACAATTTTTTTTATTAAAAAAAATGCCCTTAAAACGAAATTTAGGTCCGAACCGAAATTTCTGAAATTTTGGCCAAATTTTGGTAATTGGCGAAATTTGGAATTTCGGTGTCGGTCCCCATCGAAATCCAAAATTTCGGATTTCGGTAGAAATTTAAAACAATAGTTGCTATATGCTGTCCTGACAACATTTCTTGGATTTTAAGTGAGAAAATCATGGCCCGTTTGGATACGTCCCATTTTGTATTTGGACTTGGAATTGAGTTTTGAATACAAAATGAATAGATCCGGCAGCTCATGTAGAGGGAGACAGAGAGGGAAGGGGGTACTTCTTAGTGGAGGGGAGAGGTTGAGGAGCAAAGAGGGTGAAGGAAACTGCCAGATATGTTGATTTCCAATTTCTTATTTGCACACCATATTTGGAAATCTGATTTTTTTCACTGTCAGTTGCTAAATTAGAAATCCTAGAATTTGATCCGATCCAAATTACAATGCAAAAAGGGCTGCAAATATGAGAAATCCAAATCAAAATCTTCTCGGCATCCAAACGGGCCCTTAGGTTTGAAAAATCTCTCCTGCTTCCTTAGATTTCTAAAACCTGGAATTGTGGGAGGATATACTGCTCTCTTGCTGACGGAAATAATGGCTAGAATTCAAAAACGACGGCTGATCAGCTTCTTCTCTTGTCTCTTAGCTACAATTTTGAAGAAAGTCCAGATTCTAAAATCCGCACATCCAAACTCCCCCCTAAGAAATTTTAGAAATCTTTTTCCTTTCCAAACTTTTTCAGAAAATTCCTGTAAACCAAATAATGCCTTGATGGTGATTTTCAAATAGGAATTCACCATTTATTATACGGGCCCACATTTCAATTTTCAAGGTTCTAGATTGCCGTATTACTAACCGTCATACGCACAGTGACTATACAGAGGGAGGACTTATTCAACGATCTGATCAGAGCCGTTGATCGTGTGGGCCACAGTTATCCCGAGGTGATCTACACTCTGCCTCTTTGAAACAACACAACAGTGAAAACGTCACTAGTTGCCAACTTTTGTCTTGTTTTAGAAGACAATAATACCCTTCCTAAATTTCCAATTATGTTTATTAGGCATGGGTATTTATGTCCTATAAATGTTAAGTAACATTTACTCTAGGGAGATGATATTTTCTTCAAATCACATTATGAGGGAGAGGGGAGCGGGAGGGGGAGGGAGGGGGAGTGGATAATATCATCTCCCTTTCTCTATCATTGAATACTTCAACTGTAACAGCTTCTATCATTGAAAACCTCAACTGCTAACAGCTTCTGTCATTGAAAACTACAACTGTTAATGGCCACTAGAAAATAAGAGGAAATCTAATTCATCCATTGGGCCCCCACCATTAAACTTCCAAAACTATAAGGATCCAACTGCAGAGAGTTTTCAAATATTAAATTAAAAGAGAAAACGGTTTCTATACACACTAGCTTAAAATAGGGAAATGATATCATCGCTCCAATGCTTTGATACTGATGCTCAAGTTTCTTGTCTTTTAGTATTTAAAGGGGCAAATGATAAATGCACCACTTTTCATTACTTGGGACACCCAGCTACACATTTGAAGGAATGAAGTGACCTGATTGCCACATACAATGCAATGCGGCTTGATGTCCCTAGTGACGAAAAGGGGCGCATTTATCATTTCCCTTTAAAATGCTTGTGAGAGCTTTTTGGGGACTGTAATAACCTTTTTGACAGCCCTTTAAATAATAAAGAAAGAATTGTCAACTGGTGACACAAAAATAACAAAATAGTGAATGGGTGACACCCTTTTGAAAACTTGTGAACGGAGGTCGAAACACCTTTTTCTGACATGGCCTTTTACCCAAATACCCCTCATGACAAAAATAACACGTTATAGTAGATTTTTCTCTCTCTTACTTTTCACCTACCAAAATTTACCGCCAACCTCTTGCAAATTTCTCCATTAACGCCTGAAACCCACGAAGTGTAAGTGAAGGTTAGTAGCTTATCTACTCTCTTAGGATTAGTGCTTCCATTAATGCGTTTGAACCCTGTCTTTAGTGTGTGATAATAAACCCTGTCTGTATTGTGTGTGATAACCCTATCTTTATTGTGATTGATAACCCTATCTTATAACCCTTTTGAAATGGTGACTTAGGGCTTGTGCTTCTATTATCTCTGAAACCGTTCTTATAGAGTTGGTACCCTACTAATAAAGTTGATATTAGTGTTTGATGACCCGAATATAGATGGTTTATGTAAACCCTTTTGTACATGAATCACAATTTTTTGCACTTGATAATCCCTTATTTGTTGTTGGTAAGTCCCATATATTTACCTGATAAACTTGTTTTGACAGTTGATACACCTCGGAGAGGCTTGGTAACCCCATTGGAGGGGGTTGAAAAGCCCTTGTACATTCTTGGTAATTTCCCTTTTACTCAAAAAACAACTTATAGTAGAAATTTCTCTCTCTTACTTTTCACCTACCAAAAATGACCGCCAACATCTTCCAGATTTCTCCATAAACGCCTGAAACTGACGAAGGGTGATTAAAGGTGAGTAGCTTATCTACTCTCTTAGGATTTGTGATTGTATTAATGTGTTTGAACCATGTCATTATTGTGGGTAATAACCCTGTATTTATTTTGCTTGATAACCCTGTCTTATAACCCTTTTAAAATGGTTAGTTAGGGCTTCTGCTTCAAGTATCTCTGTAACCCTGCTTTATAACCCATTTATTTACCAGATAAATACTTGGTACACCCCCGGAGAGGCTTGGTAACCCCCTTGGAGAGTGTTGAAAAGCCCTTGTACATTGTTGGTAACTCCCCTTCTATGTACTTGGTAATCCCTTTAGAAACTTGAAAACCCCCTTGTGTAGAGAGTTGAAAACCCCTAATTTGTAACTTGATTACCCTTTACAGAAGCATCCGTACGGACTTGAATCCCCCATTAGGTAGCTGATAATCTCTTAGAACACCTTGTGAACTGACTTTCAAACCCCCATTGAGGTAGTAAAACCCCCTTTAGAGTCCATAACCCCACTTATGAACTTGGTAACCCATTGTGTACACTTGAATACCCCTCAAGAAGATATGAAGATCCCCTTTTAGCAACAACTCTGTTTAGAACCCCTTTTTTGAATTTTATAAAAATGTCCGAAACAATGGTTTCTCTTCTTTTACACCATGATGGAGATTTAAAGGATGATGTTTCTTGGGAATACGTAGGAGGGAAGAAGACATTGTTATCTGTCAGCCACGGAATCAATTTCGACGAATTTGAAGCTGCAATCCGAAGAAGGATTGGTGTTATAGAAAGGCAGGTTTTACTATCGATAAAATGTCGATATGTTGTGGATCCATATATAGTCACTTTAATCGACGTCGATGATGATGATGTCCTCCAAACAATGTTAAGGATGTTTGACAAATACATGTTCAATTCTGTGATGATATACATAACTAAGAGCATAAATGACAAATGTATTAATTCATTGAATTCGTCAATGCTTCCCCCAAACAAACTCTGCACTAGGAGACCCTCTCTTAATCGTAGCATTCCTTCTACTTCGATTCCGTCCCAAAAATGTCTTCGTTTTGAAGTGGACTTGCAAAAAGACTACGAAAGTGAATTTGATGGGAGATATGTAAGTGAAGAGATCAAAGGTGCTCCAGCAGAACCTGTCATAAGGTATTGTAGTTCTTTGGCAATGTTTGAATACTTCCATATTTCAATTTATAATTCATATGGATCAAACTTGATTATATATTGCCGAACTATGCAGGTCTGAAATTGACTTAAATGAAACATTGGCAAGTGATTTGTATGGCAACCATGTTAGTGGAGGTATCGATGACTTCCAAAATGTGGGAGATCTTGAAGTGGACTTCAGTAATGTTTTTGAAGATGGTTTCTGTGTGAGGAGTTTAGATTTATAAGAAGAAAGAAATGATGATGGTAATGACGATGGTAGTGATGATGATGAGGAGGAGGAGGAGGAGGAGGAGGATGATGATGACGATTATGGAAATATCGGTGTTAGTCCATGCGCTCAGCCTTTCAGTGCAAATTCTCCTATCAGAGGGGGTTCTTCTATCAGAGAGGGATCTCAACCGGTTCCGACTGACAGTAGTCGGCCAATGAAAGCAAATGGGATGTTTGTTGGGGCCCATGATGTAGATACTAATAATCTTCAGTTTGAGCAGTTAACGGTTGGGGCAATATTTTCTAATATGCAACACTTCAAAAAGGTTGTCAAAGAGTACGCTATTCGGCAGAGGTTTATGTTCTTGAGGTAAAAGTCAACACCGAAGAAGTATGCCATTCGATGCAAGGTAGAGGGTTGCAAATGGCGTATAACGGGTACTAATCATATGACCTGTGTGTTAGTGAAGTCGTTTGTCCCCGACCATACGTGTAGAACTAAATTAAGGGGCAATGATCACCATCTTGTCACAGCAGCTTGGGTTGCTCAGACATGTTTACGCTTATTTGCTTGCCCAGATGATGTGAGGACGAGGATCGTACGAGAATATATCAAGATGCATTGTGGTATAATTATAAGCTATTGGAAAGCGTACAACGCGATGGACATCATACTTGAGATTAAGTGTGAGAATGTGGAGGACTCTTATCGAATATTGCCTGCACTTACAGTTCAGATGATGAGAAGAAATCCCGTCAGCTATATGCGTGTTTTCAGAGCCAGAGATTTACGACCTAGGGGAGATGATAGATTTGTTCGCTTATTTTGGACATTTGGTCCCAGCATACGGTCTTTTCATCGAACACTCAGGCCTATAATTTTGGTTGATGGGACACATCTGCGAGGGAAGTATCTAGGAATCTTATTGATTGCAATCGGGGTCGATGGTAACAACGGTTTATATCCATTAGCATTTGGGGTTGTTGAGACGGAGAACGAAGATAGTTGGAGGTGGTTTTTTATGTTGCTGAGGCAGTACGTATTGGCAGCGGAGATGAACATATTCACCATATGCTCCGATCGACAGAAGGGGTTGTTGCAGGCAGTGCCTAATATATTTCCCAATTCTCATCATAGTTATTGCATGCGTTACCTCGCCGCCAATTTGCGATCCGAGTTCAAAGATGTTCTACTTGAGAGATTGTTTGGAAAGCCGCACGGACTTTGAGAGAGAGTGTGTTCAGAGAAACAATGGACAAGATTAAGGTGAGGAATGAACGTGCACACAAGTGGATAAGTGACATTGCAAACGAACATTGGGCTAGTTTTTATTTTAAGGGGGATAGGTATGATGTATTGACTACAAATAGATCGGAGTGTTTCAATGCTGTCCTGAAGGATGCGAGAAGATTGCCGATTGCATCATTGGTAGAGCACAGTAGACATCAAACTACAGACTTCATTCAAAAGCGTCAGAAATTGGTTCATAGTTGGCAAACAAAGTTGACTCATTACGCAGAAGAACGTATAACATTAGCGAGGGAAGAGAGCCGCCAGTATATAGCTTATCGAGTTAGGGTTCATGAATATAAAGTACGGTCGCTTGAACATACAGATGGCGTAAACTTGGAACTTCGCACGTGCAGTTGTCGTGCATTCCAAACATTTGGACTCCCGTGTGGACATGCCATGGCAGCCATTGGCATCACAGATTTTGATGCATACGATTACTGCGAGAAATGGTTTCATGTAGAGAGATATCGAGATACGTACGCTGAAGTTTTGCACTCGACACTAGACAGGACCCAATGGGAATTAAATCTCGAATCCTTGATGACAATATTACCGCCGATTGCAAAGCGACCACCGGGAAGGCCGCGTACGAGAAGAACTGATCGCGAATTGAAAGGTGGATTACATTACAAATGCACCCGATGTCGACAACTTGGCCACAATAGATGAAGTTGCAAAGAACCACCCGTGGTAAGACAACAAGTTGACCAAACTGCTATTGGGCCTTCTGCACCCATACTCAGTAGGTCGGGCGTACCTTGCCAAGCTCCCTTCTTTGTGTAAGGGTGTAATTGAATTTTTTGAATGTTCTCAGATATTGTGATGACTTCTTTTTTGTTATTTTGTAAAGAATGGTTGTAATTGGAACATCAATACATAAACAATGAAATGAATTTTGTGGGAACACTAAATGATGGATATAGATATGCTATTTGTTCTCTATTTAGTTGTCGCTCTCCTACATCTAGACCATGAAAAGGGACTTATCAACAATCAGAATTGGATTACCAGCACAAACAATAGGATTATCAACCGATTCCCTAGGTTGATAAAGCTACTTGATGTTGGAATTCAGGTTATCAACTCCCTCCAAATAGGTCATCAACCAATCGGAAGTGAGGTTATCAACATACAAAATGGGATCATCAACCCATTCCCTTGGTTGATAAAGGTACTTGAATGTTGGAATTCAGATTATCGACTCCCCCGTTATCTCGTGATATCTAATCCGAGCAAACCCGTTCCGACGCGTCAGCTCTCCAGAGTAAACCCATTATCACGCGGTATCTAATCCAAGCAACCCGTTCCGTTGAGTTAGCTTTCTAGAGTAAATTCATTATCACGTGGTATCTAATCCGAGCAAAACCCGACGCGTTAGCTCTCCAAAGTAAACCTGTTATCACACGGTATCTAATCCGAGCAAATCTGTTCCAACGCGTTAGCTCTCTAGAGTAAACCCGATATCACACGGTATCTAATCCGAGCGAAACTCGTTCTGACACGTTAGCTCTCCTACATAAACCTGTTATTACGCGAGATCTAATCCGAGTGGAACCTGTTCCAACGCGTTAGCTCTCCAGTGTAAACCCGTTACCACGCGGTATCAAATCCGAGCAAACCCGTTCAAACGCGTTAGCTCTTCAGAGTAAACCCGTTTTCACAGGGTATCTAATCCAAGCAAAACCCATTCCGACATGTTAGTTCTGCAGAGTAAACCCATTATCACGCGGTATCTAATCCGAGGAAACTTGTTCCGACGCGTTAGCTCTCCAGAGTAAACCCGTTATCTCATGGTATCTAATCCGAGCAAACCCTTTCTGACGCGTTAGCTCTTCAGAGTAAACCCGTTATCACGCTGTATCTAATCCGAGCAAAGACATTCTGACGCGCTAGCTCTTCAGAGTAAACCCGTTATCACACGATATCTAATCCGAGCAAACCCGTTATGATGTGTTAGCTCTTCAGAGTAAACCTGTTATTACATGGTATCTAATCTTAGCAAACCCGTTAGGACGCGTTAGCTCTCTAGGATAAATCCGTCTAAACACGGTAGCCCTTCTAGAGTAAACCCGCTATCACACGGTATCTAAAGCCGAGCAAACCCGTTGCGACACGTTAGCTCTCCAAGGTAAATCCGTTTGAACACGGTAACCCTTCCAAACCAGAATAAACTAGTTACCAAATGGTATCTAATCCGAGCGAACACATTACGACCCGTTATATCTCCAGGGTAAGTCCATCTGAACATGGTAGCCCTTCCAAACCAGAATAAACCCGTTATCACACGGTATCTAATCCGAGCGAACCCATTATGATGCCTTAGCTCTCTAGGGTAAGTCCTTCTAAACACGGTAGCCCTTCCAGAATAAACCCGTTGTCACATGGTATCCAAATATGAACTAACCCGTTCCGACGCGTTATCTCTCCAAGGTAAACCCGTTCCGACGCTTTAACTCTCTAAACCAGTGTAAATCAGTTACCATATGGTATCCAAATCCAAGAATTCTCGTTCCGACGTGTAAGCTTTCCAGTGTAAGTCCATTTTTATGCGGTAACCGTCCAAATTGAAATTAGTCTGTTTCCATGCGGTGATCCTGCAAATCAAATCAATGCCCGAGCTAGTCCTTTCATACATGGTAACTCGTCAAAATCATATATACTGTCGAAACACAATATCAGATTAAAATTATGCGTACGACCCGTTGTATCAATCTGCAGGTGTCACTCTGACATTCCTATTATTAGTGTCCTCACTGGATGTCAAAATGACATCCCCTGAGGTCCCTCCCCAAATCAGGTGTCCTTAACCTGATCCAGAGGTTCCTCCCCAAGTCAGGTGTCCTAAACCTGACTTCCGTTGACCCTCCCAGTTGTTAGTAACAACGACGTCCATCCCAGGGCCCGTTCTAACGGTCGTATTTTCAAAACCCAAAAAACCGTTAGCGAGAGGTTTCCACTCATTGACCTGACAACCAGATTCCTCTGTGAGGGCTGCACGCCTTAGGATCCAATGTGAATCTTGCAAGCTTATCATTAGTCTCCAGTGACAAAATTTTGATGTCTTCTTACTTTGGAATTCAGGTGCCTTGCACCCTCTAGCAAAGAGGACCATCTGTAGAGACCCAATTTTATCAAGGTGGTAGTAACGATAGGTGTTGCGAGGAAGAACCCTATGACATCCCAGAGCACCACTTGTGTTTCTCTCAATCTCTCTTTGGGGTAGCCAAATGATTTCTGAAAGCCGTTTTAAACCACTGGAAAGCTTGTTTTAACACTGCACCCGCCTTTTTTGGCAAACCAAAAAGCATGTTTACACAGCACCCGCCTTTTACGGCATAAACTGGTAAGCCCGTTTGCACACGGCATTCCAATCGCTAAGTTAACTTTGGGTCAGAAGCTTCTGTTTGCACCCAAAGAACACTTTGTTTCCCAAATATCTACGATATTATATTCATTAGAAAGCTCCTGGAACAAGAAATCTAACGGATCTGACCGTATATGAATCGGAGTTCAATCGAAAAAGTTACAGACAATCGAAACTGGCCAATAAGAGACGAAACCATATAAAACAAAACCAAAGAAGAGACGCAACATCGCGCGACCCGGGGACGACATCATTTGGTCTTATCCAAATGATATCATCCCAAATTTGGGTTCGACCCAGATATTTTTACCCCCCTGCACCTATAAATAGGGGGTAAGAGGTTTTTACACCTTCTCCTCCTCTCTCTCTCCTTTGGTGGTTTTTACACCATTCTTCAGTGTATACACCCCCTTTCGGAGTATTTTCAGACCCGGAACCCCTGCAGAAATCCAAAAAAACCCCTAGTTAGCTTACTTTTTGGAAGAGAGAAAGTAGAGAAATACTAGGTAGCTCGAACGAGGCGTCGGCACTCCACCGAAATTTAGATGGTTCGGAGGGACTTTTCTATTTTGCGCCGCTGTTCTGCCGAATTTCGCAGAACTACTAGATGCTTTTCAATAGCAGCGCCGTTGTTCTGCCAAAATCTCGACAAACTCGGAGACTTTTCAGCTATACAGCGTCGTTACGCCGTCGATTTCTCCATAACTTTGGAGACCCCTTTTGCCAACACAGCATCGTTGCGCTACCGAATTTCGGAGAACCCAACGCCCTATTATCTAAGTAGCGTCATTGTTCTGTCGAAATCTCGGCAACTTTCAAGTCTCTCCCTCCCAATCAAGCACGGTTGCGCTGCCTAATTCTCTTGGTAAAATTGTATTAATTTACCAAGTTTTATGCAATTTCCTTTACAAGGAAAGGTACGAGGTGGTGACATTATAAACACCCCGGCTCCCATTGCCTTGGGTTTATAATATAAATCCCTCTACCTTTCTCTTACTTTCTGTAATTTTCTTTACAGGGAAAGGTACGACGTGGTGACGTTATAAATACCCCGACTCCCATTGCCTAGGGGTTGTAATATAAATCCCTCTACTTTTTCCTTACTTTCTGTAATTTCCTTTACAAAGTAAGGTACGAGGCGGTAACATTATAAGCACCCCGGCTCCCATTGCCTAGGGTTTATAATACAAATTCCTCTGCCTTTCTTTTACTTTTTGCACTGTCTTTTTCCGTTAGATTTTAGGGGCCTACTTGGGATATCAGTTGTAGTACCCCTTCGGGGTTTGTAACATATGATCTCAAACAGGATCAAACCGAACGCTTATTTTCTGAATTTTTCTGTAAATTCATTTCATTTACATCCTGGAATTAAGCTCAACCAAAATAAAGGATAATTCAAATCCTTCAAAAATGCCAATTTAATTTAAGAGACCGGATTAATCTGGGCAAGAGGGGTGCCTAACACTTTCCCCGATTGTCACCATAACCCTTACCCAGATACCTGTAAGGACCGTGCCTTAAAAACAGATCAAAATATAAGGTTCAAAGGCCCAGAGCAAAAGAACCACTTTTGTAAGCCTAATGGTTCTCATGGGTTCAACTAATCACCTTGTTTTGATGATCAACAAACCTAAATTGATTAGTCCTTTGTGGACTGATGTGTTGCCTTGGAGTGTTGTGCTATAGACAGGTATTTCACAGGCTTACATATGCTAGCACACCACCATAGATGACCTATTCTTGAAGATGAACCAAACACAAGTCAAAGCCTTGGAGGAAAAACCAAGGAGAAGCTCAACATCAAGCATCTCTAGCATTCGAACAAGCAAAGGAAGATCATTGAAGGCCAAAGCTTAAAGATCAACATGCAAAGGAGCTTGAACACATTGGTGGCATCATCTTTGGAAGATGTCAAAACAAGGAGCTCAAGTGAAGATCCCACAAGCAAGCTAAAAACCATATTGAAGATCAAATGAAGATTGGGTTAAGAGTTCTTTCAAGAGAGTGTTCAAAATGGTAGAATGTATTTGTGGAACCCGATCCTGAGGAGGACTGTGCCGAGGGACGCGAGATCCCTCCTGCGATCCTCTAAGATCTCCACAACGTGAAGGAGAGCTCTGCCAAGGAACTCTCGAAACAGGTGCCACCCTCACAGCATAGCATGAGTGGCGATATAAAAAGAAAGAGATACATCCTGATCCGGAGCCAGGGCTCGAAACCAAGATCCGGAGCCGGGGCTCGAAACCGAGACACACCTAAAATAAACTCAGAGTCGCCATCCATGGACAAGCCATGGAACCAAAACAAATGCTCTGTTTGCAATGGATAACCAGAGATACAAAAGGTCCGTGCCTGATGACGAATGGAGAAGGTCCGAAGAGCGCCCCCAATTCGCCCGAGTGCGAACACTTGGTCTCTTATGCAATTTATTTATTAACTTCGAAGAATTTTGGGCAAAAATCATGTGAAATGGGAACAATCCTCAGGGGTCGTCTACCTAAGCATGCATTTCCTGAGGATAAAGATAATAAAATAAAATGAAAGATGTGCTGCCTAAGCATAGCTAGGTTATGAGTGACATACCTAACTGGTGTCTAAGTTCTGGTGGACGAACACATGCATGCTACAACTACAAGTATAAGGTCTGCACAAGAAAGTAAGAAAACACAACACAATATACAACATAACAACACAACGAACCTTAAGACTCTAAACGATTTAACCCGAGTCCTCGGATGGTCTGATATTCATCCAAAGAAGCCTACGTATCCCCGCCTCCACGAGAATCAAGGCAACGTAGTTCTTCGCGTCTATTCTAAGCTAGGATGCCTAAGACACCTAGACCTCTATCCTAGACTCGATCTAAAAGACCGGACCAGTTCTTAAAGCTTCTTGTACGATTATTTAAATTCCAGTGAATTGTAGATTTTAGGACACCCTATATGCCCTAACTAAATGCAGGTTAGCCCTAAGCTAATGCAGGTGGTTCCTACAACCTATGTGTAACTAGGCTGCATTTCCTAAGGAAAACAATGGGATCACTAGCGCATTCTAGACCTAGTCATCAGTCGGCGATGTGAATCGCCAACTGACCGGACGGAGGCGCTCCTATTACTCTAGGACAAACCCCTAACTCTAACACAAACACAAACAAACCACACAACACATCAAAGACAAACTCCTAACTCTAAAACTCTCTACCCAGGACAAACTCCTGACTCTAGGGGAAGATCTTTGGAAAATAAGGTTTTCAAAGGTTTTTTGAAAGATTTTCAAAGTTTATTTACAAAAGTTTGGCTGGACTTGGGATAAAGATCCCGAGCTGCACTACGTACCTCGTGGGAGAGGATCAAGCCAACGTAGTTCGAAACGAACTCTCAAACTACGCTTCTAAAATAAACACTCAACACTTCAGATTTTTTTAAGGTTTTCTTATATTTTCAAATGTTTTTGATATTTTTAAAGCTTTCAAATGTTTTTGAGTTTTAAATTTCTAATGTTTTTGGATTTTAAAGCATTTCCAATGCTCTAAACCTTTAAATGTTTTCAATCTTAAAGGGGACACGCAAGTAATACCATAAACTAAGGCAAAGCCTTAAAGCAAAAAGGGGAAACCCCAAACAAGCAACAAAGGTCTCAAAGAGACGATCCACAACAAGAAACTGGCGTCTCAAAGAGACAAACCACAACAAGAAAGACGGTGCCCCAAGAACAGAGAAAACAATCTAAGATCCTAAGCAGGGAAGGCTCTTATATGACTGAGTTAGTCTCTAATGGAAAAACTCCTAACTAATAACACTAGGGAGGAAGTACAAATGAGTCAGAGACTCTAATAACACTATGAATGAGTCAAAGACTCTCTAATCAGGGCTGACTCCTATGCGAATGGACTATCGAATAAGGAGAAGCTCACAAGTAAAAAGGAATAAAAGACCCTGTGCATAGTTGGCAAAGGTGAAACACCCAGCCGGGCCGGACATCTACCTAGCCCTAGGGTGCAACAAATGTGCAACCCAATACCCATAAGGGTAGGGGTATGCTGCCAAGCCGAGTAAGGTGTTCTCCCAAAACCAAACAACGCACAAAGAGGAGGTTTAGCAAGGGAATGAGACCGGGCGGGTCTAAAAGGAAATAAAAGACTTTGTGCATATTTGGCAAAGGTAAAACACCCAACCGGGCCGGACAGCTACCTAGCCCTCAGGGTGCAACAAATGTGCAACCCAATACCCATAAGGGTAGGGGTATGAAGCCAAGCCGAGTAGGGTGTTCTTCCAAAACCAAAAAGCACACAAAGAGGATTAACGAGGGAATGAGACCGGACGGGTCTCCCAAACAAACAAAGATGGGCTCTAAGCAACCTTATCATTGCCCTTGCAAAGAAGGAAGCAAGGCTAAGACAACTAATTTACCAAATTGGTCTCTAATTAACAAAAGAACAAACTGAGGTGCAATCTCAGAGAGGATTCTACAAATGAGGCCTGCCTCCAAAGGAAGATTGCCTAACGAGACAGAGTATGTCCCCCGGCACAGGTTATAATATCTAAAGAAATCTAACAGAAATCTAAAAGACTGTGCTAGTCTAATCAAAGAGAGAGGAAAATACTACCAGATAATCGCAAATTCCAATCAATTATTATAAAAACAAATCAAATATCAGCAAAATATGATCTACAACTAAAGAGTGCACAATCTGTAATAATAGCAATCATACAATGATAAACAACATTAATTAGTCCAGACCAGCCGCTGGATAGCCTAATAAAGCAAGAAACAACATTAAACACTTCTATGCCCAACCACAAGTACAACTGCCCCGATATGGGGGTGAAATCAGATGATGCTAAAGTAATCATCTGATATCACAAATACACAGGATAATATTCCTACAAACCGCCTTGAAATCAGACAGTACTCATGTCGATAATATCGAATAGAGTAGTCATCTGATTTCCTTCTTCTTATTAAACAATATATTTAAATAAAATTAAACAAATATGATAAGCTTCAAGATAATCTCACCTGAACAGTCCATTTATTATTGTCTTCAGAACCTAACTCAATGCTTAAGGTAAGAAGAGTATTAGAAATATCAAAAGATTATGATAATTCCAATTAGTAAAAATTTCAGTGTATACAGGGGACATCAACTTGTGTAGATTCAAGTGCAAAAAAAACGGTGAGCCACAAAACACAAAGTCGGGCTCCAAGTAACCTTATCATTGCCCAGAGAAGGGTTCTTTTTTTTAAAAAAATGGTAAAAAGAAATCCAAAAGGCTGGATAGGACTACTAAACAAAAGAGGGGAGCGCTACTTGGATTGAGCGAGTCCCCTAAAGATGGGCTTGGGCTATCGCCTTCATCGCCCCTTGCAATGAAAAGTTAGACATCTAAACAGCTAGATCATTCTACAGCTCATGAGAATATCTCACATGCCAACATATGAGACAAATACTATGGAATTAACACATAGTAAGATAGATGTTATCATTAAGAAACGCTGACATCACTATGATACACACTTTCAGTTCAACTGCCATAAATGCATCATGTACTCGGAAGTAAAAGGCCTACCACATGTATATGGCCATTAAAATACCAAAGTAGAAAGACATTATTAATGATGCACCAGCTTTAGAGTGTGATAATAAGCAATAATTTCATGTGCAATAATCATTTGTTCACTTAGACCACAAGAAACCCGACTAATATAAACACTGTTTGGATAAATCTATTCTCCTTCAGGGACAAAATCCAAGTTAGCATAACCCATTGTTATTTAAGATATGTATTAATATTAAGGTTCTTTGAAATATAGCGTCATAGATTTCATATTCCCTCCTCAGTTATATATATAACATTCAAACAAACAGGAGTGCTGGACTGAACTTGCAATGTGTAGCATATGAAATGAAGAGAGAAAACTAACTCATGCAATACTGATTATTAAGAGAAAAAAAAAATGAATTTTATACACCTATTGATACAGACATTAAAGGGGAAAAATGAATTTGTACAACTCCTAATGTACACAATGAAGAGTAGAACTAAACTCGCAGCTTGTTGTGCTAACCGAGAAGAAGGGAGCTGAACTTGTGCAATTTCAAACCACAAGCATGCCAGTATTAATGTTCATTATTACTAGCAAACCCCTGTTTTGACAAGCCACCCCGAATTTACTTCATTCCTTTCGTTTCAGTTTACACAAGTAATATGCTCACAGCAGGATTAACAAATCAAGTAGCCAATGCAATCATTTCCTCACTTAATATTCATATGAAGCTTATTTCAAATCCTGCAACTGTACATTGACATGTAGAGACATTCACAAAAGCATGTATACACTTATTCTCATAGCCATGTGTACCTTCATACACATACCTACACCATGTTACTGTCCTGCTGCATGAGAGAACAGCCATATAGGCTCATTTTCTTCATGCTTCATCTCATTTGTCTACTTCATTTAAGCTTACTGCTCTATTATACAACAGCAAATGGGCAAGGTTCATTCAATCAACTAAATGGGGCTGATTTATGGGCTGAGTTATGGACAAAACAGTGGCTGAATTGTGCTTACGAACAGGGCTGAGTTAGTACAAAACATGGGCTGATTTATGGACTGAATTGTGATAGGACTGGGACAGATTCAGGGGCTGGACTGGACAGAGAATTGGGACAGATTCAGGAATAATAATAAAAAAAATATGAGGGGTTTAACTATTGTAATGAGAGTTCAAAAGAGGTTTGATCAAATAAATTCTTCAAACAAGACTGAAACCACAGGATGATAGAATGCACTTACAACTCTTTGAAGATGAAATTTCTTGGAGTGTATCATGTAACTCAACAGCCATAATGAAAGGTGATATCTCAGCAACCCAAATGCTATTAGAACTATATCTCTTATCAAACAAAGCTATAAAACACGCCTGTCGCAACTTTTACATCGCACCATCCACACAGCTACCCAAGGCATGGTTAGACAAACGAATAGAACAAGCTAAAAATCATGAGTACCAGAAACTAATGGCTACACTAGCATTTCTTCTAAAAAAAAAAACAAATCCATAAGAGGCGGTCCTGCTCACACACGCTCACTCTCATATGCAAAGCTATGGTCAGCAAGAATAATATGAGCATATATATATATAAATCACCATTTACAATCACCATGCCCTGTTATGGATATGAGTATTCCCGGTTCAAATTATTTTTCAACCCAAAGGAGACAACAATTCCAATAACACAACACACCAATTTACTGAGATTAAATTCATTACTTCCTTACAATGAATTGGTCATGAGTAACCAAAATAAAGGAATACAAACATCAAGCAACACACAAGAGTCCAATAGATGACAAAATCTATGGTGAATATTCTACATTTGGACAGTGATATCCAACACAAACGAAACAAGCTACAGATCCTTCCTATGAACCACATCAGTATATTTTCCACCTCTCACCATGATTAGTTTAACTCCCTATCTAGCTCAAACATCGAGAAGAAGTAAAATGCCACCAAGCTGAACTATATCATATTGTTATCTCTTTTTAGAATCAAACCAAACCAAAGAAATTAAAGGGGTCAAGAAATCAAGGAGCCTGCTAAACAACCGATCCAAAGCAAGAGAATAAAATTTAAAAAAAAAAAAAAAAAAAAAAACAAAGCTCATACCTTCGACACTCGCAATGCAGGCAGCCGATGCTCCAAAACTTCCTGTCTTGGGGATGACCAACAATAATTTTGAGTTATCTCTTCTTCGCTTGACACCTCAGTTTCTTTGATTTTTATTTTTATTTTTCTCAATAAAAAAAAATCAGCAGGACCCTCTTGAGAAAATGACAGAGAAATGGGAGAGATTGGTTTGGGTGGAATCTGTCAAAGATAGTGGTGGATTTAGAAATGGAGAAAAGGGGGTTGATGGAGGAGGCCGGTGGTGGAAGAAGGATGGTCGGATTCCGGGCCGGAATCTACGGATTTTACCGGTAGAAAAGGAGTTGGGGTTGAAGGAGATGGATGGGGTTAGAGGTTGATGTGGGTTTGAGATGGGGTATTGGATTGTGCGGAGAAATGGGAATGGGGTGGTGGTTTTGGTGGTTGGAGGAGGTGGCTGTTAGATTGGGTGAGGAAATGTGCCGGTGCCGGATTCCGGCAGAGTTGCCGGAGAAGGAAATTGCAGAGGTGGGTTTTGATGGCTACGGGTGGTGTGGAAATGGGGTTTCTATGTGGGTTGGAGATAAAATGGTGGAGGTGAGGGGTTGGGAGTGGTTGAAATGGGTCCTTGAGGAGAAAACGAAATGGGTTTCTAGAGGGGGTTTGATCGGATTTAATGGAGGTGGCCGGCCGGAGTTGCAGAAATGGGTTTTCAAAGCTTGAAAGACAGAGATGGTGATGGCTGAGGAGATGGGTTTGTGGAGGAGGTGGCGGTTCGGTTGGTGGAGATTGAGGTTGTGAAGGTGGAAGGTGGTGGCTGTGAGGACCTTGCCGGATTCCGGCAAACCTACCGGAGAAGATGGGTGGCGGATTGGAAGAACAGAAGAAGAAGAAGAATGAATGAATGGTGGTGTTGACCAATGGTAGAGGGGAGAAGATGGCGGGGCCGGAGTAGATGGCCGGAGTAGATGGCCGGAGAAGGAGATGGTGGCTCGGTGGTGGGTTTGCAGAAATAGGGGTAGGGAAGAAGTAGAAGAGGATGGCCGGTGGTGGAAATGAACGGCAATGGAGCTGGGGAGGCCGGAGTTCCGGCGAGACACCGGAGAAGATGGAGAGATGGGTAATGGGTTTGGATTTTAGGGATTTCTCTTCTCTTCTCTCTGCTTTCGCTCTTCCCTCTCTCTGCTATTTCTACGAAAATGAGCTTTTTTCCTCTTTGCTTTGATGGCTTCTTTTTTTTATACAAAAGAAAAGACGTAATTAAACACACCCCTTTTCTACCTGGACAACCACCTCTAGTGTAATTTTTAACAATTTTTTAACTGGCAGGGGGTGCACAAGAAGAAAACGAGAAACGATATATTTGATACCCCCAAACCTTCCAGGACACCCCCCTTGGCAAATTTAGGACAACTATTATTCCGCAAGAGGCGGCCCAAGCAGAAAACAGGGGGAAAAAATTTGCAAAAAATATCTTCTTTGAAAAAATGATCTCAACCGTTAAAATCACCTTTTCACTCAATGGCTGAGATCAAAAGAAACCTAACCAACTAAGATTCCCTCTAACTAATCATAGCCCTAATCACTCACTAACCTAGCTTAGGGCTTAATGGCGACTTGGAGAAGAAGAAAAGCATCTTTGCAAATTACGAAATTGCCCTGGTTCAGGATAATACACCCCTCAATTAAGTTGTACACTAATCTGCGCACCCACATATCCTCCTGGACAGCCCACAATGGCTAATTTGAACTGGTTTTTCGGATTTCAGCACAACCCCCTTTTCTGGCTAAATTGCCACCCTTCTGAACTTGTACCACAACATCGTCTTGGCTCGTTCGCTAGGCAAACGGGCTCGGATCGCGACGAAATTTTGCAGGGATCCTGGTGGGACCCTAAGCTAACCTAGGGCACAATTTGGGACCTTAAAACACTAGCTTATTAGGGTAATTATTTAAAACAAAACATAAAAGGGTTCGGTCAAAATGGGGTGTCTACAGATGCCCCTCTTTGTCAGAGTGTGCTTGTCACACGAATGGCAAAGCCGATAAGACAACACATTTTGGCCGACCTGGCTTCAACAGATTAAATTTTGGATTTTTGGTTTTGAAAAAGATTTACACAAAAGCAAATTGGCGAAACAGCTTTTCGCCGGACTCTAACTATGCAAGTGTACTTGTGAGATAGTCCCTCACCGACTCTTGACTCGGTGTTCGCATCAAAGATTGAAGATTTTGATTGATAAACTAAACCAGGAATCTCTTGACTAATTATTGGGTGGTAAAAAGAACATTTGAGAAGGCTCAAAACCGGATTATGAAATTACCAAAACGGGTAAAGAAGTATTTGAGAAAACTCAAACTATCAATACCGGAATACAAAGACGGGTAAGGAATGTTTGAGAAGACTCAAATTTTCAATACCGGATTACAAGACGGGTAGAGAATATTTGAGAAGACTCAAATTTTCAATACCGGATTTCAAAACGGGTAAAGAATGTTTGAGAAGACTCAAACTTTCAATACCGGATTACAAGACGGGTAGAGAATATTTGAGAAGACTCAAATTTTCAATACCGGATTTCAAAACGGGTAAGGAATGTTTGAGAAGACTCAAACTTTCAATACCGGAGAGGATGATGATACATCGAGTTTTTATCCTGGAATCGAGAGCCAGATCATTCAAAACGGGTAAAGATTATTTGAGAAGACTCAAACTTTCGATACCGGATTACAAAGACAGGTAAAGAATGTTTGAGAAGACCCAAACTTTCAATACCGGATTACAAGACGGGTAGAGAATATTTGAGAAGACTCAAATTTTCAATACCGGATTTCAAGACGGGTAGAGAATTTTTGAGAAGACTCAAATTTTCAATACCGGATTTCAAGACGGGTAGAGAATGTTTGAGAAGACTCAAACTTTCAATACCGGATTACAAGACGGGTAGAGAATGTTTGAGAAGACTCAAACTTTCAATACCGGATTACAAGACGGGTAGAGAATGTTTGAGAACACTCAAACTTTCAATACCGGATTACAAGACGGGTAGAGAATGTTTGAGAAGACTCAAACTTTCAATACCGGATTATAAGACGGGTAGAGAATATTTGAAAAGACTCAAATTTTCAATACCGGATAGGAGGGATGATATTTCAAGCTTTTTATTCTAAAAAAGACGGTCAGGTCGCTCCTAACATAACCTCTTAGAGATCAGAGGGGAGGAAAGATAGTTAAAACATAGCACAACTGGAATAGATCTGGAAATCATAACCTTTACCACAGGTATAACTCAAAGGCACTTGACGAAATCTCGCGGGCATTGGCCCCCTTTAAACAAATAAACCAAAACTCTGCCTATATTTTGAAAAATGCAAAACTCAATTTTAAATTCCAACGAGGATTGGATTTTTCTGAAGAAACTGATCAAGGAGCCTAGCTCGAAAAGGGATGTTCGAGCTTCTCTTATCTTTATTTGACAAGAATAGCCATCTTAACCCTAAAGTTTTGTTCGACGTCTTTTATGACTTGGGAAACCAAGTCATAAAAGATGCCCCTAGTACGATTTTATTTCCATTACAAGATTCAAAAGAGAGCCAAACGCAAGGGTTCAACTAAAGGCTTTCATTTCAAAGAAATGCCTGAGGCTACAAAGCTTTTGCAAATACAGGAAAATGGGTTCTGCTCGAAGCATTCTTCCTCCTGCACTTCGTGATAACATTCCGAGTAAACTTGAAAAATTGCCCCTTCTGAACTCTGCTCTGTTCGGCTCTGTCCGCAGGAGATGCAACTTCTTGCTTTTAAAGTTTATCGCCCCAGCCCCAAGAGAAGTAAAGGCTAAACTTGACCTTAAAGACCTGACTTTGACCTGACAATGAAAGATTCTGACACACGATAAACGAGACTTTGACAGATGACTGACGAAAACTTTGATAAATGCACAACATAGACTCTAAAAGAGACTGAATCTGCTTCTTAATTTGATAAATGTTTAAGGTGGTAACAGTCTACCGCTCTTAGGATCTTTTGAATACCGCATCTAAAAGTGTTTCAATCCTCTTTTCGGTATTTCAGTCATGGTTATTACCTCCTTTGGATTACTTAGTTTTAACCACTTTAAATTGAAGAAGTATCGAAAGAAATTATGCTGGAGCTTACTCAGACTCTGAAGTAATGCCCAAAACGGAAGCACAATCGGCTTTCAAAAGCCATCCTTCGTGAAATCCCTGCCATACTGAATTGCCCCTTTTAGGGTTTCGATTCAGCGGACCGCACGCCTTAATTTTTGCCTGGATTGTCTGCCCTTGCAGCTTTTTCCATCCAGCAGGCTCAGCACCCTGATTTTTGCCTAAGCCGCCCTTTCGGGTTTTCAACTTAGCGGGTGAATGACCCTAACTTTTGCCTAGACCGCCCTTGCGGGTTTTCAGTCTAGCGGGTCCAAGACTCCATCATTCTTTCACTTTTTTTTTTTTTTTTTTTTTTTTTTTTTACAAACCTGGGCCAATAACACCAGAAGGACTTTTAGGTAGGCCCGGGTTCAAACAGGCTAACATTTGGTAAGTTTTGAGCAATTAGACCGAATCTGGACTATCCAGACTGCCTACGTATCCCCAAAAAAAATGGGAATCAGGTCCCGCGTAGTTCGAGGTTAATATCTTTTATGACGAAAGTCATAAAAGATGCCACTGGTTTAAGTTTGATAAGGAGGTTTTGCTTTTGGCTCAAAGGAGTTTAGCAAAAAGGGTTTTCATTTTTTATATCTGGGTTATTGGCTTAAAAAGCTCAAGTCGTCCAAAGATGGCCCTCTAGTGTTTTTAGGCGTAATATTTCTTTAACTGATCCAGGTTTGTAGGTTCTGTTAATTTTTCTCCATTTTCATTGAGGAGTCTTACGGCTTTTCCCGGCAGGACTTCATCGACAATATAAGGACCAGACCAATTTGGACGAAACTTCCCTCTCGGATCAAATACCGGTGCCCTATAGGACTTCAAGACAAGATCCCCTGGTGTCAAATCTCGGACACGAACCTTCTTATTGAACGCCCTTTCAATCCGCCTTTGATACCCCTGGATATGATACAGAGCTCGTAGCCTCTTCTCATCTATCATCTGCAGCTCCTGATGCCTGGCCTTCACCCATTCAGATTCCGGCAAGCTTGCCTCTATCATCACTCTTAGAGATGGAATTCTAAGTTCAACAGGCAAAACTGCTTCCATTCCATACACTAAAGAATACGGAGTGACACCTGTAGAAGATCTGATCGATGTCCTGTAAGCCCACAAAGCATAAGGAAGCTTGTTTGACCAGTCTTTGTAAGTCTCTGTCATCTTACTGATGATTACCTTGATGTTCTTGTTTGCTGCTTCAACGGCTCCATTCGTCTGCGGCCTATAAGGAGACGACTTGTGATGCTTTATTTTAAACTCTACACACAAGTGCGCTACTTCCTTCTTGAAGTGAGAACCATTATCCGAGATTAACTCATGAGGTACTCCATATCTGCAAATAATGTTGGCACGGATGAACTTTGCGACTGTATTCGAAGTAATGGAAGCATACGAAGCGGCTTCAATCCATTTCGTAAAGTAATCAATTGCGACCAAAATGTATTCATGCCCGCTCGAAGACTTTGGATGAACCTTCCCAATTATGTCAATTCCCCATACTGAAAACGGCCATGGAGAAGTCATGGAGTGCAACTCCGAAGGAGGTACATGAATAAGATTAGCATAGACTTGACACTTATGGCATTTCTTCACAAATGCGAAGCAGTCTGCTTCCATTGTGGGCCAATAGAATCCAAGTCTCAAAATCTTTCTTGACAACATTTTCCCATTCATATGAGGTCCACAAACTCCCTCATGGGTCTGCTCGATAAGCTCAACTGCTTTGTCTTCATCAACACACAAAAGCTGGATCCCATCAAAAGATCTGCGATATAACTGACCACCACAAATAACAAAATTGGCAGCTAATTTCTGAAGGGTTTTGCGCTCTTTCCCAGAAGCCCCAGGTGGATGCCCTTCACCGGATATGAGATTCCTGATGTCTGTATACCAGGGCTTTCCATCTGGACACCTAGCTGCTATTTCGATAACGTTCACATGCGATGGTTCCCATTGCAATCGCACTGTAAGCGGCTGGACCTCCATTGCTGCTGAAATGTCTAACATAGAAGCCAGTGTGGCCAAAGCATCAGCAAAATGATTCTTTGTTCTGTACAAGTGAGTAAATGTAATACTCCTGAACTTCTGGACCAAAGATTCGAGATATGCATTATACGGGATCAATCTATCTTCCCGAGTCTTCCATTTTCCATTAGTCTGGTAAATGATCAAGATGGAATCTCCAAACACATCAATGTCTTGAATCTGCAAAGCTAAGGCTGCCTCCAGTCCGGCAATACAAGCTTCATACTCCGCCATGTTGTTGGTGCACTCAAACTGCAACTTGATAGATATAGGAATATACTCCTTCTGAGGGGATACGAGTACTGCTCCTATTCCTTGACCCTGGTTATTGACTGCACCATCAAAATACATTGTCCATCTGGTATTCGGAGTATCCTCTTCAACATCCATAATCTCTTCGTCAGGAAATTCAGCCTTCAGGAATGCGTTCTCTTCCACAGGTGAATCAGCTAACTGCTCTGCAATGACCCGCCCTTTAACAGATTTCTGAGTGACATAAGTAATGTCGAACTCAGATAACAATAACAGCCACCTTGCGGTTCTTCCCGTAAGAGCAGGCTTCTCAAACAAATACTTCAACGGATCCATCCGTGAAAGCAGAAGTACCTTGCTTGATAACAAATAATGTCTGAGTCTCTGAGTTGCCCAAACTAATGCTAGACAGGTCTTCTCCAAGATTGTATACTTCACTTCGTATTCTAGCATCTTCTTGCTGATGTAGTATACAGGCCTCTCCTTCTTAGACCCTGAATCTTGCTGAGCAAGCATACAACCCATCGCTGTATCCGTGATGGATAAATACAACAACAATGGCTGACCCAGGATGACAGGGGATAAAACAGGAGGTAAGGACAAACACTGCTTGATTTTTTCAAAAGCCACCTGGCATTCTTCGGTCCATTTCTTCGATGAATTCTTCTTTAGAAGCTTGAAAATAGGCTCACAGGTCATAGTTAGATGAGCTATAAACCGTCTCAGATACTGAACTTTTCCGAGAAAGCCTCGGATCTGCTTTTCGGTCTTCGGCGGTTCCATCTCCTGGATCGCTTTGATTTTCTGAGGATCTACTTCAATTCCCCTTTCGCTCACCATGAATCCCAGTAGCTTTCCTGAAGTAACCCCGAATACACACTTGCTAGGGTTCAGACGAAGCTGATACTGTCTGATTCTTTCAAAGAATTTTCTTAAAGAGACAGTATGCTCCGGCCGAGTCTTTCCTTTGACGATCATATCATCTACATAGACTTCGACTTCTTTGTGGATCATATCATGAAGAAGAGCAGTTGCAGCTCTCTGATAAGTAGCGCCCGCATTCTTCAACCCAAAAGGCATTACTCTGTAACAGTAAGTTCCCCACTGAGTAGTAAACGCTGTCTTGATCATATCCTCCGGCGCCATCTTAATCTGATTGTATCCCGAAAACCCATCCATAAAAGATAACAGAGCATGACCAGCTGTATTGTCCACCAGAAGATCAATGTTCGGAAGCGGGAAATCGTCCTTCGGACTCGCCTTGTTGAGGTCCCTGAAGTCCACACACATCCTGACCTTCCCGTCCTTTTTGGGCACCGGCACTATATTCGCTAGCCATTCTGGATATTCAACAACTTGAATGAATTTTACTTCCAATAGCTTTTTAATTTCATCATGAACTTTTAACTCCCATTCTGTTTTAAGTTTTCGGAGTTTTTGCTTTTTTGGCTTCGCGCCAGGGATTAAAGGCAACCGATGCTGGACAATGTCTTCGCTCAATCCCGGCATGTCATCATAAGACCAAGCAAAAACCTCCTTGAACTCCTTAAGTAAAGTGATTAATTCCTCACGCTCTTCGGGAGATAAAGTTTTGCCAATTCGTATTTCCCGAATTAAGGTTTCGTCACCAACATTTACGGTTTCAATTTCCTCTTCAAGCGGTCTTGCTCGGCGACTCTCCTCTTGTTGAATCATATGTTTGATTTCAAGGGGAGTTTCGTCGGCATCCTCATCAGAGGGGGAATATTGATCATCATTATTAATATTATCAGTTTTAAGAGCAGAATCAGTACTTGAAATGGAAACAGGAGAAACAGAGACAGGAATGTATGTAAAAGAGTCTTTCATTTCATTCATAGTATTGGTTACATCAAGAATGGAATAGCCCACAGCAGGCATTGTATTGGACTCTAACGATGTATTCACAGACTCAACAGACAACTCAACATTGAACTCAGCCAACTCTGGCATATGTGCAGTTGAAGAAATAAACTCATCATCTAAAGTACTCTTGGACTCGACCTTATTAGAAAGAGACTTGTCACCGACTCCGGAACCAGATCCAACTTCTACAGTACCTGCATCAAAAGAATCGTTAGAATAAACAAACTCAATATCAGACTGGGAAGTAGATGTATACTTAGACACTACTGACTCTTTTGAGGAAACGGGACTATACTGAAAGACTACTCGAGGTAAAACCTGGGAGGTCCAGTTGGTCAAGGGTCCCTCGGCTGGGGTGATTAACTCTGCGGGGTTCAAAATGAATGCATCTCTGCCTATCACTGCCACCTCTGACGCTTCGGTCTCACTGCTGACCACTGCTGCCACTGGATATTCGATCTGAAACATGCCATTCAGACAGCCCGGCTCTAAAACATCGGCCCAATCAGTTTTCGGTGCTGCCTCAGTAATCTGCGCATTCATTGGCGCTTCTGATAACTCTAGGTTAAAGAAAATTTCGAAACCTGGAAACCTCTGCCCTGTCACATCATCGGTCCACGGCTCAGCAAACCCGCAAAATGGAAAATCTGCCCCCTCTTTTCTGAAAATGCCATTTCTGATCAGACTGATTGGCCCCATAGGCAATTCTAAACCCCGGCGGCGGCACTCGGCCCATTTCAGCATGTATCTTTTCATTTCCTTGACCTCCTGCTCGGTCGGCTTATATCCCAAGCCAAAGAGACCATTGAAAGTTCTAAGCACAGGCCACTCAGTAGGGCCTTGATGATATTTGCCCAGCCCTGCGCCTGGAATATAACCCTGTTTACGGATCATCCTGACCACATTCGAGTTGGTGCTAGTCAAGAAGAAAACTTCTTCGCCCATGGCTTCTTTCATGGATATAACCGACACCTCCAGAGAAAACCCTGTCAAACTGACATCGGCTTCCTTCCCAACTACGAGCTCCTGCGAAATTTGTCCAATTTCTAAATCTGGATCACCCTTCACAGTCACTACCCTGTTGTTATGAACAAACTTCAACTTTTGATGAAGGGTAGAAGGGATAACTCCGACCTTATGCAGCCAAGGTCGACCCAATAACAGCAAGAAAGAAGCTTTAATGTCCAATACTTGAAATTCGATGTCAAAGTCTTCTCCTCCAATCTGAATTTCAGTGGCCAGGGTTCCGATGACATCTCGCCGGGTGCCATCATATGCTAATATACCCTGCTCTGAGGGAATAAAATCTCCAGGTCCAAAGCCCAAAGTCGCAGCAGTACTCAGAGGACAGATATTCAGAGCGGACCCATTGTCGACCAGTACTTCGGGTACCCTTTTCTTGTTGCAGATCACGGTAATTTTGAGTGAACGGGCATGGTCACTCCCTTCAGGAGGTAAATCATCGTCTGTGAAAGATATTACCCTGGAAATCCTAGTTACAGCGACTAGGCTTACCAACTCATCGGGAGTGATCTCAGTTGGCACCTGAGCAGCATTCAACTCTTTGAGTACAACCTTCCTGTGCTTAGACGAAGACATAAGTAGGCCCCAAATAGAAACGTTTGCTTGGGTCTTCTTCAACTGCTTCAACAGATTATCTTCTTCTTCATCTGCACTCGGCCTACTCTGCCCCTGATTCTCGGCTGCTCTCACTGCTTCTGCGGGGTTTTCTGCTCTCAATTCTGCGGGCTTAAACACTCGGCCACCTCGGGTAACATGACGAAGCTCGTCACACTGATCTTCTAACAGAAGCAAATCATCTGCATCCATTCTCAGAACATACGGAGCTACAATTGCCTCCTCTTCTTCAAAATCACTCATCCTTAGAACATAAGGCGTTTCCTTTTCTACCTCAACATCCTCACATCGAAGGACGCATGGAGAGGATGTCTCTGCCAAACTGGTGCTCCCCCTCCAGAGGGCATAAGACCTTTCCCTTTCCATCTCCTCGATCTCTTCAGGATCAAATCTTAGAATATAAGGTTCATCAGGAGTGATTGCGCAAATGAGAATGGATGGATCAAGAACCGGCTCCTCGACAAAAATGGCATTCGCTACAGGAGGAGGAATTGCACGATGATTGGGAAGGGGATTCCGCGTTACATTGGGCCTTTCCACCTCAAGCTTTCCGTTCTCTAACATAGTCTGGAGCGCATGCTTTAAGGCCAGACATCTTTCAGTGAGGTGACCCGAATTTCTGTGGTATTCACAATACTGGTCTGCTCTCCAATATGGGGGTAACGGGTTAGGTACTGGCCTAATATCAGGTAGTCTGATTTTCTTATCCCTAATCAACTTTTTCAGAATCAGAGGTAAAGGGTACGGTAAGGGATCAAAGTGCCTCTGAGGTTTCTGCTCTACCGGGGCTGGCGCTGGTCTCGCCACCTCTGTTACAGTCCTGGCCGCTGGGCGAACATGGTTTACGTGGTCAACTTCTTTCTGTACGACCACGGGTCTCTTTCCTTCCTTGATGTCTGATGGAAGTCTGGCCCTCAGACCCTTAGCTATTGCATCCTCAGTCCTCATCCCAGTCTTAATCAGATGGTCAAAATCGGTGTAATGCTGAGGGGACATAAAATGAAAATACTGCGGCGACAAACCCTTGATCACCAACTTGATCTGATCTTCTTCTGATAGCCTCTCGCTCAGCTGGGCAGACTTTCGACGCCAACGACGGATGAAAAAGGTAAAGGTCTCCAGAGGACCTTGCTTTAACTGTTTGAGATCCCTCTTGGTAACCTCTATCCCTTCTTCCATAGAAAACTGCTCTACAAATTTGTTGGAGATGCTTTGTAAGGTCTGCACCTCTTCAGGTTTACGACGCAGAAACCACTTCTTCGCCACCCCAGTAAGAGACATTGGAAAGACCCTGGCCATTTGCTCAGGAGATAGCCCACACTGCTGCGACATCTCAATAAACCACCTCATATGATTCCGGGGACATCCAGTCCCATCATATTTGTCATAATCGGGGGTTTTGAATTTAGGGGGCAAGGTGACTCCCGGAGACATTATCAGCTCAGATATATCGAACTGCTTTGGGCCTTGATGCTTCAAGCTTTCCATTTCTTTTGTCAGCTTCTCCAATTGATCAGCTACCTGTTTTTCCTTATTATACTGGGCCACATTTGGAATGCAATATTCTGCAGCGTACTGCCCTTCTTCTAGGTCGACGTCTACTGGTGAAATGAAAGGGTGGTTCAAATTTGCAGGGCTCGGATTTGCCGGTATACCGGGAGGGGGTTGAACCGCAGGTGCTCTAGAAGTGGAGACCTTTTCATTAGACTGGGCTTTCATTTGGGCCATCTCCTCTTTCATAAAGGTCATATCCCGGGTAAGATTCACCATCATCTCTTGAATTTTAGCTAACGCATCATTGGGTTCAGCCATTTGGACAGACTCTAGGGATTCAGATGATTCAGATAAAGAGGATGCAGATTGTTCGGGTAAGGTTAGCGGTTCAAATTGACGAATGAGTCTAGACGTGGTTGACTGTCTAGACCACGCAGGTTGACTGACACCTGAGGGAGCGATGTTTGCTCGATTTTAGAACCCTGAATTGGAAATTAACATACTACATTAAAACGATAAGCATTGAGATAAAGTATTCTGTACCAAATAAGATAAGAGAAATACATAAATGCTATTCCATTGATCAATAGTCAAAATGTAGTTACAATCAAAACATTAGTCTTTGTTAACAATTGGATGAAAGTAACCATTTACAATGAAATTTGAAGAAATTAAAATGACAATTTCATGAAAATGAATCTTCATAGCTCTTCGATCCGAGCTCTCTTGCCCACGAGCTTTCCTGGCAACTCCCCACATCGGACCTTAGATGTTAAGGCAAATCTCTTCTCTACGACCTTGTTTCTCCAAGCAGCCACAATGGTATTGATGAGATCAGGAGATAACTTTTCGCAAGGAGGAGGTGTTACATTTCCGGGAGGACATGGGCGTCCCGTGATCTGATGAAGTAAACGGATTGGTGCATAAAAGGTTGACTTTTCTAGACCCATGAGATACACAAATGGATATGGGTAAGTGCTGGTGATAACGTGTAAACACGGATGACTCACACAACAAAACTGACTTTTCTCCACATGCTGTAACCAATTATACCACTCATCAATGGATTGCGGTTGGTTGGCCATTGGTTGCCAGGACGGGAAATTTTTCAGGGTGTACTTGTCGCGGCCTTGTGGCTGGAGAATAGTGAGTTTTTCACAAAGCCATACGTATAACAATTTGACACACCCATAGAAACTATTCTGAACCTTTTGATGATCAATACGGTCTAGTCCAGAAAAGGTTTCTGCTAGCATAATAGGAACAGGATTCCTTCCTTTGCTAATTTGGTCTACCACACCAAGCAAAGCCAACGGGGCGGCACGGGAGTCTCCACGAATGACATGACGTGCAAGAACTCCAAAGATTAAAGCGTTACGCCGACAAGTATGAAAATGAGAGTTAGCAGGGTCAATGCTCTTGGAAAAAAGTTTAATGAGATCATAAACTTCCACGTATGTGCCCTTGAAACAAGGTAGAGCATCAATAGTATCATTTTTGAATAGCTCACAGAAGAGAGAATGGGAGTCCATACTTGAAGGTCGAATCCAAAGTCCTTCAGGTGGGATTTCTAACAGAGCGCACCAGTCTTCGAAGATCGGACAGAATTCGAAAGAACCAAATCGAAAAACATGAAGGGTGGGATCCCAGAATTTTGCAGCTGCTTGGAGAAATTTCCAATTCACATCGGATACGCTCAAATGATTGAATGTGCTTATAAATCGATCAATCATGCTCCTTTCACACTCACGCGGGAGAGCTTTGGTAAGATCACTAATCCAATCCTTCAATACGCTATTCGACATGATTAAACCTAACATAGAGATAGGATAAGATTATTAGAAAACAAAGATAACCTGGTATAAATAAATGACAAGGATAAATTTAACGATTAATCACATGGGAAGGATAAAATTGATGACACAGAATTTTTCATCACTGATCAAGGATGATCAGCAAATCAGAGAGGTAGACCATGGCCACAAAATGACAGAAGTAGGTCATAGACCAGATCTAAATCTGATGATGGATACCAACGACTATTCGATTAATACGATGAAAAATGATAGACCGTGGTCATAAAGACAGCAGACAAGCCATCAACCAGATCTAAGACACCACGAGCAGACAAACAAGGATCTAATCCTACTGAGTAATATACACATAAGATGAATTTACGATACAACCAAAGAATGGATACGTAACCAAAGGGTGGCCAATAAATTGTGACCACGAGAATGACCTGTACAGGCCACTAACCTAGTGGAACTGAAGGGGATGCAAACACGACTGATCAAACCAGAAGCTTTTCACTAGGAACGGGCTTTAAGCTAATCGAGGCTATGCACGGGAATCGAAACAAGGTAAACTGACTCTTAAGAATAGCAGCCATGCTCAAAAATATTTTGCGAAAAATTCAGCAGCATAACGGCTAGACAAGAGAGTCAAGATAAGGTAAAGTCATGGTTTAACTAATTCTAAAGGATAGCGGTCATGCTCAAAATATCCTGGGCAAAATTCGGCAGCATGACGACGCTAGACAAGAAAGTCTCATGGTTTTCCTAACTCTAAGAAATAGCGGCCATGCTCAACATATACTAGATAAAATTCGGCAGCATAACGGCTACACAAGGGATCCCCACGGCTCAATCAAAGATGTACGAATAATGGTGGTAAGACAAGCTCGAATTATGGTTACCAAACAAAGGTGACCAAATGAAGGACCGACCGAAGGTGAGAACATATGACAACGGGTCAAATCCTATAAATAACAGATCGAATGACAGATCATGGCCGAGGTAATGGCAAGCAAAAGCCACTGACTAGATCTAGATCTGAATAAAGAATAGATATAACCAATTGAAAAGAATAAGGAACTCTAACTAAGAGGAGAACCCTAATACATATAATCAGTATATATATATATATATATATATATATATATATATATACACACACATATATCCTAACCAGGGGCACCAGCCCTAATTCTAATCTAGCGGAGTCAAGGAAGTCTCGACTCAAGACAGACTGATGAGTGTACTGGGACCGTGTTGTAGCCATATAAAATGAGCTACCCTAGTCTACTAATGGGACAAAGTTCCTAACTCTAGGCTCCACATGTGTGAGCAACACATGTTCAACCCCATATGAATGCAATATACATATATAAACACGGGTACTTCCTAGTTGGATTTCACTAAGTCAATACGTACATACATAATATATAAAACAAAGTAGGGCTCCGGACTCAATCTAATGGGTACTATGCGTATGAACCATACTTAATATGTATAACTCAAGTGCACCGAGTGTTATACATAGTATGCTTCATTGCTCATCGGCTGCTGTAAACACAAGTGCACCGAGTGTTTACGGCTGCAGCGCTGGCGCATAGCTTGGAAATAGATTCAACAGTACCATCAGGGTGAAGACATCCCAGTCGGGTACGCATCGAATCTATCCCGTGGAGCCAAGAAGGAAAAACAATGAAATAAATAACAAAATATGATAATGCATGATGTGTAGTGTGTGAATCCCTCGTTTTAATTACGCACCTGTCTGGTGCCCCTGGATTCTAACGATAGAGTTCCCATTTAAAATGATTTTAACTCAAATTTCTCCAAAGTTAGTAAAAATGGCATTTTTATAGAGTTAGGCAATGTTTCAAGAACTCCCCAGCAGAGTCGCCAGCCTGTGGAACCCGATCCTGAGGAGGACTGTGCCGAGGGACGCGAGATCCCTCCTGCGATCCTCTAAGATCTCCACAACGTGAAGGAGAGCTCTGCCAAGGAACTCTCGAAACAGGTGCCACCCTCACAGCATAGCATGAGTGGCGATATAAAAAGAAAGAGATACATCCTGATCCGGAGCCAGGGCTCGAAACCAAGATCCGGAGCCGGGGCTCGAAACCGAGACACACCTAAAATAAACTCAGAGTCGCCATCCATGGACAAGCCATGGAACCAAAACAAATGCTCTGTTTGCAATGGATAACCAGAGATACAAAAGGTCCGTGCCTGATGACGAATGGAGAAGGTCCGAAGAGCGCCCCCAATTCGCCCGAGTGCGAACACTTGGTCTCTTATGCAATTTATTTATTAACTTCGAAGAATTTTGGGCAAAAATCATGTGAAATGGGAACAATCCTCAGGGGTCGTCTACCTAAGCATGCATTTCCTGAGGATAAAGATAATAAACACCCATCAAATAAAATGAAAGATGTGCTGCCTAAGCATAGCTAGGTTATGAGTGACATACCTAACTGGTGTCTAAGTTCTGGTGGACGAACACATGCATGCTACAACTACAAGTATAAGGTCTGCACAAGAAAGTAAGAAAACACAACACAATATACAACATAACAACACAACGAACCTTAAGACTCTAAACGATTTAACCCGAGTCCTCGGATGGTCTGATATTCATCCAAAGAAGCCTACGTATCCCCGCCTCCACGAGAATCAAGGCAACGTAGTTCTTCGCGTCTATTCTAAGCTAGGATGCCTAAGACACCTAGACCTCTATCCTAGACTCGATCTAAAAGACCGGACCAGTTCTTAAAGCTTCTTGTACGATTATTTAAATTCCAGTGAATTGTAGATTTTAGGACACCCTATATGCCCTAACTAAATGCAGGTTAGCCCTAAGCTAATGCAGGTGGTTCCTACAACCTATGTGTAACTAGGCTGCATTTCCTAAGGAAAACAATGGGATCACTAGCGCATTCTAGACCTAGTCATCAGTCGGCGATGTGAATCGCCAACTGACCGGACGGAGGCGCTCCTATTACTCTAGGACAAACCCCTAACTCTAACACAAACACAAACAAACCACACAACACATCAAAGACAAACTCCTAACTCTAAAACTCTCTACCCAGGACAAACTCCTGACTCTAGGGGAAGATCTTTGGAAAATAAGGTTTTCAAAGGTTTTTTGAAAGATTTTCAAAGTTTATTTACAAAAGTTTGGCTGGACTTGGGATAAAGATCCCGAGCTGCACTACGTACCTCGTGGGAGAGGATCAAGCCAACGTAGTTCGAAACGAACTCTCAAACTACGCTTCTAAAATAAACACTCAACACTTCAGATTTTTTTAAGGTTTTCTTATATTTTCAAATGTTTTTGATATTTTTAAAGCTTTCAAATGTTTTTGAGTTTTAAATTTCTAATGTTTTTGGATTTTAAAGCATTTCCAATGCTCTAAACCTTTAAATGTTTTCAATCTTAAAGGGGACACGCAAGTAATACCATAAACTAAGGCAAAGCCTTAAAGCAAAAAGGGGAAACCCCAAACAAGCAACAAAGGTCTCAAAGAGACGATCCACAACAAGAAACTGGCGTCTCAAAGAGACAAACCACAACAAGAAAGACGGTGCCCCAAGAACAGAGAAAACAATCTAAGATCCTAAGCAGGGAAGGCTCTTATATGACTGAGTTAGTCTCTAATGGAAAAACTCCTAACTAATAACACTAGGGAGGAAGTACAAATGAGTCAGAGACTCTAATAACACTATGAATGAGTCAAAGACTCTCTAATCAGGGCTGACTCCTATGCGAATGGACTATCGAATAAGGAGAAGCTCACAAGTAAAAAGGAATAAAAGACCCTGTGCATAGTTGGCAAAGGTGAAACACCCAGCCGGGCCGGACAGCTACCTAGCCCTAGGGTGCAACAAATGTGCAACCCAATACCCATAAGGGTAGGGGTATGCTGCCAAGCCGAGTAAGGTGTTCTCCCAAAACCAAACAACGCACAAAGAGGAGGTTTAGCAAGGGAATGAGACCGGGCGGGTCTAAAAGGAAATAAAAGACTTTGTGCATATTTGGCAAAGGTAAAACACCCAACCGGGCCGGACAGCTACCTAGCCCTCAGGGTGCAACAAATGTGCAACCCAATACCCATAAGGGTAGGGGTATGAAGCCAAGCCGAGTAGGGTGTTCTTCCAAAACCAAAAAGCACACAAAGAGGATTAACGAGGGAATGAGACCGGACGGGTCTCCCAAACAAACAAAGATGGGCTCTAAGCAACCTTATCATTGCCCTTGCAAAGAAGGAAGCAAGGCTAAGACAACTAATTTACCAAATTGGTCTCTAATTAACAAAAGAACAAACTGAGGTGCAATCTCAGAGAGGATTCTACAAATGAGGCCTGCCTCCAAAGGAAGATTGCCTAACGAGACAGAGTATGTCCCCCGGCACAGGTTATAATATCTAAAGAAATCTAACAGAAATCTAAAAGACTGTGCTAGTCTAATCAAAGAGAGAGGAAAATACTACCAGATAATCGCAAATTCCAATCAATTATTATAAAAACAAATCAAATATCAGCAAAATATGATCTACAACTAAAGAGTGCACAATCTGTAATAATAGCAATCATACAATGATAAACAACATTAATTAGTCCAGACCAGCAGCTGGATAGCCTAATAAAGCAAGAAACAACATTAAACACTTCTATGCCCAACCACAAGTACCACTGCCCCGATATGGGGGTGAAATCAGATGATGCTAAAGTAATCATCTGATATCACAAATACACAGGATAATATTCCTACAAACCGCCTTGAAATCAGACAGTACTCATGTCGATAATATCGAATAGAGTAGTCATCTGATTTCCTTCTTCCTATTAAACAATATATTTAAATAAAATTAAACAAATATGATAAGCTTCAAGATAATCTCACCTGAACAGTCCATTTATTATTGTCTTCAGAACCTAACTCAATGCTTAAGGTAAGAAGAGTATTAGAAATATCAAAAGATTATGATAATTCCAATTAGTAAAAATTTCAGTGTATACAGGGGACATCAACTTGTGTAGATTCAAGTGCAAAAAAAACGGTGAGCCACAAAACACAAAGTCGGGCTCCAAGTAACCTTATCATTGCCCAGAGAAGGGTTCTTTTTTTTAAAAAAAATGGTAAAAAGAAATCCAAAAGGCTGGATAGGACTACTAAACAAAAGAGGGGAGCGCTACTTGGATTGAGCGAGTCCCCTAAAGATGGGCTTGGGCTATCGCCTTCATCGCCCCTTGCAATGAAAAGTTAGACATCTAAACAGCTAGATCATTCTACAGCTCATGAGAATATCTCACATGCCAACATATGAGACAAATACTATGGAATTAACACATAGTAAGATAGATGTTATCATTAAGAAACGCTGACATCACTATGATACACACTTTCAGTTCAACTGCCATAAATGCATCATGTACTCGGAAGTAAAAGGCCTACCACATGTATATGGCCATTAAAATACCAAAGTAGAAAGACATTATTAATGATGCACCAGCTTTAGAGTGTGATAATAAGCAATAATTTCATGTGCAATAATCATTTGTTCACTTAGACCACAAGAAACCCGACTAATATAAACACTGTTTGGATAAATCTATTCTCCTTCAGGGACAAAATCCAAGTTAGCATAACCCATTGTTATTTAAGATATGTATTAATATTAAGGTTCTTTGAAATATAGCGTCATAGATTTCATATTCCCTCCTCAGTTATATATATAACATTCAAACAAACAGGAGTGCTGGACTGAACTTGCAATGTGTAGCATATGAAATGAAGAGAGAAAACTAACTCATGCAATACTGATTATTAAGAGAAAAAAAAAATGAATTTTATACACCTATTGATACAGACATTAAAGGGGAAAAATGAATTTGTACAACTCCTAATGTACACAATGAAGAGTAGAACTAAACTCGCAGCTTGTTGTGCTAACCGAGAAGAAGGGAGCTGAACTTGTGCAATTTCAAACCACAAGCATGCCAGTATTAATGTTCATTATTACTAGCAAACCCCTGTTTTGACAAGCCACCCCGAATTTACTTCATTCCTTTCGTTTCAGTTTACACAAGTAATATGCTCACAGCAGGATTAACAAATCAAGTAGCCAATGCAATCATTTCCTCACTTAATATTCATATGAAGCTTATTTCAAATCCTGCAACTGTACATTGACATGTAGAGACATTCACAAAAGCATGTATACACTTATTCTCATAGCCATGTGTACCTTCATACACATACCTACACCATGTTACTGTCCTGCTGCATGAGAGAACAGCCATATAGGCTCATTTTCTTCATGCTTCATCTCATTTGTCTACTTCATTTAAGCTTACTGCTCTATTATACAACAGCAAATGGGCAAGGTTCATTCAATCAACTAAATGGGGCTGATTTATGGGCTGAGTTATGGACAAAACAGTGGCTGAATTGTGCTTACGAAC
This sequence comes from Tasmannia lanceolata, assembly GCF_043159265.1. Classification (NCBI taxonomy): domain Eukaryota; kingdom Viridiplantae; phylum Streptophyta; class Magnoliopsida; order Canellales; family Winteraceae; genus Tasmannia; species Tasmannia lanceolata. Next base: position 17,852,749 of record NW_027518697.1, on the reverse strand, counting down.
AGGGCTGAGTTAGTACAAAACATGGGCTGATTTATGGACTGAATTGTGATAGGACTGGGACAGATTCAGGGGCTGGACTGGACAGAGAATTGGGACAGATTCAGGAATAATAATAAAAAAAATATGAGGGGTTTAACTATTGTAATGAGAGTTCAAAAGAGGTTTGATCAAATAAATTCTTCAAACAAGACTGAAACCACAGGATGATAGAATGCACTTACAACTCTTTGAAGATGAAATTTTTTGGAGTGTATCATGTAACTCAACAGCCATAATGAAAGGTGATATCTCAGCAACCCAAATGCTATTAGAACTATATCTCTTATCAAACAAAGCTATAAAACACGCCTGTCGCAACTTTTACATCGCACCATCCACACAGCTACCCAAGGCATGGTTAGACAAACGAATAGAACAAGCTAAAAATCATGAGTACCAGAAACTAATGGCTACACTAGCATTTCTTCTAAAAAAAAAACAAATCCATAAGAGGCGGTCCTGCTCACACACGCTCACTCTCATATGCAAAGCTATGGTCAGCAAGAATAATATGAGCATATATATATATAAATCACCATTTACAATCACCATGCCCTGTTATGGATATGAGTATTCCCGGTTCAAATTATTTTTCAACCCAAAGGAGACAACAATTCCAATAACACAACACACCAATTTACTGAGATTAAATTCATTACTTCCTTACAATGAATTGGTCATGAGTAACCAAAATAAAGGAATACAAACATCAAGCAACACACAAGAGTCCAATAGATGACAAAATCTATGGTGAATATTCTACATTTGGACAGTGATATCCAACACAAACGAAACAAGCTACAGATCCTTCCTATGAACCACATCAGTATATTTTCCACCTCTCACCATGATTAGTTTAACTCCCTATCTAGCTCAAACATCGAGAAGAAGTAAAATGCCACCAAGCTGAACTATATCATATTGTTATCTCTTTTTAGAATCAAACCAAACCAAAGAAATTAAAGGGGTCAAGAAATCAAGGAGCCTGCTAAACAACCGATCCAAAGCAAGAGAATAAAATAAAATAAAAAAAAAAAAAAAAAAAACAAAGCTCATACCTTCGACACTCGCAATGCAGGCAGCCGATGCTCCAAAACTTCCTGTCTTGGGGATGACCAACAATAATTTTGAGTTATCTCTTCTTCGCTTGACACCTCAGTTTCTTTGATTTTTATTTTTATTTTTCTCAATAAAAAAAAATCAGCAGGACCCTCTTGAGAAAATGACAGAGAAATGGGAGAGATTGGTTTGGGTGGAATCTGTCAAAGATAGTGGTGGATTTAGAAATGGAGAAAAGGGGGTTGATGGAGGAGGCCGGTGGTGGAAGAAGGATGGTCGGATTCCGGGCCGGAATCTACGGATTTTACCGGTAGAAAAGGAGTTGGGGTTGAAGGAGATGGATGGGGTTAGAGGTTGATGTGGGTTTGAGATGGGGTATTGGATTGTGCGGAGAAATGGGAATGGGGTGGTGGTTTTGGTGGTTGGAGGAGGTGGCTGTTAGATTGGGTGAGGAAATGTGCCGGTGCCGGATTCCGGCAGAGTTGCCGGAGAAGGAAATTGCAGAGGTGGGTTTTGATGGCTACGGGTGGTGTGGAAATGGGGTTTCTATGTGGGTTGGAGATAAAATGGTGGAGGTGAGGGGTTGGGAGTGGTTGAAATGGGTCCTTGAGGAGAAAACGAAATGGGTTTCTAGAGGGGGTTTGATCGGATTTAATGGAGGTGGCCGGCCGGAGTTGCAGAAATGGGTTTTCAAAGCTTGAAAGACAGAGATGGTGATGGCTGAGGAGATGGGTTTGTGGAGGAGGTGGCGGTTCGGTTGGTGGAGATTGAGGTTGTGAAGGTGGAAGGTGGTGGCTGTGAGGACCTTGCCGGATTCCGGCAAACCTACCGGAGAAGATGGGTGGCGGATTGGAAGAACAGAAGAAGAAGAAGAATGAATGAATGGTGGTGTTGACCAATGGTAGAGGGGAGAAGATGGCGGGGCCGGAGTAGATGGCCGGAGTAGATGGCCGGAGAAGGAGATGGTGGCTCGGTGGTGGGTTTGCAGAAATAGGGGTAGGGAAGAAGTAGAAGAGGATGGCCGGTGGTGGAAATGAACGGCAATGGAGCTGGGGAGGCCGGAGTTCCGGCGAGACACCGGAGAAGATGGAGAGATGGGTAATGGGTTTGGATTTTAGGGATTTCTCTTCTCTTCTCTCTGCTTTCGCTCTTCCCTCTCTCTGCTATTTCTACGAAAATGAGCTTTTTTCCTCTTTGCTTTGATGGCTTCTTTTTTTTATACAAAAGAAAAGACGTAATTAAACACACCCCTTTTCTACCTGGACAACCACCTCTAGTGTAATTTTTAACAATTTTTTAACTGGCAGGGGGTGCACAAGAAGAAAACGAGAAACGATATATTTGATACCCCCAAACCTTCCAGGACACCCCCCTTGGCAAATTTAGGACAACTATTATTCCGCAAGAGGTGGCCCAAGCAGAAAACAGGGGGAAAAAATTTGCAAAAAATATCTTCTTTGAAAAAATGATCTCAACCGTTAAAATCACCTTTTCACTCAATGGCTGAGATCAAAAGAAACCTAACCAACTAAGATTCCCTCTAACTAATCATAGCCCTAATCACTCACTAACCTAGCTTAGGGCTTAATGGCGACTTGGAGAAGAAGAAAAGCATCTTTGCAAATTACGAAATTGCCCTGGTTCAGGATAATACACCCCTCAATTAAGTTGTACACTAATCTGCGCACCCACATATCCTCCTGGACAGCCCACAATGGCTAATTTGAACTGGTTTTTCGGATTTCAGCACAACCCCCTTTTCTGGCTAAATTGCCACCCTTCTGAACTTGTACCACAACATCGTCTTGGCTCGTTCGCTAGGCAAACGGGCTCGGATCGCGACGAAATTTTGCAGGGATCCTGGTGGGACCCTAAGCTAACCTAGGGCACAATTTGGGACCTTAAAACACTAGCTTATTAGGGTAATTATTTAAAACAAAACATAAAAGGGTTCGGTCAAAATGGGGTGTCTACAGTATTCCTCTCTCTCTTGGACTCTCTCTTGATCAAGGCACATCTTAAAACCACCCAAAAATATTTTTCAAAGAGACTCACAACCTTAAAAAGGACTTAAATGGATAAGTGAAAGACCATGGTGGTGTACCAACATGTTGGGACCCATATGGCATTCTATTACATGGTATAAAACAAGTTCCAAAGGCCAAACTGAGATCAGCACCTAAAACCTATCATAACTGGTCCAAACTATTTTTAAATATTTTTAACAGAAATATCTCTTCGTTTCTATTCAAAGCGAGTATAAGAACGTCGAAATCCGACGAGAAACGAATGAGATATGAATTTTACAAGATCGGTGCTGAAATCTGGAATCCAGGTACAGAACTCCGTGGAACCTCACGGAGCTCTGTGGAGCAACCTGTCCAAAAATTAAAATATGCATAACGGTCACTACGGAGCTCCGTGGCATGCCTCCGTACTAGCCGTTAGAGACCCTAAAAAGGTTATATTTTTATTTCCACCATATATATGGGTCTCTAGGCTTTCAAAGGAATTTCTTAATGGCTCATATAATACTCCTTGACTATCATACAAGCTGAGAATCTTCTTGAAACTAAAAATCACTTTCACTTCCTCTCTTGTGCCTTAATCTTGAAATACCTTTGAGAGACTTTAGGCTTGACTTGTAATCTTCTTTATAAGTGAGAGTGAATGAGCTTCACATTGCAATTAGCCTACAAAGAGGCAAAGTGAGCTACAAACATCTTTCATTTTCTTCATCATTGTATTTGGCGAAAGGGGCGCCGTATTTAAGTCTCTTGGAGCGTTTGTGCTCGTTTGTATTTGGCGAAAATGGCACTGTATTTAAGTCCCTTGGAGCGGTGGTGCTCGTTGTAATCGGCCGGTGTGGCGAAGAAGATTATTAGTGGATTCCTCAAGAGATCAGCTTGGGAAAAGTGGAGTAGGTCATGGGTTTAAGACCGTTAAAAATCTTGTGTGCAATCTTCTTTGACTCTCTACCTCCTTCTCTTGATTGGTGATGGTACACATCTCTCTTACTCTCTCTTGTATGTGCTTTCATATTCATATCCTTACTTGAGTGAGTGATTGACACTTAAGTTGAAATTGCATATTCATCTCTTGCTAATTAGGCCTCTCATAATTCTAGTCAAGTTATAAAATCAACTAGGGAATAAAGTTCACATCCTTGCTACTAAGATTGATTAATCAAACTAACTTGATTGAAAAAAGTTAAAACTAGGGTGAAACTAAAAAAGTTTCAGAAAGGGTAAAATCTTTAAAGACAACCAATTCACCCCCCCCCTTCTTGGGTTGCCTAATGGGATTTCACCTTTGGTTACTGTTCTTTTAACAAAATTCGAGCCCCGATGCTCATTTCGTTAAAAGAACAGGCACGGGTCCTATGCTCTAACCTAGGTGGCAACTCTGAGTTTCTTTAACTTGCGATGTTAAGACTACGGTCCCAAGTCCGCAAGTAACGCAAATCAAATACACACTCCTTTGAGAACCCGATGTAGTGATCCCCTGCCGTCCTATGCAGCACGGGAAAAAACTGGCTCCCACCGCTGCATCAGAATAAGTTTCCGCAAAGGCGCAAATTCACCTTAAAGAGAGTGACATAGTCTGTGCCTCATCTCCCCGCATCGAAAAGGTTTATCCAACTCATCTATCTTCTGTTTTTAATAGAAATGAGGTATGCCATATTTGGATTACGGAGGAAAAATCATCAACATGACAACTACAACTACAGAAAAGTAAAAGGTACAAGTACTGGAAAGATAAGATAAAATGCTAATATCTGTTTTGATTTTTCGTTCTAAGACCTCTTCCTTGGAAACGGATGCCTCATTATATAGCTTTATTTGGGTAACCACTCCTCTTCATCCTACGGTTTTCTTGGAGGGAAACTTGTGGTAACCACCCCTGTTGGGTTACCTTATTTTCGCGTCCTCCATAGTCGAGGTGGCCATCTCCAACCTTACCATGACTGGCAACATACATGCCACGTCTTTGATCGAGTCATTTCAACAGTGTCGCACGTAGTTTGACCTAGTCTGCGTGGACGATCACTTGTTGATCATTTATGACCGATAAAATAAAAACCGGGTGTAAACACAATGCCACCCATTTTAAATCTTGAGAGATCATTAGGCTGGGATATAGTAAAGTAATATTTAATAAAAGTAGCTTATTTTAAAAAAAAAATTAAATTTCAAATGACTAAAAGGAGTATGTTATGTAATAAAGAGTAGTTATGTTTTTCTCACATATACCATGCGGTTCATGTTTCGGGCACCAATTTAATACAGGGTGGGTATTTGACATTGATAATGCAAATAGTAGGTGAGGTTGTGTATTTCTCAGAAGAGAGGTGGTAATTTAAGAACGAAGCTTGGCTTAGGTCGGGGTCAGAGGAAAGTTCCTCATACCCCCTATAATAGCAAAGAGTGTGGAGTGTAAAAATATAAATTCCATGCCTGCTTTTTATTTTCAGAAGTAATGATATTTCCACAACCCTTGCTAGGAACTTTCCTCATACCCTGACCTGAGCCAAGTTTCGTCCGTAATTTAAGAGCTCAAAAAGTTTTCGCCAATAGAATCAGCCCAAGCATGGACTTTTTCTACCATTGGGCAGCGTTGCTCTCTTATAAAAACACAACTGAGATTTTGCACCTCATCACACATAAGTTCTCTTTCTTTGAATGAGATTTTCTCGTCTCCCCTTCAATTTTCTTGCCGCATCTTTCCTACACCCATAGTTATTTTCTCACATTTCTTCTACTGCAGCGTTATGGGTTTCTATCTTCTGTTCTCCCTAGTTGTTTTGGCTCTCCTTTCCGCATTACAGAAAAGCCCATTTCTTATTACAGTAGAATCAGCCCAGTTCAACTCTCTTACGGACAAGGAGGCGTTACTTTCTTTCAAGTCTTTAATAATAAGTGACCCTTCCAACACCCTTTCCTCATGGAATGACTACTCTAGTCCTTGCAATTGGACCGGAGTTTCATGCCACAAAGTGAGGCAGAGAGTCTCCGGTATTGATTTGCGGGGCCTCGGATTAGTTGGTTCGATTAGTCCGAACATTGGAAATCTCTCTTTACTTCGTTTCCTTCACCTACAAAACAACAAACTCACAGGCTTTCTCCCGGGTCGGATCGCTGATTTATTTCGACTAAAGGTCCTAAATGTGAGCTCCAACAGCATCGAAGGTTCTCTTCCTCTTAACTTAAGCAGGTGTTTGGAACTCACGGTTCTCGAAATGTCTGGAAATATGATATCGGGACAAATTCCTACTGACCTCGAACTTCTTCCAAAGCTCCAAGTACTGACTTTGAGCCGTAATCTTCTATTTGGGGAAATCCCGCCGTCAATTGGAAACATCACAACACTTACCACTCTAGAGTTGGCCACAAACTCTCTCCACGGAACAATACCGACTGACATAGGCCGCCTACAAAATCTAAAACACCTGCAGATCTCATTAAACAGTCTCACTGGTACTCTTCCTATCTCGCTGTACAACATCTCCTCCCTTATTACATTTGCGTTTGCCTCAAACCAACTGTGGGGTGAATTTCCAAATGATTTCGCCCTTAAGCTCCCGAATATGCTGTCATTTCATTCTTGCTTCAACAAATTCACCGGTGCAATTCCACAATCGCTGAACAATCTCACCAAGATCCAAAGTATTAGAATGTCACACAATTTTCATGACGGGTCAGTCCCTCAAGGACTAGGAAATCTCCCCGAGCTCCGCATGTATACTGTCGGGTTTAATCGGCTTGTCAGCACAGGGGACGATGGCCTAAGTTTCATTACTTCTTTGACAAACAGCACGAAACTTGAATACCTTGCTTTGGATGAAAATCTTTTCAGAGGGAGTGCTTCCAGAGTCTGTTGGGAATCTCGCAAAGGGGCTCACAAAATTTTACATGGGTGGGAATCAGATCTATGGTGAGATACCTCCCTCGATAGGCCGTCTGAGCAACTTGGCTCTGCTGAATTTGAGCTATAATTTCATCTCCGGAGAGCTCCCTAAAGAAATTGGCCAACTTCAGTTACTTCAGATTTTAGGTTTGGCCAGAAATGAGATCGCTGGCGTAATTCCGGCATCCCTTGGAAATCTTTCCAATCTGAATGAACTTCAGTTGTTTGGAAATGATTTGGAGGGAGGAATACCCACCAGCTTTGGGAACTACCAAAGTTTACTTTCATTAGATCTATCAAATAACAAGCTGAATGGGACCATACCCAAGGAAGTGCTCAGCCTCACTAGTATGGCCACTTTTCTCAATTTATCCAAGAACTCTCTCACAGGACCTCTGCCTCAAGAGGTAGGTAAATTGGAACAAGTTGCAGTGATTGACATCTCCAGCAATCGCTTATCAGGAAGCATCCCCAACTCCATTGGAGATTGTAAGAGCTTGCAGGATCTGTTTATGGCCAATAACTTATTCTCAGGCCCTATTCCTCTTACTCTTGGAGGTGTGAAAGGATTACAGAATCTAGACCTCTCCATGAATCAGCTCTCGGGCACAATTCCCAATGATTTTCAGAAACTTCAGGCTCTTCAATCCTTGAACCTCTCCTTCAATAATCTAGAAGGACAAGTTCCGAAAACTGGCATCTTTAGAAATCTATCACAAGTGCATCTTGAAGGCAATTCAAAGCTTTGCACTTCTTCCATATGTTACAATAGTCGAGTTCCATCCGGTCACGGAAGAAGATCGTGTTGGCACAACAGATCGGTCATACTTCTTATTGTCATCCCAACTGCAGGATTCATCATACTATGTTTTCTTGTTGGCTTGAAATGGGTATTCTTTTCCAAAAGAAAACATGCAACAGAAGTTGCAGAGATGCATGAATCCTTCAAGGGGATGCATCAAATGGTTTCTTATGAAGGACTTCTAATAGCGACGGATTATTTTAGTCAAACAAATCTAGTTGGAAGAGGGAGCTTTGGATCCGTCTACAAAGGAATTCTAAGCAACGGAATGACTGTCGGAGTGAAAGTCCTCGACCTCATAAGAAAGGGAGCGTCCAAGAGCTTTCTTGCAGAATGTGAAGCTCTGAAGAATGTCAGACACCGTAATCTTGTTAAACTGATGACTTCATGCTCGACTATTGACTTCAGAAACATCGATTTCCAGGCTCTGGTATATGAGTTTATGAATAATGGGAGCTTAGACGATTGGGTTCAGCACAGAAGAAGGCATGAAAGTGGATATGGGCTGAGTGTTATGGAGAGACTGAATATCGCCATTGATGTTGCAAGTGCTATGGATTATCTCCACCATGACTGTGAAGCACCTGTGGTACATTGTGATCTTAAGCCTAGCAATGTGCTCTTGAACGAGGAAATGACGGCAAAGGTAGGGGACTTCGGGTTGGCCAAATTGCTGGTAGAAGAAGGGGTTGATCAGCAATCCAAATCGACCACACATGGTCTCATGGGGTCCATAGGTTATATATACCTCCAGGTAATTGAAACCTTTTCATCATAGCATTAGTAAGTTTCCTCCTAGGGGCTGTTTTCATGCAGGTAAAATTTTTGGGCCATGTTTGACAAACATGAATATTTTTTTCATGGAAGTGGAGAGGGCATGGGTTACGAGATGGTGGGAAGTGGCTGAAAAATATGGACAAAGGAAACTCAAATTTCGAATTGAGTTTTACTTTTCCCAGTTTTTTTGGCCACTTTTCACCCTCTCCACACCCATGCTGTCTCAGTCCTTTCCCTCTCTCACCCTCCTTGCCTTTCCCAGCACCTGACAGACTCATATTTTATATATAAAAAAATTCATGGCAGCCAAACATAGCCTAATTGGAAAAAAAAAATTATATGGAAAAGGGATGGAATGCTGGAAAATGGGGTGCAAAAAAGTTTCTATGATGCCACACACACCTACAGCACACAATATTCGACTTTTCTAACCTTATTTGTAAATTGACTTGCTCTCTGTTTCTAACCTTTGGAGTTCCAAACAGAATATGGGATGGGAGGGAAACCGTCAACGAGAGGAGATGTTTACAGTTATGGGGTCATGCTGTTGGAGCTTTTCACTGGGAAAAGCCCAACAGACAATTTTTTCGTTGGAGATCTAAGCTTATACAGATGGGCTTATTCGGCTTTCTCTAATAACATTCTCGATGTACTGGACCCAGAACTTCTGCCCATTGATGATTTCATGTACAAAGGCCAACCCGGGTACACCATAAAACAGCAAGAATGCTTGATTTCCATTCTCGGTGTTGGGTTATCTTGTGCCCTCGATTTGCCTGAAGCACGCATTAGTATGAGAGATGTTCTCCAAAAATTGAAGGGAATCAAAGACGCACTCATAAAACGTAATTTAATGCCTGTAAGCTCAAGCAAGAGTCCTTCAGAGCCCAACTTTAAGAAATGATAAATCGTAGTATATAAACGTTGTATTATAAGTCTGTATGAGTTTCCTTGTGTTTTTATTTCTAGCTACAATCGAAAATGGTCATGGAATGATCAACATGTTTTCAGAAGTTTAGAGAGGTTAAATATGGAATAAAGATTTGGATCCTTTTGTTGAAATTAAGAAATTGACATCGACAGAGTGTTTAGTAACATTTCCAATTTTTTTCAGAATTTTAAAACAGAGCATTTGTTGGGGTATGGAATTAAGGCTATTAGAATTTGGAATCAAAGCTTTTGTGTCGGTTTGAAACTAGAGGCTCTCTGGTAGGCTCAGTTTAGACCTGGCAAAAAATAATTTTAAAACAGATCATTTGTTGGGGTATGGAATTAAGGCCATTAGAATTTGGAATCAAAGCTTTTGTGTCGGATTGAAACTAGAGGCTCTCTGGTAGGCTCAGTTTAGACCTGGCAAAAAGTGACCCGGACCCGCGGGTCCTCCCAGCCGCCCGTAATTTACGGGTCCGGGCCACTAGTTAGTGGCCTGTTTGAAATTTGACCAGGCTGTACAGATCACGTCAAAACTGGGCCGGGCCAGGTGGACCCGCAGGTGCCAGTGGGTGCCCGGGCACATTGTGCCCGTAAAAACCCAAATAATTTAGATTTTATGTGGTGTAAGCCATTATATCTCGTATTTTTCAAATTGTACTGTATCGACCACATCTTAGGATGATCTAAACTGTTCATGTGATGGAACACAACTCAAATAGGTTGTGCCCCAAAAATCATTTCCTTAGGATGATCCTAGCCCTCCGATCTATAGAGGTTTCCATAAATAATAATATGCGATTCCTACATAGATCAGAGGGCTAGGATCATCCTATGGAAATGATTTTTTGGGCTCAACCTATTTATGTTATTGCCCATCACATGGACGGTTTGGATCATCCTAGTGTGGGAAAAAAACAGCAAAGAAAAAAGAAAAAAACGGGTGTCTTGCGGGTCGACCCAGCCCTTACGGGTGGGTCCGGGTCCACGATTAGTGACCCATAAATTTCACGGGTCATTTTTTGCCCGACCCGTTTGACCCGGACCCATACGGGTGGGGTCAAACCCGGCCTGGTCCACCCGTTTACCAGGTCTAGCTCAGTTACTGTTCGAAATGGGCTAAAGCGGTGAACAGATTTGAAATGAAATGGTGATGGGAGAAATAAATAAGATGATGATCAAATTAAGGGCAAGGTACACCACATAAGGTGTTGTCTTTAAGACGGTAGATTCATTCACAATAGGATAATATCTAAAAAAAATGCAGGTGCTCTAGGAATCATTGTCCCTAAGATATAATGCCCGACACACTCTCATTTAATCAACGGTTGCAATCCGTTGATTTACAATGAATCAATCGCCAAAAATTAACAAGAAAAATAAATAATAGTGGTAGGGGTTAAGTCAACAAGAGCACTTAATGGGGAGCGAATGAGAGAGAAAAATGGCGCTATTTGTAATAAGTGTCTTGTTAAAAAGTACACTACCTTTTTCAAGTATTTTTCATTCTATTATAATGGCTTTTTTCCCTCTATTTATAGATGGAAAAATTGTTAGAAAAATGCAAAGTTTTGGTTAAATTGTCAAGTAAGGGTACGTTCTTTTTATTTGTGAAATAGGGGCTGTCAGTGCTTTTAGAAATCCCAAATGACAAGAATGCCCTCCCTTCTCTTTTTCCCTTCATCTTTTTAGCTCACTTCCCTATGCATTTTCACCTACCCTATCACCTTTTTAGCTCACTTCCCTAATGGTTCCGAGATAGAAAATGTGGTTCCCTAGTGGTTCCGGGGTATAAAATGTGGTTCCCTAGTGGTTCCGGGGTATAAAATGTGGTTCCCTAGTGGTTCCGGGGTATAAAATGTGGTTCCATAGTGGTTCTGAGGTATAAAATGTCGTTCCCTAGTGGTTCCGGGGTGTAAATGGGGTTCCTTAGTGGTTCCGAGGTGTAAGTGGTGGTTCCATAGTGGTTCTAGGGTATAAAATGTGGTTCCCTAGTGGTTCCGAGGTATAAAATGTGGTTCCCTAGTGGTTCCCAAGTATAAAATGTGGTTCCCAAGTGGTTCCGGGGTAGAAATTGTGGTTCCCTAGTGGTTCCGAGGTATAAAATGTGGTTCCCTAGTGGTTCTGTGGGAGAAAATGTGGTTCCGTAGTGGTTCCGGGGTATAAAATGTGGTTCCCTAGTGGTTCCGGGGAATAAAATGTGGTTCCCTAGTGGTTCCAAGGTATAAAATGTGATTCCCTGGTGGTTCCGGGGTGTAAATAGGGTTCCCTAGTGGTTCCGAGGTATAAATGGTGCTTCCATAGTGGTTCCAGGGTATAAAATGTGGTTCCCTAGTAGTTCCGAGGTATAAAATGTGGTTCCCTAGTATAAAATGTGGTTCCCAAGTAGTTCCGGGGTAGAAATTGTGGTTCCCTAGTGGTTCCGAGGTATAAAATGTGGTTCCCTAGTGGTTCTGTGGTAGAAAATGTGGTTCCGGGGTATAAAATGTGGTCCTGTAGTGGTTCCGGGGTAGAAAATCTTGTTCCCTAGTGGTTTCGAGGTATAAAATGTGGTTCTGTAGTGGTTTCGGGGTAGAAAATCTAGTTCCCTAGTGGTTCTGAGGTATAAAATGTGGTTCCGGGGTAGAAAATGTGATTCCCTAGTATTTTCGGCGTATAAAATGTAGTTCCGTAATGGTTCCGGGGTATAAAATGTGGTTCCCTAGTGGTTCTGGGGTATAAAATGTGGTTCCCTAGTGGTTCCGGCGTATAAAATGTGGTTCCCTAGCTGTTCCGAGGTATAAAATGTGATTCACTAGTGGTTGCTATGTATAAAATGTGGTTCCCTAGTGGTTCCGGGGTATAAAATGTGGTTCCCTAATGGTTCCGGGCTATAAAATGTTGTTCCCTAGTGGTTCCCTGTAGTTCCGAGGTAAAATGTGGTTCCCTAGTGGTTCCGGGGTATAAAATGTGTTTCCCTAGTGGTTCCAAGGTATAAAATGTGGTTCCGTAGTGGTTTCGGGGTATAAAATGTGGTTCCCTAGTGGTTCCAAGGTATAAAATGTGGTTCCGTAGTAGTTCCGGGATATAAAATGTGGTTCTGTAGTGGTTCCGGGGTAGAAAATGTGATTTCCTAGTGTTTTCGGCGTATTAAATATGGTTCCGTAATGGTTCTGGGGTATAAAATGTGGTTCCCTAGTGGTTTCGGGCTATAAAATGTGGTTCCGGAGTATAGAATGTGGTTCCGTAGTGGTTCCGAGGTATAAAATGTGGTTCCTTAGTGGTTCCGAGGTATAAAATGTGGTTCCCTAGTGGTTCCGGTGTAGAAAATGCGGTTCCCTAGTGGTCCTGGAGTAGAAAATGTGGTTCCCTAGTGGTAGAAAATGTGGTTCCTTAGTGGTTCCGAGGTATAAAATGTGTTTCCCTAGTGGTTCCGGGGTAGAAAATGTCGTTCCCTAGTGGTTCTGAGGCATAAAATGTGGTTCGGTAGTGGTTCGAGGGTATAAAATGTGGTTCCCTAGTGGTTCTGAGGTATAAAATGTGGTTCCATAGTGGTTCCGCGGTATAAAATGTGGTTCTGTAATGGTTCTGAGGTATAAAATGTGGTTCCGTAGTGGTTCCGAGGTATAATATTTGGTTTCCTAGTGGTTCCGGCGTATAAAATGTGGTTCTCTAGTGATTCCGGGGTAGAAAATTTGGTTCCCTAGTGGTTCCGGGGTATAAAATGTGGTTCCCTAGTAGTTCCGAGGTATAAAATTTGGTTCCCTAGTGGTTCCGGGGTAGAAAATGTGGTTCCCACGCCGGGCCCGTACGGGCCGAGTCGACCTGCGTGTCACCCGGATTTTTGCCGTATTTTTTCAGATGTTTTTGGGAAATATTATCCGCACTACCGTATTTTGATGAGGACACTCCTCACTTTATTAAAAGTACGGTATGGCTCGCACCATAGGTTGATCCAAACTGTTCATTAGATATAGGTTGATCCAAACCGTTCATTAGATGGGCCACAGTCTAAATAGGTTGTTCCCCAAAAAGCATTTCTGTAGGTTTATCCTAACCCTCTGATCATAATGTTAGAGGGTTGGTCCTAACTCTCTATAGATCGGAGGGTTAGGATCAACCTATGGAAATGATTTTTGGGACACAACCAATTTAGGCTGTGGCCCATCTAATTGATGCTTTGGATCATCCTATGGGGGGCCATACCGTACTTTTAATTAAATGAGGAGTGCCCTCATCAAAACACAGTAGTGTGGATAACATTTCCCTTTTTTGGTATGGGAATTTGCTAGCCACCTTTGCCGAGGCAACTTCTCGGCTTGTGGCCCATCCTTTGATGCAAAGATTGGCAGAAGTAATATGGGTGCAAAGGTGGCTAGCAAAAGCATAATTGCAAAAAATAGTAATCATTACGGATTTGTGGCTGAAGTGCTAAGTTTTAAATGAAAAATTACGAAAAAATGGAAGTAAAGTATTAAAATTATGAAAAAAATACCAAAAGGATGCACTTACATATGACAATTACCGAACTATAAAGTTTGACTGTCTTCCGTCGGAAGTCCGAACAAACCTTCGAACTTCCGAATGGCACCAATATTTTGGTTATGTATACTGGCTTCCATTCGGAAGTCCGAAGTTTTGTTCGGACTTCTGACGGAAGCCAGTAGAATAGGGATAATTCCAAAGATTTTTATTTTCAAATTGAGTAAAAATTCGAAGGATAATAGGGATATACATTGTGATCTTAGTGTCATGCAGGCAACTATAAATTGAAGCTTGATTTTGATATTTTAGAATAAAAAAATGCAAAGAAAATGGATTACCAAACCCTGTTGTAAATGGCAACCTTCATGATTACCAAACCCTGTTCCAAGAGTCCGACTCTCTCTCTCTCTCTCTCTCTCTCTCTCTCTCCCTCATGATTACCAAACCCTGTTGTAAATGGCAACCTTCAAAACCTTTCCATGGAGTTTTCCACGTTAGAAAAGTCTTGAGGAAGAAGAAGGTGGTAGGTGAGAAGGTAATAAGTGCATAGGGATAGGTGCAAAAAGGTGGAAAGAAAAAAGAGGTATGAGGGGTATATTTGTCCTAAAAGCCATCTTCTCTCACCTGACAATACATTTTTTATAATTTTCAAATCACTACCCTTACTTGACAATTTAGACAAAACTTTGCATTTTTCTAATAATTTTTCCTTTATAGATTTCTCTAAACGACTCTCTCACCCAACCTTTTTTCCTTTTCCATGGGATGTGTCTTTTAAGAAACAACTTTTCTCCTTTTTCTCCACCGATAGATGTTTCTTCTCTTATTTCATTCATTAGGAAGGATTCTCTCTCCTTATCACCACCATCTAACACAATTAAATTCTATAGGTGTCTTACGTATTTCTGCCTTTCAAATTTGAAATTGAAAGGTTGGTTATTGTTAGCTATAATGTCTTTGGAGAGTATGATTTTCAACCATTGAATGAGTTTCTCCATCAATGGTTGAGATCAACTCACAATGAAAAGACTTATAACACATAACCTTTGGGAGGATCAATCTCATCCATTGGGTGAGATTTCTCATCAACAGTTGATATCATCCCATAGAGGAGATCAATTGCACAAAAAGGCAATGCTCTTGAGACTTGAACCATGACCTATAATATAAAAAATCAAATACTAATCACTATACCCAAATGCCTTTTATGAAAAATCATGCACTATAATTCAATTTAAAATGTTTTTTTTTTAAATAGCTTAACAATCCCCCACCATTTTAAAAAATTTTGAAAGTATAAATATTACCTTTGAAATAGGGTAAAAATAATGTAGTGTAATGTATACTATTAGGTGAATGAATCTTGAACCTATGGCTGAACATAGCTCACTACATCTATTCGGTTAAGAGGATAAAACCTTGATCTTAATCTTTAGACTATAGATCTACTATATTCAGACTCCACTTGGGCTATTGATTCTTTTAAAGCCGCGCTTTATAGGTCTATGCTTATTTTTAGTTTTAGTTAGTGTTTTAGGATTTTAGAGGATAAACCTATAGGAACCGACCATGACTTCTACACTCACAAAGGTGAATTCATCAAGAGTGCTTTCGCTCACTCTAACTTAATAGTCTATGAATTCATTAAGTGAACATAACTTTTCCAAAAGTGAAAAGTGCATATGGCTAGATAGAAATTGGAATTTATTTATAAGCATATGCACTTGAAATGTTGTCTCTCACAACATTTCTATTACAGATGGTTTATTGGCTAAATTTCCTTTGCACTCTAAGCTGAAATTTCAAGAAGAGTAGGCTAGAACCAATATCATCTCACATCACCGTAGTAATCCCATATCTCTCGAGGTCCTAAAAATCCTCTCTCCAGATAAAAGTTTAGTAACAGGGTCTACTAGCATTTGATAACTTGTAATATATTCCAACAACACTTTTCCCTTCTTAACTAATTTTCTTATATGATGATACTTAAATGCAATATGTCTTGCATTACTTGTAAACCTTTTATTGGTTGCAGTTTGTATTGCTGCCTTAATATTATAGTACAATTTGATAGGTTGTATTGGTTTGTCTACAAAAGGAATGTGTCTTAGAAATCTTCTCAACCATAATGCTTCTCTACCAGCTAGAGACATAGAAATGTTCTCTGCTTCCATGGTTGATAAGGCTGTACAATGCTTCTTGTTAGCCCAAGGGTTCAACAAGTACTCCCATTGAAATGTTTTGATGATCAACAAACTCAATTTGTTATAAAAAAAGGTTTTATACACTAATGATTTCCATTGGCAAAGTTATTGTGTTCATAGCTTTAGCATCTTCGAGATTAAATGACAAATGACAAATCATTCAAGCTCAAAGGCATGAAAAAGGCATCATCATCACAAAGGCAAGTCAAAGACAAAAGAAGACCAACACAAAGGCAAGTCAAAAGTATTCAAAGACAAGGTTGAACTCATGCCCAACAATGATGGCAATCAACTCAAAAGTTCAAGCTTGACTCAAGCATCAATGGAGTTGAGTGAAGACATATCAAAGCCTCTACAAGGTACCAACAAGATTGAAGACCAAGTAAAATTCGAATGTAAATGGTCCTTCATGTATAGTCTAGGTCTATGGCACAAAGGAGAGTTAAAATCAATCTAAGTAGAACTTAATGAGTTTGTGAATGTTCATAGTAGTGTCCCAACATTGTTGGACACTCATGACATTCCATTTAACTTGATAAAATAAAGTTTCAAAAGCCCAAACAAAATCAGCAAAAAAAATAAGAAAAAACTGCTGTGCACAGGCTTCTCGGAACTCCGATAATGGTTCCAGGTTAAAAAAATAATGGGCCTACGGCCCGCTCGGAGCTCCGAGCCCAGACTCAGAGAAGACCGTTTGGGAGATTAAAAAAGGCATATTTTCTCCCCTCTATTTATATGAACCTTGGGACTTTTGGGAAACTATCTAAGGAGTTTACAAACTATTCTAAATGCACTAAAAAGCATTCATTCTCCTTCTCCTCAAGATTTTCACTCTCCATCTCTCTCTTGTGCTTTTACCTTAGATTATTCTTGAGAGATTTTAGGATTTTTCATTTGGTGATCTTTTTTCTTGTGAGAGTGAGTGAGCTTTACATGTAATTAGCCTATCTAGAGGCAAGCAAGCTAAAACCTTTCATCTTCTTTGTATTTGGCACAAATAACGCCGTAGAAGACCCTTGGAGCTCGAGGCCTGATTTGTATAAGGTGGAAGGAACGCCGTATTTAAGTTCCTTGGAGAAGATAGTGGAATCCTCAAGGAGAGCAACTTGAAAAGAGTGGAGTAGGTTTTAAGCTAAGACCGAACCACTATAAAAATTCTTGTGTCAAAGCTTCTTTGTCTCTTCACCTCTTCTCTTGTGGTAAGCATTTTACTCTTGCTTTGAATCTTATTTTTAATTACCTATTCAATCTAAACCTAGTGCAATCAAAGTTTTCAAAATACTTAAAATTTGAAAAGACACCCAATTCACCCCCTCTTAGGTTGTAATTTCACTTGGTATCAGGGCATAGGCTCTTACATAGGACTTCTCTTTGAAAACCTACAAGGAAAATATCCAAATGGCAACCTTTTCTCATAGCAATGAGGGGTAATCCACTATTAGACCTCCCTTCTTCAATGGCTCAAACTATCCATATTGGAAAGCTAGAATGAAAGTGTTTTTGAAATCTTTAGATTTTGATATTTGGAGAAGCATCCAAAGTGGATATAAAGAACCTAGTACTAATATGGACTTATGGGATGAAAATGAAAGAAAAGAGTTCACTATCAATGCAAAAGCAATGAATGTCTTGATTTGTGCCTATCTCCCGAGGAGTTCAATCGAGTGTCTACTCTTGAAACCGCTAAGGAGATTTGAGATATGCTAGAGGTAGCTCATGAAGGGACAAATCAAGTGAAAGAGTCCAAGATGAATCTTCTCTATAGAGAGTATGAACTATTCATGATGGACCTTATGAAACCATTGCTGAAATGCATACTAGGTTCACAAACATTACAAATGGTTTGAAATCATTAGGTAAACAATTGTCCAACAAGGAATTAGTTACCGAAATACTTAGGTCTTTACCTAAAGATTGGGATCCCAAGGTCACCGCCATTGAAGAAGCAAAAGACTTATCTAAAATGGGCTTAGAAGACTTAATAGGTTCTTTGATAACTTTTGAAATGATTTTAAAAGGAAGAGAAATCCTAAACAAACAAAATGATGATATAAAAAAGAAAGGAATAGCTTTTATAGCAAGAGTTGAGAGTGAAGAAGAAGAGAGTGAAGAAGACATACAGGATGATGATCTTGCTCTCTTCACAAAGAGATTCAAGAAATTTCTTAAGTTCAAGAGAGGAGGCAACTCTAGCCAAGGAAGAAATAGGCCTTCAAACAAAGAGATGAGATGCTATAAGTGCAACAAGGTTGGTCATATAAGGCCAAATTGCCCACTCATCAACAACAATGACAAGAATAAGACGAATACAAGAAGTGGTAAAAAGACTTTGTGTGCGGCGGCTTGGGATGAAGGAAGTGCTTCATCCGAAAATGAATCTAACGGAATGGATGAAGATGACCTTTGCTTCATGGGATTCGTCAATGTGACACAAGACATCTCCGTTGTATCTGAGGTAAATGATGTTGATGATAGTCTCATGAATTCTCTAATAATGAACTATTAATTGCTTGTGAAAAATTTCATTAAAATTTGGATTTACAACTTGCCAAAAACAAAACCATGAAAAAATCCTTGCAAGATATAACTAGGGATTTTGGGTTCTTGAAAAATGAACTTGATTTGCAAACCAACACAAGTGAAAAATTGATTTTAGAAAACAAAGCCTTAAATGAAGAAGTTGACAAATTAATTTTCGAAAACAAAGGCTTGAAAGAGGAAAATGATAAACTCGTTTTGAAATGTAAAGAACTTGATTTAACATTTAGAAAATTCTCATGTAGAAAAAATAAACTAGATGAAATTCTTGAAAATAAGCTTGTCTCTCTAGAAAAAGTTGGTCTTGGATACCAACCCCTTTCTAAAGGAGAAGCCTCATTCAAGAATAAGTTTGTAATGTATTCTTCTTACATGCATGCTAACACTAGTGCATTTGTCCCTACTTGCCACTATTGTGGTAGAGTAGGACACTTAAGGTTTGCATGCAATGTTAAGAAATCAAAAGCATCTAAGTTTATTTGGGTTAGAAAAGATGAGCTTTATGATGTTGCTAACCTTGAAGGACCCAAGAAAAAGTTGGTACCTAGAACTTCAACATAAGCTTTGATTCTTGTACGTGTGCTTGAAAGAAAAACTCTCAAAGGACAAGTGGTTCTTGGATAGCGGTTGCTCAAGGCACATGACTGGAGACGTAACCAAGTTCGCCTTCGTCACCATGAGCCATCAAGGAAATGTCACATTTGGGGATGATAGAAGAAGCAAAATCATCGGTGAAGGTACCATCAAAATTAAATATATTAAAGTTGAACATGTTTTGCTTGTTGATGGTTTTTCATTTAATTTGATAAGCGTTAGTCAACTATGTGATCTTGGTCACAAAGTTCTTTTTGAAAAAGATAGATGTAAGATTTTGAATGCTAAGAATAATGAGGTTGAATTTGTTGCATATATAGATGGTAATATCTATTCATTAGCATTAGAAGACCTTGAAAATCAAAACATCTAATGTCTCTCCACCATGGATGATAACCCTTGGTTATGGCATAGGAGACTTGGTCATGCTCATATGGATTTGATTTCAAGATTGTCTTCTAAGAATCTTGTGAGAGAGTTACCTAAACTCAAATACATTAGAAATAAAGTTTGTAGTGCTTGCATTCATGGAAAACATGCTAAAGACTCTTTTAAACCCATAAGTGTATTATCTACCTCTTGTCCACTACAACTCCTTCACATGGACCTATTTGGTCCCATGAAAACTCGTAGTAGAGGAGGAAGTAGATATGTATATGTAATTGTTGATGACTACTCTAGGTTTACTTGGGTGTTGTTTTTAACTAGTAAAGATGAAACCTTCAAGAAATTTGTCAACTTGTGCAAGAGAATTCAAAATTAACAAGGGGTTTTCATAAATGAAATTAGAAGTGATCATGGAACCGAGTTTGAGAACATTGAGTTTGATACATTTTGTAATGAAAATGGAATCAAGCACAATTTCTCGGCTCCAAGAACTCCCTAACAAAATGAGGTAGTTGAAAAGAAAAATAGATCACTTATTGAAATGGCTAGAACCATGTTAAATGAGCATAATGTTCCAAGAAACTTTTGGACAGAAGCCGTTCACACGGCTTGCTATATTTTAAATAGAGTGCTCATTAGACCTCACCTTAACAAAACACCTTATGAACTATGGAGTGGAACACCCCCCAAAGTTAGCTATTTTAAAGTTTTGGGTTGTAAATGTTTTATATTAAACATGAAAGACTGTGGGACCAGATCCCGCAAGAGGGGTGGGGCGCGAGGCGTCACGCTCTCTCTTGGTCTCTCGTACCCACGCGAATGGCGTGTGCTTTTTATTATTGATTTTAATTACCCAACCAAGCAGGCAGCAACCAAGCCATAGGGTGCAAACAAACGTGCAACCCAGTACCCATAAGGGCAGGGGTTAGCCGCCGAGCCTGGCGAGGTGTGATTTAATTCATCTTTTCCGTGAACTTGGGATCACTAAGGCAATCCGAATTCCACGCAAAAGAGAGTGACAGAGTCGCCACCTAGATGAGGGATCTTGGACCCCATAATTGACCAGAAATCTAGACTCATTACCTGGTTACGAGAATGAAAGGTATGGGGAATTACCACCACATGCACCATTCCTGCCCGATAATCGGTCTTCAATTCCAAAAGTTAACTCTTTTGAATTTCTTTTAAATGGCTCATTTAACTCTATATTAATGTGCGAACTATGTGACATGCATCCTAAGATCTAATTTCAATGTAATTCCTAAATGTGTATCTTAACTTTCTTAATTTGTTTGAATTCAATCTAAGTGAAAGTTCTCCTAAAATTCTAATTTTATGGAAAGTCCTAAGTGATTTAATTACCTTTAATTTAAAGATTAATGTACAAAACCCCACCACTTATGTGTGGAGCCGACTCGGGCTTGGTATGCAACTCAAGTATCCAAGTTGCCTACGTATCCCAGCCTCACTGGAATCAGAGTCGACGTAGTTCGGTGCACCTGAACTAAGCTACTTATGCCTAACTCATCTAGGACACCGATCTAGACTGGATTCACTGTTTCAACAGTTTTAAGAGAAATTATTTAATTCAAGTTAAAGATTTTATTATCCTAGGACTTCATCTAAGATGTTATATGGTCCTATCTAAGTGCAAGACGTCCCTTAGACTAATGCAGGTTAACCTACATCCTAGGTAACTAGGTTTGTCCTAGGGGAAAAGTAAGGTGACTAGTGTAACTAGATCTATGGCACGGTTGCTATCCATAGCAAACGCCCGTGATGAGGCTGGACTCCTAACTCTAGGACTCCCTAAAACTTAAAACACAACGTGATGTAAGTGTTCCTAAGGGGCCCTAAAGGTTCGTACGATAGGAGACCGTAATCCAACGGCTCCTAAGACACGGATCGAGTTAATTCGATTTGTTGAACTTAATGATTTTTAATTTTTGAGAATTTTTTATTCCTAAACATCTAAGAAATACCAAAGGCTCTATGGTTCGCAAGTTTCGGCCTCGAATCGCAACCATGGAAGGGAATCGTGCTCTCAACACTTGTATAATTTAGCACATAAATTATAGTATCTTATTGCCTGGCATATTTCTCAGGATTTCCGTGGAAAGTGGACCTCGGAGCCAATATCATACTATAATTTACACACTCCAATTATGCAGGATTAATCGCAATTAGTATACGATTACGGTTGCGATCTCGGCAGTTAAATTGTCACAGAATAGCCAATTTACAAAGGCAATTTATGAATCCTAAGGTTTCTGTTTCAAAAAAGTTAGGGATTGAATTTATGATGAAAACTTAAGGTTTTTTGGAGATTTTTACAGTAAAAACCATATTTTTTAAAATATTTTTCAATAGAAACCTTCATTTATTATTAATATTTAATTCTGGAAAGTTTCATCAATTTTGAAAACCATTTGGTATTTATTAAAAATAGCCGAAACTTAAAATAATTAATAATCTGATTAAACAAACTCCAAAAAATATGAAAATTTTTGGGTGATCTAAAAACCTTGTAAAACTACTGGAAACAAACTTTTATTAAATTTGGACATGATTTGTATACGTTTGGCTCCATTCATCAAGAAATAACCCTTTTTCGGGGTTATTCTTTGAAAAATAGAATGAAAAATAAAACGGCCGAACCGCGGTTGGAAATTAAGTTTCCAGTAGTTTTGTATTTTATATAAAACCCAAAAAATATCAGTTTTTAAAAAGAACCATGCTTTCAAACACTTGCTTTGATAATCTAATTTAAATCCATATTGAATAAAAACAAAAGAAAACCATTTTTAAATGGAGGAAAATTAATTTTTGGATCAAATTTTGGATTTTGAAAACTCATAATCTATATTATAACATACTGGAATTTCAAAGAAAAATTCGTTGATTTGATCCATCAAAATTAAAACCCTAGCATGCTTTTTCTACTTCACAAAGATGAGGAATCCTTACCGTTGATCGCGATCCTTGTGTCTAGGGTTGGTGATCCAAGATATACGCTTTGTCCAACCATTTTATATGCTAAAAAAGATCGAATGAACACTCCAATAATTCTTGATTGTGTGATGCCTTGGAGAAGAAGAAGAAATTTAAGAATTCCTTTTGTGAAGAACACTTGAGAGGGAGATCACACTTAAAGAAATAAGAGGTTTTTTTTTCCTTGGGAGGAGAGAGAAAAAGGACGAATTTGGATTTTTTCCAATCCT
Organism: Tasmannia lanceolata; assembly: GCF_043159265.1. Taxonomy (NCBI): domain Eukaryota; kingdom Viridiplantae; phylum Streptophyta; class Magnoliopsida; order Canellales; family Winteraceae; genus Tasmannia; species Tasmannia lanceolata. The sequence continues at coordinate 17,829,827 of NW_027518697.1, read as the reverse complement.
TTCTAGCATTGTTTGCTTTGATTTTTATACAAAAAAAGCTAGGGTTAAGAGAGAAATAATAATTTCCAATGTGAGAGCTCCATTTTTGGCTTGTTTCCAATTTTCCCCTCTTGCTTTCTTTCTTTCTTATTTCCAAATTGGATTTGATTCCAATCTTAATTTCTTGTCAATCAAGACATGCTATTCTTATTCCACATTGCTTCTTTGGAAGAAAACTTTTTTAAGCAATCATTCATCTTTTCCTTCTTTTCATTTTTTATTCTTTTTATTTTTCTTTTAACAAATATGATGTCACCACTGTGACATCATCAAGGTTGGGTGCTCAACTCATGTGGGTCAACCATGTGGGCCGCCCACCATGGTGGTTGACCCATATGGGTGAACCCACATGAGCTTCATCTTTGCGGGCTTAGCCCAATGGGCCATTTCACACGGGTTTCGGGTTTTTCCATAAAAAATTAATAAAATCTTTCTAAATTCAACATTCTATATATGGACCCAACCCATTTGACATTTATGGTGCATCCCTCACACATGATCGGACCATCTTTTTTGGAAAATAACTTTTCGGACCAAAATGCCCCTATTTGACCGTTAGACATCCAAACGCGACCAAAATACTCTCAGATTGATTCACCCCTAAAGGAAAAAATTAAAAATGGAAAGTCTTTGTGGTCAAACTTCAAAAATAGAAACTTTTAAAATTGGGTCCTTTCGGTGAGCAATATTAAACAAGATCATTTGGTATCCCCTGGAAATACCCAAAATGCCCTCAACACTTAGAATTTCCAAATTAAGCGAAACACCTGAGAAATTCTAAATTTAGCAGGTTTTTCAAAAGTCAGGAAATCATTCATAATCTCTCAGACATATTTCGAGGATCAAAAGAATTACACAGAAAAAGACCAAATTACCCCGAGGTGCTAGAATTTGGCGAGACTAGGGAAAACCATGAGAAATTCTAAAAATAGTAGGTTTTTTCATTTGCTTGGAAACTTGAACTTTCATCTTCTAGAGGCCAAAGGAACCCCCTAGAGACCTTCAGGATCGCGAATCAACTTCAAAACTCCCATAATGAAATAAAATCTACCCTAAAATGCATGGATGCCTAATTTAATGCTGAATACGGATTCAAGATTCGATGATACTACCGAATCTTTTACTTTTTAAAGCGTAGCAAAATGGGGGTGTCTACAAAGACACCTTGCACAAGTTTGATTCAAAATCCGATGAAGGTATCTTATTAGGCTATTCAACCCATAGTAAAGCTTATAGAGTCTATAACAAAAGAACTCAAATTGTTGAAGAATGCGTGCATGTCAATTTTGATAAGTCATTTGAACCTCCTAAAGTCATTAATGAAGATGATGATGGTGCCAATCTTCTAGAGCCACATAGTCAAGTAGAATCCATTGTTCAACCCTTAAAAAATCTTGATTTAGAAGGTCAACCTATAGAAGAGCTTGAAGTAGAAGATCTTCTCAAACATAGTAGAATCATGTCTAGTCACCCTTCTACTCAAATCATAGGTGAAACCTCATAAGGAGTCAAGACAAGATCTCACTCTAGGAATGTTATTGCCAACATGGCCTTTATCTTCCAAATAGAACCCAAGTCCATAAAAGAAGCCGAAAATGATGAATTTTAGATGGTTGCTATGCAAGAGGAACTAAACCAATTTGAGAGAAACATAGTATGGAGGTTAGTTCCTAGGCCTAGTGATCACCCGGTTATTGGGACTAAATGAGTGTTTAGAAACAAACTCGATGAGCATGGAGATATTCAAACGAATAAAGCTAGATTGGTAGCCCAATGTTACAACCGAGAGGAAGGTATCGATTATGATGAGACCTTTGCTCCGGTTGCTAGATTGGAAGCCATAAGGATGCTACTTGCATTTGTATCCCATAAAAACTTTAAGTTGTATCAAATGGATGTGAAGAGTGCATTCCTAAATGAGTATATTATGGAGGAAGTTTATGTTGAACAACCTCCCGGTTTTGAGGATTTTAAATACCCTAATCACGTATATAAGTTGGACAAAGCCTTGTATGGTCTAAAGCAAGCTCCTAGAGCTTGGTATGAGAGGCTTAGCTCCTTTCTATTAGAGAGTGGCTTTCAAGTGGGCACGGTTGACAAAATCTTGTTCATTAAAAGAAAATGAAAAGATATGCTTATTGTTCAAATCTATGTAGATGATACAATATTTGGTGCTACTAATAATAAGATGTGTGAAGAATTCGCACAATCTATGCAAAAAGAGTTTGAGATGAGTATAATGTGAGAGCTTACCTATTTCCTAGGACTTCAAATCAAACAATGTAAAAATAAAATTTTCATCAACCAAGAGAAGTATACTAGGGAACTCCTTAAGAAATTTGGCATGGATAGCTCACAAATCAAGCCAACTCCTATGAGCACTTCCACCAAATTAGAAAATGATGAAATTGGCAAACCGGTTGATGAGAAGAAGTTTAGAGGAATGATAGGTAGTCTATTATATTTGACCGCTAGTCGGCCGGATATAATGTTTAGCGTGTGTATTTGTGCTAGGTTTCAATCGGCTCCTAAAGAGTCTCATTTGAGTGCCGTTAAGAGGATATTCAACTATCTCAAAGGAACTCCTTCTCTAGGTTTATGGTATGAACGATAGAATGAATTCAACCTAGTAGGATTTTCGGATGCCGACTTTCCCGGTTGTAGAATTGATCGAAAAAGTACAAGTGGCACTTGTCAATTTCTAGGAAGGTCTCTAGTGTCTTGGTTTAGCAAGAAACAAAACTCCGTAGCCTTGTTTACTACCGAAGCCGAATATATTGCGGCCGGAGGTTGTTGTGCACAAATCCTATGGATGAAGAACACTCTCATGGACTACAATCTTGCATTTAGTAACGTTCCAATCCATTGTGATAATACAAGTGCCATCAACTTGACAAAGAATCCAATTCAACATTCTAGAACCAAGCACATAGAAGTAAAGCATCATTTCTTAAGAGATCATTCTCAAAAAGCGGATATTAAAATTACGTACATCCACAGCAATGAACAATTGGCAGATATCTTCACAAAACCCCTTAATTTAGATAGATTTTGTGACCTTAGGAGTGGACTCAACATTTGGAGTTTGGATCAAGTGAAAGAGTTTGCACATGGAGCATGAATAGAAGACAATATTCTCTTTGTATATATCTATATATATCTCTTGTTTTGATAGTGACTACATGGTGTAAGATGATCAAACCTTAACTCTAAAACTCACTCAATTGGTGCCCATAGCCCACTTTGTTCAAAAGGGGGAGTCGGTACCGTCACCCTTAATTAAGACACCTAATCCTTTGGCCCTGTGCCGTCATCTAAGCCTTCGGTTAGTCATATGTGTGTTTCATGCATTGGATCATAGTTTGAATTTGCAAAGTCACCTATATACATATCTATCTATGTGTATGTGTGTATCGTATTATGCATGAGTGTTAAGAGGGACCCTACGTGTATGTGTCTATAATGTTATGAGTAAATGCCTTTGACATGTCACCTATAAGCCTATGTAAATGTGTCACCTATACATTTACATCCATTAAGTGCTTCCTATTAATACACAAAAAAAAAAAAAAAAAAAACTCTCGGAACTCCGAGAAAAGGGGCAGAGGGAACCTGGAAAGGTTCTCAAAACTCCGAGACTTGCGATAGAAGAAAATAAAAAAAAACATCGTGTTCTCGGAACTCCGAGATTATTCTCGAAGCTCCGAGAATCGGGCCAGGGCCGTTCAAAACCCTGGACCCGGCTCATTCTGTTTTTTTTTTCTCTCATTTCCCTCTTTCTTCCACCTCTCTTCAAACCCTAACTTTCTTGGTTCCTTTTTTCCTTATTTTTCACCTCACTCTAACCATCATCCACTCTCTTCTCCCTTCCAAACCCTCATTTTTCCATCACCACCTTGTTTCTTCCACCAAAACCCTATTTTCTCCCTTTCAAACTCGTTTTTCACCATCCAAACCCTAGGTTTTTGCCCTTTTTACTATATCCCCATTTTCTCACCACTTTCTCATCTTCCTTTTACATTTTGTCTCCATCTTTCTCCCTTGCCTTCTCTTTTCCTCTCTTTTGTTTTTCTTCACATTTAGGGTTGTTTCACTTCATTTCTTCACTCATCCTCCATCCTAGGTTTCCTCTGACCATGCCTCCTAAAACCAAAAATCTCAACATTGGCGGCTCCTCCCAAGTTGCAGATCCCGAATACTTTCCTGAGGACGTTCCCGAGGAAGAAGGGCCTTCACGGAAGAAGGCAAAGGCCAAGGCTGTGGCGGCCGAGGTTGTGCCCAACTTCTATTTTACTAGGGATAAGGCCAAGAAACTCTGGGCCGATGTCGGCACTAGAAGCGTCCTCACCGGTAGGTACATTGATCCCCCTGTCCTTCTCTATTTTGATTTACAAGCCAAGTTTGATGCCCTCCATTGGACGCCCATCCTTCACATCAACGAGCCCATTTACCCTCGTTTGGTGCGTCTCTTTTACGCTAATCTCTCCATTTCCCCTTCCTACTTCAAAATCGAATCCAAGGTAAAAAAAAACTCTCATCAAAATCAACTATCACACCTTTGCCACACTTCTTGGGATTAGCCATGAGGGCTTCCAACACTATTTTTGGCCTGAAGATGGGACCCATTCCCTTGAGGATATTGATCATGACACTGTCTATGGTCGGATTACACGGCGCTACAAACCTAATATACCCGTGCAAGCTGCCGACCTCATTCCGGTTGCGCGCATGCTCCAGACAGAGGTTGGAGCTCTATGAGGGTGTCCCAGCCAGGGAGGTATGAAAAATGTCTTATGTTTCTGATTTCAATTGAATTTGCATATGTGTTTTTTATGTCTTTGATATCCTAACATATTTTTGGATGTAGGAGGAAGTGCACAGGCCGAGGATGCATGGGGATGTGTATCCTTCTACTTCTGGTGCTATGCTAGAGAGGGTGGAGGTGATACTGATGATAGAGACGACACATCCGATGAGGATTATGTCGAGGAGGCAGCGGAGGCCGACGCAAAGGACACCACCCCGCCTGCCCTTTGGGCAGGGAAGAGGCCGATGAGGTAGAGATCCCCTCCGGTGAAGAGGGCGAGGGTTGGGACAGGCATTGGTGGCTTATTTGCCACCCGTCCCTCTGATTCGGTGGCGAGACTGTAGAGGAGGCGGTTGTTGCCGCAGTAGGGGTGACTTCAGAGATCATTGCAGACCTTTTTACTGGAGACCTGACCGTGAGATCCTTGCTACGTCATCTCATTGATGGATCAGCCACAAGGTCTGGAGAGTCAGGGAAGTCTTTTGTTTCCCAGCCTCTGACAGACCCATTGTCCTCTCCGCCCACATTTCAGGATCCTCAAGGGCAGGGCCCCACAGAATGTCCAGCCGAGCAATGATTTTTTATTTTCTTTTGATGTATCCCGTTTGGGATGAGACATATTTTATTTTTCTTTGATCAGACATGTATTCCCTTGATATATAGATCTAGTTTATTACTTTTATCTGCAACTTATTTGTCTTGTTGTCTGTTTGAAATGAAGTGCATTTTGTGTAAATGGTCGTCGTTCTAGGTGGGTATTTACACAAAAAGCCCTTAGTTTAGTTCTTTTGACAACTTGTTTGAGCATTTTGCATTTTTTTTTTCATGATTTGATCGAACATTTTATATTATTAGTCATATCTTACTATGATTAATAATACAAAATGCCCCTCGTGCACATATTCGCATAGACAGGAGAAAATTAACACAGGATTAGAAACAAGGGCAATTTCATTGCAATGAGAGGAGGGTACATTCTGACCGTCCCTGATCTTGAGGTAACATCCTTTTCTAACATTCTTCTTTTGTACCCGGAGTACTGGGCTGGACCCTGATTCTTTTAGTAGGAGAGAGGTCCGATGTCTTTTTCATTCAACGTATGATTACTTTGCTGAGTAATGGGATTGCTGAGGGAAAGTTGATCTTTCTCTAGGTTTCCCTGTGAGGTTTAGAAGAAAGGAAGAAGACTCGACTCTTACTGAAACAAACGACTTTGGTTTATTTTACGTGGGTCGAACCTTAGTAGATGAGTTTGGATGTATTTGTACATGGGCAGTGTTCCCTGCCCATGGGTTTTCAATCATAGTCCAAAGACCCTTTAGATTGTTTGGTGCTTTAACACATTTTGTTTTAGACGAAAGAGTACTTCACCCTGTCTTTACTGGAGGCAGGCCTTGCCAACAAACAAGTCACTTTTTGCAGGTTTTTGCGGACTGTTTTGCCCTGAGTTTTGCTAGAAACATCTTTTCAGGTTTTTCGTTTCTACGGGCACGATGACCCTAATTTTTGCCTACATAACGGGTCTTCAGACCTTCCTGTTTTTCTCTTTTCTTTTGTCCTACGAATACCTCGACTTGGATATCGGCAAGACGTCAAGGTAGAGCTTTGAGGATTTTTGGTTGTTTTGCATAACGTGACCAAACCTGGATCTGTCAGGCTGCCTACATACCCCAAAGAGGGCTGGGATCAAGTCCGAGTAGTTTGAGGCTTTTCTGTGAGGAAAACGACTCAAGTGTAAGATTTTTGTTTGTTCTACAAAGTGTGATAGAACCTGAATTTGTCAGGCTACCTAAGTACCCCAAAGAGGTTGGGATAAGGTCTGCGTAGTTCGAAGCTTTTCTGCTAGGGGATTTGAGAAAAGGTTGGATGATTTTACAAAAGGTGACCGAACCTGAATTTGTCAGGCTACCTGCGTACCCCAAAGAGAATGGGATCAGGTCCGCGTAGTTTGAAGTTTGAATGCATCTTCAAAAGGGTTTTGAATTTGTACGTGAGTCATTTTAGGCTCTGATCTGCGCATGGAGGCCTTTGATGTTTATGAGATATATCTTTTGAGTTGATCAAGGTTGGTAGGATCCGACATTCTATCTCGGTTTTGGTAAAGAAGTCTGACGGCTTTTCCGGACAAGATTTCATCAACGATGTAGGGGCCAGACCAGTTAAGTCTAAACTTTTCCCTAAGATCAAAAACAGGAGCTCAGCATTCTCTAAGCACCATATCCCCCTCTCTAAGATCTCTGACTTGGACCTTCTTGTTGAAAGCTCTTTCTATTCTATGCTGGTAACCTTGTACGTGGTACGCTGCTCTCAGTCTTTTCTCATACATCATCACAATTCTTGATGACGGATACGAGTCCATTCATATTATGGTAGATTGCTTTCCATCAAAATTCTGAGTGAAGGGATTTTCAGCTCAATTGGTAATATGGCTTCCAAAGCGTATGTAAGTGAGTACGAAGTAGCTTCTGTGGATGTACGGATAGACGTTCTGTATGCCCACAGGCAAACGGGAGCTTGTTTGACCAATCCAGGTAGGATCGGGTCATTTTTTGAAGAATTGTCTTGATATTCTTATTAGCTTCTTCGACAATGCCATTAGTTTGTGGCCAATACGGCGACGACTTATGGTGCTTGATTCTGAATTCGTCGTACAATGAGGCTGCCTCTTTCTTGAAGTGAGAACTGTTGTCAAATATCAGTTCGTGCGGGATACTGAAATCCTAAGTGACAACCCAAGAGGGAGGTGAATTGGTGTAGACACCCCCATTTTGCTCCGCTTTAATCAATGAAGTGGTTAGTGTCTTTCTATCGGTTTTCTAGTATTTTTTATTTTCGTGTCCATCTCTTACAATCTTTTCGGTCGTTTCCATCCTAATATGCATTTTTCCGCTAAGTGTTGAGGAGGGTTATTCACAAGAACTTAAACAAGAGAGATTTGGACCCATTTAGTGGGCCCGCATTGAGCATTTTGATTTGATTTGGATCGAGCAAGTGCTCCCCGCATTGTTTTTAATGGGAAACATGACTTTTGAACTTATTGGGATCCGACAAATAAAAACGCTTTGCATTGGGGGTCCATATATGTTTTGGCCAATATCCGTTGTAGCCTACACTACAAGAAAAGTGTTTATTACCGATGTTCTCTTACCGGCGTTCAACGAAAACTTCCCTAATTAGTATACATACACCGATGTTCATTAACATAACAACGGTAAAGGGTTATTCCGCGCTACAAAACTCTCCCGCCCAAAAAAATTCCTCTCCCGCCCAAAAAAAGATGGCTTATGTATTTAGCGACTCTCTATAAACGTCACTAAAATTCATATTTACCGACGCATGCTACTTAAAACGTCACTAAATAATTGATTAAGTTAGAGTAGGATTTTCCGACTTTTCTTGACCGTCGCAGATTAGAAGAAACACCGGCGTTATTTTTGGAACGTGGGTGAAGGCACAGATAAAACTCTCTTAATCAATCGGAAAGCCCTCGAGCGCGTAGAAGAAAAATAGAGGTTGCGGGTGAGGGCTGCATGTTTCATGCCCAAAAAACATCAAGGAGCCCTAAAATCTCCATTCTCTTTTCGAAAAATTTGGGTTTTGCTGAGATTCTACCCAAAAACATTGGGTTTTTCTTCCTTCGACCAAAATCGAGCCCTAAAATCTCTATTTCTTGTCAATTCGTGGTGGATTTCGGCTTCAATCCCGGCTTATTGCCCTCGTTCTCATCTTTTCCACGGAAATCACAAAAAATCTAGGGTTTCTGCGTGTTGAGGTATGGTGTTTGTGATTTATGCTTGGATTTGAACCATGTCCATGTGCTTTGACCCTATTTTCGTGCCCTAACCCTGTTTCTTCATTTCCCTTTCATCTCCCACCATTTATTAGGGTATAATTTCTGATTTTCACTCTCCTCATCCACTGGTTCAATGGGGATAAGTGTTTTCCCTTTCCTTTGTTTCAAGATTTAGGCATAGCAGTTGGATTTCTTGCCCTAACCTTTTTTTTTCTTTTCTTGTTATTCATTATCCCTTTCTTTGGTTATAAAAACTTCTCTGCAATCTTTGGAAGGGGACAGCTACGGTTTTAGAGAGGTGATCGACGGCCACGCAAACAGTTTTAGGTATTTTTCCTTTCTTCTCTGTAACTTTGGTTTGTGTTCTTTTCTCTTTTCTTGTATAAATTCTTTTTTCTTTCTTTCATTTGAGTTATGCTATTAGGGTTTTGGTATTAGTGGAATGGATTCATGTTTAATTTTTTTTGTTCCTTTGTTGTTATGGAGGAGAGTGGAAGTGGAATAGATCCTTGATTGTTTTTTTCGAACCTAAGATTGCAAGGGTTTATTTTCTGTTATTTTTTTCCACCCTCTTGTTAATTGATGCTTATAGGGTATGTACTTATGTTCTTTTTCTTTTAGTTTTGTTAGGTGAGTGTTAGCTATGAAAGGCTACCTGTATAAAGCCTTAGCACCTTCATTTCAGAGAAGCTTTGTCGTTTTGAAATTTTAAATCAGATTTGGGATGCTGTAGAGGGAGAAACTTTTGGCCGGGAGTAGAATTTTCTACAGTTGTATTTTGGAAGAAAGGGAATTGCAGGCAAGTGTCCTTGCCTTTCTCTTGGATTTTAACCCTTTCACCTTGTTGCAAGCAAGGTTCTGTGTTGTAGTTTGTGTTGAAAAACATTCAACTGTAAACCAATGTAATATTGACTATTGTAATGAGCAACAGTCCACAATGCAAACCAGTCAGGAATAACTCATAAACTCATTATAAAAGTCAGCGAGATTTGGTTGCGTAGCTGTGAATGTCTGCAATCGGTTCTGTTGCAACTATGGCAAAGGAAATATTACTTCCCTATAGAATCCCAATCTCTTCTTCCACTTCTTGCTTTTCAGTTTCTACTTCTAGGCTAGTAAACATTTCCGTGCTCACTAGCTCAACATCTCCTTTGTTCTCAATATATTCTTCTTCCTCAACATCATAATTGTCGCCAATCTCCTCCACAACCTTATTCTCACTAACATCAAGCTTATCACTCTCAATACCATCTTCATCTTTTTCCAACATGATAGTGTCTTCTCCCTCATCATAGCAATCCTCAGTTTCTTCTGACTGTCCGTCGTCCTCATCAACATGGTCAATTTCTTCTTGCATATGCACTAATTGCCCTTGTTTTGGAAAGTCTCTAAAGTCATGGCCAAGAGTAGTGCATTCATTGCACTTAGCTAGATGTCTAACTGCTGTAATTAGTGTCGAAGCAGCTGGAATTGCACCTTGTATCATCATGACTAGAAGGTTTGCCTAGGGACTATTCTCCTTGTCTTTCTCAACTCATAATCATTTAATCCATACTCGTTCTGCTCCCTTTCTTGAAACACAAGTTTATTCAACTAGTTTAGTTGTGTATCCAACTGATCATATTTCTGATGTCAGCTTTGGATTTCAACTAGCATCTCATTCAACATTTGCTCGAGTGATTCAAAAAATCGTCTATGATCTGTAATTTCCTGGAGCCATTTCAAAACTGTGTGCCAAAGATCAACAAGCAAGTATACTTCTGGGATGAAGGAGCTGCTAGGGCAACTTGCTAGTTCATTTTTGTCACAAATGAACTGAACTCTCTGCTGGTGAAGTTCTTTGAACTGTTCTTGGGCTGGTTGCTCAGATAAACAACATGAGCAGTTATTGCACAAAAGTCTGCTCTCAAATGATTCTAATATTAATGGCTAACATGAGCAGTTATTGCATACTGAAAATAATTATGCATGCCTATAATTTAAATGGGAATAGTTCAAGTGAACTAAGATGTCTCAAAACTAATTAACCTTGAAAACTTAGCAGCTTCTTATGACAGAAATATGCTACAAGTTTACTCTCACTTGAGTATATAACTAAGTTAAAATCAGTAGGTTGCGGTCAGTGGAGGGGAGTTGCAGCAGGTAGATCCATGCCCAATTGTTCCGAGATCAAGTCCAGATCAGGTACATAAAAAATGATATTCAAGGCTCAACTCACCTTAGATAATAACTATAACAAGGTTCTCGCAGAAAAATAGAATTTTGGATTTGAAATCCAACTAAAGACAAGCAGAAACTGAGAATAGCTTGAATGGTGCTCGGTTTCACTAAATTCAACAGAAATTAAAATCGGATATGAGCAGCAGTAGGTCTAACGTTGTTGGAATCTGGTTTGAACTTTGATTATCAGAACCGACATAACTAATCTTTCCGGTTCTTGAATTGTAAGTTATAGGAAGATCAAGTGTTGTGATGATTTTGTTTTGAAGAGGAGGTGAACTAAAACTTGTCAAAAGACTTGTTCTGCTCAAGATTCATCCAGATCTATTTTCAATGGAATGGAGTAGAGGAGAAACCAGAAAACCCAAGACATAGGTCATCAATCTTCTCAAAAGATGTGGAAAGAGCAAGATACAAATTCTGTTTCTGAACAGAACAGATCCATAACTCACGGATCAATTGCAGCAGGAAAAAAAAGGTGAAACTTCATTGCCTATAGTTACAGAGATCATCTACATCTCAGCTAAACAGCACACTATCCTCCAGTTGGACTAAAATTTCAATAATATGTAAAAACAACAAAACTAAGATGTAAAACTACAAAGCCGGTGTGTCAAAACGACTAAACTGATGTGACCACTGATTAGAAACATTGAACTGCAAAGGATTTTAAAATGATATGATTGTTATTAATTGCAGACATATAAAAATTTGCTGGAATTAGCAACGTGGGTTTTCTTTCCATATGTATCCATCCTTTCAATAAATTTCATCTTCTTCTTAAAAAATTCAGGAAATAAGCAATGGACAAAAGTTGGATGCAACTACCTAGGTATGGCCCTCAAAAGTGACATTACCTTTTCATAGTTAGATTTAATTTTTCCATTACTTGAAGATACAGATCTCACATTTTTTCAACTATGTTTTAATTAGGAATGAACCAGCGTATACGCTTGGCGTTGTGGAGTTTATTAAATTTGCACTTGCTAATACAGTTTATGGGAATAAGTTCAAATGCCCATGTGGTAATTGTGCCAACATTCAATTGGTTGGTGTTAAAGATTGTTTTGATCATCTGATTATCGATGGGATCATGAAGGGCTACACCAGATGGGTTTTCCATGGGGAAGCTGGGTCATCGGTGGTTGATATGACTAGTAGTGATCGCCAAATGAACGAAGAACCAATGATACAAGACGAAATGCATGATTTGTTAGAAGACATAAGGCCAAGGTTGAACCATAATCAGGACAACTTGCCAACATGTAATGGGGAAAGGCAGAATCAAACAAGTAGAGAGGGGCCTGATGCAAATGCAAAGAAATTTTACAAATTAGTAGAGGATGCCAAGCTAGAACTATACCCAGGGTGCAAGCTCTCAAAATTGTCTTTCGTTATTCAAATTTTTCATATAAAGTGTCTCAATGGATGGAGTAACAAATCTTTCACCATGTTACTTGAGTTGTTGAAAGAGGCATCAGCCTCAACTGTAGTTGGGAAAGACACCCTGATGTTACCAGAGAGTAAAGGAAGATTGGGTTGACACAAACACACACGGGACGTAAATTTAGGTTGCAAAGAGAATGCTAAGATACCATTTTTGGTGTAGTCTAAATTTGCAGTGAAGAGTAGGAATTGTAGAAGGCTAGTCCGAAAATGGGTTCTCTGACTGGTTTTGGAATCAAGTAAAGGGAGCTTCCAATGAAGGTCAACGTCCACTTCCGGTCATCTTCCCATTTATAGCAATATTCAATTTAACTGTGCTCATGAATCGTGCTCTTAATTGGGTACAGGTTCTTAGTAATCCAACGATCCTTCAAAATTTATAGTTCTACTGCGAGAATAATTCAGAATTCCAAGTAATTTTAGGTAACATCCACGCAACAACTGTAACTAGCATTTTCAACTCAGACAACCAACAAAAGAACAAGATTCTGAATTTTGCAGATGGGATCCTCTATTTCTGGATGTAACTGTTAATTTGGACCAGAAACTGGGAAGGTGGACATTCACATTTATCTCTGAACACGGTCAAGAGTTCATGGTAGAATGGAGTTCACGGTTTCCACAAGAACAAAGGGCTTCGTTCCCATGCACATGTGAGATGGTTACTTTGAACTTTCAAAACTGCTTCACAAGAATTCAAGCCCTGGAACATTAATTCAATGGCATTTTTGGTTAAAGCTGCAACCAATGGAAATCTAAAAAATAAGTTACCTTTAGTGGTCCCATGGAAAACATGGACAAATTAATCATACCCCTTATATCTTTGCTGAAAGATTTATCAACAACAAATATTGGATAACTATCGGTGTGTTCTGAATAAATGATGGGCAAGAGAGACCTGGATACATTGGTCATGAGATTCCCTTAATATGATAGGTTTAGGGATCGGAAGAACCCCTCTCCTTCGAGGTTTGCCTATGCCATTGAAGTAGTGCAGGAGCAATTGGAGGGTCATGCAGTTTCTTTGTGGCACGTTAGGAGGTCGGCTAACAGTGAACCGTTTAGCCAGCTGAGGAGTTGGGAGAGACCGTATGGAATTTGAAATTCTTTCCTCCTTGAGATGAATGTTAAGTTCACTAACACCCCATTTCTGCTCAATATGTATGGTTGATGGATGGATTCAAACCATCTCTGTGGTGGAACCTACCATTAATGTGCTGCACTAAAATATCACATTTATTAGACAAACATTTATGGAAGGGGTTCTGTGGATTTTCCGCTGCCAAGAATGAAACAAAATAGAAAGAAACCAATTCAACTCGCCCTACTGATAAATGGACTTTTGCCTTTTGAATACCAGATTGCTCATTTTTTGTAAGAAACCAATTCAACTCGCACTAATCCACAGATGGACCGACCATATTAGAGAAATCAGATCCAATAACCATACACCCACATGTATATCAATGACGTATGATGAAACGATCTAGATCTTGACGTGATTAGAAGCTAGATCAAAGAAGATCATCAAGGAAAAGAACCAATGATGCGACACACAAAGCGAAGCTTGTGAGAGAAAAAGGGTCTCTCAGGCTACCATTGACAATGCCTCTTTAGCAATACGAAGAGCTTAGTTTGGAGCCCAGTAACATAGCCCAGGCGACATAGACACACTTTTGTTTATTCCTATTCAACTGACATGAGAGCAGACCATGTATAGACTATATGTGATCATTGGAGTGATCATAGAAGAAGGCTTAAAACAGAGTGGGCCAGCTTGCTTGATCATATTAAGGAATTAAATGAATTCTTCTAACTAATATGAGAGTAAAATGTTACAGCGTATTTTATTCAATAACCCATTGTAATGATTGATCATTTTTTTAATAAGCATGTATGGCTTTGGTTTTTATTAATTTGATACTAAGAGATAACAGCCCACACACATTTTGATAATGCCAGTCCCTACATATTTTTAATATTAGCAGCCCTTAAACTTTGACATTTGCAACCCTCACCTTGTTTTAACATGTGCAGCCCCCACCTTGGTGTAACGAAGTCAGCCCACGAATCAGCCCTGTTTTTAGCACAATACAGTCCATGGCGATACTCCTTGTTTTCACGTAAACTCAGTCCATGTTTGGCCCCAGTTTTGGCACAATTCTGTCCATCATTTAGCCCCAGTTATTTGCGCAAATCTGTCCACAGTTTGGCCCAAGTTTTGGCGCAAATCTGTCCACAGTTTGGTCCCTGTTTGAGGCACAAATCTGTCCCATAGTTTAGCCCTGTTTTATGCAATATTAACTTATAGTTCAGTCCCTATTTTGTATAATGAACAATTAGCTTGTAGAGCAGCATATATATATATATATATATATATATATATATATATATATATATATGTATGTTTATGTGAGTCTATATGTGTGTATATGTACATGGGTGTGGCTGTAAGTGAGTGTGAATGGCTGTATGTATATGTGTGTGTGCATGTTTGTGAAGGCATGTAAATATATATGAGAGTGTCCATAAGGATCAGGTGTTTGGATAATTAGTTAAACATGATAATAATAGCAGTCCCTCATATGATGAATAATGATCCTTCTCTTTTGTTAAATCAATAAAATGTCTATAGCTGCTGTCCAGCAGGGGTATATACTTAATAGTTGGGACCTTTGATTGATTTAAAGTATTCAGCTACTGTTCCACAAATTCAGACTCTCTTTACTTCAGTTTCTTATTGATTCATAGGGTTTACACATTGGTCCAGTTTCTCGCTGGTTCTATGTTTTTACACTTGTTCAGTTTTACTGATTTTGTATTAGATAATATGCTGACTTTGTGGTGCATCTCTAAGTTGGAATGGATCAACATGTATTATTTGTAGTTCTTATGTATTTATGGTATTCATGTCTTAATGCAGGAGATTATTTCCTATTTATGTATGAACATGAATGCTTTCCCTATATATTTTTATGTTATCTAATATCATGATTTTTGGTACACAGGACCGAGATGAACTTGTGGAAATATATGGGGGCATAGGATGTGATATTCATCTGATTGACAAATGTATGTGAGGAGTTTATATCATCACGTCTACTCTCTCGGTTTATCTACTTGTATCCTGTATGTCAAGACATGCGAATATATGCAAGAAGATTTTGTGTAGCAAATCACAAGAGGGGAACATATATCCAAGGCTTTTTTGAAGTGATTGGATTACATTTTTGACTGGGCTATAGTTTTTGTTATTGTTTTGTGAATGTGATGTGCGTATACAGGTTTTATGTATATTGTAAGGAAGTTTATAAACATGTTCTACTAAAAGTACCAGCAGCGGTTTTGGTGACTTTTAGCAGCGGTTATGACCGCTGCCAAAGACCCTTTTTGTTGTAGTGATGGAAATGGTTTGTTTGATGACTTTGGATGCCTTTTTTTATGTTGTTTGGATGCCAATATATATGTACATGTTACTTTATAACGGGTAAATGATTTGGTTAATTTTACATGGAAATTAATGATTTGTTTGATGACTTTGGATGCCTTATTTTTCTCTTGTTTAGATGCCAACAGATTCATGTTATTTTCTAATGGGTACAGGATTTATACAGGTTCTAAGTCCCCCAATTTGCTGCTCTGTTTACAAAAATTAAAAAAAAAAAAAAACTATTCACCGGCGGTCCTAAAATCGTCGGTAAATCGAAACACTATACGCCTTTATACCTTTCACCGACGGTTATAACCGCCGGTGTATGTCATAAATACCGACGGTACAAATGCGCGGCGTCCGTATATAGAAACGGGAAAAGTGCATCGAAGTGTCATTTACCGGCATTTAGCGACGCTCATGTCCGCCGGTGTAAAATACATTCACTGACGGTTACTTCAACCGTCGGTGAATGTATCTTTCCAAGCCAATTTTCTGTAACTTTACTGACTCTTTAAAGCATCGGTATAAATACATACACCGACGGTTAACTTCAACCGTCGATGAATGTATCTTTCCAAGCCAATTTTTCTGTAACTTTACCGACGTTTTAAAGCGTCGGTATAAATACATACACCGACGGTTATTAAAGAACGTCGGTAAAATGGTTTAGTCACGATGGAATTACCGACGCTACGCCAAACCGTCGGTG
The DNA here is from genome assembly GCF_043159265.1 of Tasmannia lanceolata. Taxonomy (NCBI): domain Eukaryota; kingdom Viridiplantae; phylum Streptophyta; class Magnoliopsida; order Canellales; family Winteraceae; genus Tasmannia; species Tasmannia lanceolata. The sequence goes on along the minus strand of NW_027518697.1, from coordinate 17,813,380 downwards.
TTACATAAAGCGACGTTTTTCCGGGTTTTTACCGACGGTCGTGAACGTCCCTAAATCTCCTTTTTCTTGTAGTGCTATCAATTGGGTGGTTTGGATCGACCATGGCGAAAATGATTTGGGGCACAAATTATTGCAGAGTAGCTTAACAAATGAACTGCTTGGATCATCCTATGAAGATGATTAATAGGTATGATCGGGTTACATTTCAGCTCGCCAAATCAATAGTTCGGATCATTCTACAGAAATAATTTGTGGGGCGCAATTAATTTATGTTGTCACCAATCGTTTGGATGGGGTCGATCAGCCCATGGAAAGGATTCAAGGGGTGCAACATGTTTATAGTAAGCCCCCAACAATTGAACGGTTAGGACCATCTCATGGAATTGATTTCGAGGGGGCACAACCCATTTATGGGGAGCCCATCAAATGGACAGTTATGATTATCCTATGGACCAGATTTTTGGAACATAACTTATTTATGTTATGGCCCATAAAATGAACAGTTTAGATCATTCGATTATGAATTATTTGGGGGCGCATCCAATTACATTGGCTCTCATCGAATGAACGGCTGAGCTTATTTTTCAAAGATGGGAGATGTGGCCCAACAAATGGACAACGTTGGATCATTTGTCGGCAAATTGGATCATGGGGCCCACCGTTTTCTTGATGGATTCCATGCATTTTCGGCAAAACTTAAAAGTGGGGCCCGCTAAATATTTAATATACAATCACAAAGCGTTGGGAATTTACCCAAGTTGGTAAGATTTGCCGAGGTTTAAAGGATCGAATTTTTGAAGGAATATTCGTTAAGTATTGGGTCCAACTCATAAAAGATCGGATTGCTAATGAGAGTCAGCAAGTTTATTTTTAGCTTGAAGGTTTCATAGCTACAAAAGATGGAGAGGTTGAATCCGAGTACCAAAATTGTCCACCCTGGTGGGACCCACTTGCACTTGTTGTACAACGTTTCTTTTTATTTTGGGAAGACCCATTGTCAAAATTTAGAAGAATGATAAAAGGAGAAGTATTGTTGCCAAAGTTGTTAGTGGGCCCAAAAGTTTGAAAGAATTGAATCGCATGGGGAAAGGATCTATGGTTAGCAACCACATGCACGTTGTTGATAATTGTCACCATTTTTAGATGCTTCTATTTTTCCAACAGCCTATGGGATGGAAAAGCTAAAATCTTTGTTGACCATATTTTTAGACGTATCATCAACATGCTGTTAATTGGTTGCCGAAATTATTATTGTGGCTTATTTACTAGTTGCAAAAGAAAAGTGGAATAGAGGTCAAATTAGAAGCTACACTTTACAAAATAGAAAGTGTTGTATATAAAAGAAGGTTATTTTATTTGGGTTAGTTTTCTTGGGTGGTTTTTGGGATTCTTTCCACAACTGACAGCCGAGGAACCTTCTCTCTCTTGCTAAAAATTAAAAGGCAACTTATCACATATATAAGAAGAGGGGAGCTCGTTGGGGAGTTTTTTTTTTGGGAGGGACAGAATTGGCGACTCTCACCCGATTATAAAAAAAAGAGGGACATTCATCTTTTGGTAGTTCCCTTCCATCTTCCTCTAAAAATCTATTATCTCACACCATTCCGACTCTATATCTCACTAGATTTTGTTTCTCTCTCTCTCTCTATCTCTCTCCCCTCTTCCTTCTCTCTCTCATAGATTTTGGTAGCCGCCTTTTATTTTATTTTACTCTAATCAAAGCCCTCTATCATCTCTCTTTCTTCCATTGACAAACTCGAGTTCTATTCCTCTTCTCTCGCGGTTATTTTTGTGTCGGCAAATTCTCTTGGACGCGGATCGGATCGTCACCAAAGCGGTTTATCTCTTCCGGCGATTCGGATTTTCTATAGCGTATAAAAGGGTGCGACAATAGCGTAGAACTCGGATTTACGCACCCTAGAGACATGGAGCACGATCAACGGTAGGTTTCTCCATTTTTATAATATCAAAGGTAGAAAAGCATGCTTAGGGCCGTTTCTTCTTTGTTTTCTTCACGATTTTGGTAAAAGCTACCGTGCATTATCTAATATGATTTTGGTGGGTCAGTTTATTTGATTATTGATTTTGGTAAAAAAAAATGAATCGTTATAAAATTGCGTGTTTAACCGATTCGGATATCTAGTGGCTTTTGAATCGTGTTACAAAGTGAGTGTCTTAAAACCAAGGGTTTTTTGCGAAGCTATATTTTTTGAGTCTTAATTAGGTTAAAAAAACACCCAAAATCTAAAAATTTCGGTGGATTTCATTTGTCTTGATGGCTCAAAAATTCATTCAAAAAATACCCGGAAATAGGATTTTGATGGTTCTAAAAATCGTTCATATAACAAAACAATTCACAACTGACTGAAATTTGGTCATCAGAAGATTTTTAATGTTTGAATATCATACAAATATTTTCAAAAGATTTGGAGTTTATTTATTATTTTTACTGGAATTCTTTTGATAAAATCACTGATTTTCATGTATATGAAGGACATATTATTAAACAAACTCCTCCAAAGCTAAAATTTGGTAGCAAGATGAACTGACCAGTCCGAATCATATTGTGAATTTCTCAGAAATTTGGGGCATATTTTAATATTGTTTATTGATTTTTAATTGCTCTGACCAGAATATAAATATATCTGTTAAAAATAGAAAACTATCGAAATAATGTCGGAAAGTTTTCTCATAATTTTTCATTTGTCCAAGAATGTTCTAGTAAAAGTTTGGTTGGATTTGAAATTAATTTGCTATATTTGTTAGTGTAATGTCATCAATCCGACCCGAAAGTGGAACATCAATTAAAAATTGAATTTCAATCTTTAAAATCATGAAAAATTCACGAAGAATATATTTTGAAAGAACACATCATATCCTAAAGTTTCTGGAATAAATAACTTAATTAGCTATAGGCTTCTTTGTAAAATCATTAATCTGATCCAATTGTGATAAATTCATTTAAAAATCCAAATTAATTCAAAGCACCTTGAAAATTTTTAGAGAACTCTAATTTTCATCATGTATTCAATCATTAAGCCATCTGAAACAGAAATCTTAGGAGTAATAGATTTTCTCTGTAAAATAACATGCTAGGATAATTTAGATGCCGAGACTGCATCCATAATCGTATCCCAATTGCAATTGATCATTAACAATTTGAGTATTTAAATTATAGTATGTTATTGGCTCCGAGGTCCACTGTCCACGAAAATCCTGAGAAACATGTCAGGCAATAACGTGATATAACTTAAGTATTAAATTGCGCAAGGGAAGAGCGCACGATTCCCTTCCATAGATGCAACTCAAGGCTGAAACTTGCCAATATTAGAGCCATTGGTATTCCTTAGACTTTAGGATTCGAAAACCTTTAAGGAACTGAAAATCATTAACTTCAACAAATTGAATCAATTTACCCCATGTCTTTCGGAACTGTTGGATTGCGGTCTCCATTGTAAGAACTTTTAGGAACACTTATGTCATGTCGTGTTCTAGGTGTTAGGATGTCCTAGAGTTAGGAGTCCAGCCTCATCACGGCTGTTTGCTACGGATAGCAATCGTGCCATAGATCTAGTTACACTAGTCACCTCACTTTTCCCATAGGACGGGCCTAGTTACCTAGGATGTAGGTTAACCTGCATTAGTCTAAGGGGACGTCTTGCACTTAGCTAAGACCATATAGCATCCTAGATGAAATCCTAAGATAATAAAAGCTACTCAACTTGAACTAAATAATCTCTCTTAAACTGTTGAAACAGTCCATCCAATCTAGATCGGTGTCCTAGATGAGTTAGGCATAAGTAGCTTAGTTTAGGTGCACCGAACTACGTCGACTCTGATCCCAGTGAGGCTTGAGTACGTAGGTAGCTTGGATGCTTGATGGCATACCAATCACGAGTCGGCTCCACACATAAGTGGTGGGGTTTTGTATATTAATCCTTAAATTAAAAGTAATTAAATCACTTAGGACTTTCCATAAAATTAGAATTTTATGAGAACTTTCACTTAGATTGAATTCAAACAAATTAAGAAAATTAAGATACACATTTAGGAATTACATTAAAATTACATTTTAGGATACATGTCACGTAATTTGCATATTAATATAGAGTTAAGTGAGCCATTTAAAAGAAATTCAAAAGAGTTAACTTTTAGAATTGAAGATCAATTATCGGGCAGGAATGGTGCATGTGGTGGTAACTCCCCATACCTCCCATTCTCGTAACCAGGTAACGAGTCTAGATTTCTGGTCAATTATGGGTCCTAGATCCCTCATCTAGGTGGCGACTCTATAACTCTCTTTTGCGTGAAATTCGGATTACCTTAGTGATCCCAAGTTCACGGAAAAGATGAATTAAATCACACCGTGCTAGGCTCGGCGGGTTACCCCTGCCCTTATGGGTATTGGGTTGCACGTTTGTTTGCACCCTATGGCTTGGTTGCTGCCTGCTTGGTTGGGTAATTAAAATCAATAATAAAAAGCACACGCCAACCGCGTGGGTACGAGAGACTAAAAGAAAGGAAGGCGGCTCACGGGCCATTCCCCTCTCGCGGGATCGGGTCCCACAGTTTGGCGATTCTGCTGGAGACCATCTAACTTCACTAAAACTTCAAAGGATAACTCATTTGAATTTAATTTAACTAGCTCATAAAAACTCTATCTCTTATATGCTTGGTAGATTAGTTTGTTTACTTTCTCATCACATAATACTCAAACTTAATCTAACAAAACCTGAAGGCATCATAGATTGCGCAAACATATTGCACACACTTACATCACTTGCATCTAAACCCTTGCATCTCACACGCACACACATCCTATTTTAAGAACCCGGAGTGTTATCTAGCATGGTTTACTGGGATTTCATCACCTGGTGCCTTTGTGCTAGAGAAGCATTCCACTCTTAGCCTAGTACCTTTATGGTGCGTAAACGGATCTCTTGTTCACGTACTAATACGCAGAACACTGGTACAGTATATTGAGCATGGATTCGCGCTAAGAGAACTCTTGGCCTTACCCCTAGATTAACCCACACATGCATGTAGTATACGAACACACGTGCATCACGTGTGTGAGCCTAGATTAGGATATCCTACCCATTTGTGTCTAGATTAGGCCGTAATCCATCTTCCAATGGCTACGATCGGTCATTAGGTACACAAACAAAGTCATGAGTCGAGATCCTCTCTCCACTCCGTTAGATTAGGATTGATGCCTTCAGGTAACCCTTGTCAAAATGTAAAAAGATTAAAAAACTTTCTCTTTGGGATTATGATATAAATCCCATCTTTCCCAAGATCTCATAGGATTGGTCTATTCTTGATCTATCCGTTGAAAGCAATCCTATGCAATCTCATCTAATCTTTTGATCATATGCCTTTCATTCTTCTATCATGTGATTCGATCATGTCATCATACTTTCTTTAAACTGGCAGGAACTTATCCCAATCTCATGTTTATGTAATCTTGATCCTTCTTGTATCCCTTCTCTTGACTTACAGGCACCATGTCTACTCGTAAAATTCTCGATTTGATCCGTGGTACATTAAAGGAATCACACATCTATGCCATAGGTGAGCAAGAGAAAAATCTCTTCGGCTACATAGCAACCATTAAGCTCGATTGGGGATTACTCTATGCCGCATCAGAGTGTTGGAACCCCGATCATCATGTCTACCATTTTGGCAACCAAGAAATGTGTCCCACTTTTGAAGAATGGTGTGCCTTGTTGGAATATCCTGTGGATGGCCCTCTGGTGAAGCCATCATGTGTGCTGGATTATCGTCCTTTGTTCCTTCGCTTAATGAATAATCCAGATGAATCCATGGACTCTTTCATAAAAGGCCAGGAAGTGTCCATGCAACAGCTGATCGACACTTACTCTCCTATTGGACACATTGGCGCTGTTGATATTCAAAAGGCCCGACGTCGCGCTTTGAGATTCTGCTCCTTTGCTAGGTTCCTCATTGTCCAGCCTTCTCGCTTCGCGTCAACTATTCTTTTAGATCTCGTTGATCAAATGGATCGTGGCGCCAATCCAATTCCTACTATACTTGCAGAAACCTTCAAGGTATTGGATGATATGGCTCGTCTTCGTGCCAGCTCAGGTCCAGGCTCTTACGTTCGCTCTTTCGTTGGGTCCTTCTCAGGATGTCCTGCATTACTCCAGGTGTGGTTATGCCATAAGCTAAAAATCGCAGCTCCTGTACATTTCGATCATACGTTGTACACCTTCAGCGAATGGCGTCATGATGTTTCCTTCGATCATAAAAGCGATTGGGCTGATTGGTTAAGTTCTCGCCAACAAGATCAGATTTGTTGGCAAATTCCTGGAATCCAAGAAGCTGTCTTCAACACTGGAGAAGCTAACTACGTTCACCTTCTTGGTCTCAAAAAGACTTCCTTTTATGTTCCTGCCAGGATTCTGCGTCAGTATGGAAGGGAGCAATCTATTGTGCCTCCCCTTCGTCATTTTTACCGCCTGAGGATCTCAAGCCCAAGATTGTCAGAGCCGTTTCATCTGCTTGGGATGTCAAAATCATCAAACCTTTAAAGGAGTCAGTTGAGGAAGATTATCGTCTGAAGAAGAAGTCTAGAAACAATGTTTAGTTTCATGTTTAATCTTATCAGTTTATCTTTGAAAGAGTGAACCATGTACTCAAGCTTTAATGATTGATCAATAAAGTCCATCTTTCTCTTTCATTATCTTTGTCTATGTGTGTATCATCGTCTATTTTTTCTCTGTGATTTTAAAATATGTCTTTCAAATATTTCAGGGAAGTAGCACCATAGCTAAGCATACTACGCCTTGGGTTCGGATTTCTTCACGGTTGGAGAGGCAATCTGTCTCTCCAACACCTTCTCTGAGAACCCCGTCATCTGCTGCTTTCCCACCCTCATCCTCACCAATGGCAGAAAACCAAGATAATCCTCCACCCGTTGCTGTTAATGATACTCTCGCCTTAATTCTCCAGCAACTTCAAGAGCTCAAAGAGGAGAACCGAGTTATCAAGGCCCAGCTTTCCGAGAAGTTGGGGCCGACGTCTTCCAAAGATAAAGGGCCTATGCACCATACAACTACTTCAGCAGCACCTACCCAGCCAGTGTTCATCCCTATCCCGGATAAAACCGAAGAAGAATTGGAAAAAGAGCAGTACAGCGAAGATCACAGTAAGCCTTCTCAGTCAACGGTTGATAAGACGGTTGTGGAGAAATTAGAAAGTCTTACCAGGAAAGTTCAAGACATCCAGCTTTAGGACCAGGGTGGTTTCAACCCAAGTGATCTTACATTGTTTCCCGAAATCCGTCTCCCTGCCAATTTTCAAATGCCGAATTTCGATAAATATGATGGCGTTGGTTGTCCCGTCACTCACTTGCAGATGTTTACCATTATGTGTCAGCCTCAAGGCTTATCTCCTGAGCAAATGGCCCAACTATTCCCTATTTCGCTCACTAAAGTTGCTAGGAGATGATTCATGGTCCTAGACGACATGGAAGGACATCGGTGAACAATTCATCAAGCAGTTCAAATATGATGATGGGATGGAAATCACTAGAAAGGATTTAGAGAGAACCAAGCAAGACTCGAAGGAATCTTTTCTAACCTTTGTGAAAAGATGGAGGAGACTAGCAGCGCAAATGATGGAGCGCCCTTCTGAGGAAGAGCAGGTCCAAATAATTATGAAGAATATTTCCCCCCAACTCCAGTATCACATGTCTCTACAATATTACCCAGATTTCAAACACTTCATCGTGGCAGGCACCCAGATCGAGGAGGCTATGGCTCAAGGTGGATTCAACCGTAGCAACTCAAACACCAGAGATTTTAAAAAGTCCCCTCTAGCCCAAGTTAGTAACATTTTTCGGTCCAATGCTCAGTCTTCTAGATCCCAGGAACCTCTGGTGATGGACTATGCTCAAACCACTGCTCCACCTCGACCCCAATCACAACCAAGGGTAGAATTTCCCCCTCTCCCCATTCCCCCTTCAGAGGTACTTAAGCAATGTCTTGCTTCAGGCTGCATAACTCTACCCGCTATTAAGACTCCTCCCAATCCTTTACCTTCAAATTGGCGAGCTGACTAACACTGTGAGTATCACAGGGGTCCTGGTCATCTTACTAACAACTGCATTGCCTTGAAATTTAGAATTCAGAAACTCATTGATGAGAAAGGCATAGCATTCCAGCCAAGACCCAATGTTACCCAAAACCCGCTACCTGGTCATGCCAATCCTCCTGCTGGCATTAATGCCATAACCATAGGAGATTCTGAGTTTGACCCACTCACCCTCATCTGTGCCTTAGAACCCGTTTATAAACCTCAAATCATCTTCTGTGATGAATCATACCTACGAGAGTTTGTATCTCCCTTGGTGATCACCTATGAGCCACAAGTTCCTCAAGTTATTACTTATGACGAGCTGTAGCTAGATAAGGTCAGACATGTTACTAGGGGGAAGGATCTTCAAACCTGCTGAACTGAGAGTCAAAAATCCAGGGGCATTGGCTCGAGGAGAAGAGCCGCAATATGTGAAAGACCCAGATGATGAGGTTGTGCAACAGTTGAAGAAAACTCAGGCTGTTATATCTGTTTGGGGATTATTGATAGCGTCAAAGAAACACAGGGAAGCCGTATTAAGAGAATTGAATACTACACAGGTATCCTCAGAAATATCTCCAGAACAATTGGCTGAGGTTGTTGCTCTAACCCAGGCTGCCAGAGTCATTAGTTTCTCAGATCAGGAGCTGCCTCCTCAAGGTCGGAATCATGCTAGAGCTCTTCATGTTACCATTGTCTGTGAAGGCAAGAAAGTACCATATGTGTTAGTAGATAACGGATCTGCGTTAAATGTGTGTCCGTTGAGAACTGCCGTTACTTTAGGATTCGGCCCCACTGATTTTGCCGAATCAACCCTTGGAATCATTGCATATGACAACACCCGTAGAAATGTAGTCGGGGTCCTTACCACCAAGATCGTTATAGGCGGTCAAGAATTTGAAGTTGAGTTCCAAGTTATCGACATCAAGGCCTCGTTTAATATGCTTCTTGGACGTCCCTGGTTGCATAAGGAAGGTGCTGTTGCTTCAACCCTTCATCAGAAACTAAAGTTCATCAAATATGGAAAGTTGATCACTGTCAGAGGTGACGAAGAGCCAGAGATAGGACAGATAACAGGAGAAACTCTGATCCTCCCAGTTGCAAAAGCAGAAGACTACAACTTGAATGGTTTTGCGTTCGACGTTCCTGCTCTCTCCTATGAAGAGGCCTCTCATGAGGAGTTGTGTTTACCTTTTGCCATCAGTCCTGTGGTTACCAAGATAATGAGAAAAATGAATTACTTTCCTGGCATGAGTTTGGGCCGTGACCCGAGTAAGGCGTCTAACTGGCGCCCAATCAAAGAAAACCATGGCACCTTTGGCCTCGGATATCAACCTACTGAGGAAGAAGAGGAAGCTATGGAAGAACTGTTGAGGTTAAGAGATGAAATCCGCCGCACTTGAGGAGTGCTCCCAATGGCTCCGTACTCTTTATCCATGAACGGTCACTTTGTCAAAGAAGGCGAAACTTCACCACATTATGGGTTTTCCGAACCATGGTATGACTCGGTGACAGGAATCATGGTGCCTGGTCTCGAAATATTCAACGGCCTCGCTCTTTCAGAATCAGAACCGCCGGTGCATTATGTTGAGAAAACTGTTGAGGACTGGTTAGTCTACCTTGAGCCAGATATGTTGGAGTCCTTGTTTGAAGAAGATGAGCCTGATGTTGCTTGGCAGGAGTTGCCAGTTTTAGACCATTCTGAAGAACAAGAAGAGACAGACCGTGAAGATGTGCTAGTAGCGGCTATTTAGAGCGATGCTACCTTTATTGAACCTCAGAGTCAGATTGCACCTGCAATAGAAAATCTTTCAAACTGGAGTTCTAATATTTTTCCTACTTATCTTATTGCTAAGTCGAGTCGAGTCAAGACGGTTAAGTCCGTGTCAGTGCCTAGTCCAGGCGAGTCATTTTCTGATTTTATTTATAATGTGAATCCTGAGCCTGTTCAAGATGAGTCCAATGATGATGATGTAATTTCTTTCAAGTCAATGAAATCCGATTCTCAGTATGTCTCTATGTTTGCTTCTGACTTTAATAATGATAACACTCCCTCATCAGACGAGGAAGAAGGGATCGACGAAACTCCCCTTGAGTTGCAGCATATGCTCAAACAACAGGAGGAGCGCCGAGCCCAGCCTCTTAAAGATGAAATCGAAATTATAAACATTGGAATAGAAGATTTAATACAGGAAATACGAATTGGAAATACTCTATCTCCTGAAGAGCACGACGAATTAATAAACCTACTTAGGGAATATAAAGAAGTTTTTGCCTGGTCCTATAAAGATATGCCCGGGTTGAGTGAAGACATCGTCCAACACAAGCTGCCTTTGTTATCAGGAATTAAACCTAAAAAACAGAAGCTAAGGCGAATGAAGCCCGAGTGGATCTTGAAAATAGAGGAAGAAATTACTAAGCAGTTGAATGCTGGATTTTTGCAAGTAGTGGAATATCCAGAATGGCTCGCAAACATAGTACATGTACCAAAGAAAGATGGGAAGGTGAGAATGTGTGTAGATTTCAGGGATTTGAACAAGGCAAGTCCAAAAGATGACTTCCGTCTACCACATATCGATATCCTAGTAGACAATACAGCCAGGCATGAATTACTATCTTTCATGGATGGTTTCTCCGGTTACAATCAAATTAAGATGGCACCCGAGGACATGACTAAGACCTCGTTCATTACACAATGGGGGACCTATTGTTATCGGGTAATGTCATTTGGTCTCAAGAATGCCGATGCGACATACCAAAGAGCAGCTACAGCCTTACTCCATGACATGATACATAGAGAAGTCGAAGTTTATGTTGATGATATGATTGTAAAAGCCAAGGAAAGGAGAGATCATATCCCGAACCTTAAGAAGTTCTTTGAAAGAATACTCAAATACCAACTTCGCCTGAATCCTAGCAAGTGCGTATTCGGGGTTACCTCTGGTAAGTTGCTAGAATTCATGGTGAGCCAAAGGGGCATAGAGGTAGATCCTCAGAAGATTAAGGCTATCCAGGAGATACCGCCGCCTAAAACCGAGAAGGAAATTCGAGGATTCTTAGGAAGGATACAGTTCCTAAGACGATTCATTGCTCATCTTACATCAACTTGCGAACCTATCTTTAAGCTCTTAAAGAAAAATGTTTCCAAAGAATGGACAGAGGAATGTCAATAGGCCTTTGAGAAGATAAAGCAAAGTTTGTCTGAGCTACCGATATTAGCACCAGTAATACCGGGGCACCCATTGTTGCTTTACTTGCCAGTCACAGAAACCACTATGGGTTGTATGTTAGCACAGCAAGATCCAGAAACCAAGCATGAAAAGGTTGTATATTATCTTAGTAAGAAGATGTTGGAGTATGAACAGAAGTACACTGTCTTAGAAAAAACTTGCTTAGCCTTAGTTTGGACTACTCAGCGACTCAGACATTATCTTTTATCACATAAGGTCCTGCTTTTGTCAATGATGGATCCTCTGAAGTATCTCTTTGAAAAACCCACCCTGACAGGCAGGATCGCCAGATGGTTATTGTTGTTATCTGAGTTTGACATCAGCCATGTAACCCAAAAATCAGTAAAGGGTCGAGCCATTGCTGAACAATTGGCAGAAGCACCTCGAGAAGAAAGTCAGCCCTTCAAGCCGATGTTCCCAGATGAAGAGATCATGATGATAGAAGATGAATATCTGAAAACTGGTTGGACCCTCTATTTTGATGGTACAGCAAACCAAACAGGGCAAGGAGTAGGGGCATTGCTTGTGTCACCCCGAAATGAGCATGTTCCCCTTGCCGTTAAGTTACAATTTAATTGCACCAACAATATGGCAGAGTATGAAGCATGCATTGTTGGGCTTGAGGCCGCATTGGCCTTAGGCATAGAGAATCTTGACGTATATGGAGATTCGAAGTTAATCATTTGCCAAACTCAGGGAGAGTGGAGAACCAGAGAAGAAAAGCTACAGTCATATCATGAATACTTGGACGTTCTTGTTCAACAATTCTGGTGCATCACTTTCAGTTATTTACCAAGGTTGAAGAATAGATTCGCCGATGCCTTAGCGACGTTAGCTTCTATGATTGACATACCTCATAATATGAAGATGAGACCCATCACGGTCCAGGAACAATAGGCTCCTGCATATTATAGAAATAGCTGCAAGATGTCCCGATGGTAAGCCATGGTATACGGACATAAAGAACTACATCTCAGACCAGGGGTATCCCGACGAGGCTTCGAATAAAGAAAGGAGAACTTTGCAGAGATTAGCAGCTAATTTTGTCATTTGTGGAGGAGAGTTATATCAACGGTCTTTCGATAGAATTCAACTCTTATGTGTGACTAAAAATCAAGCAGAAGAAATTCTTGCAGATTGTAGACACCCCCATTTTGATATACTTTAAAAAGCAAAAGATTTGGTAGTTTGTCAAGTTTCGAGTCCGTATTCCACCTAAGATTAAGCATCTGTGCATTTTATGGTAGATTTTGCCTCGTTGAAGGAATTCTAAAGTTGATTCGCGATCCTAAAGGTTTCTAGGGTGTTCCAATGGTATCTAGAAGATGAAAATTCAAGTTTCCAACCAACTGAAAAAAAAACCTGTTATTTTTAGAATTTTTGGGGTTTCCCTCATTTTTGCCCATTTTTACACTACAGGGGTAATTTGGTCATTCCCGGTGTGTCTCGTTTGACCCCCGAGTTATATTTGAGAAATCTTGAGTGATTTTAGAAATTTTGAAAATGCTGCTATTTTTAGAAACTCATGGGGCTTCCACATTTTCATCATCTTATGGATATTTCAATCATTTCTCATATATCCAAAACCATCTTGAGGGTACGGCTGATGGATTAGGAGTAATTTCGTAAGATTTGGGAAACCTGCTAAATTTAGATCACTCAAGATTTTCTCTTAGTCTTGCACTTCGGGGGTATTTTAGACATTTCCAACATCATATTTGGTCCCTAAGTTGTGTCTAAAAAATCTTCAGTCCGTTCATAAATTTTTGAAAATCTGCTATTTTGGGAATTTCTCAGGGTTTTCCCTAGTCTCGCCAAATTCTAACACCTCGGGGTAATTTGGTCTTTTCCTGTGTAATTCTTTTGATCACAGAAATATGTCTGAGAGATTATGAATAATTTCCTGAATTTTGAAAAACCTGCTAAATTTAGAATTTCTTAGGGGTTTCGCTTAATTTGGAAATTCCAAGTGTTGAGGGCATTTTGAGTATTTTCAGGGGATACCAAATGATCCTGTTTAAAATTGCTCACCGAAAGGACCCAATTTTAAAAGTTTCTATTTTCGAAGTTTGACCACAAAGACTTTCAATTTTTAATTTCTCCCTTTAGGAGTGAACCAATCTGAGGGTATTTTGGTCACATTTGGATGTCTAACAGTCAAATAGGGGCATTTTGGTCCGAAAAATTATTTTCCAAAAAAGATGGTCCGATCATGTGTGAGGGATGCACTATAAATGTGTTGGGTCCATATATAGAATTTTGAATTTAGAAAGATTTTATTAAATTTTTACAGAAAAACCCGAAACCCGTGTGAAATGGCCCATTGGGCTAAAGCCCGCAAAGATGGAGCTCATGTGGGTTCACCCATATGGGTCAACCACCATGGTGGGCGCCTCACATGGCTGACCCACATGAGTTGAGCACCAACCTTGATGTCACAATGGTGACATCATATTTGTTAAAAGAAAAATAAAAAGAATAAAAAAGAAAAGAATGAAAAGATGAATAATTGCTTAAAAGGTTTTCTTCCAAAGAAGCAATGTGGAATGAGAATAGCATGTCTTGATTGACAAGAAATTAAGATTGGAATCAAATCCAATTTGGAAACAAGAAAGAAAGAAAGCAAGAGGGGAAAATTGGAAACAAGCCAAAAATGGGAGCTCTCACATTGGAAACTACTATTTCTCTCTTAACACTAGCCTTTTTTGTATAAAAACCAAAGCAAACAATCATAGGAAGGATTCAAAAAAAATCCAAATTCGTCATTTTTCTCCCTCCTCCCAAGAAAAAAAAAACCTCTTCTCTCTTGAACTGTGTTTATCTCTCTAAAAGGTTCTTCACAAAAGGGATTCTTGAATTCCCTTTTCTTCTTCAACAAATCGTATATCAAGGATCTTTGGGGTGTTCTTTAGGTTTTCTTCATCATACCAAAGGGTTGGACAAAGAGAATATCTCGGATTACCAACCCAAGAGACAATGAGCGCGATCAACGGTAGGATCTTTATCTTTGTAATATCAAAAGTAGAAAAACATGCTACGGTTTTACTTTTGATAGATCAAATCAATGAATTTTTCCTTGAAATTCCAGTATATTATAATATAGATTATAAATTTTCAAAATCCAAAATTTCACCAAAAAATTAATTTTTCTCCATTTAATAATGATTTTCTTTCGTTTTTATTCAATATGGATTTAAAATGGATTATCAAAGCAAGTGTTTGAAAACGTGGGTTTCTTTAAAAACTGATATTTTTTGGGATTTCTATAAAATAAAATACTACTGGAAACTTAATTTCCAATCGCGGTTTGGCCGTTTTAATTTTCATTCTATTTTTCAAAAAATAACCCTGAAAGGGGTTATTTCTTGATGAACGAAACCAAAAGTATATCAAACCATGTCCAAACTTTGTGAAATTTTGTTTCCAAACCAATGTTTTCATTTCCAGACCACCCAAAACTATTTGGATATTTTTGAATTTTTTTAATCCGGTTTTAAATTATTTTACATTTCTGCCATTTTTAGTAAATATTAAAAGGTTTTAAAAATTGGTGAAACTCTCCAGAATTAATGTTCAATAATGGTTTGCATCACCCAAACAATGTGGGGCCCACTGTATTTTAAGCCATTGGTGTAGCTAAGTTAGCTACACGTATGTGTAGCTACACTTTTTTCATATGACTTAAGTGAAGCTACACATACGTGTAGCTAACTTAGCTACACCAACGGCTTAAAATACAGTGAGCCCACATTGTTTGGGTGATCCAAACCATTCATTTGATAGACCCTCACATTGATAGGGTGTGCCCAAAAAATCAGCTCCATAGGATCATCCCCACCCTTCCCCACCCTTCAAACTGTGGAGGCAAAAATTGACAGATTTGTGAAGGTTTTTACGCGTCCATTTTTGCCTCCACAAATCGTAGGGTTGGGATGATCCTATAGAGCTGATTTTTTGGGCACACCCTATCTATATGAGGGCCCATCAAATGAATGGTTTGCATCACCCAAACAATGTGGGGCCCACTGTATTTTAAGCCGTTGGTGTAGCTAAGTTAGCTACACGTATGTGTAGCTACACTTTTCTCATATGAGTTAAGTGAAGCTACACATACGTGTAGCTAACTTAGCTACACCAACGGCTTAAAATACAGTGGGCCCACATTGTTTGGGTGATCCAAACCATTCATTTAATAGACCCTCACATTGATAGGGTGTGCCCAAAAAATCAGCTCCATAGGATCATCCCCACCCTTCAAACTGTGGAGGCAAAAATGGACAGATTTGTGAAGATTTTTACGCGTCCATTTTTGCCTCCACAAATCGTAGGGTTGGGATGATCCTATAGAGCTGATTTTTTGGGCACACCCTATCTATATGAGGGCCCATCAAATGAATGGTTTTGCATCACCCAAACAATGTGTAGCTACACTTTTCTCATATACGTTTGCATCACCCAAACGTATGTGTAGCTACACTTTTCTCATATATATATATATATATGAGGAAAGTGTCTCTAGTCTCTCCCCTAGATAAGCTTATCTACTCCTCCCTTTAAAAAAACACAGTGGGCCCACGCTGTTTGGATGATCCAAAGCATTCATTTGATAGGTCCTAACATAGATAGGGTGTGCCCAAAATCAGCACCAAAGGGTCATCCTAGAACTTCGTTTTGTGGTGCCTTGTGGTACCCAAAATGGACACATATAAACGTCCACGTTTATATGCGTCCATTTTGGACACGGTGTGCCCAACAAAATGAAGTTCTAGGATGACCCTTTGGTGCTGATTTTTTGGGCACACCCTATCTATGTTAGGACCTATCAAATGAATGCTTTGGATCATCCAAACAGCGTGGGCCCACTGTGTTTTTTTAAAGGGAGGAGTAGATAAGCTTATCTAGGGGAGAGACTAGAGACACTTTCCTCATATATATATATATATATATATATATATATATATATATATATATATATATATATATATATAAGGAAAGTGTTTCTAAGCACGTGCTTAGATAAGCTTATCTAAGCACATGCTAAAAAATACATGTGGCCCACATTTTTTGGGGGATCCAAAGCATTCATTTAGAAGGCCCTTCCATGGATAGGGTGTGTACCAAAAATCAGCCCTATGGGATCATCCTAACCCTGCCATTTGTCGAGGGGAAAATGAGCAGAAACATGAACACACAGTGTCTGTCCATTTTCCACTCCAACTTTGATTGGGTTAGGATGATCCTATAGGGCTGATTTTTGGTACACATCCTATCCATGGAAGGGCCTTCCAAATGAATGCTTTGGATGCCCCAAAAAATGTGGGCCACATGTTTTTTTAGCATGTGCTTAGATAAGTTTATCTAAGCACGCTCTCTCTCTCTCTCTCTCTCTCTCTCTCTCTCTCTCTCTCTCTATATATATATATATATATATATAGTAGAAGAGAAAATAAGAGAATTTTTTGAAAATTCTATGAGAATTACATATCACTTTTTTTGACTTTTTTTAACAAATGCACCCATTCAACTCACATATTTTCAATCCTACGCTCTCCTTTATGCTTTTTAACAAAGGCACCCATTAAAGCCACATAATTTCAATCTTATCCCCCTGTTTATGGTTTTTTAATAAAAAATCTATAGGGTGATCTTAACCATTCGATTTAAGAGGAAGTATGGAAACCTCTATAGATTGGAGGGCTAGGATCAGCCTATGGAAATGATTTTTGGGGCACAACCTATTTATGTTGTGTTCCATCACATGGACGGTTTGGATCAACCTATAACGTAGTCCGTACAGTTCTTTGTTGGCCCGTGCATCGCACGGGGTTTTTTACTAGTATATATATTTGGGGTTTTTAGGTTCATGACTGCAAGATTAGATCATCGGGCCGCAAAAGTGGATAGTTGGGCTGCATAATAGGGGCTGTGAAATTTAATATTTGAGGTTGAAAAATTGGGACTTTTGAGTGTGAAATAGGGTCTGTTGAAGTGGGTTTTGAATTTTTTTGGGTCTATGTAAAATTTAAGTTCTATATATATATATATATATATATATATATATATATATATATATATATATATATATATTTGTGATTGGATCTAGACATTGTGTTGTCTGGTTTGTGAGATTTTAAACAAGTGGGTTTTTGGTATTTGAAGGGATTTGTGGGTTTAAAATCCTACATCTGTTAGTTGATTATTCAAGCAGTATCATGTCTAGTAAGGAAGAATTTAGAGAAGCAATTTTGATTACAGCTAAGATAAAAGACGAGTTGCTTACTTGGAGAGAGATTGAATTTCTCACACATAGAAGTGAATGATGGCGGGAGTAGACTAACAAGAGTGGAATATTTGGGATGAGGATTGGCCCAAATATAACTCTTGGTTTCTCACTCTCTCTTTAACTCTTACGACAAAATAGTAGGGAGGGCCCACTAAAGGTATGGCATTCTCCATATGAGAGAGTGTGCAAGGGCAGTTTAGTGGTCGTTAGTTATTGCCCTTACCATTATTTTAGTTGACTAACTTAAGAAAATTGAAGGGGAGTTTAGTGGTCGTTACAGTCTTTGTTAGGAGGCAGAGAAAGAGGCCCTAAAAAGTAAAGAAAGTTCCTTCAGAACCGGGAGTGGACAGTAGATAAAGAGGCCTTATTGAGGATTCAATCTGGCCGTCCAAATGGATTGTACAGTCGAGATGGGTGCCGCACTATAATTTAAGTGGGTCCGTGCCCTATTGCAACATTCCTCGATATTTAATAGAGACGAAAGTTATATCAGCATTAAGCCGTGTTAGAGAGAAGAGATTATCAATTAATTTAGAGAGAGAAATATAATGAGGAAAGAAGCGTATATAGTTAAAGCAGATTATCTAAAGAGAGACATGAAATTAATATATGAGTACATTATATAATGAGAAAACATGGGGTGTCATACTTACACCGCCATGCTATATAAAACACTAGTTGCAGACTCATGCGATGCACCGAGCGAGGAACAAAATATACTTTAAAAATGTTTTAAAATTAGAAGAATTTCAGTCACTAAATCAGAAAAAGGAAGAAGGTTAAACAACAATTAAAAACAATTAGAAGAATTTCAGTAATTAGATCAGGAAAGGAAGAAGGTTCCATTAACATATCCTATCACATTTGTGACTTTCTATAAAACACCTTTAGATCCAAAAATCCAAAAAATGATAAGACCAAATAAGAAAGTTACATAAAATATCTATGTAGATAAAAGGTAATTGTGACAAATTGATAAGAACAAATTCTAAAAATACATAAATATCTTTATGGATAATGGATGAAAGATAATTATCCTGATTAGAGAAAATCAAGGAGATTTTGTAGCTACCAGTTCTTATCAAGGAGATGGATTTTGTAGGAGGTGAAAACCCTCATGCGTAGAAACAGATTCTTTGTGAAAATGTCTCACTCCCGAGCTTGAGCTTTTAGATATAGAATATATAGAAAGCGGGTTTTCGTATTCCGAATTTTTTTAACCTTTGAATCTTCCTTTTGGTCTGGATTTTTGTTGTTGATGATGTTTGTCTTCGAGATGCTAACAGAGTGACGCAAACCTCCTCTCCCTCAAGAAAGTCGACTCTAGGCAGAAGAAATAATAAAAAATTTATTAGAAAAAAAAAGATATAAGGAAAAGGAAATAAATTACCTATAGTAGGTAATAAACTACAAATATTAAAAGGGAAAAGATCCCATACTGCATGACTAACCGAAATTATAGATAGAATCATCCAATAATTGCAAAAAAAAAAATGAAAGATAAATTTGTGACCAAAATACCCATATAGATTTTTTTATTCATAAAAAGACCAAAATAACCATACATGTGAGAAGCATAGGCTCGGCTGGATATCGTGAGACTTACCCAATCGAAAATATGGGAAAGAAAGGAATATCTCACCACATTCTTAAGGATGGCATTTCTTGTCCCGATAATCTGTAAAAAATTTCTCTCCGGAGAAGAATATCCTTAGCCATATTACAAAAGGCAAATAATGATATTGCGGTTTAATGCCCCCGCATGTGCCAGTATCTAATGAAGGAAGTTCCATTATTGGTGTATTGATTTATTAGAAAGAAAAGAAAGCCTTGACCAAGACGATCATAGAAAAAGAGAACAAAACAAAATGGCAGAGGAAAAAAAAAGTATAAAGAACAGCTCAAGGAGGAAGGTAATAAAAAAACTCCAAAACCTCTCTGCCCTCTCCTAATCGGGTGCTTCTCCATATGACCCTCAATCCAATCTAGAATCTCATCACGGAACTCACAAAATCTCCAAGGGTGGGGAGATCGGCCTTCCAACCATCTAATGACATTTTGAGAATCCCCTTCCACTATGAGATTGTCCATATTATTTTATAACAACAATTTTATACCTTGGATGATAGCCCTCACTTATGCTTCATTCGAATCCGTAATTCCTATTGGACCTAAGAAAGCCCACTTTGTGATGCTATTCCAAGGTTGCCAGAGCGGGAAGCGAAGGCTCCCCGGATGGTGGAAAGAGGGAAGCGTGAAGGGTCGGGGGAATCCCTGGGGAAAGCACGAAAGGAAGCACCAGGGAAGCATGTTTTCCATTTTTGTGATTCCCATAAAATTAAAACGATGGGAAGCGAAAGTGAAGCACGATTCTCATTTTGGAGAAGCGTGATTCCCACCTTTTAGGGAAGCGTATCAATTGCCCGATGTAAGGTGTGATTCCTACTTCCTTGTGCTATTCTCATCTCTAGGAATACATCCTATTCCCGATGAACCTGGATTAACCATCTAGGGACCACAACTTCTTTTCCTTCCCTGCTTTTACAAATCTCCTTCCAACATCTTTTCAAATTTGAGGCTAAATACAGTGAAAACTCAGGCACAACTTTAGCCCATGAAACAACTAGACAGATGATCCTATAGAAAGACACGGAGGCATTTCTTACCACGTTCTTGAGTGTGCGAGCGTTCCTTTATTTCCATACACCCAGATGAAATCCATGAGGGCAAGATTCCATAAAGTTTTACCCTTATTAGGCCAAGTAGCAAAGTTCCAACTATCCAAAAGACTTGCCACGTGAGTCGAAAAGACCTAAGAAATCCCAAAAAGATCCACGATCTTACTCCAGATCTCGCTCGCATACCTGCAATGAATTAGCATATGGTCCACTGACTCTCCCTCCACCACATAAGGCACAATGATCAATAATAAAAAAGTGACATCGGCAAAGCCGATCAATAGACTAAAGCCTGCTTTGAAAAGCAAACCATCCAAACATTCTAACTCTTAGGGCCGCAGGGATGCTCCAAACTTTGGAAAGCCACAAGGAGGGGAAGAGGAAGCCAAGTGAAGATAGAAAGATTTAACAGAGAAGAGTCATGTGGTATACCATATCCAAACCCTTTTATCTTTGCTAGAATTCATTTAGAGAAATTCTTCTCTATGGATTTTTATGGAGAGAGTTTGTGTAGATATTTTTGAGAGGGAGGGAATTCATGTAGAAATTTTTTAGGGATTAAATTAATTAATTAAAGTAAGTATCTTATTTTGATTTGAAATGTATCCATCCTTTTAAATCTAGTAGTTAGCCATTTCAAAGTAGGGACAATTTCACCTCCTTCGTGATTAAATGTGTCTATCAGAAATCAACCTTCCACTCTTTTTGTGAAGGGATGAGATTAAAAACATGCTTTTTAGTGAGATTAAACTTAGCTCTCTTCCAAAAGAGTGAATGGTTGATGTATGGGTGACACATTTAGTGGCAACAAAGATGAAATGACCTCTTAAAAGCAGGAAAGGGCTTTAGATTTGAGATTTAAGATGATGAAAAGGGGGGAGAGGCCACCATAACCACTTTTCACATGATTTTGGTTTTAGGTGAAGTAATTTTTATTTGCTTGCTTTTTTGTTCTCCCTTCACTGGGTGTTACAATAAGAATCAATGAACGAGTTTAAGGGGATTTTTCAGTATTATGAATATGTGATTACATGTTCAAAGTCAACAGCGAAGGATCTCATAACCGGGATGAAAGAGGAGAAGAAAGAAGATGATTGTGGAGGGGGCTACATTCAGCTGCCTTTGGGAGCTATACTTGGAGATGGATGCATGGGTTGGCCTTGTGTAGCCTTTTATAGCTCACAAGGCCAACCACCTAGTTAATATCGAACATGTTGCTCCGCCCCCTCCCACTCTTGCCACACATGCCGCGGCTGCTGCTCCCATGACTAATAAATGAGGCCATGTGGCCACCATCTCCCACTTGGCCACATTGGAGACGTGTATTCCATTTGTGTTTTCTTTTCCTGCCTGAGATATTCTCCCAAACAATTTACCTTGACTCATATATTCCTGAGTCTCATTAAGCTATGCGCTTAATGAATTCAGGCACGATCCATGGATCGACAATGTAACACAAAAGATTCCTGTCTAGGATATTCTCCCAAACAATTTTCCTTCGACTCAAAAAAAAAACCTTGAGTCCCATCAAGCTACACGCTCAATCAATTTCCGCACGAACTCCTTTTAAATAAGGATCAACAATATTCCATATGGGATATTCTCCCAAACAATTGTTTCTTTGACTTAGACACTTCTAAGCCCATCAAGCCCACATGCTTGATAAAGGTTTCTGCACGAATTCCTTTTGTCAAAGAATCGGCAATCATATCACAGGTAGGTATGTAACTTATCCTTCAATTCCTATTTTTCCACTATATCTCAAATATAATGACATTCCATGCGTATATGTTTTCCCTTAGAGGTATTTGCTCCACTTTATATGAAGCTTATTGCTGCCTGATTGTCACAATACATTTCTATTGGTCCTTCAACCAGACCAAGGTCCAAATCGACCAAAAATTGTATAATCCAGATAACATGAGTAGTTGCCATGCTACAGGCTATGTACTCAGCTTCCTATGTGTATCTTGCCACACAACCTTGTTTCTTACTAGACGAAGAAACAGCTGCACCTCCAAATCAGAACACATATCCAAAAGTGGACTTACCGTCATCTCTGTCACCAGCGAATTCCACATCAAAGTAATCAATAACCCCAAGCTCTTCCGCTTGAAAACATAATTTGAGGTACTTTGTACCTTTGATATATTTCAATATTATTTCACTGCTTCCCAATGAGCAGGACCGGGATTACTTTGATATCTACTTACTAGGCCGACCGGATAGGCCAAATCCAGCCCAGTACACAACATTGCATACATCAAGCTACCAACCGCTTGAGCATACAGAACATTGTGTCTTTATTTTCCTTCACATGGACATTGACTTAAAGACAATTTCTTGTCTACCACTAGGGGCGTTTGCGCATGATTACAATTTTGCATTCCACAATGTTTAAGTACTGAATTTAAGTACATTCTGGCTTAAGCACAACGTTTTGTTATTTATATCCCTAGTGATTTTAATCCCGAGCACATAGGATGCTTCTCCCATGTCCTTCATCTCAAATCTTGAGCTAAGTTCCGACTTATTTCTTTCAATCATTTCTAAGTCATTTTCAGCTATGAGTATATCATCCACATACATGGATAAAATAGTAAACTTACTCCCACTCTTCTAGACATATACACAATAATCAAGCTTGTTAACTTCATAGCCCAATTCGAGAATGAACTGGTGAAATGTCAAATACCATTGACGTGAAGACTATTTTAGGCCGTATAAAGATTTCTTCAATCTATATACCCTATCTTCCTGACCCGTCACCTGAAAACCCTCAGGTTGGTTCATATAAATGGTTTCCTTCAACTCTCCATTGAGAAAAACAATTTTTGCATCCATCTGGAAGAGCTCTAAATCCATATGAGCCATCAACGCCAATATAATCCTTATTGAAGCAAACTTGGCAACTTGTGGATATGTTTCTTGATATTCTATGCCATTCCTTTGTGTAAACCCCTTGGCAACTAACCGGGCCTTGAACTTGTCAATGGACCCATCATATTTATATTTCTTCCTCAACACCCATTTACACCCTACGGCATTTCTGCCATGATGCCATCAGGTAAATTACATAGGTCCCGTACCTGATTCTTTTCAATAGAATTAATTTCCTCTTTCATGGCATTTAGCCATTTTTCTGAATCTTGGGATCTATGCCCCTTCTGTTTGCTCTTGCTATGACTTGATTCGCCTTGGTTTCTTGGAACACTTTGAGACACAAGGAGCACATGACTATTGTTATGCTGCATGCATTCTTGTTCGAATACGAGTTTCAAAGGCAACTCTTTCATACTGAGCTCCACTGAATCGAATTGCAGTGGTTACCATGCTCCATGAAGGAGGTCAACTGTTTAGGATGGTCGAGACTTGTAACTTCTTAGGAAGCTCAACTCCAACTACTGCATGATCTTTTTCCATGACTAGTATCTTATTAATGTATTCAATCACATTTTCACCTTCCTGCATCTTACAATCATTATACCTTTGGAGAAGCAATTAAACGTTCATTTCAGATGTGGTGCCATATTTGCTCTTTATAGCTTCTAGCATTTCCATCGCAGTCTCATGGTGCTCAAAGACACGGACCAGATCATCATCCATGTACATGGGTAGGATGCTTCTTGCAATCTCATCATCCTCCAACCACTTAGCATATTCCCTTTTTTCTGCATCTGTCAGATTCTCCCGTAACTGAGGCTTCTTGCCTTTTTTCTGCAACTGTAACATTTCCATCATTAGATGACTAATTCCAGGGCGCACGGGTGATGAGCAGGTAGCGATTGTGCCGGCCGAAAGATGGATCCGTATGTTGACGATGATAGGAATCTCGCGGTTGCACGTTGAAGCTATTGCAACGACAAGAACTCCTGCTTGATCGTTCACTAAGGAATGGCAACCTGCACCGGTCATGGATTGTTAGATCCGAAAACAACAACGGTAGTCGGGAAAGACAAATCAAAATCCGGATCAGCAACTGTTGAACTTAGAAGCAGCGCACAGATCAACCTTAGCTCTGATACCAATGAAGGATCTCAGAACCTGGATTAAAGAGGAGAAGAAAGAAGATGATTTTGGAGGGGGCTATGCTCAACTGCCTTTGGGAGCTATACTTGGAGATGGATGAGTGGGTTGGCCTTGTGTAGCATTTTATAGATCACAAGGCGAACCACCTAGTTAATATCTAGCATGTTGCTACGCCCCTCCCACTCTTGTCGCACATGCCACGGCTGCTCCTCCCGTGACTAATAAATGAGGCCATGTGGCCACCATCCCAACAAACAGATATAGTGAAGCTCTCTTCTGTTCATGTAAAAGCAGGGAGGAGACATAGGAACAACTTATCCACCTCATGTAGAAGTGCTTGACCAACTTAAATGTGGACATTTATCAGCTCTTCTACCATGGGTCAGATGTCATTTTTGTTCTTTTGATGGCTGCATTTTTTGTACTTAAAATTTTAGCTGTGAATTAAATTATATATTTTAGTTATTTCAATTTAGAATACCTTTATTCTATTTCGCTAAAACTTGGGCTATTCAATAATTTTTATAATTAAAAGAAAATCCATAGTGGGTCCATAGTTAGCAAAACATGATTGGCAAAAAAAAAAAAACGGGACGGCAAATTTGAGTTTAATATGGTATTGGTTCAAAAAAATGTACTCAAAAAAACGGAAACACAAGAAAATGAGTTTAGAATTTTGTCATTTACAAAATATGGTAAGGCTAAAATTGAAAAGTTGGCCAAAAAAACATGTTTAAAACGTATAAAACGCATTATAAACGTGTTTAATACGTTTGCCTAAAAAAACGGAGTTTTATTTGTTGTAAAAGTTTTAAACGGAGTTTTAAACAACACACCAATAAAACACCGTTTAAAACAGAGTTTTACTATCCCAGTTGCAGTTCATGCTCTAAAATTGAATCTTAGTATAAAATCTTAACCTTCCAATTTATTTGTTGTAAAATGGATGGCTCATAAAAGTTTTAAATATAGTTGTGCAACCAAGCATATCAAATTCAACTATGTTCCTTATATCTTGAATGTGTGGGCCTCGTAGTATGTGCAGATGCCCAAATGTGTACTCCACATGAGGTATGGAGTCCATAATGTTTCCGACCATCTTAAATTTGAGAGTTCTACTTAATCTAGCTTTTGTGGCTCACATAATTTGTGTATCCGGTCACATGCAGGCCCACATGCTGTACACAAGTACAAGGTAGGCCCAAACAGGTTACTCGGTATTGGTAGGCCCTTCTTATTTTTGTGGTATTTTGGGCTCTACATGATGGTTGTGTCAAGTAGGTATGCACTAAACACCCACCTAACAAATTTTATTTTTTTTTCATTTCCATTTCCTTTACTTTTGCAACATCATATCCATGCACTTTCCCAGTCAAGTTAGACAACTGGATGGAACCTAACGTGTCGGCATCCTTGCTTTTGGAGACATCCAAACAAGGCCTAAGCTAAGCTCATGGACGAAAGCATCTTGAGGTACAAAATGGGTCCCTTATTTAACAATCTAGGGTGTCAAGTGTGGCCTAATGCCACCCATCACAGGGTTGGTGAGCCCTACCTTAAATAAGCACCAGGTTGTTGCAAAAATGAAAGGAGTTGTATGTAACAAAACAAGCTGGTGTACAATCAAAATCCATTTTTGCTAATGTTGTCCATAATTATTAGAAGCTTATACTTGGGTCTTCTTGATTTTAAGGGAGATGATACTAGACTTAGTATGTGAAGTCCATGAGGGGAGTCATTTGGGCCAACCCACATGAGATCAAGGCGTCGGCACCCTTCATTTTGGTGGGCCCCATGATGGATGACACTACCTAATGGATGCTTAGGTTCGATGTAAAATGGGCATCAAACAAAATTTACCCCGTCCCAGATATATGGGGTGTTTCTTTTGAAGTAAAATGAAATTTTACATCGAAAATTTTGATTTGAATTTATCAGATTTTACTGACAAAACCACTTAATTTTTCCCCCCAATTCGAGCGTATTCAAAGTAAAATCGTGATCGGACCACTTTCTGCTGGATTTTAGTGCACGCAAAGAAACACCTGAAAAATAATTTTACTGTAAAATATTTACTCTGCAAATTCTTACCTTCGTAAATCTTATCCTCATAAATTTTACTGTGCCTATTTTACATTGAAAGAAACAGAGCATTGAGAAGAAGGAACCATCCATTCATGTTATATGATCAAACGGTCAGGATTGCTTGCAGGGATTGCACTGTCATCCATTCATGTTATATGACCACACGGTCAGGATTGTTTGCACGAATCAAAGTCTGGCTGCCTTGGATGAAGGATTAGATCATGTTTATGGGCCAAGGTCAAGTTCCTCAAGTTCTTGTTAAGTATAAATGATTAAATAACACCAGCTATAACTGCTTAGGCTTAGGCCCCGTTCGTTTGAGGTTATGACAACTGATGGTGAGCCCGCAAACCGATTATTGGACTCAAATTTGTGGCTTTTGGAGTAATTGGTTGTTTCACGCTTTATTAGAGCTATTGTCTAAGGTTGTTTCACACTTCTCATGGTAATAGAAATTGAGAAATTATACGATGAATGGGCATATGAAGACGTAAACTTGGTACGATGGAAGTGCCACCCTTAATATTTGATCCAACAGGCAACAATAGCTTCTTAAAAAGTGAGCTGTTGTTGGATCAGATATTAAGTGTGGGATGATGAGTACGTCTTTATACACCCATTCATTGTATAATTGCTCTCTCTAACAAGAGATTTTATACAGGTTACCCCGTATAGTCTAGCATGTTTCAAAAAGTACTGTACTGCCACACCATGGGATTATCCAAACTGTTCATTTGATGGGCCACAACGTACATAGGTTGTGCTCCAAAAATCATTTCCATAGATGATCCCATCCCTCGCTTCTATAATGGTTTCCATAAATCATTTCCATAGATGATCCCATCCCTCGCTTCTATAATGGTTTCCATAATATATAGTTCCTCAGCAGATCAAACTATCAAAGGGTTATGTCATTCCATGAAAAATGATTTTTTTTGGGCTGTGGCCAATCAAATGAGGGGTAATTTTTGAAAAATACTGGACATTACGATCTCTAACAAAAGTATAATTTCCCTTTTTTTCGTGGGATTTGCTAGGGACCTTAGCAGAAGGCATTTCGTGGCTGAGCTATCACATGTGAGAGCAGACACATAAGCTCAGATTTTGTCTTATTTATTTAATTCTTGCTCTGACATGTAACAGCTCAGTTGAAAATTCTTTCTACGATGGTCCCTAGCAAATCTTTTCTTCTTCTTTGTTTAAGATTTTTTTCCCGTCACCTACTGACATGATCATGGCCCATTGGTGGTTGAAACAGCTGAAGTAGAAAATTTCAAAATGGAGAGAAAAGCGAATGTTAGTAAATAAAAAACTCATTAAAAGCCGAGACCCGTTCAATTTTCAAACTGGTGAAAAGCAGATCCTCATGTGGAATTGCAGAGAGTGAAATCTGTCGTTTTCCAGATTTATCGACAGCCCATGCAATACGTTTACACTGTCAAAGTACGGACGGATGTTGGACTCACTAGACCTTAATGTCTTTATTAATGGCTGCTTCAAAGGAGATGAAGAACAACAACAACAACAAGACCCTAAACCAAAGCTAGATCAATGGAGTGATTTTTTGATTTCCAAATGCAATATCTCAGAATATTGAATACCCACTAAAGATATATATGGAGAAAGGAATTTCACTGGAAGAAACCCCAACTTGGGCGGTTGCAACGGTCATAACTGCCTTGGTTGCTGTTGGGTTTCTTTTTCAAGGATCTATAAAATGTTCTGAAAAGGTAGATAATGCTCATCCTTTTATTTTTGTTATCTGGGTTTATGTTACTATCCTTTTATTTTGTTCAGATTTTTGTTATCTGGGTTTATGTTACTCTGCCTCTTTTCTGTTTTGCCCTTTTGGCAGTGGTTGGTTAGGACTAAGAGGAAAGCTTTTCATGCTGCTTTGGAGAAGATCAAGGAAGGTGAGATATTGGGTATCTGTTTTTTTTTATTATTATTTTCTGCTTTTATTTAGGGTGTAACATTTTTAGTTGAGGTTTTCTGTTTAAGATATTGGGTACCTAGAGATAGGTTTTTTTTTCCTGCTTTTATTTAGGGTGTAACATTTTTAGTTGAGGTTTTCAAGTGATATATTGGGTAAGTAGAGATAGGTTTTTTTTTTTTTTTTTTTTTTTCTTTAAAAAAATTTGCTTTTATTTAGGGCGTGACATTTTTAATTGAGGTTTCCTGTTTGAGGTATAGGGTACCTAGAGATTTTTTTATTTTTTTTTGAATTTTATGCTTTTATTTTTGGGTGTAACATATTTAGTTGATGTTTTCTGTTTGAGATAATGGGTACCTAGCCTCTTTTTTTTCTTTTTTTCTTTTTCTGTTTTTTGTTTAGGCTGTAACATTTTTAGCTGGGGTTTTTTGTTTAGATATTGGGTACCAAGAGATGTTTTTTTTTGTTTTTTGTTTTTTGAATTTTTCTGCTTTTATTTAGGGTTCAACATTTTTAGTTGAGGTTTTTGTTTGATTTTGCAAGCAGAGCTTATGCTTTTTGGGCTCCTATCTCTTCTGTTGGGGCATTGGACTATATGGGTAGCTAAGATTTGTATCAAGTCTTCAGCAATGAGTACAAGGTTTTATCCATGTTCAAAAGAAAATTTTGAAAGGGATGCAATTTCAGTAAAACACATGCGGGTAACGGGTTTATACTCGAATCAGTCGGTTTTTGAAGAGCCAGAGAAGAGGTCGCGGTATGATTTCTGCCCCAAGGTAATTTTTATCCCAAACCCATTTGGATTGAATCCATATCTTTCTTTTCTTGTGAATAACAAGTATATATTAGGGCCCTGTAGTGACATGTTGGTCTAATTAGATTGTTTAGTCTCAAATTGTCCTACAAACATTAGTATCTGATTCAATTGGAGTTTGAATTCACCGATCATAGGACGATATCACAACTTTGGGTCGAACACAGAAAACTCCGAAATGTTTTGAACTGATAGGCGAAATCAAGCTTAAATTAGCACATGGTGACCCTAACACACCAGTATTTATGGACAAATAGTTTTGGAAAATTGAGTTTCTTTTCTATGTTGAATCTGCTCGTGAGGTGGGGCAATGTCACATAAGTATCCCTAATCAAAGAAGAGAACATTTGGGAAGAAGGGAGCAATTTTGTAGCGAGTTACCCAATCAAATACAGAAAAGGTGACACTTTGGCATGACTGTCAAAATTTAGAATGGCTTTGTATGCACTTCTGTAAGTTATACCAGAATGGGAAAATGATGCCTTTTGATTTGCCCTTCACCTAACTTTTCCCAGGTGAAATAACAGAAGTCCTAACATTAGTGCTGTTTGAGAACTCTTCAACATAAGTGAGATAAAAAATGGCATCCAGCCATCCACTACATGGTTATTTGTGGGAAAATGATATATGCAAGCGTGCTTTAGCACTATGAATGAATAAAGGAGTACATGTAAAGAACCCGATTAAGCCACCTTGTAAATCCTTTGAATACTAATCTCTAAATCTCTCCCGCAAGCTACTGAATTTAGTCTATCATTTTAGGTTCATCTCCAAATAACTCCACATATCAACTTCTAAAGCTTTGATGATCTTATCAGGTTGGTCTTCTCAATTTTATAGGAAGAGTGTATGATACCTCATTTGATTATTGCTCTTAAAAGATGAGAACCAACTATGATATGCTTTATTGACTTGTTAAACACGAGTTTTTGCATTTTGATTATCACATAATATTTTTTATGGGAAGTCACAATGAAAACCAATTTCCTGCATGAAAAGCTTGAACCACACCAGCTCCATAACCAAACCAATATTTTTTATGGGAAGTCACAATTGTTCTAGGGCGATGATAAATTTGCACCCGTTATAGGATAATTCGCACCCCTTTTGACGTGAATTGATGTCTAACAGCGTTAAAGTCCTCTTTTCAAGGCGTGCGGATTATTCTATACGGGGTGCGAATTTATCATTGCCCTTGTTCTATTATGCATTAGCATTCGAGCACACATCAGCTTTTTTCCATATTTCTCTGACAAATCAAATCATGGCCCATAATTACAGGTTATCTAGTGCTGAATTGTCAATTGCATCGTAATTTCTTCAATTTTTACTAAAATTTTTCTGTGGTTTGGGAATAATGTTGTTTGGCTGCATCAATGCTGTTTTTTATTCATTCTTATATGCCATAAGGGCCTTTATGTAACTTTGCATGTAACCCATTTTATATCAAAGAGATTTTAGGCCTCTCTGAACTGAGAGTAGTTCCTTCCCATTCAACCATGTGAAGGTAAAAAAGGAGACTCTGTAACCAGAACATGATAGAACATAATATATGAACATTACAAAAAAACTTAGAAAAATGCTGAGTTTGCATTCTCAATACTCGAAACTCTACACTGTTTGAAGCTTAAGCCCCTAGTTCTTGTAGACAGTGATTTCCATTTCATTTATCATTATTTTTTTAATGGTCTTCATTTATCATTATTAGGCATCAATAATGGGTGAAAATGAATGGCATTGATTAAATTTTGAATATTTATATGTTTTAAGGCCAAAAACAATTTCTTGTTTGCTAGAATGTTTCATTCCATGGCACCATTCAAAAAAGAAGAAGAAGGGAATGTTTCATTCCATGGTCACTGTTAAAGTATAAAAGAATAAATAAACGCCTTCTCCAACAGCTTAAGCTTTTGGAGTAACTGGTTGTTTCACATGGTATCAAAGCAAAGGTCGTGAGTTCAAACGTAATTTATGTCAAAAATCCACATAGAATGGTCAACCCAAAAATGGAGCCACATGTGCCACGTGTAGGCCAACCCAAAGAAAGAGGGATCACACGTGAGAGCGAGTGTTAAAGTATAAAAGAATAAATAAACGCCTTCTCCAACAGCTTAAGCTTTTGGAGTAACTGGTTGTTTCATGTGGTATCAAAGCAAAGGTCCTGAGTTCAAACGTAATTTATGTCAAAAATCCACATATAATGGTCAACCCAAAAATGGAGCCACATGTGCCACGTGTAGGCCAACCCAAAGAAAGAGGGATCACACCTGAGAGCGAGTGTTAAAGTATAAAAGAATAAATAAACGCCTTCTCCAACAGCTTAAGCTTTTGGAGTAACCGGTTGTTTCACAGTCACACATTTGTTTTGGCTAGCATGTTGGTGTCATTTCTCACTTGTATCTGTTCCAACCTTGATGGTCATGAAACTAATGCATTGTTTACACATGTAGCGGCCAACAGCAGACAGCATTGCCAACTATGTCACAAATATCGTTCTCGGGAATTTCTCGACAAGGGAAAATCTGTTAGTGTATCTTCAAAATAAAATAGCTTTTGAAAACTGTTTTCAAAGAAAAGTACCTTTGTTTTGTAGAAGCGGTTTGCTTTTAAGAAAGAGAATAAAGTAGCTTTGAAAAGATAGTCCCACATCAGTTAGGCAAAAAGTAAGAGAGAGGTTTATATAGCTTTTCCCACTTCTCTCTATTGCTTTAATGCACAATGGTTTTAGCCATTGGGTGGACCCGCGGTACGGTGCAACGCACCGTTCGCACACGCGGCGTGGGCAATGGGCTATATGGCACTAGTGGCGCACTGTGCACTTCGCAAGGAGCAATTGGAGCACTTAAATTTTTCCAGATTGGATCTGGACCGTTCATAGGATCGGCTTCAGTAGGTCGGTTGAGCAGGTCGGTCGGTTCGGGGTCGGTCAGTTTTGGGTCGGTCAAGAAACAACGGTCGGAACGGCCTGAGAGCTTGGACCCGAAGGATGACCGAACGGTCGGCCTGATCGCTCGGACCCGTGGGATGACAGAACGGTCGGCCCAGTGCAATCCAACGGCTAGTGTGGTAGCGGGTGCGATCCGAGGCGTCGGATCGTGTGTAACGACTAGTGGTGATGGGGTGTGATGATAACCGTTGGATTGTTTCCCATTGTCCCAAAGGTCATGAGGCCAAAGGAGGGTGCGACCCGCACCGTGGATGATCGATCTAGCGGTTACGGGGCTGGAGGGAGGTTTTACACAAACCAACAGTCACTCCAAGATCGATCTGGACCGTAGAGTCACGGATAGGCGCGATCTGATTGCCATAATCGAATCCGCTCTGAATAGGTGCTCTATAAGGGTGCAAATCAAACAAAAAGGGTGCTAAAACTCTATAAAAACAGCATAAACAATCCATTGCATATAGAATTCGGAAATACACTTGTGGGACTTATGTTTGACAATTTCCAAAGCAATTATTCTCTTGAAAAGCCTTTCCAAAGTTACTGATTTACAAACTTGTTCTATAGTTAACTGTTTTCTACAGAAATAGTAACTTAGGGTCTCAAATACTTGTTCCGTCAACATCCATTTTGGTGTAGATTACACCGGGCTTCATTGTATCTTGGAGGCAAATTCGTGGTACCCCTTGCACACTTACTGGTGGGGGCGAATATTTTCTTAAGGAAAGCGACATTGCGCCTTGAATCATCTCTTTTCTTCTCTATTTTCCCCATCTCCACAGCTGAATTTTCCAACAAAATCTTGGGATATATTAATTTTTTTTATTTTTTCGGGTTTGTATCAGGAAAATTGATAAAATAAAATAGTTTAAAAAATATATAAATATAAAATTTAAGAAAAAATATAAAATAAAAATAGGGCAGTGATAAGTCGACCCCCCAAAATGATAAATCGACTCCCCATGTGTCTATCTCTCTCCTCTGGGTTAGAGAGAGAAAGAGGAGAGAGATAGACACATGGGGAGTCGATTTATCACTCCCCTAAAAATATCGTGATATTATCATGATATTTTATTATAAAATGAAAATATCAGGATTATTTCAGGATTTTGTCAATTTAACAAAATGTCGCAATAAAAACACGATGTTTTGAAAATATTGGAGATATATGTGACATAGATTGCCAATCCAATCACCATTGTAGTGGCAAATTGATACTTTTGCCAATGCAGGATTCCAATGGAGTATACTATTCCTCGTGACTATGCATATTATTATGTATGGTTGCTATTTTTATAAGAATTCAGTGGTCACCTTTATTTTCTCCTCCCTAGTACATGTAAATGGAACATATTTATCTTTCATCACCAACAGTTTACTGACTATGCAGGGGCATGAACCTTTTGCTTCATATGAAAGTCTTGAGCAGCTCCATCGGTTATTGATTGTTCTTGGCGTTATCCATGTTTCTTACAGTTTTCTCACTGTCACTCTTGCCATGCTTAAGGTCAGCTCTGCTCCGTTTAGATCTTACTCTGCAAGCTTCTGTTCTTGTTGCATTTCTCAAGGTTAAGAGACTTAAGTTTGTTTAGAGGACTTTAAGTTCTTCTCTAGTTCATGTAGATCTTTAGCTGGAGGACCTGGGAATTTCAGGCGAGGACAATGGGCATACAAAATTTACAAGGTAGGCAGTTCAATAATATTTGGTTGAACTTCATGATACATGTAAGTGTTCGTGAACTTGAACAATTATTAACTCCTGGTCATTAGATGACGAGGTGCCACTTGCTTTGCAATCAATTTGTTGTTTCTCCTAACGTCTTGACTAGAGAACGTCCACTATCAAGGTATTTTAATGTTGGATTACTTGGATCCTGCTAATGTAAAAGAGAAGAGTAAAAAATTCCAAGGAGGCCACCCAAGTGTGGGAATAAAGTAGAGAAGGAAGGAGGAGGGAGAAAGGAGTTTGTAAAGTTGGAAGTCTTACCCCACAACTCCCATAAGATCTCTTTACATATGATTAAAAAACCCACAACTCCCCTAAGATCTCTTTACATATGATTGAAAAAATGTTACAACAATCCCATTATAAACCTATGTAAAATGGGTCGCATCCTCATTACACATGAATAACACATATAAACTACCCCATCTCAAACAATAATCCCATTATAAAACCATGTAAAATGGGTCACATCCTCACTACACATGAATATCAATATAAACTACCCCATCTCTTAAACGCTCCCTCAACGTGGAGCATAGATATCATCCATTCCTAGCTTGGAACAAATAATATGAAATTTATCACAACCAAGTGCTTTGGCTAATTCATCCTTGGATTTCACATATGGAATAAAAATCTGGGTACTCGAGTCTTTTCTCAAATAAAGTGACAATCAACTTCAACATGTTTAATCCTTGGACTTCACATATGGAGTAAAAATCTGTGTACTCAAGCGGTCATTGTTACATCAACTATAATGGAGAAGCCATTCCCACGATGGCGATATGCCAGACGCCTGAGCTTGGGTCCCTTAAACGGCTCTAAGGGATGTGGTCATGTTGTTGTAGATGCACCTCGCAACAGTAAGAATTTCAAATGTGTTTTTGCGCAGATGATTGCCCCTAAGGCACCGATGAATGAGGGATTGCTTTTGAATGGTGGAAATCTATCTTTCCATTCTCCGAAATCTTCTTGTACTCGCCCACTGGTGCCGAAAGTCGAAACCAAGGCTTGTGACTACGGATCAGTTATTTGCTTATTTGGTAGTCGAGGGTTCACGCCCCCTTCAAACTGCAGCGTTGCCCTATTCGAACTGCATCTGTTACCTCATCAGCCTCTGTGCTGTTTATTTGGAGGTTGGTATTCAATCCACCAGCTCACCAGCAACCGACTAATCGCCCCAAACCGCGTTTCCCAGCGACCGCTAATGAACATGACCCCATGATCATTGACCCCCCCCCCCCTCGCGCGTTCTCATCTGCAATCTCAGTGTGGTTGGAACAAGCCGTTTAAGATAAAGTACAATACCCAACAAGCAACAAGAACTTAGAAGCAGGAATCTTCCCTCGGTGTTGCTCCCGACTCGGAGCCGCGATTCGGCGCTACTTAGGAAGGAGCTTCTTGGGAGCTCAATCCCGAAGAGATGGAAACCGCTCCCATGGCGCTTCCAACCTGCTCCTACTACTCCATCAGTACCCTCATCATCTACTTACTTGCATCAACCTCCTCCAACTGTTCAAAGTACTTCATTAGAGCAAGCACTAAGGTAAATCTACACAAGTTACGGGGAAAGAGGGCATGAAAATGAAGACGGTTAGAAATTACTAATTTTTGATGTACTTCAATTTTGAAATAATTATGTGAAGATAATTAGAAATTATTATTTTTTGATGTACTTGAATTTTGGAAGATATGATGAAAACATTACATTAACTCTCCCAACTTTAGACTCTTCTAGAACACCACCCCCCTCGCACCAGTTCATGCTTCTATGAACAAGAAGCTAGCCCATGCGAATACCGGCCCTCAGCTATCCGAGATAGCAAACAAGTTGCCGATTTTACGAAACCTGCTACCAACCTTTTATTTAGCCCTTTTAGGAGTGAGAAAGTGACAATTAACTTTAACATGTTTATCCCTCTTGTGAAATGCTAAATTGCTCACTATATGAGTTTCCACCCCATAGTCACAATGCATCTTCATCGGTTTCTCAAACATAAAATGCCTCTCAGATATAAGAATTGCCAACCGCATTAACTCGTAAGTGATGCAGCACCGTGAAGAAAAGAAGAGAGAAATAGACGAAAGGGAATAGAATTAGAAGAATAGGGGAATAAGAGACGAATTTAGGGAGAAGTAGAAGAAGAAGAGAAGAATAGACGAATTTAGGGAGAGGAGAAGAAATCAGAAGAGGGAAGAAGAAAATCAGAATTAGAGGGAGAATAATCTTTATTCAATATCAATCAAAGTTACTAATCTCTACTACATAAGGCTTATATATAGGCAATTAGGAGTCCTTAAAATAAGGAAACTGCCCTAATTTAAGAATCCCTAAAAAGTAAATATTGAAATAAAATTCCTAGAAACTAAAATAACATAACTAAATAACATGGAAATATAAATCCTAATGGGGAAATATGCCCCTTATTGGCCTATTATCTGCGTCAGTAAGTAGTGCGAGTCATCTCCCTATGCTAAACGTCTACATTTGATCTAGCAACTACACTTCGCTTTTTGATTATCCAAGTTACCAATCTTCATTCAATAAATGTGCAATATCTGGTACTAAAACTTCTGTTAGAGGTAAATCTTTTCCAGGTGGCATCAAAATCACTCTCAAAGTGATTTGTATGCATAAAAATAATCCTTCTACCTGGAGTTCCTTTCGGAGATGTGTCTAAGTACTTGTCGTTGGGGAACTCTAGGTGAGTTCATGAACTAACTTACCAACCAACTACAAAAGCAATGATCGGACTAATGTTAGTCCAATGGATAAGCTTCCCAACAAGTCATTTGTTTCTACATGGATCATCAAAGAACTCCCTTCAATCCTGTAATAACTTAGTGTTTGGATTCGTAAGAGTATCAAGTGGTTTAGTACTCGGCAAAAAACCTGCCTCTATCAATAAATATACTATATACTTCCTTTTTGACAGACTAATACGATACTTAGATTTAGCTACCTCAATGCCAAGAAAATGCCTTTGCTGAGTCAAGTCTTCCATTTGAAAGTGTCGCAGAAGATATTTCTTCATCTCATCAATTCACGTTTGATTATTGTCCGTCATAACAATATTGTCAACATACATTACTCAGACAATAATTGTATAAAATTTCCTTAAAATAAACAGAGTGATCAACATGGTTCTTGCAAAACCCATGTGCAGTGTCAATAAAGCTAAATATCTCAAACCATGCATGAGGAGACTATTTTAAACCATAAATTACTTTTTTTACCCTATAAATATCATCTGATTCTCGTTGAGCGAAAAACCCAAGTGGTTCCGTATACACTTCCTCTTGTAGCCACCATTTAAGAAAACATTTTTAACATCAAGATGCTGCAATGGCCAATCCATGTTACACAAACTGGATTACGTAGAAAAAGTCTGAGGATAGTCAATGCCAAAGATTTGAATGTATCCTTTAGCAAATAGCATCTTTTAGCCTCTCAATCTTACCATCAGATAGATACTTGGCCATATAAACCCATTTAAAAATTGACCTCACATTTTTCAACTGGTAAATTAGTAAACTCTTATTGTTTTCGTTGAGAGTGAGAGAAGAGAAGAAGATGAGAGAAAAAGAGTGAGATAGGGATAGCTATGTATTTATATAAAGAGACAGAAGTACAAAGACTGAATTTCCCTTAAGCATATTACAGACACTTCTTACACTCCCCCTCAATTTGGAATGTATATATTGTGCATTCCTAGCTTGTTACAAATATCACTCAGTTTAGCCTTGCTCAAGGGTTTGGTAAAAGTATCAGCTAGCTGATCTACTAAACGAGTGAAAGTAGGGTATATCTCACCCTGATGGATTCTCTATCGTATGAAATGGCAGTCCACCTCTATGTGCTTGGTACGCTCATGAAAGACTGGAATGGTAGCAATGTGAATAGCAACCTTATTGTCACAATACTACTGAACTTGGGATGATGATGTGAATAATCCAATCTCAGATAGAAGAGAGCGCAGCCATATAAGCTCATTACTAATATGTGACATGGCTCGGTATTCGGCTTCAGTACTCGACTTTGCTACAACATTTTGCTTCTTACTTCGCCGGGACACTAAATTACCTCCAACAACGGTACAATACTCGGTCGTGGATCATCTATCCGCTGGTGAGCCTGTCCAGTCAGCATCACAAAAACCTTATAACTTCTGATGCCCATGTCTTTTGAAAAGCAATCCTTTCCCTGGAGCGCTTTTCAAATATCGAAGAATCTAAATCATAGTTGCCCAGTGGGATGTACGAGGAACACTCATTAATTTGCTAACAACCCCCACTGCATAAGAAATATTTGGGCGAGTGACTGTGAGGTATATGAGCTTCCCAACTAGCTGTCGGTACCTGCCAGGGTCATCTAACAAGTTCTCCCTCTTCTGGGATCAGCTTTGTATTTGGGTCCATGGGAGTAGCAGCTGGTTTCATAACCAAATATCCAGTCTCATCTAGTATATGCTATGTTGCACGGATTCGGATTCGGGTGTCGGAATCCGACACGGATTCGAGGTGTCGGATTCGGCTAGCCCCAAAAACAAGGATTCGGATTCAGCATTTTTATTTAATTAAATAAAAATAAAAATGATTTTCTTATCTAAAAATCCTGCAACAAAGAAGTTGTATATTCTCCTCTTTTTCTTCCCTGGTCCACACCCTTCCAGTGTAAAAAAGTTGTAGTGGGGTGGATTGGGGAATAAAAGGGGGTGAATATATCAGTTGCCTAATTTAATGAAAAATAATGTATACATTCCACTATTCCAAAATAAGGAGAAGACCCAAAACCGAAGTACCCAATAAAATAATATAAGAAAGCTACTTCACCTTCCAAATTAAAACCACTGCATAGTGCTATTTTGCAACTGAGTGTGGCCCCAAAACTGATTATTGGACTCCAAATTACGTTTAATTTGGAGTCTATTAATCAGTTTGTGGTCCACAAACGGCTGCAAAAATCTAAAATGAACAGGGCCTAAGAATTGAAAGGGCTTCAATGTTTTAAAAATCAAAGAAAAAAGCGGGATTTCAATCGGTTCTCAAAATCAAAAGAAAAATTAAAGGTGGTATCAATCGGTTCTCAAAATCCAAAGAAAACAAAGGTTCCCAAAATCCAAAGGATAAAAAGGGGTTTCAATTGGTTCTCCTAATGCAAAGGAAAAAATGGGGTTTCAATTAGGTCTGCAAATCCAGAGAAAAAAAAGGGCTTCAATCGGTGGAAAAATAAAGAGAAGTTCTCATGAGAAGAAGTAGACAGAAAGAGGGAAGAGAGTAAAGAGAGGAGAGAAGAAGAAAGATGGACCAACCTGGTGGGTCTTCTTCTTCTTCTTCTTCTTCTACTTCTAGAGTGCAACTGATAGACGGTTGAGCAAGAAAGAAATGATGGAGAAGGCTTGAGGTTGTATTTTTTTTGGGCTGTATTGAGCTATTTTTATTATTGAAGGGTCCTGCAAAAAAGAGGCAACTTTCCAAAGCCCTTCCTTTTATCATAATATATTAGTCGGTTGCCTTTTTGCCAAAGGAAAAAATCGTAAAAGCAGCGGGTTTTCACAGATTCGCCTAGAAATTAGCAACTGACGTGTCGGATTCCTTGCTTCAAATTTAAGTAACGTCGTGGAGACGTACAGAGACGTCTCTAGCCGAATCTAACGTGAATCCGTGTCCGAATCTGTGTCCGAACGTCTCGACACCTGATACGGCACATTGACACCACGAATCCGCGCAACACAGAGTATATGTAATACATACTTTCGCTATGAGAGAGAGACCACTATCCGAGTAAGCTACCTCAATCCCCAAAAAATATCGAAGACGTCCAAGGTCTTTTGTGGAGAATTCTTTTTGCAGAAAAAGCTTCAACCTCAGTATGCCAACTGTGTCACTCTCCGTAATGATAATATCATCCACATAGACTATGAGAAGGACATGGCCAGCTGACTAAACACTGAATGGTCAACAACACATTTCTTCACACCGTATCGCATGATAGCATCGCTAAACTTCCCAAACCAAGCTCGAGAGATTGTTTGAGACCATACAATGATTTGTGAAGTCGGGATACTGAGGAGGACATCTCTCCTTAAGCAACATATGCAGAAGGTTGCTCCATATATACCTCCTCAGCCAAGTCTCCATGTAGGAAGACATTTTTGACATCTAGCTAATATAATGGCCACCCATTGTCCACGGCGAGAGAGATAAGAACAAGGACATAGGGTATTTTGGAAACGGAAGAAAAGCTCTCTGTGTAGTCAACCCCGAAGGTCTAAGTATACCCTTTGTTAACCAACCGTGCCTTAAGGCACTCAACTGTCCCATCTGGAAAAAAATTGATGGCATAGACCCATCAATAACCCACAGTCTGAGCACCATGAGGAGGAGAAACTTCATCCCAAGTGTGATTAGCCTGAAGATCATACGTCTCACTGTCCATAGCAGTACGCCAACCGGGGTGAGCAAGAGCTTCCTGCACAGACCAAGGCAAAGAAAGAGAAGACAAGGAGGACACAAAGCTACGAAAAGAAGGGGGGTTAGATGATCATAAGAAACATAAGAGGAGATAGGATGAGCAGTGGTGCGAGAACGAGTACGTGAGGCAATAGGAGAATACCTGAGAAGTGGTAGCCGGGATCTCAAGAGGGGAAGACGCTGCCTTGTGAGGAGCTGGAGCAGCACCAGGCCTAGGCCGCCGCTGATAAACCTGCAAAGGAGCTGATGGAGGAACTGCAGGCAACTGCACGGGCGTGGAAGGGGACGAAACTGGATCAGGAAGAAACGGAAGGGGAAGAGAAACCTATGAGGCAGGAGCAGCAGGCCCATGCTCAGTGAGAGTAGTAAAGAAGGAAAGAGACTCAAAAAGGTAACATCGGCCGAAACAAAGTGCCGACGAAGCCTAGTACTGTAACACTTATAACTTTTGTTGGCTACGAGAGTAGCCCAGAAATACACTTTGCTCCGCTCGGGGGTCTAATTTGTCCAAACCTGGAGCAACGTTGTGAACAAAGCAAACACAACCAAAGACGCGTGGGGTAAGAGGAAATGGGTCTCCTTGAGGATGTAATGCAGAGAAGGGGGATTGATTACCTAACACCGAAGAGGGAAGGCGGTTAGCCAAGAAACATGAAGTAATAATGGCATCACTCCAATACACTTTAGGAACCTGCATTTGAAAGAGGAGTGTGCGGGCCATATCAAGGAGATATCTCAACTTCCTCTCGGCTACACCATTTTGTTGGGAGGTGTAAGCACAAGAGGATTGATGGATGATGCGAAATCCTGAAAACTATGTGAGGTAGAAAAATACTCCTTAGCATTATCAGTGCGTAAACATTTAAGATTGAAATCATATTGATTTGTAATCTCAGCATAATATCGATCCTTAAGTAAACAAAGCCATGTTATACAAGAAAAGTCATCCACAAATATAAGAAAGTATTTATATCCAAAAAGCAACTTGGTCCTCGAGGGACCCCATACATCAGAATGGACCAACTCAAAAGGCTCGAGACCTAACTAACAATCTAGAGGGGAACGATACATGATGG
Source organism: Tasmannia lanceolata (assembly GCF_043159265.1). Lineage (NCBI taxonomy): Eukaryota > Viridiplantae > Streptophyta > Magnoliopsida > Canellales > Winteraceae > Tasmannia > Tasmannia lanceolata. The sequence goes on along the minus strand of NW_027518697.1, from coordinate 17,772,008 downwards.
TGTTTCCCGAGTTTACATGACTCGCACTGAAAGGGCTGAAGTGGGGTGGAGACAATAGAGGTCTGCTGAAGCTGTTTAAGAGAAGGATAATCAAAAGGCGACAATTTTACTGATAGGTATCAGCTGAACTATACAAAATGGTAGGTGACGATCGACACGTAAGATGATAAAGGCCGTCCCCCTCACACCCCAAGCCAATCGTCTTCCCAGTCGAGAGATCCTGAAAAAGACAATAAGAAGGAAAAAATGAGACAGAGCAATTAAGAATTTTGGTAAGCTGACTAATAGAAAGCAAATTAAAAGGAGACTTTGGAACACAAAGTACAAAAGATAAAGTAAGTCCAGAATGAGAAGAAAGAGTACCAACATCAGAGATGGGAGCTATAGTCCCATCGGCAAGGGCAACTGACTTAGAAAGATAATGAAATGGCCAAATGAACAAAGTGACGAAGAATTACTAGTCAAATGGTTGGAAGCCCCGAAATCAATAATCCAGGGACTAGAGCGTATGAGAAGAGAGGCAGGCAAACTACCTGGCTTGCACAAAGCCCGCAGTGGGTGGTCGGCTACTCAGACGAAGGCGCCAAAACTCCTCATAGTCTGTCCGAGATAGCGGGAAAGTATCATCAAGTGTCGCAGGGACTATGGAAGAGGATGATGAGGCATCAGGAGGACCAGCAACAGAGATGTGCGCACAGTGGGATAGACGGAGCTCCGGGTGTAAGGCAAAGCAAGTATCAACATGATGGCCATCCCGCTGATAATGGGTATAAAAGAGGCGGTCACGGCCACGAAGTACCACGGCGACTATCAAAATCGCGACCACCTCCACGACCCCGATGACCCGACCGCGGCCAAAGGAGCCACTGCCACTGCCAGAGCGGTCACTACTATCATAGGCTGCAAGGGCAGAACTCTTGGAAGGAAGAGAAAAGCAAGAACCACTCAGGAGGCACTACTGGGCGTGCGAATAAATCTCCGTGAGAGATGGAAAAGAACCATAGCCAATAACCTGTTGTCGAAAAGGCAAAAAGTCCGAGCCCAAGGACTCGAGGAAATGAACAGTAAGAAGCTGGTCCCACTGCCGAGCGAGAACAGTCAAATCAGTGGTGAGAGACAAGAAGATGTCCAACTGCTGGCATAGAGAGATGAAGCGGCCGTAATGAGTAGAGAGAGGGGTATCACCGCGCTCGAGGCGTATCCATTCGAGTAGGTGGCGCAAATACGTGTGAGGTTATCAACCCCAGAATAGAGAAGAGCGGTGTGATCCCAAATGGCCTCAGCAGTCTCCAAGCACATCATCGTGCGAGCCACATAGGGGGCCATGCTCTTCCATAGGAGAGTGTGAATCAAGGCATCATCCTATCGCCACCTATCATAAGACTAATCCGTGGAGGTAGATGGGCCGCGCTCAATCAGAGAGACCTTACCCCTAGCAAGGAGGTAGGTCTGAATGGCCATGCACCAGTTGAGATAATTGGATCCATCAAGTTTCTCCGAAGTCATATGGGAAAAGAGTGCTCCACAGAAGGAGAGTGTAGAAGGAGAGTAACTAGAGGAGGGAGCCGGAAGTGGATCAGTGAAGCTACCAGTAGGATATGGGATGGCAGACGGATCCGTGATAATAGAAATAAAGAGAGGCCCTCACCCATACTGGTAAATAAGAAAATAAGTAGATGTGAAAGATAAAGGGAGAAATCACAGGACAGACCCAGCCATGACAGTGCAGCCCCGATGAAGAAACATAACGGAAAGGGCCATAGGAAAACTAGCCAAATAGAAGACCAAAGAGGCTAGGGCATACAGACAAACAAATTGGAGGCGCAGAAACAAAGAGAACAGGCCTTGATGAAGATCTAGACCATGAGGGTAGAGAGGATAAAAAAAGAGGAAGGGAGGTAAGCTCGGAAGCACGGATACTCTCCCGAACCCCCTGCACTCGTGTCAGACACGTATGGGGTATGGGTGCGCTCGAGTATGCTTGGGGTACATACCAGGTATGCATTCCAAGCTGGGTTTTTAAAAAAAAAAAAGAATTGGGTACGTGTCGAGGCGTCGGGGGTGCGCACCCGACACGTTTTGCAAGTTTTTTTTAAAAAAAGACAAAATGGGGGTGTTTTAATAAAAATTGGGGGTGTCTTTATCAAATATTGGCAAGGGGGGTTTAGTAAAAGACTAAAAGAGAGGGAGAGATCGAATTTTCTCTCTCCTCTCTATTTCTCTCCTCTCTTCTCCTCTCACCCCTAAACCCTAGCTCTCCTCCCCTTAGGCGAGACCCCTCTCCTCCAATGGCGACCTTTACGGTAACCTCCTCTCTCTCAGTCACTCTCTCTATTTCTCTCTCCTTCGATCTCCCATTCTCTCTTTTTCCCTCTCTCTGTCTCTTTGTCTCTCTGTCTCTATCTCTCTCCCTCTCCCTCTCCCTCTCTCTCTTTGTCGCTCTCTCTCACTGGATCTCTCCCTCTCTCTCTCTCCCTCGATCTGTCTCTCTCTCCCTCTCTATGTGTCCCTCTCTCTCTGTGTGTCTCTCTCTCTCTTTCCCTGTCAATTTGGGGCTTATGGTTTAGGCCCTGTTAATTTGGGATTATTACAACCAATTGGGAGCCCAAAACTGATTTTTGGTGTCAAAATCATGTTTAATTTTGACTCCAATAATATGATTTGGGATCACAATTAGGGATTTAGGGGCTTACGGCTTTAAGCCCTGTTTATTTGAGATTGTTGTGTTTGCATACTAAATTTGTGTTTGTTCTTTCTTTTAATAGATTTCAATCATAGGAATGTCTTCATCCGGGGGTAGTAGTGCCGCCCAAGCCGCACATGCACCTTCTAGTGATGAAGATATCTCGAAGCCCTTACGGAGGCATGTCTCTAGATTTGATAAAGATCCTAAGGGTGGAGGGAATGTGCGGTGGTAATGCAATTATTGTCATAAGAGTTTCAGTAGCTCCTACACAAGGGTTAGGGTGCACTTGTTGAAGATAGCGGGACCAGGAATCGGAGTATGTCTTAAAGTGATCACTTGCAATGCAAAGGTTGGGGGAAGAATGCAAGGAGCTTATGAAGCAAAATGCTCCCAAGAGAGTGCCATTGCCACCATCATCAAGTAGTGGATCATTGGGTTGCACGAGTAGTATGTTTGTCTCTCCATGTTTTGATCTAAAGAGGAGGAAGACAAGTAGTCCAAGTGGAAGTGTGAGTGCTATTGAAAAGGCATTTAACATGGCGGCCCATGATCAACTACATGCCGACATTGCTCGGATGTTTTAATCCGGTGGCATGCCATTTCACCTAGCAAGGAACCCACACTATGCGAGTTCATACTCGTATGTTGCCAATAATGCACTTTCCGGTTATTTGCCTCCAGGATACAATTTGCTAAGGACGACTCTACTACAAAGAGAGCGGGCAAATATTGATAGGTTGTTGCAACCCCTTAGAGATATATGGAAGGATAAAGGGGTGGGCATTGTTAGTGATGGATGGAGTGACTCACAAAGGAGACCCCTCATTAACTTCATGGCGGTAACTGAGCGTAGGCCTATGTTTCTCAAGGCAATAGATTGTTCGGAGGAGACAAAGGACAAATATTTCATTGTCAATTTGTTGAAGAAGGTAATTATAGAGGTTGGGCATTAAAATGTTGTTCAAGTAATTACCGACAACTCCCTAAATTGCAAGGCGGCCGGACAACTTATTGAGGCGCAATTTCCTTCCATCTTTTAGACCCCATGTGTGGTGCACACCCTCAACCTTGCTTTGAAGAACTTATGTGCGACAAAGAATGTGGAAATAAATCAAGATACATATGAAGAATATAGTTGGATCACGGATGTTTCGGGAGATGTTATGATCATTAAGAATTTCATAATGAATCATTCCATGAGATTAGCCATATTCATGGAGTTATATCTTTGAAGTTGCTTTCAGTGGCAGAGACATGATTTGCGAGTATTATTGTCATGCTTAAGTGATTCAAACTCTTAAAGCAAGGTCTTCAAGCAATAGTGATTAGTGACAAATGGAGTTTCTATATGGAGCATGATGTGGGGAGAGCAATGTTTGTGAAAGAGAAGGTGTTAGATGACATATGGTAGGATTCTATCGACTACATATTCTCATGTACATCCCCTATCTATGACATGCTTAGAGAGTGTGATACGGATACACCTTGCATTCATTTGATTTATGATTTGTGGGACACCATGATAGAGAAAGTGAATGCGCCGATATATATGAAGGAAGGAAAGAGGAAAGAAGAGTCCACCTTTTATGATGTGGTGCACAAAATTCTTGTTGATCGTTGGAACAAGAGCAACGATCCACTTCATTGCTTGGCTCATTCATTGAATCCAAGGTTACGTGACTTTAAATTTATTTGGATTAGTAGCTCTCTCTGTTTATTTCTTACTTTTAACTTGAAAGTTGAAACTAAATTAATTTTTTCTTTCTTAAACGTATTATAGGGAACAATGGCTTAGTGAGGATTCAAGTCGGATGCCTCCACATAAGGATGTAGAAATTTATACGAAGATGGTAAAATGCTTCAAAAGGTATTTCCCCAATTCTGAGTATTGCACGGGGGCTAATGTGGAGTTTGCCCAATTCTCTATGAAGTCTGGATTATCCAATGACGTTGATTCCATCAATGAACAATTTACTATCAAGCCTCATGAATGGTGGGCCATCCATGGTACATGTGCTCCTATGCTTCATAGCATAGTATTGAAGCTTCTTATGTAACCTTCATCTTCATCTTGTGCCAAGAGGAATTGGAGCACTTACTCTTTTGTGCATTCCCTCAAGAGAAACAAGATAACTTCACAATGAGCTCAAGATTTGGTTTTTGTTCATAGCAATCTTCACCTTCTATCAAGACGATCTCCACAATTAATCAAGGAGAGACAAAGATGTGGGACATAGGTGGAGATACATTTGAACTTAATCACTTATAAATTGAAGAGTAATTTTAGAATTTTCCATTTTGTTGATGTTATTGTTATTTCATTGCTCTCCTCTTATTTTTTATTTTTTTTTAGTTTTTATAAATATATAATAAAATTTTAAAATATAGTATTATATTCGGCGTATCCGAACGTACCCGCACTCGAGTTTTCTGAAAAATCACGTACCCGTGTTCCCGTACCTGTACCCGTGCTTCATAGGAGGTAAGAGTAGAGGTAAGGGATTAAGGGTTTAAGGGATGGAGGAGGTGGGGCGAGTGGGTAGAGGGACAAGGAGGGGGTTACGATAGGGTGTGGGAGAAGGAGTGGCTACGACTGGGAGGGGAGGATGGAGGACAGCAGGGGTGTGGCATGGGAGGAGGTGGGGGTTGCAGAGGGGCGTGGGAGGAGCCTCAAGGGGATGGTGCGAGGGGCGTGGGAGAACGGTTAGGGTTAGGATTGGCTTGGGGGTGAGGTTGTGGTAGTAGTAGTAGTAGCAGCAGCAACAACAGTAGTAGTAATATAAGAAGAAGAAGAAGGGTGGTCCCTAGGGCACACAATCCTAGGGCTTTGATACCATGTTGAGAGAGAGAAGAGAAGAAGAGAGAAAAAGAGTGAGTTAGGGGTAGCTCCCCCTCACCTATGAAGCACGGGTACGGCGTGCAGGTGCGAGACGATGCGGGTACGTGATTTTTCAAAAAACCCGGGTGCGGGTACGTTCAGATACGCCGAATATAATAATATATTTTAATATTTATTATATATTTAAAAAATGGAAAAAGTAATAGGAGAGCAATCAAATAACAATAACATGACCAAAATGGAAAATTCTAATATTATTCTTCATTTCATAAGTGATTAAGTTCCAATGTTCCATATTTCATCATATCATAAAGCACCAAAATACCAAATACATCATTCTTCATTAGAAAAGAAGTCTGTCGCCTCATCTCCAATATCGTCCTCTACATCGTCCGTAAAAATAATGGACTCCAACTCCGTCTCATCCAAGGAAAGACTAGCAACTGCATGAATCAAATGTATCTCCACATATGTCCCACATCTTTGTCCCACATCTTTGTCTCTCCTTGATTATATTGTGGAGATCGTCTTGATAGAAGGCGAAGATTGCTATGAACAAAAATCAAATCTTGAGCTCATTGTGGAGTTATCTTGTTTTTCTTGAGGGAATGCACAAAAGAGTAAGTGCTTAAATTCCTCTCGGCACAAGATGAAGGTTGCATAAGAAGCTTCTCAATGCTATGCTTTGAAGCATAAGAACACATGTACCATGGATGACCCACCATTCATGAGGCTTGATAGTGAATCGTTCACTGATGGAATCGATGTCATTGAATAATCCGGACTTCATGGAGAGTTGGGCAAATTCTACATTAACCCTTGTGCGATCCTCGCAATTGGGAAAGTAAAGCACTTTACCCTCTCCGTATAAATTTCTGCATCCTTATGTGGAGGCACCCGACTTAAATCGTCACTAAGCCATTGTTCACTATAATACCTTTGAGAAACAAGAAATTAATTTAGTTTCAAGTTTCAACTTTCAACTTTCAAGTTAAAAGTAAGAAATAAACATAGATAGCTACTAATCCAAATAAATTTGAAGTCACATAACTTTTGTAACGACCCGATTTCCATGACCGGATCGCTACAAGCAAACACCTGCCAAAATACCCATAATTTTTTTTTTTAAAACCATATATGAAAATTAAATAGCCATCGCCCTTATTCCATTTCCAAAATGTCTCCTTACAATAACTTTAACTTAAAACCAATTTACTCAATTAAGTAAAGTCTCGAACTAGCCAATTTAAAATAAGTTCAAAGGGGTTGACGAAGGGTATCGTCTTCCATAATTATTTGCTCCCATCATCCTACGCTCCTAGACATCCTCGTGCACAAACGCACCCTCATTAGAATTTTTTAGTCCTGGGGAGAAAATAAGGTCAGCAGAGTGATAGAAACCGAACCAGTATAAGAATTCAATTTAAAACAACACATCAAGATCCATATTATAGATAAGACAATTGAAATTTTTTTCAAAATAATGGTTTACCAAAATCTTCTGCAACTAAATAAAAAAAATCATTTAAGATGATCAAATGTACTAATAACTGAAAGAGAATAATTCAATAATCATTAGGAACAATTATAAATCTACCACATTCTTATCGTAACAATTTCATTTAAACCCAGGGCACTCCAGCTCCCACCAGCTTGTTTCCCTTGCCGACACGGTCGAATCTGCGTGGACTTATTACGGTAGATCATACCGCCTAGGGACTCTTGGTCTCCGTAGGATTCCGACATCAACTAGGAGGTGCGCGTTTCCCCCAAGTTGTATACCTTTGTTTACGGGGATAACTCAATGGTTTCCCATCACCCTTTCCCATTTCCTCTTTGGACATTTCTTATGTTTCCATACGACTTTCAAGTTATTTCATATGATAAAACAATTAAACTGATAATTCCTTATTAGAAATCAGATTCATTTCCAACATGTAATACAAGAGACAAAATTTCATTCCTCATAGAATAGTTTAGAAAACATAAAGATAGATACTTCACCATTCTTGTTGCATAATTGAAAGTCATACGAGAAAGGTTTAGCTATCACCTGCCTTAACCTTACAAACGCAGTAGGATGAGATGGCTCCTGTTAGAGAATAGAGTGCAACGATCCTGAAGTCACATAGTTGAGTGTAGAGAATGGCAGTTTAGACTATGTTCAAGTTGTTAAAAATTTGTACACTAATTAATCTTGATCCTGTCCCGTAGTGGTACTCACGCATACTCTTAATTACACCATATTGCTGCCTTGTTCGAGCAAACCGTCACACTCAAAAACACTAATAGCTGCCTTGTTTAAGGGCATAAAACTCGTACATCAAAACATCATATTGCTGCCCAATTTTGAGCGTAAAAACACCCATACTGAAACACTATACTGCTGTCCCGTTTTGGGACGGAAAGTACATATGTGAAATCATTAAGTTGTTGTCCCGTTTTGGGACGGAAAATACATACGCGAAAATATTAAGTTGCTGTCCCGTTTTGGGATGGAAAATACATACGCGAAAATATTAAGTTGCTGTCCCGTTCTGGGACGGAAAACACATACGAGAAAACATTAAGTTGCTGTCCCGTTTTGGGACGGAAAATACATACGCGAAAACATTAAGTTGCTGTCCCGTTTTGGGACGGAAAACACATACGAGAAAACATTAAGTTGTTGTCCCGTTTTGGGACGGAAAATACATATGCGAAAACATTAAGTTGCTGTCCCGTTTTGGGACGGAAAATACATACGCGAAGACATTAAGTTGCTGTCCCGTTTTGGGACGGAAAACACATACGAGAAAACATTAAGTTGTTGTCCCGTTTTGAGACGGAAAATACATATGCGAAAACATTAAGTTGTTGTCCCGTTTTGGGACGGAAAATACATACGCGAAGACATTAAGTTGCTGTCCCGTTTTGGGACCGAGAACAACATACAAAACAACGCTTAATTTGGTCCATTTTGGGACCAATAATAACACACAAAAGCAGTGTTAAATCTGGTCCGTTTCGAGACCAAGGAAAACTACTCATTACATCATTAAATCTGGTCCATTTTGGGACCAAGAGAAAACACAATAAGACAAGGAAGGTAATAAGGGTACTTACTTGTTTAGTCACGAAAAGTAGAAAGAAGTGAATTCTTCTCTTAAGGATCTACAGGACTTCTCTTTCGTCTCCCTTTTTCTTTCTTCTCTTCTTTTCTTCCTATTGTTATTGTGTGCAAGGAGACTAAGGCAAGGACAATTATAGGCAATATATAAAGGAAGCAAGAGTGGGGTGTGGGTTTCTTTTTCTTTTTTTGGCATGATATGGGGAATCACCTATATTCCTTCCTTTTTGTTTAGCAATAAAGGTAAGTTGCCAAATCTTATAACTACAAGATCTTTTCCACAAAGTCATTTGCTACTAATTAGGGGATTTGAATTAAGTGAATCAATCTATCCCACCAAAAGAGTTTAGCAATAAAGGTAAGTTGCCTAATCTTATAACTACAAGATCTTTTCCATAAAGTAATTTGCTACTAATTACGGAATTTGAATTTTTAAGTGAATCAATCTATCCCACCAAAAGAGTTTAGCAATAAAGGTGAGTTGCCAAATCTTATAACTACAAGATCTTTTCCACAAAGTAATTTGCTACTAATTAGGGAATTTGAATTTTTAAGTGAATCAATCTATCCCACCAAAAGAGTTTAGCAATAAAGGTAAGTTGCCAAATCTTATAACTACAAGATCTTTTCCACAAAGTAATTTGCTACTAATTAGGGGATTTGAATTAAGTGAATCAATCTATCCCACCAAAAGAGGTGTGCAAGATCTCCCTCAAAAGTGGAGATCAAATCTCCAACCTATCTTATTTATCTCCTCATTTCTTTATATTTTACTGGATTTTCATTTAATGAGGGTAGGTTTCCCCTAATATGACTTACTTTCTTATTTAATATGTTTCAAATGATTTCTTATTCCGCGGAAAACTTAATCCCCAAGCTACCGAAACAAATATAGAATAGATTAACAAGAGCCATTGATCTCTGGACCGATTGATCTGAGTAGATCAAGGATGAATAAGAGATCCTATTTCGGGATCAAGGGTTGGTCTAAAGTGGATCGATGATCTCGATCCTCGATATACGATCTAACGGTCTAAAATTCAAAATTTAAGGAATTGAGAGAAAGTGTCAAAAAGTGGTCGTTACATCCGCATCTTTGTCTCTCCTTGATTATATTGTGGAGATCGTCTTGATAGAAGACGAAGATTGCTATGAAATCTTGAGCTCATTGTGGAGTTATCTTGTTTCTCTTGAGGGAATGCACAAAAGAGTAAGTGCTCAAATTCCTCTCGGCACAAGATGAAGGTTGCATAAGAAGCTTCAATGTTATGCTTTGAAGCATAGGAGCACATGTACCATGGATAACCCACCATTCATGAGGCTTGATAGTGAATCGTTCACTGATGGAATCGATGTCATTGAATAATCCGGACTTCATAGAGAGTTGGGCAAATTCTACATAAACCATGTGCGATCCTCGGAATTGGGAAAGTAAAGCACTTTACCCTCTCCGTATAAATTTCTGCATCCTTATGTGGAGGCACCCGACTTGAATCGTCACTAAGCCATTGTTCACTATAATACCTTTGAGAAAGAAAAAATTAATTTAGTTTCAAGTTTCAAGTTTCAACTTTCAAGTTAAAAGTAAGAAATAAACATAGATAGCTACTAATCCAAATAAATTTGAAGTCACATAACTTTGGATTCAATGATTTAGCTAAGCAATGAAGCGGATTGTTGCTTTTGTTCCAACGATCAACAAGAATTTGTGCACCACATCATAAAAGGTGGACTCCTCTCCTTTCCTCTTTCCTTCCTATATATCTCCGCCTTCACTTTCTCTATCATGGTGTCCCATAAATCATAAACCAAATGAAGGCAAGGCGTATTCGTGTCACACTCTCTAAGCATGTCATAGATAGGGGATGCAAATGAGAGTATATAGTCGATAGAATCCCACCATATGTCATCTAACACCTTGTTTTTCACAAACCTTGCTCTCCCCACATCATCCTCCGTATAACAACTTCATTTGTCAATATTCACCATTGCTTGAAGACCTTGCTTTAAGAGTTTGAATCTCTTAAGCATGACAATAACACTCCAAATCGTGTCTCCGCCATGGAAAGCAACTTTAAAGTATTGAACTTGTTGAATATGGCTAATCTCATGGAATGATTCATTATGAAATTCTTAGTGATCATAACATCCGTGATCCAACTATATTTTTCATATGTATCTTGATTTATTTCCACATTCTTTGCCGCGCATATGTTCTTCAAAGTAAGGTTGAGGGTGTGCACCACACATAGGGTCCCAAAGATGGAAGGAAATTGCGACTCAATAAGTTGTCCGGCCGCCTTGCAATTTGGGGCGTTGTCGGTAATTACTTGGACAACATTTTCATGCCCAACCTCTATAATTACCTCCTTCAACAAGTTGACAATGAAATGTTTGTCCTTTGTCTCCCCCGAACAATCTATTGCCTTGAGAAACATAGGCCTACCCCTCCTTTGTGAGTCGGTCCATCCATCACTAACAATGCTCACCCCTTTATCCTTTCATGTATTTAAGGGGTTGCAACAACCTATCAACATCTGTCATCTCTCTTTGTAGTAGAGTTGTCCTTAGCAAATTGTATCCTGGAGGCAAATAACCGGAAAGTGCATTATTGGCAACATACGAGTATGAACTCGCATAGTGTGGGTTCCTTGCTAGGCGAAATGGCAAGCCACTGGAGTAAAACATCCGAGCAATCTCAGCATGTAGTTGATCACGGGCCGCCATGTTGAATGCCTTTTCAATAGCACTCACACTTCCACTTTGACCACTTGTCTTCTTCCTCTTTAGATCAAAACTTGGAGGGACAAACATACTGCTCGTGCAACCCAATGATCCACTACTTGATGATGGTGGCAATGGCACTCTCTTGGGAGCATTTTGCTTCATAAGCTCTTTGCATTCTTCCTCCAACCTTTGCATTGCAAGTTGATCACTTGCGTTCACTTTAAGACATACTCTGATTCCTGGTCCCGCTATCTTCAACAACTGCGCCCTAACCCTTGTGTAGGAGCTACTGAAACTCTTATGACAATAATTGCATTGCCACCACACATTCCCTCCACCCTTAGGATCTTTATCAAATTTAGAGATGTGCCTCCATAAAGGCTTCGAGATATCTTCATCACTAGAAGGTGCATGTGCGGCTTGGACAGCACTACTAGCCTCGGATGAAGACATTCTTATGATTGAAATCTATTAAAAGAAAGAACAAACACAAATTTAGTAAGCAAACCTAACAATCTCAAATAAATAGTGCTTAAAGCCCTAAGCCCCTAAATCCCTAATTGTCATCCCAAATCAGATTATTGGAGTCAAAATTAAACATAATTTTGACTCCAAAAATCAGTTTTGGGCTCCCAATCGGTTGTAAGTGTAACAATCCCAAATTAACAGGGCCTAAACCCTAAGCCCCAAATTGACAGGGAGAGAGAGAGAGAGATCCAGGGAGAGAGAGAGAGAGACAGAGAAAGAGATCGAGGGAGATGGAGAAAGAGAGATCGAGACAGAGTGAGAGGGACAAAAAGAGAATGAGAGATTGAGGGAGAGAGAAACTGAGAGAGAGAGGGAGACTTAGAGAGAGGGGGGGTTACCATAGAGGTCGCCGCCGGAGGGGAGGAGAGCTAGGGTTAGGGTTTAGGGGAGAGAGGAGAATAGAGGAGAGAAATAGAGAGGAGAGAGAAAATTCGATCTCTCCCTCTTGTTTAGTCTTTTAGTAAACCCCGCAATATTTGTTAAAGACACCCCTATTTTTATTAAAACACCCCCATTTTGTTTTTTTTTTTTTAAAGAAAACCTGCAAAACGTGTTGGGTGCGCACCCCCGACGCACCCGACACGTACCCAATAGTATTTTTTTAAAACAAAAACCCGGCTTGGGGTGCGTACCCAATAGTATTTTTTTAAAACAAAAACCCGGCTTGGGGTGCGTACCCGAGCGCACCCGCACCCCATTTGTGTCTGACACGGATGCGGGCGGCTCAGGAGAGGACCCGTGAATAGAGGAAAGTACAAACACTAAATTGCCCTTAGGCATATCATACACACTTCTAACAGTTTTGTATGAGAGTAGCCATCTCTTCATCCATGGCTTTTTTACATCCATCACGAGAAAGGGACTCCTAACATGACTAAAGCAAAGACATGGAAGAAAGGGGGAATGCGAAATGCATATAGGTAGGGAAAATTATCAAATGAAACATATTGAGCAATAGGATGTTGATTACACGCACGTTTACCTTTGCAAATAGCAATTGAGGGATTGGAACTGCTGGAAGTAGAACCAAGACCTGCAGACAAAAAATCTAAGTAATTATCTTGTTCAGTCATGACATTTGGTAACTTTTCTTCTCGTGTAAACCTATAGGGGCTGCTCATCAGATGTACCGAATGGCTCATTAGATGTACTGATGGAAACAGCTTCACAAGGTACTGAAGAAGAAAACAAGGGAGTAGCATACATTTAAAACATCTCCATAGTATACTTTTTGTAACACATATTTAGTGGTATAGTATGCCTTCAATAAGATGACAATGCTTACATTTTGACATTCTATTTTACTGAGTATGTCCACAAAAGGTTTGGTGGATAATTCCATGACTACCAAGATAATTTTGAAACTCTTGATAAGTACTCCATAGCATTGTCAGAACTTAGCCCACGAACATTTCGACCAAACTATTTCTGAATTTCTTGGTGAAATAACTTAAAATGCAAAAGATTTCAATTATTTCTTTCATCAACTATAACCATGTTATTCTTGAAAATCATCAACCATATCACAAAATATCTATGTCCAGACAAGCACTTTATTATGGCTGGACCCAAAATATTAAAATGAACTATAGAAAAGGAAACCGACTCTCTTTTATCATTTCTAGAATAATGTGAGACTCTATGATGCTTGCCTAACTCACGTGCTTCATACTAAACTAACATTTCATGTATAGAAGGAACTGAAGGGTTGAAACTACTCAAAGATGGATGACCGAGTTGAAAATGCTACGAGTGGAAAGGAAATCGAATGTAAAGAAACAACATCAAGTCCGCAGTCCAAATAATAGATGTTGTCCAACTCAAGTCTGTCTCCAATCGTCCTCTTTGTATTTATATCCTGAAAAACAAAAATTAATAACTAGTTATGAAAAATTGAAGTGTTTTAGTTAGTTTACTTATTGATAACAAGATAAAAGGAAGCATAGGAACATGGACTGAAAAAGTAAAAGAGAAGAGGTAGGACAAAGAAACATCAACAAGTGTAGTAGACGAGTGAAAGAAAAACTTATCAACAAAGAAAAATATAGAATACTTACCTGTCATATGGTAGACTTCTGAATCAATGAACTAAGGACCTAGGTGAAAAAAATGCAAAATTATCCGAGTTGGTGATAGTAGCCGTGGATGTGGATGGATGGCCTGTGGACTGATGGTAGGTCTTCATAAGCATCTCATAATCATCTTATGAAAGAAATATCGAATCGAATCACTAGTAGCCCATTGAGTTTTGTTTTCAATGAAACCACTTGGTTGCGTATTATCACCCTCCGTTGCATAAGAAACCTGATTGGCCTACACGGACTTCCCAAAATTATCCAAATGCTTGTCTGAATTGTGATTATAACCACAGTGAAACACTTCCCGAATCCATGATTTCTACCACATCTTCCCCCTGGATCAAGGCCTCCACGGCCTCTACCAATGGCACCAACTCGACTTCTTCCATTGCCTTCTCTGCTTGCTAAAATCATCAGGGTAAATCCATCACCAATGCAACCAATGGAGGCTGACGACACTCAACATACAGGTTAGTAAGAGAAGGGGCTCTTGAAATACTTAGGCAGAAATCAGAGGGATCCTTAGTACTCGTTATTTCACAAGAATTTCCACACTCAAATTTATTCATAAAATCTCAGTCAACTTGTGGAAGATCTGACCCAATTTTTTAAAGTTAAAATTTTTTTTCCTGGATTCTGAAAGGAGCAACACTAATAGCAATCTCCCAAGGGGAGAAGTATCATCCTCCATCCCCTTGGTAATATCATGTGCCAACCAGGGGGATGGTGAATGCACCTTCTCCCCTTACAAATGATATTAGCATTCCTCTTTTGACGTGTACGAATTGTTCCCAAAATTTAACTAGCAGAATTTCTGGTTGACTTATCAAGTTTTAAACCCTGTGCCATGGAGAAAGAAATCACTCTTGACACCCAACACCTCTCCAAGTTCATGCAGAAAGCAGTGTATATTTCTAAATGATTTCATATAGAAGCTCCAGTAGGAAGGCGTGGAGCTGCTAATCTTCTAGATAGTGATGTCACTTGCCACTGTAAATCATATGAGCTGATATGGTGTCCAGTACGAGTTTGGCAAGTGCCCTATATGAGGTGTTAGAGACCCATATCATCAATTAAGATGCTACAGGTTTTCAATTCTCTTTAACATTGGTGATTTCTGATCCAGAGAATTTATAGTTATTAATTCTATTTAAAAAATAAATAAATTCTTGTCCTTTACTCGGATATTGTGGGTTGCGTAACTTATGAAGGTTGTTTTTCCTCTAGGTTTTCATGGCTAGATTTTGCTTTGCCTTAAATTGTGGGTTGCATAAATTGTGAAGGTTGTTATTCCTCTAGGTTTTCATGGCTAGTTTTTGCTTTGCCTTCTCATTCGTAAATTCTCTCAAACAATTCATGTAGAAATCTCTCTAGAAATTCTGTTTAATGCGATTAGTTCTAAGTTCTAACTACTAATTCATCTGATGTTTCACTCATAGATGATATGCATTTCAATTTTAATTTTTGAGCATAGGTTCCTCGGGTTTTGACACAAGGAATATGGTGCTTAGGCGCCAATCAACTTTTGTTTTCCACCGTACCTCCCATCCATGGAGCCAGAACAAAGTTCTCATTTGGGCGGTAATGTCATGCAATCTTGGTTTGGTTTATATCCTTGAATGGTAATTTTGTTGCTATTTTCATCAAGAAATTTTTTGAACTTGATGCTTCTATTTGTTCAATACTCATAATCAACTCAAAAATCTCATATCCGTCTAGCAGAGCTGACTTGATAAGTCCATATGGAACTCAGCGTGTTTAATGAGCTTATGTAAACAAAAAATGCTGATAAATTAAGACCAAGGTTTTAAATTTTGTCCGAAATCCGAAATTTAAAACGAAATTTCGGATTTCGGTCAAGACCGAAATCGAAACGACCAACATCCTAAATCGTCGAAACGTACATTATTTCGGTCGAAATTTTGGTAATTTCGCCGAATTTCAGAAAAAATATATATTTTTAATCCTTTACCAAATTTCAGCCGAAATTTGCCCGAAATTTCGGTAATTTACATTTCGAAATTTAGAGGCCTTTTAGTATTTCGGCTGAAATTTCGGTTTCGGTGGGGACCAAAATATACCCCGAAACCGAAATTTAAAACCTTGATTAAGACTACGTAAAATAAGATTTTTTTTAACATTAGTTGGTCTATAAAAGGGATCTATTACATCTAAGGTGCGTGAGTAATACGGACTTTCGAAAAGAGAAGGGGTGAGTAAGATCTAAGGATTATTGTTTAAGTGGGGAAGATTGGTTTTGGGCGGGGGGGGGGGGGGGGGGGGGGGGGTGTTGTGGCGACAAGAAGAGAGTTTATTCCAGCTTCACATTGTTACTTTTTTTTTTAATAAAATATACAAGATTTGTTACAAAATCACTCTAGGCTAATGGGCAAAATTGAACCAGTTTGACCGAGTTCATAGTTGATTCAGCTAGTTTGAAAATTGATACCTGCAAAATTTCTTTTTAATGATCAGATTAATTAAATAATAATTTAGGATCGAAGAAGCTTTCAAAGAATGTATGGCATTATATTGTATACATAGACCCTACAAATTTTGGTTGAAGCTGTGTACTGGGAATTTCAACCAAGTATAACCAACACATAGGCCACATTAAAGTCACATCAGCCACAGCGGACAAGTTTATTCAGCTAGTTTGAAAATGGATACCTGCAAAATTTATTTTTACTGATCACATATATTAAAAAATAATTTAAGATCGTAGAAGCTTTCAAAGAATGTATGACATTATATTGTAGACATACACACTACAAATTTTGGTTGAAGCTGTAGACTAGGAATTTCAACCAAGTATAACAAACACATTGGCCAAATTAAAGTCACATTGGTCACAGCGGACAAGTTTAGCTGTATTCTTCTTCCCATTCAAGATGCTTCTGTTTACCCTTGTTCCACCAATTATGCCCATGGTTTCGAACATGTATGTTAGACCCATATTCCTATTATTGCGGGACTAAGGGATGTATGATCATTTGGTTATCATGCTCAAACTAGTATAATGACTCACCACTGATTTTTATCCGTACGTTCCTTATTATTTCCCGAGCTCCATTTTTTTATGAGTACTCAATGGCAGCAAATCTATTTAATCTAGTGTTGCCAAAAAGCAAATTTATCTTCCGAATAAGCACAATTCAAGTGTGAGTTGGAGAAATAATCTTTACACATCCGGTAGCAAAATCAAAATTCACATATATAGGCTTGAACTGCAGTGTACAATTAATAAACTCTAGTCCAATTGTTCCCACATGTTTCTTGAAATTGTTTATGTAATTATGGACTCTAATGATAGGTGCACATGCACTCTCCCTATTCTCTCTTTCCTCAAATAATGTCTAGACACCATGCTATGTAATTTTCAAGTCTTAAATATTGCTTTATTACGTGGTCTTTATTGTTATGTTCTGTCGCCATGTTTTCCATCATTTATGTTTTGTCTCTACTTTGAACTTTCTATCCTCTTCATGAAGCTCAACAGAACAAACTGTTTTTGTTGCAGTTACTCTGTGTAGAGGATAAACTTAAATGTTTTTATATGCCCCAGAATAATTCTGATTTAAACTATTTCCATGTGCAGCTTTGTTTTATCCGCCAATTCTGGAGTTCTATAAACCGAGCTGATTACATGGCTCTGCGTTGGGGCTTCATTACTGTGAGTTCTTTCTCAAGTTTATTCAAAATGAATGATTCCACAACATCGATCTGATAAATCAGAAAATAAAATCAGTGGCTCAATTTTTTCATATTATTTCGTGCTTTATTCAAACTCTATTTAATCATCATTACTCTTTCACTTATATTCTTGGAATTTTTTTTTCTTTCGCTTATATTCTTGGACTTGAACAGCACCTTATGTAAAAGATTTCTAATGGTATCTGCCAATTCATTTGTTGAAGCTCCCATGTCATATTTTTCGATTGTAGAATCACGATCTCCACCCTTCCTATAATTTCCATAATTATATGCTTCGGAGCATGGAGGAAGAATTCCGAGATATCGTAGGGATCAGGTATGATCCTTCTCCCAATGATTTGAAGGTTACTACTCTTCTTACAATAAAATCTGAATTAGATCATATGTTATATTAATTTGTTCACTTTATAGTTATCAACTGGTTTCACTTTTGTTCTAAATAACAATTTAAGTTTCCATTTAAGTTGTTGGCTTTGACTCTCACAATAGTATTATACTGTTGCAATTGAGAAAGAACCATTTGAGGTTTTCAACCCTTCAAAAGAACTTTGTAACGTGCATCCTGTTGGTTGTGAATAAGAAAAGTCATATTGTGGTTATTTGATCAGTTTGGTAAGAATTTAATAATATTATCAAAATGATATTCACTGCATGCAAAAAATAAATTAACAATAATATGAATGTTATTAACAGCATAAATGACCATTATGGTAACTTGGACTTGAAACTGTTAACATGACTGTCTATCACTATCATCCCCTTTTTAACAAAGAAACTTGAAAATCTCAATGAGGCAACATTGATTCTGACTTATAATCCCTTCTAGGGATTCCTCGTACAACAGTCTAATATGCATCATTTTTGCTAACACTAATATTCCATATTTACCATCTTAGCAGCTTTTGCTTTCCATATACCTTAATCCACTGATGCATACCCTGTAACACCAAACTTTTCGTGAATGGGTACCAACTTCGTAGGCCACATTAAAGTCACATGCCACAACACTTCGTAGGCTTCCAACTTGATCCATTCATACTTCAGTTACACCCTATTCTCTCAATATTAAGTTATATAGATTGATGGATTGAATGGGTACCAATTTATTCAGGGGAGTCTAATTGTACCATAGTGTAGGCACATGTATGTGGTGTGTCATCTTGTCCATCTTTAAACTTTTTATGTGTTTGTCACCGGCGTTATCTGGGTGATCTTTTTAACCAATAAATATTTGTACTTACAAACACATACATGCATGGACACATTGCACACGTGCATAGACATGTACACACACGCACAATTGTTTTCCGATTTGTACTTTCGTTTGCGCGTAGGTACTCAACTCAACTCAACTAAGCCTTTGTCCCAAAATAGTTGGGATCAGGTAATGAATCCTTAAGAAAATTTTCATGGAGAAGGTGAAAGAGTCTACCAGGCTCAAATTGACTAAGTCTAATCCTAACACTAGTTGGTTAGTCTACATGGCTCTCATCTTCTCCTCAATTGGTGCCACCCTCACCTTTTTACGAATGTCTTCATTTCTAATTCTATCTAACCTTGTGCGGCCGCACATCCATCAAAGCATTCACATCTCCGCTATGCTCATCTTATGCACATGCTGCTTCTTGGTGGCCCAACATTCTGGCTGTAAAGCATGGTTGGCGTCACAACTATCTTATAAAACTTTTCCTTCAACTTGGTAGGAATTTTACTGTCGCACAGAACTCCTGAAGCATGCTTCCACTTCAGCCAACTTGCTCTTATTCTATTGTTAACATTTTCTTCAATCTTTCCTTCCTTATGTAGGATTGAACCAAGATAGTGAAAGATATCCCTCTTAGGTAGCTCCTGTCCAGTCATATTTACTACATCCTCGCCCCGCCTCCTTACATTACTAAAGTTGCACTCCATATACTCTGTCTTAGTCCTACTCAGTCTAAAACCTTTGGATTCCAAAGTAGTTCTCCATAACTCTAACTTAGCATTAACTCCTGCTTTGGTTTCGTCAATTAATACTATGTCATCTGCAAACAACATACACCACGACACCTCATCCTGGATACCCTCCGTAAGTTCATCCATAACTAGCGTAAAAAGTAAGGGCTTAGAGCTGATCCTTGGTGTAGTCCTATTGTAATTGGAAACTCACAAGATGTGCCATCATAGTTCTGACTTCTGACACTAGTTACTGCTCCATCGTACATATCCTTAATCACATCAACATATTTAGTAGGCACTTTTTCCTTTCAAGGACCCAAAACATAACACTCCTAGGAACCTTATCATACGCTTTCTCCAAATCAATGAAAACCATATGAAGAACTAGGTAGAACATCCAAAATTGCGTGGATAATTGAAGCCTCTAATATGACTTTTAAGATTCAGATCACTTTTTTTTTTTTTTGACGGGTAAGCCGGGGTTAGGCAGACCCCGACCAGATATATTTATGAAAAGAGAAAGATACATCATAAGAAAACAGAGAGCACCCCCAATCACATATGAAGGATAAACAAAACAAAGAAAAAGACGTTCCGAACTAGCAAAACAAAGGCCTCAAGAGGCCTAGACAAGGAAAAATCAACAACAAGAAACACGGAGCAAAGGGACCGAGCCCCATTTAAACTAGATAACAGAACCCAACAAATACGAGAGAACCAAAGGAAGATCCTACGATTACTTGGGGATGAAGGGGAGCCTGCAAGAGATAGATGCTAAGAAGAGAAGGGAGGGAGACTTTGTCTTTCTTTTTTGAACTAATTGCCAATCTCCTTGTTCAGAATTCATGCCAGGGATCTCAGATCGAACTGATGAGTGAGGTGATCCGAATCTTGTAGGGATGAAAATTTGTTCTTATGCATCCTAATTTGAGGTGCAGGTGAACTGACGATTGCTTTCTTTTTAAGGGAATCTCTACTGACCAGTTGAGGCTGCCCATTGAGCAGCATCAGCATCCTTATAGATTTGGGGATGGATCTTGCTTTCATTTTGATCACCACACTAAATTCAGTCTGTTTGAAGTGATAAGAATGAAAACTTTTATTAGTTTGGCTTATGATAAGTTAAGTTAGTGAAACCAACACTGCTACATGGTTGACTGTTAATACCGTAGTCATAAACTGCTGATCGTTATTTTGGAGGATGTTTTTAAACCATGTATTTCTATGCATAGTTGCACTGCTTGTGCTCAATTCTATTAACTTAGAGATAGCATTAGACTGCTACTTATTTAATATCCAATGTAGGCCTTTGGATACTCCAGTGAGAAGAGGCGACTCACCCCAAATTGATGGAGTAAAAAGAGGTAGGGGCATACCGAAAACAACTTGGGCAGAATCAATGAGGAAAGACTTGATAGCTAGGAACATAACAGAGAACATGGCCATGGATAGGATCCGAAAACAACTTGGGCAGAAACAATGAGGAAAGACTTGATAGCTAGGAACATAACAGAGAACATGGCCATGGATAGGATAGAATGGAAGAAAATGATCCACGTAGAAGAACCCCCCAACTAGAGCCAGGATTAGAGCCGGATAGATTTCTTTCACCTTCTTCATGAAATTTTTCTAAAGGATTCATTTAGCTGACCCCAATAGTTTGGGACAAAGGCTTTGTTGAGTTGTTGAGTTGAGGGGGCAAGTTCTGTTTAGTTGTCTGATCACACAGTCTTAAAGCGATACAAAATAGTTAACTTTTAATGTAATCTAAATGATCAAGCTAGATGTCTCCTTCCTCACTTAACATCTCGGGAAATCCCGATGCTCTTTTTTGTGCATTTTGATGAATTCCATATCCTAAACTTTCATTTGCCTCTTTTTGATAAATTTTGCAGCATTCCACTCTGGGGTTATGCCATATTTTGCATTTTTATAAACATCAATGGTAATTTTTCCTCAAGCACACGTATTTTTTTTGAGAAGTTCATGACAAAAGCACTTCTCAATTATATCAAGATTTTTCTATTTGGTGTAAATTTGATCTCTGAAACATGAATATTGACTTCAGGCACAAATTCCAACTTTTGGCTTTGTTTTATTCCAGCTGTTGTAAGTCTTCTCTTCATTGGTTTATGTGTGGTATTGTCCTTATGTCACTATACTAAATTTTATCCTTTTTCGCTTATATTTTTTTCCTTCCTGTGAATGTAATAGTTGATCTTGCTAGTTGGTACAAAACTGCATCATATAGTGGTAAAATTGGCTCTTGAAGTAGAGGATACAAGCCTAAGTACAGAAAATCAATTAAACCCACGCGATGAACTCTTCTGGTTTGGGAAGCCCAAACTTTTGTTGTGGTTAATCCGACTAATTTCTTTCCAGGTAAGAGCAAATAAAATATGACTATATAGAATATGAAATCTATCTTCCCATGATATCTTATTTGCTTTCGGCATTTGATTTGCAGAATGCATTTGAGATGGCAATATTTATTTGGTCACTGGTAAGAACTTTACTATCAGGGTTAAACTACTCCAGTGCTAGTATAAAATTTCTTCATTTTCTATTTTATATTTACATTCATTTTCATCCCCAGAAATTAACTAACAATGCCTCCCTTAGATAACATATTTATTTCATTCTAGACATTGAATTCATCCCTTGACATCTTTTAGACTGTTATTCATGTTATACCATATAATATGCCATGTCTAATTGCAAGTTATATGAAAAGTAGGAACAAAAAATGGTACTGTATTTTAGCAAGAATGTTTAAGTATGGGTTTTGCACATATTGGAAAAAACTGGCACAAAAATGGCCCTGCTATGATAAAGTGATCACATGGTGGGTATGTCTAACTTGTTTTCTTCATATAACACTTACTCGGGAGAAAATTATGATTGTTGATTGGTCCCTGTCCTCTATTTCGCGCAATGGTTCTATCTCTGTTTCACCCTCTATATCCCTTCTATGTTACATGTCCCCTATTTCTCAGCTTATCTTTTATCCATTAGTATCCCACCAAGTCTTTCAACTGTTATGTTATCCTTTATCCTTCTCATTATGTTTTTAGGACTTAGACGCGAAGAGAACGATTGGCATTGGTAGTGACTAGTAAGAGAGCTTCACAGAATAGGCCATCCCTCTTTTCCTTTATTAAGAAGGATATTTCCCTCTTTAACTAATAATTGTGGTACATTTGAGTTCAATTGTGAAGTTTTTGAACTGGCTAGCCACCTATTCTCCGAGTTTGAATAAAAGTGTTTTACTTCTCTAGTTAGCTACCGATGGTTTGTTACATTTACAGATGATTTCTCTCGTGTGACATGGGTGTATTTGATGCATGCAAAGAGTGAAGTTTTCTCCTATTTTAAGATTTTTCATAATATGATTTCGACTTAATTTGACATCAAACTCAAAGCACTACCGTTGGATAATAGTGGTGAATGCATAGGTGTGGATCCTGTCCCGGAGGTTGGTCCCACAAGGGTGTGTTTTTATGATGATAGCGCCTTTGTCCATTGGATTTGAATTTTTCTCGTAAATTTGGGATAAAAATCCTAATTTACGAGAGAAGTAATGACCAGAGTCGCCACCTAGATTAGGGATCTAGGACCCATGATTAACTCTGTATATTTGGTCTACGATTTAAATTCTGGGTAAGGTACCTGGTTACGAGATCGGAAGGTGTACCGCACGAAGTGTACATCATCGATCTTGCCTGACTAAAGTCAGACTTTACCTTTTAAATGATTTAGTTGTTTAGGTTTTAACTAAAAGGGGGTAAATGTGAGTATTATTTGGGAAATCTAAATATTACTAATGATTTGGCCGTTCACAGTTTAGACTCAAGCGGGCCAGGAGTGATGATCCTAAATGCCTAGCTAGAATGCTTAGATGCCTATATGAGTGATTTGACATTTTATGAGATTTGATGAGATTCAGTTTAAGTTGAATTTGATTAATTGATTTGACTTAAAATGACCTATGCTATATGAAGCTAGATATAATGCAATGGACCTAAGTTGCATTTTCAGTATATTTGTGAAGTTTGGGCCCTAAGATTCTATTGGGGAACCTAGAGTCCAATCAAGTTTAGAACCTAAAGTATTTTTAGAATTTATGATCTTGAATTGTGATTTTCCAATTAGGTGAAAATTCTTAGGTTCTTTAAGGCTTTCAAATTCCAAAGAGTTCCAAATTCAAACAAAATAACTAAACATGCAATTAACGATTTGATAATGGGAGAAGGGATAGAAAGAGGGATGGAAGAGATGAAGAAGAGTGTGAGGAAACCGGAAGGATGGAGAAAGGTACTCAAAAGACAGGTTCATGAGATATGGCCAATTGGATGCACCCTGCTTAAAGATAGAGGTGCAACTCAGATTGGAAACTAAAGGGTGCAACTCGGGTCGAGATTATAGGAGCGCTACTTGGATTGGCAAAACAGGGTATGATTCGGGTGAGTCATGGAATGCAACTTGGTTTGGCTTTAGGGATATGGCTCGATTTAAGGAGTTGAGGTATGATTCAATTGGGCCGAGGGTCTAAATTAGCTAGGGAAAGGGTGCAACTCAGTTTTGGTTGGGTTGTGCAACTTGGCCAATGCACACGGTGCAATAGAGTGAAACTTCTTTGAGTTTGGGGGGTGAAATCCAAATTGGTACTTGGATGTGTTTGATGACCATATTACATGGATGGATGTGTAAGCCCATGTGCACAATACATGGGCTTAAGCTTCAGGCTCTAACGATGCACAGTGTATGGTTATATGGAAATGTATGCATGTATACATGATAGGACCAATTCATCACATATACAGTGCATGTTGGTTTGATTACACACACTGTGTATATCTTATATTCATGCACAATAGGTTGTCAGTCCAGATGCATGTACACAGTACATAATTTTAATGTATGGGCCTTGGGGAAGGTTAGGTTAGGATGTTGCGGCTAGGCGGATGAGGCCCGGGTTAGCTCGGATAAACTCGGGTTGGACCCGAGTTGGCTTGGGCTAGCTCGGGTTAGTGCGGGCTGAACCGGGTTGGGTTGGATACGGGCTGACTCGGGTTTGACAGGGTTGCAGGTTTTGGGTGTGGGTCTAGGTCCAGGTTGTGGCTTTGGTGTGCGGATTAGGGGTATGACTTAAGGGCACGACTTAGGGGTGCTGGTTAGGGGACTGGATTTCCTATGGATTGCGATAGAGTTAGGTTCTCGGATAAGATGGCCATGGGGAAACGATGGGGATATGGCCCATGGATGAGGCCGGGTGATCATACCATGGATATGTTGGCTATAGGATGGTAGGGTCGGTTGGTACTGTGGGGTGAGGTGGAGTGGAATAAAATGGAATAGTATGATATGGGGGCTGATGGAGATATGGGGTCTGGTGATGTGTAGAAGATGGATAGAGGATGATGTATATGGGCTATTAGATATATGCTATGGGCTGATACTTATGGGTTTTGGTGATGATCGATGGCTATGAGTAAATAGCGTATATGCTATGGAATTAATGGATGTGGATGGGTACTGTACTATGATATTATATGGGGACACATGTGCCATGAGATTTTATGTAGGGATATGGGTGATGTGAGATTATATGAGCATGGGCATGGATGATATGGGATATTTGGGTAAAAGGGGTGTAGGTTATATGAGATTATATGGGGACATGGGTGCTGATGAGGG
This sequence comes from Tasmannia lanceolata, assembly GCF_043159265.1. Lineage (NCBI taxonomy): Eukaryota > Viridiplantae > Streptophyta > Magnoliopsida > Canellales > Winteraceae > Tasmannia > Tasmannia lanceolata. The sequence goes on along the minus strand of NW_027518697.1, from coordinate 17,746,692 downwards.
TTAATTGGATATGGGGGTTGATTTTATGACATACGGCTTGCATATGATGCAACTTAAGTGGGGTCTGCTGGGTTGGAACATGCATAGGTGCTGATGGGAATGGATGTGCTAATGGGCATGGGGATATACCATGTCGGGTGAGGCCAAACGAGCCATGTGTATGACTTTTAGGCCAAGTAGGCCAATGGGTGGATTGGGTAGCAGGTCATGTCTTGAGAGTATAGGTATGTGAAAATGGATCGGATGTCAGTTGGGATTTAATGGGCTAGAGTGTGGCCAAAGGTCACTGCATTATTAGGTTGGGATTTTCTTAGGTGTAGGCTGATGGATGTGTGGCCCATGAAGTATAAGGTTTAAAAGGATTGCATGGATGAGATGACAAGCATGATATGGTTCAAGTACTAGTTGGTTTGGATTTGCAAAGTAATCTGAACATGGATCTTAACATGCAAGTTGGAATAATTTTAAATTTTATTACGAAACTAGAATGATGCAAACATGGATCCAAGGAATATCTCATTCTAGCATGATGAATAAAACGAAGACCTACCTTTTCCGCGTTGGTTGAAGTTGATCCACTATCAGACGCTTCCTCGCTTTTACGTGTACTCCAATTTTATGGTGGAAAACCTGACCGCTTTTAATGTAGAGATGAGAGAAACCCGATATACCGTTGGAGAGAGAGATTCCAATGTCGGTTCAGATCTGATGGAATGAGGAGAGGGTTGCACGATTATTTTTAAGACAATGAGAGGGCAAGTGGCGGATTGGGATGAGATGTGGATTTTGGTGACATTAAGGGAAAGACTAAGATGAGGCTTGGCTTGCACTAAAAGGGGGTCCTCTAGCACTAGAGGCAAAGGCTAGTGGCTGAAGAAGGGGGAGAGCGAGACATAACTTTTGGAGAGACGGGGAGAGGGCTGCTGTCTTTTTTCTTTTTTTTCTTGGAGTCTTCACGGTTGTATTTATAGAGTTGGGCGGAGAAGAATTGCCAAGATTAGTGAGTGAGAAGAGGGAGAGTCGCCAACTATATGGAAGAGAATAATTTGCTTTCTTAAAAGAGTTGTGCAATATTTCCACCAAAGAAATTGCCAAATCCGTTGGTATCCAAGGTTACCAAAATCCAACAAATTCTACCAATGGAATTGCCAAATCCATTGGTATCCGTTGTGGCCCAAGATATGGATGAAAGAGAGCAGCTTTCATAGTTAAAAAGAAAGTTCCTAAATTTGTGTGGAAGATGGAGAACCAGATCTTTTAATGAAGAAAGAAAGAGTGCCGTCTTCCCCCCCCCCCCCCCCCCCCCCCCCCCCGTTGCCAATTTCTCTCATAAGGATAAAAGAAGGTTTGCATGTGATTGCCAAAATAGGGAGAATAAAAGTTGGATAAAATCTAACACATGATCCTCCTTTCCAGCAGTGACCGAACATGTGCTCTTTTATAAAATCTTTGATTAATCCTTCCTTATATAGAACTCAAGTAAGACAAGGGATCCCATAGGATTTCATTTACCTTTATCTCAAGATGAGACCAAAGCTGGGCCCACTCATGATCATCGGATGTAGTCAGTAATTCAAGTCCCCTTCTTTCCTTGCATTTCTTATAAGAAAACAATAATTCAATTCAATTTATCTTTGTCCTTCGAATCCCAAAATTAGAGTTCTGGCATGCTGGGCGCATGGTGTAGACCCAAAAAAAATCAGAGTGTTGGCATGTTGGGTCTACACCTAGAAAAAGATTTCATTCGATTTAATCATTGGAATAGTACTCTATCAAAAAAAGCCTTAAAGCATTAAAGGGCCCCACCTACTATGACCAAATGTTTGAAAATAATGTGATGGGCCCACCACATGTTGGCACACACATAGCCCCCCCCCCCCCCCTATGGAAATCAGTTTTCGTAGGTGGGTCCTTTAAGTCAAAATTCTATAAAAAATGACTCACTCTCTGGCCTATTTACCATAGTGGGTCCTCTCTATTTGACCGAATGAAAATTGATTTTTTTTTAACACTTTGCCGGCATGCTTATTTGGTAAAAATTCATGAATTGAAAATATGGTGGGCCCCACTCAAGCTTGACCGAAAACTCATCTCTTTGGCACTTGAAGTTTCAATGGAAAAGCCCCTTTTAAAATTGATGGAGAAGATGGAAAATGATGGAAACCGACGAAAAGTAATGCAAATGGCGGGAAAACACAGGAAATGGACTCCAAGACAGGGAAAACCAATGAGATCATTTGTTGGCTAAAGTGGAGCAAAATGGGGATGTCTGCAATAGGTTGCCTTGTGTGCCTATCATAGCTATCATGGTATTGTTGACCAGACAACCCGTGTAAATACCCCTCAGAGTAATAGAGTTGCATAAAGAAAAAAATGGCACCTGTTGGAGGTATCAAGATCCTTGATGTTAACTATGCAAGTTCTGAATCCATATTGGGGAGATGAATTTATTATCGTCGCCAACTTAATTAATTAGATTCCATCTTGGATGTTGGGATAAAAAGCCCCTTTGTAAGTTTTATTAGTTGTTTTCTCGCTGTTCTCCTTGTCATCTCAAGTGTTTGGTTGTGTCTGTTTTGTTCACATTCAGGAGAGATTTAAAGAAAAACTTGATCCCAAGGCCTCGAAGTGATTATTCTTGGGATACTCAACGACACAAAAGGGATACATATATTATCATCCTCCAAATAAGAAGTTTGTGAGCATGGATGTGACAACTTTGGATCCATAACCTATTTTTCTAGTCTAAAGACTCATCTTCAGTGGGGAGAGTGGAAGTTGAAGTGAAGAGTTGTCTTCTTTGTCTTCTCTACCTCAATTAGTACCTCAGTTTGATTCTGTGGTGCGATGGTGCGGCAGGAGGAATCAAGGAATAAAGGAGGTCAAGCAGACAAAAGAAATTATAGGTCTGTTCCAGAAGGCAGAAAGACAAAACCACTACCTCTTCTCCCTTCCAGTTGAACTCTTCAAGTTAAGTAATGAGTTAATGTCGATAATTCGGATCTCCCTATTCAGATCTTCCTATTAAATAGTGCAATTTTACTTATTTTCATGCTCATTTCACCCAAGCCATGATGAAAATCTGAAACCGATGTGCCAGGGAACTAATGTAACATAGGATTGAATGGGACGAAACTTGGTTAATTGTAATTTGAAAAACTTCCTGTTTTACATCATTTGTTGAAAAAATTTCTGCAGCATTTGTCTTGTGAAGAAATACTAAACAATGCTTTAAATTAGCTTCTGATATTTACTTTCACAGTATCAATTCCTTCTAGAAAAACTTTTCTTGATGCTAACAACATTTTCATTCAGTGGGAAATAAAGGAACCTTCCTGTTTCATGAAGAACCATACATTCCTTGTTATTCGCTTGACATCTGGGTAAGTTTTCGTCATATTATTCTGCTCAACCATGAATATGTCAGCCTATGTATAATCATTTTTTTGTTATTCCATCAACCATATAACTTTTATTTTAAATGCAACATTTGTAACAATAATGCTTAATTTCAATTTCCTATGAGACACTTGATGATGGAAACCAGTGTTTAAAAACTCCTTGACTCGACAAGGAACTCACCCAAGTTGACTCCTTTTTACCTTGGCCGCGTTCCGCGTTGCACCACATCTGCATTCCTCGTTTTGCCCTACAGAGTCAATAAACTCCTTTGACTCTCCTACGTTATGACCGCGTCAACCACATTCTTGGCCACATCCGCACCGAGTCGACAAGGATTTTCCTTGGCAGCATTCCGCGTCACATCCGCATTTTTAAACACCGGGTGGAACAATTAGATCCCAGGTACACGTAATCTAGATATTGAAAGATTATCTGTTAAAAAATTGAAATTACCCTGCATAAATGTCTCTAGAAAGCTTCCAAACCTGCCCATCTAAGTTAGGCCAGTTCATAGAGGCACTATGAACGCGTACAAATGCATGTAAGAAGCCCATTTCAGAATAATTGAGCACCTAGGTGTGATCATAATGGTACCAATGAAAATATCGTAGACACAAAGTTTATCTTCCTCTAATCAATTGAAATCACCTAACCACTTTATTTTCACATTCTTTATACCCGCATGTGTAGTGACACAGCATAAGTGGTTCAAATAGAATATGTACATTTTCTCATTTGAAATCTTATTAATGTTTGGCAAACTCAATTTTATTTATTGACTATTGCAGGATCATTTTCCAATTCTGGTGTAGCTATAACACATTTCCCCTATATGTTATTATCACACAGGTTTGGCTTAAACTCTTGGGACTGAATGTTGCATATTTTATGCTTTTAAGCTTGTGTTAATTATATTACATGATTTCCCTTTGGAACATATAAATTGTATTTGTTACTTGGTTTGTTACTTGTGATCAAATTAAAAGTCAAACTAATCCTTGTGAGGAAATGAGTTCTTAAGGGCGTTGAGCCTCTAGCTCAGTTGATATGAGGCTTTGTTCCTCAATCAAGAGGACGGAGGTTCAATCCCAGCTTACCTACCAAAAATGAATTCTTTACAACCTAGTACTGGCATCTCTAGTTCTATAGTGTTTTCATGTATGCCCAATGGTATTTCTATTAGATGACCCATCTTTATCCTTCTCTCTGGAAGAGAATTATTACAGATTTCCCAACCCCTCAGTGGTATGCTTGATGCTTGGTAAAAAGTTTCATTCCATGGAGCATTTTTAGAAGTTTCAACCTCTTGAAGGAAGATTATTACATTGTTTGGAATGCAACTTCCACTTGCTAGATGTTAGAATTGTCTATTAAGTAATTAGTGTGGTGGTCCCAGTCTACTTAAATATTATTAGATAAGGGTATACTTATAAATATCATAATTTAATAATGTAAATGGTGATGGTCCACCATGGGACGTCACAATATATTTTTCATTATTCATAATTTCTCTTCCTCTCCTTTCCTGTCCTCTTCTCTTCTCTTTCCTCTAGCCCCATATTCCAGCATGGCGTCAGCACTAATCGACTAATTTGTATTCTTGAGTTCCTTTTTCTTTCTTATATATTCTCATCGATCTCTTTTGTTCTTTTCCTTTTCTTGTTTGTCCCTAATAAAACCATAGAGGACTGATCGAGCCCACCTAGTCCTCATTATTTTCTTCACATATCTGCAGCCAGTGTTTGCAGCACTATCATGTGCACCCCATTTGGATAGTTTTGGTATGAAATATATAATAGTATCTACCGGGCTTCCTTTCGTAAGAAAATTACATAAAAATCCGAGATCAATATGACAAATACTCTCAAGTTTGTCAATTCACCGAAACAATGGTTTTGACATACCAACCAAATATTATATTATAATATTAGTTTTTATATAAAAAAGTTACGATTTGGGCCTTTTATGTGTTGATCTATTGCAATTATTTACTTTTGTCTTATTCTATGGATATTGTACTTTCCATCATTTATGACATGAAGATGTGAAGCACTTACAATCATCGTAAAAACATGGTCCTGCCATTATTGAAATAGTATAGAATAATTTGATGGCATTCATTTCGAACTCATAATTGTTGGATTGGGTAGGCCAAGCACTTGTTGTGATTGGGTTGAGCCATTTTTGCGTATGTTTCTGGCCTAGTCTCTTAGCTCTTGGGTTGGGTTGGAGTTTGGGCAAATCCCTACCAGACCAATCTGCCCACTTTGCAGTTTCCACCCCTATCTGGAAACAATGGTTTTGACATACCAACCAAATATTATATTGTAATATTAATTTCTATATAAAAAAATTATGATTTGGGCCTTTTATGTGTTGATCTATTGCAATTATTTAATTATGTCTTATTCTATGGATATTGTACTTTCCATCATTTATGACATGAAGATGTGAAGCACTTACAATCATCGTAAAAACATGGTCGTGCCAGTATTGAAATAGTATAGAATAATTTGATGGCATTCATTTCAAACTCATAATTGTTGGATTGGGTAGGCCAAGCACCGGTTGTATTTGGGTTGAGCTATTTTTGCATATGTTTCTAGCCTAGTCTCTTAGCTCTTCGGTTGGGTTGAAGTTTGGGCAAATCCCTACCAAACCAAATTGCCCACTTTCCAGTTTCCACCCCTATCTGGTGCTAATCCAGGGCCGAAGACATTGGCGAAGTGTTCAAATAAATTAGAGGGAAAGTCAACTTAGTTCTTTTTCAGGCCCTATTGGAAATCAAATACTCAAATGGGGTCAAGGTTTGAGCAGTCTTGGAGGGTTAAGGCATTCCTTTAATATTTTATTAGGTCAATTTTTATTTTTTATTTCGAAGAGATGTCAAATAGATCAACAAGAAGTTAACTTCCAAGGGCTCAGAGGTTGCCAATTATACAGGATCTCTATAGCAGCAAAGACCCACCGCCAAAAACATCCGCCGATCTACCACCGGCGAACAGACGGAAATACCCAAGATCTTGCACTACAAGATGGAGAAAATATATGCCAACAAACCACAACCATGAAAGGAGAAAATCACAAGCAACCACAAGAAGACAAGAATATACGTGGTTCACCACAATGGGCTAGTCCATGGAAAAAGCAACACTCAATCCACTATTTAGAACCAAAATAGTACAATGTTACCTCCACCGGTAAAATACTAAAATCCACTGATAAAACCCTTCTCTCCAACCTTCTATGTAGCCACAAATAACCTCCAAGTCTCTACACCGAGTAGATGGAAAAACCCTTCTTCGAGAAGTAGTTGGAAAATCCTCTAACACAATGCTTGTGCTACAATAGAGAAAATCCAATGGAGAAGAAGATGGAATAAGAAAAATGCACCTTGACTAAACAAGAAGAGGAGGAGAAACCCTTTTTGCTTTACTACAAAAAGCCTTCTAAGAGCCCAAGAGAAAAACCCTCTTCTTGCCCTAAATTTCTCCTCAACCTTGAGTAGAAGAACCTTGCTTTTGCTCCACCACAAAAGCCCTCTTAAAGCCCCAAAGAGAAAACCCCTCTTTCCTTGCCCTAACTTTCTCCTCAAGAAAAACCTTGCTTTTGCTCCACCACAAAACCCTCTTAGGGCTCCCAAGAGAAAACCCTCTTGCCTTGCCCTAGCCTTTTCTCCTCTCCTCCCTACGTTTTCCCTTCATCTTCAAAGTTCAAACCCTCTCTTTCATATAATAACCCTATATAGAGAGAGAAAACACATGTCACTAAAAGGGCCAAGTGTGACCCACTGTAAGAATTAAATAGAACTGGTGATTTTGTATCACCAACTCAACAATCTCCACCTTGATGCATAATCACTGGCATGTCGAGCCTTCCTTCTTGAAGCCAAGAGAAGTTGTAACTCCAAACTAACTTCTCTCCTTGAACCAACTTTGACCAATCAGATCCTCCCGTCTTCTCATAAAAAAACTCCACCTTAAATGTGTGACTAGTCATTTTCTCAAACTTTGCTTCTCACAAACACCTTGCGTGCAAAACTTGGACGCTCTGTTACCACTTGTTGCGGCAAGACCCGCCTCTAGAAATCCGACACCGGAAACTACTCGAACCAAATAATACCAAATAGCCTCCGATAACCCACGAAATTAGCCCAAACAAGTGTGTGCAACAAATCAAGAATGTTGTGAAATAAATAAAGAAAACAAGAAATCAAGAGACAAGAGATTTATGTGGTTCGGCACTTGGCCTACTCCACGGGCAATCCAGCAAGTAGAAATTCACTATTAACAATGGGAAATTACAACGAGGGTGAAAAACCCTTACCTCTCCGACAATGGTGAAAACCCCACCAACACCGTCTTCTTGCAACCCAAGCAAAAAACTCAACTCTTTCTTAAAATATTTTCACAACCCCAAAAGCACCATAAAAGAACCCAGCAACCTTGGATCAAAGCCCTTGCAAGAGAGGAAGAAGTAAAAATGTAGAGAGGAGAGGAGAAAAGGCTAGGGCACAAGAGAGGTTTCCTCTTGGGGCTCTAGGAGGGCTTTTGTGGTGGAACAAAAACAAGGTTCTTCTACTCAAGGTTGAGGAGAAAGCTAGGGCAAGGGCTCTAGGAGGGCTTTTGTGGTGAAGCAAAAGCAAGGTTCTACTACTCAAGGTTGAGAAGAAAGGTTAGGGCAAAAGGAGGGGTGTGAATCCTAGCACAATGGAGGCTTTAATAACCGAATATGGAGAACTTAATTCATTTGAAGAGGCCATTTAAGGTGATGAATCTCCTTGTTGGAAGGAAGCCATGGGTGAAGCAATGAATGCTCTTTACAAGAACCAGACATGGGATTTGGTGGAGTTACTAATGGGCCAAAAAGGGGTTGGGTGCAGGTGGGTTTACAAAATCAAGAAAGGGGTTGATGGAAAAATCGAAAGGTATCGAGCTAGGTTAGTTGCCAAGGGATTTGCACAAAAGGAAGGTATTAACTTTCTTGAGGTTTTTGCACCAGTTATCAAGATGGTAACCATTTGGTTTATACTTGCACTTGTTGCCATACATGATTTAGAACTTGAGCAGATGATGTCAAGACAACATTTTTGCATGGGGATCTTGAGGAAAACGTGTACATGAAGCAACCTCAAGGGTATATTGAACAAGGCAAGGAGAAGCTTGTATGTAAACTCAAGAAGTCCTTATATGGGCTTAAGCAAAGCATCAAGGCAATGGTACAAGAAGTTTGCTTCTTTGATGATGACTCTTGGGTACCGGAGAAGCGAGTATGATCATTGTCTCTACTTGAAGTTCTTTGAAGATGGCACTTTCTTGATGTTGGTCTTGTCAGTGGATGACATGCTTTTGGCGGGCAAGGATAAAGCAAAGATTAAAGAGCTCAAGGCATAATTGAGCAATTCATTTGAGATGAAAGATCTCAGACCGGCAACTCAAATCCTTGGAATGGAGATTAAAAGGGATCAAAAGAATGGAACTCTATTGCCTTCACAAAAGATGCTTGTAGAAAGGGTTCTTGAAAGGTTAGGGGGTAAAGATACCATTAGCGGCTCATTTCAAGTTATGTTCCGATCAGTGCCCAAAATCAGACGAGGAAGTGAAGAAAATGGATTGAGTCTCATATGCTAGTCTTATTGGGAGCTTGGTGTTTGCCATCGTATGCACTAGGCCGGACATTGCTTATGCGGTTGGAATTTTAAGCCGGTTTATGGCTAATCTGGGTAAAGCACATTGGGAGGCCGCCAAATGGGTGCTTCGCTACTTAAGAGGCACTAATGATTATGCTATCACATATGGAAAGGTTTCGAAGCCGCTGCATGGTTTTGTTGATGCAAGTTATGCTAATGATATGGACAAAGGAAGATCAACTAAGGAAGATCAACTACTGCTTATGTATTCCGGTTTGGGAATGGCCCTATCAGTTGGATGTCAAAGCTGCAATCAAATGTTGCATTGTCTACTACTGAAGCTGAGTACATGGCTTTGACGGAAGCTTGCAAAGCGGTGTAGCTTCAAGGTTTGATGGGTGAATTCGGTATGATCACTCAACCCATGGAGTAGTTGTGTGACAATATGGGTGCTATTTGCTTAGCCAAGAATTCGGTGTTCCATAAGAGAACAGAGCATATTGCGGTTCGATATCACTATGCCCGTGAAATTGTTGAAGAAGGCAAGGTACTTGTTTCAAAAGTAGGAACAAAGGAGAACCTAGCGGACATGTTAAAAAAGACGATCCTGGGAGAGAAGTTGGAGTGGAGGTTACTTCTCTCGGTATTATGCCAAGGTGAGTTTGGTGATTTGGCAATGGCAAGTGGTGATTTTCTATCAAGATGGAGATTGTTGGATTAGTGATATAAAATCACTTGGGAATTACTTCTTTAAGTGGGGGCATTCTTGAAATATGGTTTATAAGCCCACTAAAGAGCGGTTTATCTTTAGTCAGGGATTTCATTCTAGTGGGGTGAGGTTAATAACTTTTCTCTACAAGAAAAGGGTTTTTTTTTTCTCGCCAAGGGTTTCCTCTTCTTCTTTTCTTGCAAGGGGCTTTGATCCAAGGTTGTTGGGTTCTTTTATGGTGTTTTTGGGGTTTTGAAAATATTGTAAGAGGGAGATGGGTTTTATTCTTGGGTTGCAAGAAGAGGGTGTTGGTGGGGTTATCACCATTGCTAGAGAGGTAAGGGTTTTTCACCCTCGTAATTTCCCATTGTTCATAGTGAATTTCTACTTGCCGGATTGCCCGTGGAGTAGGTCAAGTGCCGAACCACGTAAATCTCTTATCTTTTGATTCATTGTTTTCTTTCTTTATTTCACAGCACTCTTGATTTGTTGAACACACTCGTTTGGGCTAATTCCGTGGGTTATCAGAGGCTATTTGGTGTTGTTTTGTTCGAGTAGTTTCCGGTACCGGATTTCAAGCGGCGGGGTCTTGCTGCAACAATCTCCATGTACATGTGTTGTGCTGGCAGTGCTTCATTCTCCCATGAATGTATGCACACCGTCAAGCCACACAAATCTTGTGTTTTCTTACTTTGTGTGTTTGTGTTTCTTGCATCTCATCTTGTCGTTGGGTGCACATCAAGTTTGATCTTGTTTTGAGAGATTACAGATCTATTGATTTTCACCAACACGCCAGACTTCACTAATTTATCCGCTAGATCTTTGGCTCTTCTAGGAATACAAGAGGAGTGAGGCATTCCACCACAAAGGTTCACCTTCTCATCAATAGAAGGTGCTATTCTCCATAGAACAATGCTTCTATCATCAGCCTAGGATATCATGTTGGTAGAGCCCCCTTCAATATTGATAGTTCCTTTCCTTGTAAAAATCTTCAAACAAGCAAGGTCCTTATCTCCGCTTTGATAGAGTTGGTCCTTTCAATCGGCCCTGAGAATGATCAAACAATATTCCCATTGTCATCTCTATAGACACCCGCTGGACCCAGATTTCCAATGGGACAGCCATCAAGATGTTTTATGACATTTGCTGGCAGATGTCGCCAAGAAGCAACAATTCTTCCTATGGATTATTTGTAAGGAAACTCTCGTAATAACCCATGTCCATTGAGATTAGCATGCCTTACGAAATTTTGATTTTATCTAGTAGGGTAGAGGTATCCTTCAGTCAAATTTTGCGATGGGCCTAGCCACACCCTCTCTAGACCATTTTTTTATGAAACAAGTTCTGCAACTATTGTGATCATGCTTTTCGACGTTTTCGTTATTAATTAATTTTTTTTACACAGAGAGAATCAATCTCAAATGATAACATCACCAACCTTGCCTCTCGCCAATAACCTAGAATGTGAAGTTTGCACTACCGGATTGTCTGTCAAATTGCCACAAGAAGTTCAAGAACCTCATATATATTTTTAAGTTCTTATTTGTTTGTTACTGTTTAAATTTTCAAAAGAATATTTATGCAGCTCAATAATGGCTTAAACTTTGTTATGTAGTTATGTGCTCCTTACAAAACAATCCTTGTTTTACAAATGTAGATGGGATCAAGGTTTAAGAAAGCCTTAATTTCTAAGGCTATCAGAGAATCACTTCATGGGTGGCATAAGAGAGTAAAGATGAAGTCAAGGCAAGATCGTTCAGTTGCCAGTCTTGCGACCACAACATCAACTACCTCTTTGGATTCGATGGCGGACGAGATAGACGAAACCATCAATGCTTCTCTAAGAAGCACTTTGAGTGCTGAAAGGATATCAAGCTTGGAAGAGACAATGTTGGTGGGACCAGATGAGGTTTATGAACAACCTCAAAGTGATGAGCCTTTGCAGTTTTCAAACTGTTCTAATCCTGTCTTTGATAATTATAGTGATGATGATGATGATGATGATGATGATGATGATGATGATGATGGTGTTGGTGGTGGACAAGATGTATCAGGTCTTTTCTTGCCTTTGGGAGGTACTTAGTATTTTGTTTGGAAGAAAAGCAGACCTTTTTTCACAAAAATTATGAAAATATATGCTCTCTATGAAGATGAAACATCTTTGAGTTATGTTGATGCCACTAATTTTATGATTATATTGGAAAGGAAGAAGAGAAAGTTAGAGAGAGAGAGAGATTTTATATGATGTGTGGCCGTGTGGGCGCATATTTCCACATAAATATACCAGCAAGAAAAATGCATTGAGGCCCACCTATCTGGATAATCATAGTCATTCATTTCTCCAGCCATGGGGAATCTGTAGATGGAATCCATTGTCCACGGACCCAAAGATCGAAAATTCCTTGCAGCATTTCCAGAGCCGGAACATTTCACACATTGCCCCTTATACCATGGTCCCTATAAAATCTCCCAGCTATGATATCTTTCTTAATGATTATTCTTCGAAGTATGAAAAGGAGCCACCAGGCCAACCTACCCAACCCGTACTGTAATTTTTTATAGTCATGGGTCTGTTTGGATTTTACTCAAAATTTCTTGGATTTTTTTTCTTTGAAAAAAATTCAATCAAAAAGGAATTCCAGTTTTGGGAAATGATATATACGCCCCTTTCATTACTTGGGACACCCAGCTACAGCGTATCTATGACTGGAAAGGGGCTGCTGTGGGTGTCTCATTCACAGTCCATTTCAAATTGGACCATCCATGGTTAAAATTCTTAGAAGAGGGCGAGCCAGTGGTCGAACATTAGCAGCAACTTCGAGTGTGAGCCCAAACGGCTGCACAAAAATAGGAATACTTAAAAAAAATGCACATGGCTTATTTTTACTAAAACAAGCTTGAAATAATAATCAAAGTTATAAAAAATAGATGGTATTTTCGTAGAGGGAGAAGATTTTTTCACCCCACTGTAGGATTATGCGCCCCCTGTTTGACGTGAATGTGGCCAAAATGTTACGCTGTTTGACGCCAAAATCACATTACAAGGGGGGCGGGTCAAACAGGCCGGGTAAAAAATGACCCGGAAATTTATTGGTCCCTAATTGGTTGACCCAGACCCCACCTGGACAGGGCAGGTGGACCCGCAGGTCACACGTTTTTTAATGAATTTTTGTTGTTTTTTTTAAGATTTTTTTCTACTTCGCGCAAATCCTTTACATGTGATGATAGCCATTTATGTTGACTTTTTGGCAGATTTGTCTTATTCATTCATGTGTTGGTCATGCAAAGGATGGGCTGAAGTAGCTTTCTTTGTAAAAAGGTGGGTGAAGTAGCTTTCTGAAAAAACTACGAGAAAAAATGTATGAAAATCTAAAAACTACGGGAAAAATGGTTATTTCACTTCTCTACTACGGGCACCCGAGGATCTTGGGTGGATCCGCGGTCATTTTCAAACCTGGTTACAAATGAGTGACCCGGACTGGGAAAATACGGGCGGGTCCGGGTCACTTCTTATAGGTCTAGTAAAATGTCTAACTTGTTTAAGGACGGATTTGGTGTCGCCCAATAGTATCCCCCCTACTTTAGTTATTTCCTAGAACAGTAAGGGTCTTTTCGTAACTCAATCTCCTTTCTCCAAAATAAATCAAACTCATTCTCCTCTCTCCCTAAATTTCTTCCGTGCTTTTCCAATTCCCTTTCTTCTCGATTCTTCGTCTGCACTCCAACGCTCCCACCATGGTTCTCGAGGTCTGCAATCAAACCCTTTCTCTTCTATTTCATTCACCTGATTTTTAGCCGATTCAATCTCTCTCACTCTTTCAATTTTTACTAAAAACAATCTCTTTTATTGTTTTTTTCATCAGGCTACCATGATCTGTATCGATAATTCAGAATGGATGAGGAACGGAGATTACTCCCCCACGCGATTACAAGCCCAAGCCGACGCCGTCAATCTCATATGCGGAGCTAAAACACAGGCAATCAATCAATCAATCTTCAATTTTTAGGTTTTTTCAATCGTGTTTCTTTTAGGTTTTAGGGTTTCTTTTTTGTACATTGTGTTTTAGGGTTTAGGGTTTTTTGGGTGCAATTTAGGGTTTCCAATTTAGGGCTTGCTTCTGAATCTTGGAGTTAGGGTTTTTCGATCGAGTTGCTTTTGTTGGGATTCTTTTTGTCCGTTGTCTTTTAGGTTTTAGGGTTTGGATGCAGTTTAGGGTTTTCTTCTGATGCAAAATTGGGAATATGTTGGATTTTGTACAGTCTAATCCGGAGAATACAGTCGGCGTGCTAACGATGGCAGGGAAAGGCGTTCGTGTTTTAGTCACTCCCACGAGCGATCTCGGCAAGATCCTTGCGTGTATGCACGGTGAGTTTTTTTTTCGTTCTATCATTATTATTACTCTTTTTTGTTGTTTGATTTTCATGTGTTGGAGCTTATCTCATTTGATGCTCGGTTACTGCTAACTTTAGTTGCGTTGATTTTAATTTCTTGTACTGTACAGTTTTTTCTGAGAACATTACAATGTAAGGGAATAGTTCTGGAGATTCTATTTAGGTATTTGGTTCTATGGGATCTTCTATTTTGAAATATTAGATTTTTATGATATACACGTATTTTTTCTTCATCATCTTGCATTCTACTTTTTTTATTTGGTGTCAAGAGGGCAGATCGAAAATAGATTTGACTATATACCTGCCTAGTTGCTTCTCCTTGTGCAAGTTGGATAGGAGAAACCGAAAAATGATAGCAGTTAACGGGCATACACTTGCGTGAACAACATATTCATTGTGTGAATTGGGCCAATTTTGTTAGTCATAAAGTGGTGGGACCCCACAATGTTAAGGCCTAGAAGTGTTAAGATATACAGCTGACTGATTTCTGCAAGTGTCATTGGCGAACTTCAAATTTCTCTACAACTGGATCAGTTATGTTTATCTGAATAGGCTTTGCTTCATTTTGGCATCTGGACACTCAATGGTTGTTCTTAAACAGAACTACAGAAGTAGGAATTGGATGATCTAAACTACGGGATAGATATTGTCTTTTACATCTTGCAACCTCCAAATGGACCTGAAGGCTTGGATGATGTCCCTCTTTGAAGCTATGTTTTTTTTTTTTAATGGTTAAAATTTCATTAAAAAGGAGGACCGAGAAGGTCAGAATACAATAGCAAAGGAAGAATAAGAGAGAAACAAAGGAATAATACAACGAGACAAGAAAGAAATAAGCAAACCGCGATGTCAGGGAGGAAGAAAGTCAAATTGCTTAAGATCTTTTAAGAGAACCCCTTCCCTAGTCAACCTATCTGTCCACCCCCACCCTATTAGCTGACCCCCTGATGTGACAGAAGGAGATTGAGGAGTTACCCAACACTTCCTTTATCTCCTCAAAAAAGTATGTAAATCTCCAGGGGAAAGCATGACATCCACTCAACCATCGGATGACATTCAAAGAGTCACCCTCAATCAATCTTTTATCCAACTCTTCACCACCCAAAAGTTTTATTCCTTGATGGACTGCTCGAACCTCGGCCTCATTTGGGTCCGCCACTCCAATTGGACCTGCAAAGGCCCACCTCACAGAGCCTCAATCATCTCTAAGAACACCCTCAATGCCATCCTGACCCGGGTTGCTAACACTGGAACCGTCAAAGTTTAGCTTTAAGAACCCAGGCGTGGAGGCTCCACTCTTGCACTACTGAAGATCTTTGTTCCGAACTAAAACATACCACCCTCCAACCGTACCACAGATTGAATGCCGAGACAAATCTAAACAAAGGGATAGATTTAGCCCAAGAGATAGAGAGGGCAATAGCCTCGATGAGAAATTGAGAATACCATGGAAATTCCGAACCGCTGTAGGATACCGCTCCAAATCTCTCTAGCAACATGACAATGAATGAATAAATGGTTTACCGACTCATCCGCTCGAATGCACAGAACACAATGATAAACGAGCAACGTCTTTCTCTCCCTTAGGAAATCCACTGTTTGAATCCGTGGGTGAAGGGCGGTCCAACCAAAGATTCGTACCCTTGGGGGAGCTTGGAAAGTCCAAACCTTTGCAAGACCGGAGGCAATAGGGCACGTCACAGCCACACAAGGTGGTTGTAAAAAGATTTGACGGAAAATTCCCCAGAATTCAAACTTTAGGAGACGAGGTTGCTGGATGTAGAAGTAGAGAGTCTGAGTTTCCCATCCAGGAGGAGGATAGAAGTGGAGTGCTTGAGCTTTCTAACCAGGAGGATGGAAGATCGATTCCAGTGGGGTTGGAAGTTGAAGATAGACACAGAGTCGAGTCCTCGCCCCTCGCCCCTCCCCCGGATCCCTTGGACAAAAGTATTTTCTCTGTGGTCCATTCCAGAGGCCAAGAGAGGTGTATGGGGTAAGATCAAGTGTAATTGGTTAGGGAATTTTCTAGAGATGAAAGCTTGGTTGAAGATTAGTGCAGCAATAGAAGAACGTCTGGAATTGTATCAACTGAGAGACAGGGAAGTTCTGGTTGTACCCCCATAACTGTAAATCTGGAGGTGGTGAAAAGAAGTTGGATTGGTTCTCCTCTCTCCCCCTTCGATGAAATGCAGCTATGGTTCCCTAAATTTTCTGACTCGACACCTGCAACATGGTGGGAAATTCGTGGAGTCCCTCCACATGCTTGGTGTGAGAGGAACTTCAGAATGGTGAGGAGTAGGATTGAAAAAGTCTTAGCCACGGACAATTCTTGTAGAGCTGGTAATGGCTACGACTCATGCTTTATTCTTCTTCAAATCTCATAATCGGCTCCCGAAGAAGTTAACATTCCCGTGCTTGTGGATGAAATATGCTATTGGATCCTCGCTAAGAACATCTCTTTGAACCTATGTTATTTCTAGAAAATGGCAAGTTTTTTGGTGCAAACCTAAAGGTTCGCAGATGACTCAGGAGAACTTATAGGAGCTATATCGGCCAATCTTGTTGTGATTTGGTCTCGTCTTTCCACCATATAATTATTTATCTAGATTTTATTTTTATGGATGACTTTATATGTTGGCATATTAGTATTTTTGAGCCTAGATGTGGGGATGTCCTCACCATGTAGTGCCCACGTCACTCACACACCACCTCACCACTACGCATTTTCATTGACCATGATTTCCATTTTGACCTGTAGCCTTCTTGTAGGGTGTCAAATCTTATCCATTTGTCTTATTTTGGTGTCATTAGAAAGGTTTTTCAATTACCTATCTAACGAACCCAAGATCACACAATTCAGATGTGATTTGAGGAAGTTATGTGCCATTTACGGGCGTAGTATATGTTTATGACGGGATTTTTATTTTAAAGTTGTTTTATTTTAAGTGTGGTGGTATTTAGGTGTGGTGTTATAACTTAAGTCCCTTAAATTATAACATATACTTTATGGACTTAAATTATAACATATACTTTATGGAGGAGGGCCCACTTTTCACTTAAAGTTCATTAAAAAGGAACTAAGGGGATAAAATATCAAGTTTTAGAGAGATTATGAGCAACTCTTGCGCCCCTAGGATGCCCAGGTTAGGGTTCCTTTCTTCTCCTTCCCCTTCTTTCTTCTTTCTCTCTTCTTCTCCTTCTTTCGTTCTCCTTCCCCCCTCTCTCCATTTCTCCCTATCTATTTTACCTTCTTCCTTTCGGATTCCCTCTATTTTTTTTTCTCCTCATCTTTATGTTTCTTTCTGTAAATCAGTCCCTTTGACTAGTTGTTCCATCTTATCCTACCATCTCCTTTTCTATTCCTTCTTCTCACATATTTTCTCTTCCCTAATCCTTATTCGGCTCAAGGTTTTAACTTTCAATTTGGGTTTCAGCCCCCCAATGGAAATTGAAATATTTCAGTTTCGGTGGAAATTTCGGCCGAAATCTTGTAAATTTCATGGGAAATTTTTGGTTTCTCTAGAATTTCATTGGAGATTGGAAATTTATGAAATTTTGGTGGAAATTTCGGAAATTTCCGTGGCAATCTTGTAAAAATGAAATTTTGTGATTTCAGCAAAAACGATTCTATGCAAATTTTGTTTTGGTCTTGGTGGAAATCTGAAATTTCGGCCGAAATTTAAAACCTTGATTCTGTTGTCCTCTTTATTTCATCTTGTTGTCCCTTCAATTCTAGGATTGGATGATAATTTTTTAATGGATGTTCATCGCAGCAGCTCACCCTCTCTTCGTTTCCTAGCCCATCCTTGCTCCTTTGCTGTCCTAACATCATGCTTTGCTGTTCGGGGCTAGCACAAGCATATTTCCACCACATCTCCCCTCCTTGGCTCGATTTGTTGGTGACAAGGTTTTAAGTGCCGATTTCAGTGTCGGTTTCGGACACCACTGGAAATTTCGGCCGAAATCATGTAAAAGTTTGACAAAATTTCAGTTTTCTTAAAATTTCCATCGGCAAGTACAAAATTTCCGAAATTTTGTAAATAAGGGTGTCGAACTCGGATTTCGGCGAAATTTTGGGGAAATCATGTAAAAAACCGATTCAATGTAATTTTGGTTTGGGGAAATCATGTAAAAAACCGATTCAATGTAATTTTGGTTTCAGTCCAAACCGAAACCGAAATATTTCGGCCGAAATTTAAAACTATGGTTGGTGATGGTTGGTACCAAGGTTGCTAGGGCGGGAATCGAAAGCGGGAATCCAAGGCTCCGGAGATGGTAGGAAGTGGGAATCGTGGGTTTGCCCGAGAGTCGACGGAGATTCGCCAGGGAATCGTCGGAGATTCGCTGGGGAGTTGGGATTCGTTGGGGATTCGCAGGGAATCGCCTGGGAATCGGGGTTCCCAAAATTGGGAATCGGGGTTCTGACGAATCCGAACCCCAATTCCCAATTTTCGGGGATTCGAATCGAATCCCGATTCCCAATTTTCGGGGATTCGAATCGAATCCCGAATCGGATTCGCGTTCCGGGTAATCGTGATACCCCGCCTAGAGGAACGAATCCTGCTTCCTTTTTTTTTAGAAGGTAACTATTTCATTTCATCTGTAAAAATTTACAAATTGACACACGGGACAAGCTGTCCCTGTGACTGTACAAAAAAAAGCAAGACTATAATCTTATGTAATCCCCGTGATATCGTTAAAAGATATTTCCGTGTCTGATCGGATTGCACCCGCCTTTGCTGAGACGTCCGCCATTGAATTTGTTGTTCGTCTCCTATGCGTTAATGATGGGCGGATATCTCGAACAAGGTCTCTAATCTCTTCCACAGTGCTTGCTAGTCTCCATGGCCCAGCACGTCTGCCCCCAGCCCACGCAATAACATTTGACCTTGTTCCTTGGTTGGTACTTCCTTAGGCTGATCAGGCAGGGGCTTCTCCACCATACATCTTGGGCCTCCTACGATTGGGATCTGAGGGCAGGCGAGGCACATTCTTACTGGTGAGATCTTACCATTGTTATTTCCAGTCCTACTTGTCCTTGTTTGCCTCACCACTACTCTCCTAGCCACACCTCCCTTGCACCTATTTTATTTATGGGATCGCTTGAGCCTTATATGTGGTTAGTTGGGCCCTAGTTTTGTTATTTGTTTTTTTTTCCAGATTGTATTTAGGCTTGTTACTTCTTGCTGCCATAGTTATATTTATTGTTCATGTTTGGGCATATTCTTAGTCCTTTGGTGAAATCTTCACAACGGCTAAGCTAAGGCAAACCTCCTAACACATTGCCTGAATATCTGAACACTCGTATGGAAATGGGACTGGTCTTGCTAGATAAATAATGAGTTCACTGCGTTCTTTTGTATCCCCTTTGGCTCGGCCGCTCATGACCATTTGGGTTACGAGTGTGTGCTTCTGTTTTTTAAGTATTACTAAAAATATTGCCAAGTCAACGATTGACTCAGGGTGTTTTAGAATTGGCGATTGAGGATTTAGGTTTTTGTGCCCCCTGGCCGCTCCTGACCATCTGGGTTGCGACTTGCGAACTTCCTCCTTTTAGAAACCTTTCCATGTGTTGATGAGAGCCTTTCTTTGCTGCTGTTTTCTATTTTTCCTAATAATATTGATGTCATTAAAGAAATAGTTAAGAATTACTATCTACATCTTCTAGTTCTATCTCCTTTTTACAATCCTTTCCACATGTTGATTAAATGCTGAAGTTCTATTTCTTTCTTTATGCAGGTTTAGAAATAGGTGGTGAGATGAACATGACTGCTGGAATCCAGGTAGCTCAATTAGCTCTTAAGCATCGCCAAAACAAAAAACAGCAGCAAAGGATTATAGTTTTTGCTGGAAGGTGGATAGTGCTTCCTTATGATTCCCCTTTTGTGTTCGTAGTACTTTTTTAAACTTTCAGTTTTCTAATTACCTTTTCCATGTATCAGTCCCATCAAATATGACAAGAAGGTACTGGAGACAATTGGAAGGAAGCTAAAAAAGAATAGTGTAGCTCTAGATATTGTTGATTTTGGTGAGGAAGATGATGCGAAGCCCGAAAAGCTGGAGTCCCTTCTTTCTGCCGTAAATAATAATGACAGCAGTCACATTGTTCATGTTCCTTCTGGCCCCAATGCTCTTTCTGATGTGCTAATCAGGTAAGCCTTGGAATATTTATTTTTTTATAGATCACTTTTCATAATTGTCTAGTATACTGTCACAAATATCTCTGATATTTTCAAAATATAGCGTTTTTATCGCAACATTTTGATAAAACGACAAATCCTGAAATAATCCCGAGATTTTAAAAATATAGCGATATTTTCATTTTTATCACAAAATATCGCGATAATATCATGATATTATCCTGATATTTTTATTTTATATTTTTTTATTAAATGTTATATATTTATAAAATTTTAAATAATTTTATTTTATAGTTTTTTTCCCGATATAAACCTGAAAAAAAAATAAAAAATAATGTATCCCGAGATTTTCCCTTTCCGAGAAATTCCTGAAAACGATATTTGTGACATAGATTATCTAGTATATAATCTGTTGCCAGATTTTTAAAATTGCAAGTTATTGCAGCACACCCATATTTACCGGAGATGGGGAAGGAGGAAGTGGTTTTGCGGCAGCTGCGGCAGCGGCAGCGGCAGGCGGTGTGTCTGGCTTTGATTTTGGGGTAGACCCTAACTTGGATCCTGAGCTGGCTCTTGCTCTTCGAGTTTCAATGGAAGAGGAGAGGGCAAGGCAAGAGGCTGCTGCTAAGAAGGCTGCAGAGGATGCTGCTAAACAAGAAAAAGGAGGGGAGCAGGCATCAAGTTCTCATGATGCAACTATGGCTGAACCTGTTAGTGCAGTTCCCATGGTTGACAACAAAAGAAATGAACTAACGGTGGGTCCCATACTTTAGCTTTCTTTTTTCCTGAATGCATTCTTATACATGAATTCTGTTTGTTCATTATATGGTTTAGAAGCTTAATACATGAATTTTGTTTGTTCATTATATGGTTTAGAAGCTTTTGATGCTGACGTGTGTACTGTTTGAAAGTCTGAACTTGGCCACAATTTGCAATTTGAAATCCTCTGTTTGAAAATATCTAATTAATTAATTATATATATATATATATATATATATATATATATAAAGCTGGATGTGGTACACTGAGGGTGTGCCACGTGGCACCTCCTCTGCAAACCGTTTTATTCCAACGTTTCAAATTCTATATATATAAAGCTGGATGTGGTACGCTGAGGGCACACCCCCTCTGCATACCGCATTCAGCGTGTTTTTTTTACTTCAGCCTTTTTTTTAATGCATCTATTCACAAGGCATTTCTAACCGTTTTATTCCCTCTCTCTCTCTCTCTCTCCAATCAATCCCTATGAAGGATCACAACCCTTCAATCCATAATTTCAGCCATTTTTTTAAAGCATCTATTCACAAAGCTTTTCTAACCGTTTTATTCTCTCTCTCAGTCTCTCTCCAATCAAACCCTATGAAGGATCACAACCCTTCCATCCATAATTTCCAAATACCCACCCATACGTTATGTCTTTTCATAAATGCCTCCTGAACTCCACCTATTTAAATATAGTTCCTTGCCTCTACCCTTCATCCATCCCATTTCTGCAATTTTCCCTATATCTTATGCTCAAAATCCACCATTATATCAGACACCAGGTACTCTTTTTTATTGTGCTATGCCTTATTCCTTAAAGAAAAGGCATTTTTTGCAATTAATTTATATATTGGTTTATGCTTCTACGACTTTATAAAAATTGATTTATAATTTTTCGCGCCCATTAATTCCTAATTTGTTTGTACATTTAGCTTTTCTTTCTTTTTTATAGGGTTATCAACATTTATCCTCATGGATCTTTTTTAAAATGCATCTTTATTTAAAACAGTTTTAAAGCATTTTTTTTCTCGGCCTGTGCATCGCACGGGTCTGCAACTAGTATGTAAGTAAAGCTGAATGTCGCACAACGTGGTCGTGCCACGTGGCACCCCCTTGTATACACGCAACTTCTGCGTATAGATCCTTTTAAGAGAAAAAAAATATACACGCAACTTCTGTGTATAGAATTTAATTTCCTAAGTTATTGCAATCCTTATCATATACCTCTTCTCTCTAAAAACTCCTCTTTCCTCAACCGATCACTTCCTAAAGATTAGGCAAAGACCCATATAATCTCCCTAAAACCGTCTCTCTCTAATTTTAACAAATTTAGAGGGGGAAGATCCCACCAAATCTTTTTTCTTTGTTAAGGTTTCTAATCTTCCGCTCATTCTTCTTTTTCTCTTTTTTTCCCCTTAGCTCTTATCTCCCTAGGTTTCCTTTGCCTATCCTCAACCATTTCTCGAAGCAAGTTCCGAAGACTCTTTTTTTTGGAACGATTTATGAATCTATAAAAATTTACACTTTTTACACAGCCTGTATTTGAATTATACGAAAAAAAACTTCTTTTGAATTGGAAATTATTTCGATCCCCTGTTAATACATTTCCTTCTTTGTTTTTTGCTTCTTCTTTCCCTCTAAGCCCTACTAAGAAACGCTAAAACCTAAATTCCTTATATCCGACTCAACCCTCTAGAGATCATAGAAAACCCCTACTTAGAATTCACCTCGGTGAGTTTCTCCCTGGGGAACATTTCTGGGGCAGAGGTTTTTTTAGAGTTATCTGATTTTAATTGTCAATCTATTTGTTTGTTGACTCAGCAATGTGATGTATTTGTTTGTTATCTGATTTCTCTGTATTTTATTCTTCTTATTTTTAATTTGATGCTCCTTGCTTTGATGTTTTTTTTTGGCTTTATTCACTGTAATTCTTTTCTTTTATGCTATCAACTCTATCAGGATGAGAGGGACTATAAGGGATTACACCATATAAAATCTCCAGGATGATTTGATTCTTATAATTGGTTGGTTTTAGTTTATGAAAATTTTGTGCTTTCTGTTCCAACATAAATGTATAATAAGTTTATGGTTATTGTGAAAATTTTGTGCAATTGTAATACAACATGATGTTGATCATAAGTGGGATCGTTATAATGATATCTACAAAAAGTTTCTCATTTTGATTGTTTACGGGCCCTGATCAAACAGATGAAATATCTGTTTATGGTGGTATCCGTGACATTTGTGGTCGAACAAATATTCTTTGATGTATAAAAACTCTCCAAATTATTCCAGGATTTTCTTGGAATCTAAACAAGATTGGTTCAGTGGCTTTATTTTCTAGGTCTGCATGTCATAGAAGCTTTAATCACACGTGGGTTGGTTCAGTGTAGGGGTGGTTATTCGGTTATAACTGAACCGAAATAACTGAAATTTGGTAACCGAAGTAATTTTGGTTACCAAATTTCGGCAACCGAAACCGGACCGAAAAAAATTCGGTTATTCGATTATAAGCGAATAACCGAATTGTAGAGAAAAAGAGGGAAAAAAGAAAAAAGCAAAATCCTGGTTTGGATCGGAGGGCTAGGATCATCCGATCGAAATGATTTTTTGAACACAACCTATATCAATCAAATGGACGGTTTTGATGATCCTATGGAGTGCACGTATAGCACTTTTTTTTGGAAAAAAATGGTTTTTATCATAATTTCGGTTAATCGAATTATTTTTTTTAGATAACCGAATTTCCAAAAAATCTAACCGAAACCGAATCGAAATGGAAAAAAACCGAACCGAACAGACCAAATCGGTTCGGTTCGGTTATTCGGTTATAACCGAATAATTCTCATCCCTAGTTCAGTGGCTTAATTTTCTTTATGAATGCTTATTTGTTTGTTTGTTTTTTCCGTTCCCGTGCAACGCACGGGTTTGCAACTAGTATAATAAAAAAAGCTAAACATTCGGTCATGAGGGAAGGTACCGACATGTGATGACAGTGATGTGGAAGCTCTTAAAAAGAATGGACTATCTGTTACAACAGTGTGATTATTGAAATTCTCTCATTTTAATGTCAGTTGTACATCTTCAACAATCAAAATCTAGTCTACATGAGTATATATTTGTAGAGTTATGGTTAATTTACATTTTTAATCTCAACACTACAACACTGATATTACTTTGCTGTTGGTCTAATCAAAATCTATGCTCTAATACCATGTAAAGTAATTGGAAAGAAAGAATGAGAGAAGATGGTGATGAAGAATAAAGAATGGAGGATTTTGATCCTTGGAATTTTATGTAATGATTTCGTCTTGGATATTAATGCCTTCTGTATGGTAAATGCCTCAATTTCTTCTTTTTTTAAAATAAAATAGATGTCCCATTGAGATTGTCCTTAGTCCTGACATACATTTTTTTTCAGTGCTTTTGCATGTCATTGACTTTCTAACATCACACCCGAGACAGACTTGATTCTAATCAAAATGTATTTGAAATGTTGACAGGATGATGAGACTGCCTTGCTGGAGCAGGCCCTTGCAATGTCAATGGATGACCCAAGGTCCAGTCAATCTGGTGGCGTGTCAGTGGGAGACACAGATATGTCAGAGGCGACCACGGAGGACCAAGAATTAGCTTTTGGTGAGTTTATATGTTCGTCAGATACAGTTTTACTCATCTATTGAGTGGTCCATATGATTATATCCTTTCATGCAGTTTGTGCTCCACTTGATAACCTGATTGCAATGTTATGTTGGCCTACATGTATTATTTATTTATTTAGTGGGATTACACTGGTAATTATTTGTTTCAAAATATGCCTTTTTTTTGCACGTCAGTACTGATCATGTGGTTTTGCTAACAATTGCAATTTTAGTCAGTCTCTGTTAGTTATGGCTGGACGACAGCTAGAAGGATCATGCGGGCCAGAAAAGAGTGTTGTTTTAACTTAGACTATGCTAATGATGTCAGCAGACTCAGCACACCGTCATTATGATTGCATGATGATGTGAACAGGTGGTCAAGAGTCAAGATCACGTTCTTCGGAGATCAAATTGGCGATGAGTGATTTTTTATGGTTATTCAGGTTTTAATATCCCAGTAATTATTTTTTATAAAGGAAATTTACATGGGTTTTGAAAAGTTCCTGTTTGCTCAAAATCATGAATTTAGCTTTGGAACCTAAGAGTTTTCTTAATTCGAAAGTTACTAAATGGAGGGTATTTATTATGTCCCGTTGGAGTCTCAGATAATGGGTAGCTTGTGCAAAATTTTAAATTTCCACCAAAACGAACATGAAACAACCGAATTTTTTCTGTTTCTGTCCCCACCAAATACATACCGAAACTGAAACGCATAGCAAAACCAAAATCGCAAGTATATTAGTGATTTACTAAAACAGTATCTATTACATAATTATATTTGTACGAATTGGACATGAAATGTAGTGTATGTATTATACATAACTATTATATCAATTGCATGTGAAATGTGGTATGTACTGAATTACCAAACATGCACGACAAGGTATTCACTTGGTGTTCGATGTTAATAAACCATTATAGGAGGGTTTTTTTTTTGCTTATATGATGGTTTTTTTTGTACTTATTCTAGCACTACCCGGACTTTCATCTTAGATGCCTACCATTTGTTTCCATACATTTATGTAATCACGCATCTGTAATGTTACATGATTTTCACTAACATTTCCATCCGAAACCGACATGCTTTCATTTCCGCTAGGATCGAAATGCATACTGAAACTGAAACAAACTCGAAACCTTGGTCTAGGCGACATGTTTTATGAAAGAAAGAAGTTGGTTTGGAAAATTTTCTAGGGCAAAAAGGGGGCAGAATTGGGAGTAGAAATGATAGAACCTTCACTAATTTTAGAAGGAGTTTTACATGGGTTTTGAAAAGTTTCTCGTCTCTCAAAATTAGGAATAAATGGGCGGAACTTAGTTAATTCGGAATGTTGCCAAGGGAATTTATTATGTGCCACTTTGATGTAAAGGTTGACAATATATGGTATTTTGGATAAACTAATGCTGTGCTAAGAACTTGCTTCCCAGATCACTCCGAGTGAAGATCCACTGGATGAGAATGTTCTTGCTTGAAGCCCTTAGGGCGCATATTGAAGTCGAGATGATCTTCAATACTAAGGAAGTGCATGGGATGTTTCTCAAATAGGACAGTAAGTAATGAGATAAGGTTTTTCTAGTTTATGAGGAATTTCTAGACTTTGGATGAGTAGGTGGACTTGGCAGAAAAATTTGATAATCCACTTTACAATCCGTATATGGTAAGTGGATAAGCTGAAAACTTTGATGGTTATATGTTGATGAAAAGGGAGACGATGGAAGTGGGGGAAGAATAATCTGGAGAGGAAGATATTGTATAGATGAATTCTTGAGTGTTGAATGTGAATTAAAACTTGGAGGGCTGGATGACAAGCAACTACCATGGCACCTAACGTAGGCTTTCTATGCTGTTAGGTCGTACAAGGGGGGTATATGATGCTTTCCTTTTCAATGTGATATCAATGAAAGCTTAATGCATAATCACCCCCCCCCCCCCCTGAAGACTTATATCTATTACTTATTGCCACATATTAGGCATGCTTTTCAGAAGCAAGAGAATGTTGTTTGGAGGTGTTACACTAGTTGCCATAGGTTCATTTGCAATTTTTAACTTCCTGTGTGTGGGTGTTGTGCACCTATGACTTAGCTAGTTATTCTGTTGATGAAAATCGCCACCCATTTTGTTGGCCAGATAATAGTTGCTGTTGATTGCCACTTTCTTGTTTTTTTCAAATACTGATTTTGTTGCCCTTCTGTTGCTGTATGCAGCCCTTCAGTTGTCTGTGCAGGATACTGCAAAAGATGTGTCCTCCCAGTCTGAGATGAACAAGGTGTTGGGAGACCAATCCTTCCTGTCATCCATTCTTGCTTCGGTATAATCTGCACTCACCAACTTTAGTGAGTGGTCGTCGGTTCTTGCCTCTGTTTCTTGTCTAAATGATAACAGTATAATCCTTGCAGCTCCCTGGAGTTGACCCTAATGACCCATCGGTGAAGGATTTGCTCGCGTCTTTGCAAGGCCAGTCAGAGGTGAGTTGATGGGATACTTAACACTTGGAGCTTAACCGTAGACTAAATATATGCTATTTATTGTAGGTTTCATATTCATTGTTTTTATTAATCCACTTGGTTTTTGTGATGGAACCATGCCATGCATTTGCTTATTTTGCTATGATTATTGTAATCTCACCACTATCATTGTTTATTTACTTGACCTTATATGCCCATGCTTATTAGCCCGCAATTAGCTACTATCATTCTCCTGCTTCTACCATCTTTTCATGATATCACAATCGGCTGCCACAATCCCAAACGAACAGGACCTTAGTTCCCAGAGAATAATCTCTTGGTGTAATAGTGAAACCTTACTGGATATTTTGCTATGATCATTGTTTTTATTAATCTCACCACTATCATACTCCATTTGATGGATAACCTGTCCTTTACCTGATATGCCCATGCTTATTAGCCCAAGCCCGCATCCATCCACTTCAGATAGTAAGCTCCTTTTGGATTAAGATTAACTATTGCCAGGGATATACTTGAAAAGTTGAATTCAGAATATGATATGTAGCTCCTAGATGAATAACCACTCCTTTTATGGGCCTTGCATTATCGTTGTTTGCAGTAATCATTTCTATTATTTTGTATTGTGGTAGTAGCCCTACTATCATATCCTCTTATATTATTGGGAGATCTATAATTCTTTGTTTTCCATTTTAGTATATATATATATATGAGGAAACTGTTGGTGCGCTTAAGCTCACCAAACTTATGGTGAGCTTAAGCGCCCAATCACATGGGGGCCCACTTTGTTAGGATGATCCAAAGCATTCATTTGAAAGTCCCTTTCATAGATGGGGGGTGTACCAAAAATCAGCTCCATAGGATCATCCTAACCCCTCCATTTGTGGAGGACAAAAATGGACAGACACAAATCTGCCCCATTTTTGTCCTCCACAAATGGAGGGGTTAGGATGATCCTATGGAGCTGATTTTTGGTACACCCCCTATCTATGATAAGGCCTTGCAAATGAATGGTTTGGATCACCTGCCAAAATGTGGGACCCATGTGATTGGGGAGCTTAAGCGCACCATAAGTTTGGTGCGCTTAAGCTCACCAACAGTTTCCTCTCTCTCTCTCTCTCTCTCTCTCTCTCTCTCTATATATATATATATATATATATATATATATATATATATATATATATATAAGTGAAATTTTATTAAAGCAAAGAAAAATGCTAGCCAAAGCCAGTGCTTGCAAGATACAACAGAAGAGAGAAGAATGCAATAGAGAAGAATGCAGAAGTACAAATTGGTTATGTTGTGCCAAACGCTCAAACCCGAACAATATACTAATTAGCCAACATCGGATGGTGTATTTTCTTCCTTGTGAATATGGGAGAAGGTATACACAGTGCCATCCTAAAATGTCCATAATCTCCCTTCCACAACAGCATAGTGGCACCGATATGAGAAAACAACATGACGGGAAAACTGTTATCGAAAGGAAGAGAGTGAAATCCAAAGGAGATGGGGCACATGGCTGGTTTGGAGGGATCTGTTTGGAAGACGAAGATTGGGTTTTGGTTATTTCGTAGGGCTTTGGGGAAATTTTCATGGGATTAGCTTTGTTTGGAAGAGATGGATCATAGGTGCTAATGTGCACCTGTTTTAAGTTGGGAGTTAAAATGCAACAACTTACGTGAGGAGAGGTGGGCTCTTTTATGTTTCAAAATAGAGGCTAAGTGAGTTGCTAACTTGCACCTCACTTAGTGATGCTTTAATTTAGCAACCGGAATGCAAAAACATCTGATTTTAGGGGAAGAGAAAAGAGAAAATCCTAATTTTTGTGGATGTGATTGGAGTAGCGATGGCAAAGGCCAACTGCATATGATCGCAGCTTTCTGTGATGTAGACGAGGTGCTTTCTTTGAATCTTAGTTCTATTTAAAGGTGCTTTGAAGCCTAGTTTTATTTGCTTAGTGTTAAATGATCAGGGTTCCACCTATCTTGATTCTGCACCTAACTATAATAGTATTATTATCTGTGTGTCTACCACATGTACTGTGACACTTAAGGAGTTGGTGATTTGCTACTAATTGTATTAATCATTCTGTGGTTGCCTTATTTCTTTTTACTACAGCAAAAGAAAGATGAAGATGAATCACCAGAAGAGGATGGCAAGTGATGATATTAACTAGGCTGCCCGTGGTTGCTCCTGTTTCTTCTGGTGAGTTGACACTAGAAGCTCAAGTGAATTGTTTCATAAGGCTCCGTTTCTTTCGACGTAAAAATGGACATAAAATTTATTTTATTTTCATTTTTAAAATTTTATGTCCATTTTTACCACATAAAACAAATTTTACTTCCATTTTTAAGTCAAAAGCCTAAAGAAAAATTATTTGTGAACTTATAAATTGGCCATTTCATAACTGGTTTTCCCTGGTCATTTGTGACCATTTCATCAATCTCCTAAATTTCGTTTCTTGGGTGTCTTTTGCTGGTCAGGTCTGAACTGTGTTCTTTTGAAGGCTGATGTCTTTGAAGACTGTAAAACAAACATCCTTATCATCACGGAGAAGCCAAGGACTGAATATAGTAGTTCATTGTTTCTATTGACTTCAAAAAGACCCTTCTTGTTGATCTAATCCTCTTCTTTCTGGATGTTGGTGTTCAATTGGTAGCCATTGTGGGTTGGATTGAAGCTTGGATAAAATCATTTAAGTTTGGGCATAATCAACACCCTCTATGTTAATGTTCAATTTATAATACTTGTTTTATGTAACCATGGGCAACTTCCTGGTATGGTAGATACTACTTTACCAGTGTCACATAATCTTTGATGTGTGTTTTCTGTAACTCTAGCCATTTGTTCTTGTACTTTTTTTCACCATCTCTCTATCTTTGAAAGTTTCCCGTTTCCTAGGAAAAAGCTTCTCATAAGATAAAGAGATGGTTGGAAAGAGATCAAAACAAATGGATGGCATTCCATTTCAGGAAAAAAATCGGATGGCATTACCAACTCTTCAACAAATGTAGATGATTAGTATTTCTTAATCTAAGCCCTATAAGCATGCCTTCCAAAGCCTTTAAACTTGGTTTTGAGGGCATGTCATCCCCCACTTCTTAGCTAGAGATCTCCTGTTATTATACATTTTATAATAAGTTTTTAGTTGGTTGAAAAAAAAAAAAAAACTTTAAGAAAAATACACATTTTTAAGGGGTGTATGGCGTACGCCGCATATTTGAAGCCTTCTAAATGCCTTCTGCCATTTCCGGGTTCGACCCGGGCTGCCCGTAATTCCCGGGTCCGGGTCAATGTTTTGTGACCCGTGGGTCAACCCGGCCCGTCAAAACTGGGCGGGTCCACCGACGGGCCCCGGTGGACCTGCGGGTGCCGTAGAAGTGAAACAAAAATGTAGTTTTTATGTAATTGTCATATTTCTATACCTCTTCTTTGTAGTTTTTATGTAATTGTCGTTTTGGTACTTTTTTTGTAATTTTCCTACTTTATAGCACTTTTTCCATAATTTTCCTCTAAAACTTTAGTACATGATTATTATTGCTAACATTTTCGGTACTTATTATTGCTAGCCACCTTTCCATAAAAGTATTTCCTTGCAGTTTTCACCACGTCTAATCCTTTATATTTAGTAATATAAAGCGAGAATCTTAACAATGGGTTCCCTTCTTTTACTGGAATTCCCTTTCTATCCTGTAAGTGTTCAATTAACTTTACCAATACATCCGATTTCGGGAGGGCATTTCTGTCATGTTCGATGTTAAATGCCCCTCCAGAAACGTCCAAACAAACACCGCTAGCTATTACTGATCATATAATAATAATACAATACGCCAGCTGTCTCCTTTTATGTCTCTTTGCCCATAATTGTCATAATTTTTGAATTTTCTTTATACTTTTTCCTGTAACTGTCATATTTTATTACACTCTTTTGGTATTTGTTTTCGTAATTTTGCTACTTTGCTTCCATTTTCCCGTAATTTTTCATTTAAAACTTAATACTGCATGATTATTATTTATTGCTCTTATGTATTGCTAGCCACCTTTGTGTGTGGATTGAATCTGATTCCCTGTTAGCGGTCAATGTCATTAATGGCCAATCAGAGAGCCCCTGGAAAAAGTTGCAGACTCTCTACAACATTCAATCCCTGCTATTCACTATAGAGAACTGGGAAGTTTCTCATGTTTGGAGAGAAGCCAACCGTGGTGCTGATTTCCTTTCCAAGATAGATTGCCCGGTTAAGGGGGAAAACATTCCTGTGCATCTTCTTCCTAAACCCCTCCTCGACATTGCTGTGGAAGATTCCCTGGGAGTCCTTTACCCTCGAAAATAATGTTGTGGCTCTCCTGTTTCATTGTGTGCTTGCTGCCTAGCTTGTTATCCTCTTCTGAGGTAGTCAGACTCATAGACCACAGTGTTAGCTATTATTTTGCTGCTCTTTTGATTTATTGGATTTTGTATTGCTGGGAGCTTGTTCCCTTCTTGCTGGCCTTTGAGCCTCCTTAACTCTTGTACTTTTCTGTTTTTTTTTAATGCATCTGGTCGGGGTCTTGCCTAACCCCAATTACTCACCAAAAAAAAAAATCGTACTTCTGGCTACAAGCAGACAAGTAGACCGAGCTAAGGTGGCTAGCAAATCTCTATCAAAAAAAAAAATTTCTTCAAAAAAACGTCAAAATTCCGGTTGACCCCCGGGTGTGCGGGCCGGGTGCAGGTCCAAGCCCAATGACCCATAAATTCCCCTCGTGATTTTGACCCGGCCCGTTTGACCCGTTTCCCCATGATTTACAGGAAAATGATGTGATTATGAGAGTTTTTATATAGTGTAAGTCCTGATAGTGAGTATTTTTTTGGAAAATGTTATCAGCACTACTATATTTTGATGTGGGCATTCCTCACTTTATTAAAAGTACGGTATGGACCGCACCATAGGATGATCCAAATTGTCCATTAGATGGACCACAGCCTAAATAGGTTGTGCCCCAAAAATCACTTCCATAGGTTGATCCTAACCCTCCGATCTGAATGTTAGAGGGTTGATCCGAACCCACTATAGATCGGAGGGTTAGGATCAAACTATGAAAATAATTTTTGGGCCACAACCTATTTAGGCTGTGTTGGATCATCCTATGGTGCGGACAATACCGTACTTTTAATAAAGTGAGGAGTGCCCTCATCAAAATACAGTAGTGCGGATAACATTTCCCAATTTTTTTTAAAAAAAGTATTGTATGGCTTACATCATAGGATGATCCAAACCGTCCATTTCATGGGCCACAACGTAAGTAGGTTGTGTGACAAAATTCATTTCCATAGGATAATTACAACCCTCCAACCAATAAATGTTTCCTAAATATGCCGTTCCTCTATAGACTGCAGGGCTAGGATCATGGCATGGAAATGTGTTTTTTGGGAACACCCTATATACGAAGTGGCCCATCAATTGGACAGTTTGGATCATCCTATGGTGTAAGTTATACAGTACATTTTTTTTTAATAGGGAATGTAAGAAATATGTTTTTGGTTTGCAAGCTTTGTCACAAAATTCTTGTTAGAATATATATGGTGTAAGTCCATGTAGTGAAGTATTTTTTAATAAGCCAAGGGTCCCCACAAAACCCCAACATACCTATCAGAAAATTAAAAATTGTACTGAATATTTTACGACCTACACCATAGGATGATCCAAACCGTCCATTTCCGGTGATTTTGACCCGGCCCGTTTGACCCATTTCCCCATGATTTAGAGGGAAATGATGTGATTATGAGAGTTTTTATATAGAGTATTTTTTTTGAAAAAGTACTGTATGGCTTACATCGTAGGATGATCCAAACCGTCCATTTCATGGGCCACAATGTAAGTAGGTTGTCTGCCAAAATTCATTTCCATAGGATAATTACAACCCTCCAACCAATAAATGTTTCCTAAATATGTCGTTCCTCTATAGACTGCAGGGCTAGGATCATCGCATGGAAATGTGTTTTTTGGGAACACCCTATTTACGATGTGGCCCATCAATTGGACGGTTTGGATCAACCTATGGTGTAAGTTATACAGTACTGTTTTTTTTTTAATAGGGAGTGTAAGAAATATGTTTTTGGTTTGCAAGCATTGTCACAAAATTCTTGTTAGAATATATATGGTGTAAGCCTATGTAGTGAAGTATTTTTTAATAAACCGGTAGGGGTCCCTGCAAAACCCCAACTTACCTATCAAAAAATATAAAATTGTACTGAATATTTTACGGCCTACACCATAGGATGATCCAAACCGTTCATTTAATGGGCCACAATATAAATTGATTGTTCCCAAAAAATAATTTACAGATGATAATCCTTTGTTCACGCATTGCATGTGCGTTTTTACTAGTAAGAAAAATCTCTCAACACATCAGTTGCAAAGGATGGGCGAGAAGTAGCCTTTGGAGAAGGTGGCTAGTAAATACCTATAAAAACTAAAAAAAACATATAAAGCAAATATTTACTAAAAACATGGGTGACCCGTCGGTCGACCCAGCCCGGGTGCGGGTCCAAGCTTAGTGACCCGTAAAATTTTCCGCGTCATTTTGACCCGGACCCATACGGGCTGGGTTTGCCAGGTCTAGTCCCTAGCAATTTCCTTTTTAATTAAATAGTGGGGCCACATTATTGAATGATCCAAACCATTCATTTTTTTGGGCCACATCCTTGTAATGCAAAATTAACACTGACAAATAAACTAGAGGGTGGCCCTGGGAACAAAAGGGGGTGAATAAATCACTACGCTTTATTTATTAGAGGTGTATCTTTGTAGAAGGCATTTACCATCTTTGTATCATGGTATAATATATTTCTATCTTTCTATTAGGGCGATGATAAATTCGCGAGGGGTGCGAATTATCCTACATAGGGTGCCAATTTATCATCGCCCTTCAATTAATGACAAATAGATATCTTTGTTTGTACACGTGGGATCATCATGATGTCTGTTCGGGACAATCTTAAAGCATGCGTGTTTTCCTATCATTTCCATATTTTACAGCTAACAAAATCCACAAAAAATGGAAATTGCTAAAAATAAAGTGCTGTCATGCTCCTTCCTAAAAAACACTTATGGGACCCACTTATGTCAAGCTTACTTGGTACAATCCGTTGATCAGATGATCTTGATCCATCAAATCACATTTAGAGATCCTTCAAGGTAATCTAAACCGTTTATTTGGAATGTCCGTCCAAAATGGTCTTAATCAACGGACATGCCCAAAAATTGAATTTGACTTGCTAGGGACTTTCGCAGAAAGGCATTTCGTGGCTGGCTATTGTACGAAAGATCAGCCAAATCAGCTGAATAATAATAAGACAAGATCTGCTGAAAAGTGACCCTATGTGTCTCATCTCTAGTGCAACATCTATCCGCGAAATCTCTTTCCGCTTAAGTCCCTAGCAAACCCTGACAAATCCTTTTCATATTTTTCGTGCATATATAAAAATGAGAAATTATATAAAAACACGACCAAAGACTCTCTCTCTCTCTCTCTCTCTCTCTCTCTGGCACGGGGTAGGGTTTTCCGGCCATTAAAAAACACGCTCCGATCATGGCCGAAAACCCACCTCCGATACAAACTCTCGAATCCGATCCGATCCGATACTGGTGCTACCACTGCGACAAACGAGTCTCGGTCCAAACCCTTCCCGATCTCCCCGATCTAATCTGCCTAGAATGCCAAAACGGCTTCGTAGAATCCATCTCAAGCCGATCTCCCTCTCCTCCTCCTCCTCTTCACCAAAACTCCTCCTTCAACCACCAGTTCCTTCAAATCCTCCGCCTCATCTCAAACACCGCACGTGACGAACAAGATCATCAAGATCCGATCTTAGATCCATCTGGATCCGATGATTTCCTCCGTATAGAATTCGAAGACTGGGAAAACAACAACGAAGACGAAGAACAAGAACAAGAAGAAAATGAAGAAGGAGAAGGTTTATTCGAAGGATACGAAGAAGATCAATCCAGATCTGAGATTAATGAAGGAGAAGAAGATGAGAGAGAGAGGAATCTGACACGTCAACGTGATCTGCTTCGTTTATTACGGATCCGATGGTCTGAGATTCTCCAGGGTTTAGAAGACAACACGATTGAATTACGCGTCGAGATTCCGAACGGAAACCTAGAGGATTTTGTTGGAAATCCTGAGGATTATGTTGATGCGGAGGGATATGAGGTTTTGTTGCAGGATTTTTTGGAGAATGAGGGAGGAATGAGGAGAGGAGCACCTCCTGCGGCTAGATCTGTGGTGTTAGGGTTACCGACGGTTGAGATTAATCAGATCTTGGAAGGAGAGGGTTTGATCTGTGCTGTTTGTAAGGAATTAGTATCTGATGGGGGATTACTGAAGAAGCTTCCTTGTGAACATATATATCATGAGGATTGTATAATTCCGTGGTTGGATTCGAGGAATTCTTGTCCGATTTGCCGATTTGAGTTGGATACTGATGATGCTGATTATGAAGAACAGAAGAAGAAGAGGCTTGGTTCTTATTCAGGTGAAGGTAATTCTATCATCTGACTGAAAAAATTAGGGTTTTTTCTTCTTTGGTTTGTAAGATGATTGTGTATGCAGGGTCTGTGTTTTCTTAGTTTTTTTTTTATCAATGAAGTAAAAAAATTGTTGATGATCAAAATAATTCGCCTTTTTTTTTTTCTTCTTCTGCTTTTCT
Source organism: Tasmannia lanceolata (assembly GCF_043159265.1). Classification (NCBI taxonomy): domain Eukaryota; kingdom Viridiplantae; phylum Streptophyta; class Magnoliopsida; order Canellales; family Winteraceae; genus Tasmannia; species Tasmannia lanceolata. The sequence continues at coordinate 17,710,856 of NW_027518697.1, read as the reverse complement.
GATTGTAAATATTTTCTTCTTCTGTTAATTCAATAATGTTGTTGTAGAAAAATATTCCGTTGGCATTGAAAAAATTTGTTTAAGAACAAAATATCTGGCCTTATTTTTTCTTCCTCTCTTCTTTTTCTTTTGTGATTGTTGCAGGAGCACTATAATTAAAATCACTAAATGCCCCTATCAAAGAAGGTGTCCAAAATGCCTTATCTCATGTAAACTGACCAAAATACTCTTGGCATGAAAAATGACCAAAATACCCTTCTCAAAAATGACAAAAATAACTCCATCTCATAGAAAAATAATAAGTGCCACAACACAACACAACTAAGCCTTTGTCCCAAACTAGTTGGGGTCGGCTAATGAATCCTTTAGAAAATTTTCATGGAGAAGGTGAAAGGATCTACCCGGCCCAAATTAACTAAATCTAATCATGAAACTAGTTGGGTTCGTCTACATGGATCATTTTCTTCCATTCCATCATATCCAAGGTCATGTTCTCTTATATGTTCCTAGCCCTCAAGTCTTTCCTCACTGTTTCTACCCAAGTTGTTTTCGGTGTGCCCCTACCTCTTTTTACTCCATCAACTTGCACGAGTCACTTCTTCTCACTGGAGCATCCAAAGGTCTACGTTGGATATGCCCAAACCATCTTAAGCGCTGCTCTCTCATCTTCTCCTCAATTGATGCCACCCCCGCCTTTTTCCGGATGTCTTCATTTTTAATTCGATCTACCTTTGTGTGGCCGCACATCCATCTAAGCATTCGCATCTCTGCTACACTCATCTTATGCACATGCTGCTTCTTGGCAGCCCAACATTCTGAGCCGTACAACATGGCTGGCCTCACAACTGTCTTATAAAACTTTTCCTTCAACTTGGTAGGTATTTTATAGTCCGCATAGAGCTCCTGAAGCATACTTCCACTTCAACCAACCTACTTTTATTCTGTGGTTAACATCCTCTTCAATCTCTCCTTCTTTATGTAAGATTGAACCAAGATACCGAAAGATATCCCTCTTAGGTACCTCCTGTTCAGTTATATTTACTACATCCTCGCCCCGCCACCTTACATTACTAAAGTTGCACTTCATATACTCTGTCTTAGTACTGCTCAGTCTAAAACCTTTGGATCCTAAAAAAGTTGCACTCCATATACTATGTCTTAGTCCTGCTCAGTCTAAAACATTTAGATTCCAAAGTAGTTCTCCGTAACTCTAACTTAGCATTAACTCCTGTTTTGGTTTCGTCAATTAATACTATGTCATCTACAAATAACAGAAAACTATTAAGTGCCATCTCATAAAAAAATGATCAAAATACCCCTAATCCTTGGGAGGTATGGGTGAAAAAGATGAGGGTATTTTGGTTATTTTCCAAAATATAGGGGTATTTTGGCAATGTTATCAGTTTTGTGAGATGAGTATTTTGATCATTTTCAGGGAAAAGGTATTTGGCTATTTTTAACGAGGTAGGGGGGTATTTTAGTCATTTTCTATTGGATAAGGATACTATGGTAGGTTTTTTTTTTTTTTTGAGATAGTATTTTTCTCATTTCTCATAATAAGTGTTCTACGATTTTTTTATTTTTTTTTTCGAGTTTTTTAAAACTCATTTTTTTTATGTTTTCTCAAACTTACCTGTCAATTCACACTTTGTGTAAGCGTATTTTGGTCATTTTGTGTGAGATAAGAATGGTTTAGTTACTTTCTAATAGTTTGAGATATTTTGGTCATTTTCTATGAAATAGGAGTATTTTGGTCATCTTTGATGAGGTGGGTATTTTGGTATTTTTTATGAGGAGAAATTATATGATGCCCGACGGTCAAGTCACATGAAGGTCGTACTTCAAAAGTACCGCCCTTGATATTTGATCCAACAGCAGCATCTTAAAAAGTGGGGTATTTTGTTCATTTCTCGGAAGTTACAACTTTTTCTTTTTTTCTTTTTAGGTTTTTTTTAAATTTTAGTTTATAGTTTTCAATTTTTTATGTCCCTGGTAAGTGAAATTCCATCTTTCATCTAGAATTTTCGAGGTTAAAGTCAAAAGTTGGAATTTTTGTGAGGGTTATTCTCAACTAGTCTCTGTCCCCAAAATGTTATCCTGCAATCAAGCAGCCCAGTTAGACAAATTGATTTTCGCACTCTTTTTTTATTAATATTTGCACCCTCTATTCCTAAGTGGGCTCTTTCCTGGAGAAAATATTGATTATGATAGCAGAGGCATTATAATTTTTTTTCCTGTATTTTACAGTTGGTATTTTTCTTGTTTATCTTTTCTTTTTTATTGCAAACATAAAAAAAAAAAAATTCATTAATAATCAAAATAATTGCCCTTATTTTTTCTTCTGGTGTTCTCCTTATTTTGTGATTTCAAATATTTTTCTTTTAAGTCAATGAATGATGGTGCAGAAAAATAATACATTTGGTTTTTTTATATTGGCACCCTCCATCCCTAGTGGACTTGTTCTTGGAGAAAGTTTTGATTATGATAAGATGGGCATTATAATTTTTTCTTCCCACTATTAAATGAGGGTCCAGCTAGTGAGAATTGCTGAAAGTCAGGGATTAGTGTATTGGATTTGGTCTTCTTCCACCAAATTATATATATTTTTAATTTATCAATGGATGATTGGAAAAGCTAATGCAGGTAAGTCAACAAAGAGAGAGAGAGAGAGAGAGAGAGAGAGAGAGGGGTAGATTAAGGGTAAAAGATGATTTGTAGGGTCTCTCAAAAGCCTTGCATAAAATCTTTATAAATCTGGTTCTAATGATACAGATGAAATTTTGGGAAGACTCGGCTTGTTCTTCAGTCAAAGTTAAGTAATATTAAAAAGAATGACCAAGAAAAAAAAAAGAACTCATGGCATATTGCCGGTCAAAGAGAACGTTCGGTTTTGGTTGCATTAGAGGCAGTTAGAACCATAGTTAGCAAAACGTGATTCGCCTAAAAAAGGAGACGGCAAAAATTCGAGTTTAATACGGTATTGGTTCAAAAAAACGGAAACACAAGAAACTGAGTTTAGAATTTTATCATTTACAAAATATGATGGGGGTAAAATTAGAAATTTGGCCCAAAAAAATGTGTTTAAAATATTTAAAACGCATTTTAAACTTGTTTAAAACGTTTGCCTAAAAAAAATGGAGTTTTATTCGTTGTGAAAGTTTTAAACGGCACAACAATAAAACACGGAGTTTTGCTAACTATGGTTAGAACCAAGGTTTTAAATTTCAATTTCAGTGTAGGTTTCTGTCACCATCAAAATCGAAATATTTCAATTTCAGTGTTAATTTTGGCTGAAATAATGTTAAATTCGGCTTAAAAATTTTGGTATTTTTGAAATTTTTGGTAGAAATGTCTAAAATTTCGGCGGACATCTTTAAAATTTTGGTGGAAATCTTGTAAATAAGCGTGAGAACAAAATTTGGGCAAAATCCCTTGGAAACCGGTCTCGGCCGAAACAAAATTTTAAAATTTAGAACTTAATATGCAAAAAGTAAAAATGAACTAGGGTTATTTTGGCCATTTTATTAACCCCATTTCAATTTCATCTGCTAGGTCTTGCTACAGGTGGGGTCATGCACCGCCAACTTATCTCCCATCGGGCAATCCCAACCCTCTATTTTGCAGCCTTTAAATAGAGACACAATAAAAAGAGCATGAATGGGAAACGGAGGACTAAAAATAATTTAGATTCAGTGGGAGCGTTCTTTAAGTACTTTTTTCTACTATTGGAGGTCGTTAGAACTTACCATGCAAATGTACCCCCGAAATGGCGCATAGCTCCCCATAACAAGACCAAGCAGAACAATGGTTTGGATCATTCAACAAGTGACCTCCGCTTGCTACTATCCACCCATATTTTTCCATGACAGAGCTAAAGCAAGAGTTTCATAAATGTGTTTGGCTGCGCTTTGGTTAGGGTATTTGGGTTCTCCATAAATTAGCACAGCAAATCAAACTATGCAAACATGAATTAGTTAGTGCTTGGCTACGCTACGCAACACACATTCAAATTCAAGACAATAAATCATAACATGATAGGGTTCAAACCTGTTTTGTAACATGGATTTCCAGATACTGAATGTAGTATGATCAAGAATTCAATTGATTCAGGATATTTTAATGCATATGATGTCTTGCAATCCCCACTTCATGTAATCTGATTTTGAGTCTGGAAACTTACAATAGAGCACCTAAAGACCTAAATGCCTCAAGAAGCATAGATTATGACCAAAGACCTGAATCACAACACCAATGACACTACAATAAGTGGGTGACGACTTTTAACTTCCATGATTAATCTCTATGAAAATGGCTAATCCATGAAGAAATGTTTGGGTATAAATTTTCATAGGCCACAGTTGATAGGCTTATAGGACATGCAGCTAGATACCTAAGTATATGGAAAATGGAGAGAGTGATTGCTTCTCTTGCCGCATAAAGTCAATTGTTTAACCACCCACAAAATTACCTGGACAACAGAGCAGAACAGACAAGTTAAGCTTACACAGATCAGGATAACTCTGTAAATGATAAAGAGAGGGAAATGATATCTGCACTCCCCTTGCATTACGCATGAGCCCCCCTTGTAACCTGATTTGACGTGAACAGTGGGCAACTTTAACGCTTTTTGACGTCACACCACGTTATAAGGGGGGCGCATGCCTACTGCAGGGTGGGGGGTGAAAATATCATCGCCCTAAAGAGAAAAGCTGAGAAGTTGGAGCAAGAGACAAAAAGTGAGGGCACAACCATTGAAAATATTGAACTAAATTTTTATTTTTCGAAGCTAGCATTTTCATTTAATGTACAATGGCAGAATAAATAATACGGATTACTTGCAGAAGAAATAATGTTGGTCCCTGAAATAAAAGATTCGGGGGTCGTTAAGCACACCTTGAGAATTGGACACATTTCTACTCCTTTGATGTTATGACCAACAACCCTAAGGCGCCGATAAGCAAATACTGCAAGAAAGAAAGGCAACCATTATAATCTAGATTTACAAGTTTACCTTTTATGCCTTTTGTTATTGAACAAACAGAAAAAAGAACTTGTATGTAAGGTCGTGACAAATATCTACGCTGACAATGTGACTCCGCAATGATTGTACTGATTTTTTTTTTTAATATAGTTACTCGCAAGATGTCGGAAAAATTAAAAACACTTTCTATTTCATATGAATTGGCATCCGAGCATTTTCTACAAGAGTAGAGAATTTGTGCAACAAAGCCTCTACCTTTCCATAGAAGTGAAAAGAATGGTGGTTTGACATTCAACCAAAGCCGTCTTTGTATTCTAATCTGTTGAGTAGCAACTGCACTGCTTTCACATTTGACAAATCCAGGCGAATGAGTTGCATCATTCAATTCAAATCTTTCCCAATTTTGTCATGGGGTGGAATTTTAGGTATGGACAACCAATGTCACAAATATCGATCTCGGGAATTTCTCGGCAAGGGAAAATCGCAGGATATATTATTTTTATTTTTATGTTTTTGGGTTTATATCGGGGGAAAATGATAAAAGAAAATTATTTAAAAATATATAAAATATAAAATATTGTGACATCATCGCGGTAAATGAAAATATCGCTATATTTTTTAGATACCCGGGATTATTTTGGGATTTTGTTGTTTTATCAAAATATCACGATGAAATCGCTATATTTTGAAAATAACAGATATTTGTGACATAGTGGACAATCAGGCACCTTTCCAATGGTGTAAGGGAGTCACCATTTCAAAGAGGCATGATTAGGATTTTTTCCCATTCTTTGTTATCACCAAAAGTTAAATTTTATAGAGAAAGCAGACCTTGATAATAGGCTTTTCAGTCATAATAATTGTAACCCAGCCAACATACGGCAGAAACCTGTAAAAGAATTCCGAATACAGAACATTAAGACAAGGAGACCAAATGCATAGCCAGCCCATCAAATGATGGATAATGGGAAAGTGATTAGTCCTCACAAATGACTATTTCTAATATCAATACAAAATTAAAGCTGGATGCTCAAGATATTACCCTACAGCCCTCCCCATGATATGATGCTGCTGAAGCCAGAGCTGACCATGAGCATACAAAAGCCTGTCATCTCCGAAATTGTTATCCCCTGAAAAGGAAAGGCCATAAAGAGACGGAGTATAGCACTACATCAGTAAAATTTTCACTGCTTCAAGATAAAAACTCAAATCTGAGAAGCAAAGACATAAGCACTAATTAAATATGCAGGGTTGTGGGAAATTTTGGTTTACAAGCATCAAATGGAAAAGACATTTCATCCCTTTTTTTAATGAAAAAAGATTTCAATCCTTTATTAAAGTATAAATATTCTTGGACAAAATGCAAATGATTTCCATTGGTAAGATTATCAAGGATAATATAATACAATTTACAATTTATTGGTTGATATCACACATTATTATAACAGTTCCTTGGTACCAAAACTTTCTAACATCTAAAAATCTTGATTTAAATATTTAATACCTTTTGTCAGAACATCAACCTCTCCAGTATCTTGTCGTTCATGAACCTACAACAAAAATTTATAGATTATTAGGAGACCAATACAAGTTGTATTGGTTTACTATTAACATCAAAGTGTCCAACAATAGTGGTCCTTGAGGAAAATAACAAAGAAGAGCATCCACATTACTGGAAGAAGTGACAGATAGTGGCGCAAAGCTAAGTCACAAATATCATTTTCAGGAATTTCTCGGCAAGGGAAAATCTCGGGAAATATTAAATTTTTTTCATTTTTTCGGGTTTGGGAAAAAAAGGCTAAAAATAAAATTATTTAAAAAATATATTCAAAAAATTATTTAAAAAAATATAAATTAACAAAAAATAAAGGAAAAAATACAGATACACCCCCTCAACTATGGCCAATTTCCACTTCTAACCCCGTGGTTTGGAAGTTACCAACGACACCCCCTCAACTTTCTGTGGACTTTTTAACGTGACGGAGTGGACAGAAAGGGGTAAATGACAGTTATGCCCTTACGTTATAAACCCAACAGAACTTTGTTTTCGACATTTTTTCCTAATTTCACTCCTCTTCGGCGAAGCTAGGGTTTTTCTCTGAACCTAGGGTTTGAAATTGACGAGGCGTTGGTCATCTTCAACCTCGGTCCATCTAGTCCAGCTGTTGGTTGTCTTCAACCTTGGTCGTCTTCAAGCTTTCTGTTCTTCAACCACGACTAAGGTGAGCTTTTATAACTGATGTTTATGGTTGGAACAAGGATTTATCTGTGTCATGAGCAAATATGGGAGGAATTAATAGGGTTTCAAACTACGTTTTATATGTGTAATGAGCAAACATGATTTCAAAGAACCTCCCCACTTGTTCCCCGTGTATAATGTGGTTTTCTTTTAAGATTTTTTTACTAGAAAAGAAATAATAGGGGCTTTATACTAAAATAATAGGGTTTTTATACTACAATAATAGGGGCTTTATACAATATTATCTTCTTTGCACAGAAACCCTATTACTTTCTTTTTTTTCTTTTTTTTTGAATCTGTCAATTTTGTACTCTTCGAATGTGGGGTTTTTTTTGTAGCAATGTGGTTGGGGGTTCGTTTTCTGTGATGTGTTTTTCCAATTTTCCTTGTTTGCAATTATTTTAGGATTTTTTTATGGAATTTGTCTATTTTTTACTATTGGAATGTGAGGTTTTTTAGTAGCGCAATATTGGTGGGGTTCGTTGTTTGTGATGTCTTATTCCAATTTATGTTTGCAAATCGGGGACATGTGGTCCCCCTTTGCAAACATAAATTGGAAAAAGAAACTTCTCCATTGCAGTACATATTGCAACCTTTTTAAAATGTTGATTTGGTAACTATGCTGTATAGAATAGGCCTATTTGTGCTCCCAAGCATTGTGCCTATATGCTAACTTTGTTTGTAGTTTCCACTTACAGTGATGGCCTCCGACTATTTTACGTTTGATGGCCATCATGGTGGACAATTCGACACTGATCGTAAGGTATATAAAGGTGGTAAGGTGAACCACAGTGATGATGTTGACCCAGATAAACTATCTTTGTTTGAGATGCAAGACATGTTGATAGAGGTAGTTGGCATTCCTATCCACTTGTTCATTTACCATAAGGTGCAAGGGAGGCGTAAGAAATGTGGCTTCCGAAAGATAAGAACCGACAAGGATGTGTTGAAAATGATAGACATTCACCGAAGGAAGCCTTTGACAGATATAGTGAACAATGGCTTCTTTATGTATTCAGAGCTCCTCTTCCTCCACTAACCACTATATCTTGCATATCCCATTAACACGAAGTATCAGAAAAGCAATCACACAAGGTGCTTCACAAAAAGGTTAACTATGAAGTACATGGTGAAGGTATCACATGAATAGTGAATTACCTGTCACTCCTTTGCCTCTGCCACCAGATGATGGAGCTCCACCCCTCCTAATGGGTTCTTTTGATCTGATGTTTCCCTCAACTCTTGCAGCAGTTGCTCCACCCCTCCCCGACTGCTCCTTTGATCTAAATGTTCATTTAGAAGCAGCCTTTTCTCTCCCCTTGATTGGCCATTTGCAAGTACGTGTGTTGTGGCCAAATTGGCCACACTTATTGCACTTCGGAGACAGATGCTTTCTACTCAACTTAAAAGGATTGGAAGGTCTTCGAGGCTCATCTCTATTACTCAACTTCTTTGGCCTTCCTGGAGGCCTTCCCACTGGAGGGGAAGGGGGGGAGGTTTGTACAGGATCCATGCCTGCTCGAGGCCATTGTTCTATGCTAGGCATGGGGTGAATGAGCTCTCTATAACTTTTCTGGAAGGCATCTCGATGATAGTAAGCGTACGCATATAGCAGCTATTGCGTGGGGTGCATGGGATACTCGTTAAATCCCAATTTCGACAACCACAAGACTGTTGGTCTAAATTCACCACATATTGTTTTCCAAACTTCTCACCCTCGTACTCCCCTGCCCGTGACCACTCCACATGGCATTCACAAGCTAACAACTTTGTCTTTTCTAACTTCTCATCAATTTTAGGGCATATGGGACTCTGGTACTTCTCCATCTCTGATCGTTGCTTTTGAAACCTCCCCATAAGCAATCTTCTTATTGTTTCCAACATTGTCAAAATCGGCTTATCTCTAGCAGGGAGAATGAATGAATTGAAAGTCTCAGACAGATTGTTCACTGAGAGACTGCACTTGGACCTAGGACTGAATGCGGATCTCGACCACAATGTTGGATTTATCTTCTTAAGATATCAATATGCATTCTTATCCAGCTTCTCCAGTGCAGCCATATGCCTTCCAAATTCAATGGCAGTGGAAGCATAGGCTGCTGCCCACATAGTGTCTTTGAGGAGCTTCCCTTTATACTCCGCCTTGAAATTAGCATACAAATACCTCGCACAATACTTATGATGATCCAGGTGGATCGTGGCTAAGCGTAGGCCCGATTGGAAGTGCCACACATGCTAACTAGAGGAAGTCCGTATGTCTTTTTGGCTGTGATGACGAGGTGTGAATTTAGAGAGAATTTCTCCACTCGATCACTTGGGGATGACTATCATCAACAAGAAGCCTAGAGGATTCCTCATGATCCGGAACTATTGAGATAAGCAATATCTCCAACTTCCCTTGTAACAAGGAGTCTCCAAGACAAGGGTACTTCTCTTATTTGATGCCACACAGATGCCTACATAGGATATGTTTCTTAATTTGGTTTTTGGAGAGTTTGTTTTTATCTTTTAGAAATTTATGTAAACTGGGCAAGAGTTCCCATGACCGATGGGTCTTTTGGAATTGTTTTCTTAAGCTTTGCTGGAGAAGCAGGGCAGTCCACATTCTAAAAATTCCAATTTCATGAGTTGCTTGCTGATCTCCTTGTTCTGTATTTTTTTTATTCATATAGTTTTGTTAATATGTTGTGGAGCTGCCTAAATCCGAGAACTGCTTTTCCTCTATGATTTGCCAATCAATAATAGCAACAGATATCCAAAAATACAATTTTGGATCAAGTGGTATTAGAGCTCCGGTTCCGCCATCGTCCAGGGACCGCAAAACAATGGTGAACGCCCGCGCTTTGCGACAACAACCACATGAAGAAGAAGGCCTAGTACCCGTAACCATTGAGCAAAGAGAAACCGTGGAAGATCATGAAGTAGATCAAAGACTTTCACAGATCGAGAGCCAGATGGCGACCATCATGTCGATGAAGTCGCAACTGATGTCTGCCAAGGAGGCATCAACCTCGCAACCGAATGCTGAACTCGCCACCCGTGGGAAAGAGGTGGAGGTCGAGTGACCGAGAGGAGGAAAAAGGAGATCCAGTCTCGCAGACATTCAACTCGCAAGAAAGAATCCAAGTCCGATCCAAAACCGAGCAAGTACACCAATACAGTTCGTAAGGCGTGGTGTGATCATTGCAAACGACCAGAGTACACAAGCGAGGAGTGTTGGATATTACATTCTGAACTACGACCAATGAGATCCCGAAATACAAACACGGAGGAAGAATCTAAGGCTACTTTGCATGCTGTAGAAGCCGAGGAACTCCAGAAGATGACAGCCGTAGATGAGAAGCTGACACTCATGACCAGATCTGTACACCTTCAATTCAAGACGAACGTAAGGAGCTTTTCCACGTTCGGATCCAAGTCAAACAAAACTTGGTTGTGCGATCATCGATCCAGGCAGCCAGAAGAATTTAATCTCCGAAAGACTAGTCGCCAAGATGGGATTGACGATCAGTCCACATCCACGGCCATATCCACTTGGATGGATCCAAAAAGACGTGGAAAGAAAGATTACACGTCAATGTACGTTCAAGTTCGCCATTGCCAACAAGTATGTTGACGAAGTCACCTGTGAGGTGGTACCGTTAGATGTTTGCCAAGTAATTCTTGGTAGTCCGTATCTATGGGACCGCGATGCTATTTTCTACCGTAAAGAAAGAAAGTATCGGCTAGTCAAGGATGGGAAAGATTACATCATCAAGGCGAATCAACCAATAGAAGGTGCCAAATCACTCATCTCCGCCACTCAAGCCAAACGATTGGTGAATGCTAGTGGCAAATTTGTGACACTCATGATAGGGCCAAAGTCTAGTAGTTCGCAAATAACGGACACACCAAAGACCCAACCAATGAAGCACGGGTACGGGTACGGGGTGCGGGTACGACACGATACGGGTACGTGATTTTAAAAAAAAAATAGGATACGAGTACGTTGGGGTACGCTGAATATAATATATTTTTATATTTTATTATATATTTATAAAAATAAAAAAATAAATATTTTGTTAAAGAATTCAAACAATTTAATTGGAGAACGATCAAATAATAATAACATCACCAAAATCTAATATTACTTCTAAGTTGTTAGGTTTTTAATTATGGGATATATATATATATATATATATATATATATGAGGAAACTGTTGGTGAGCTTAAGCTCACCAAACTTATGGTGAGCTAGCTTGCCCAATCACATGGGGGCCCACTTTGTTAGGATGATCCAAACCATTCATTTGAAAGTCCCTTACATAGATGGGGGGTGTACCAAAAATCAGCTCCATAGGATCATCCTAACCCCTCCATTTGTGGAGGACAAAAATGGACAGACACACCCTATCTATGATAAGGCCTTGCAAATGAATGGTTTGGATCACTCCCCAAAATATGGGACCCATGTGATTGGGCAAGCTAGCTCACCATAAGTTTGGTGAGCTTAACAGTTTCCTCATATATATATATATATATATATATATATATATTATAAATGTTTTGATATATTCAACCCCCCTTTTGTTAATTGGGACAACCCCTCTATTGTAAATCTGTAATTTTCGATTTACTTTGAACCGGGTGTCACCCGATACGTACACAAACCCGGGTGCGTACCCGGTACGCACCCAAAGAGTACCCAAGAGCACCCGCACCCGACATTGGTACGTGGGCCTCCAGAGAGTACCCGTGCTTCTTAGCATCCAATCAAAAAGAGGTCATAAACAGAAGAAACGGAGACATACTCAGAAAGCTCGTCGACCGAGACAAGGAAGAAGCCTTAAACGACCCATGCCGGAACCCAAGCAAGGCCAGGTTGACCATCATTCAATTGAAAAGAGTAGACCCAAGCTGAACCAAGAACGATGGACATGTAGAGATGGGGGCCAATGGCCTTCCTCTCATCTCAACTGTTGATTTTGCAGGAGCAAAATCCCCTAAAAGGGGGAGCCATGATCCAGGTGGATCGTGGCTAAGCGTAGGCCCGATTGGAAGGGGCCACACATGCTAACCAGAGGAAGTCCATATGTCTTTTTGGCTGTGATGACGAGGCGTGAATTTAGAGAGAATTTATCCACTCGATCACTTGGGGATGACTATCATCAACAAGGAGCCTAGAGGATTCCTCATGATCTGGAACTATTGAGATAATCAATATCTCCAACTTCCCTTGTAACAAGGATTCTCCAAGACATGGGTACTACTCTTATTTGATGCCACACACATATGCCTACATAGGATAGGTTTCTTAATTTGGTTTTTGGAGAGTTTGTTCTTATCTTTAAGAAATTTATGTAAATTGGGCAAGAGTTCCCATGACCGATGGGTCTTTTGGAATTGTTTTCTTAAGCTTTGCTGGAGAAGGAGAGGGCAGTCCACATTCTAGAAATTCCAATTTCATGAGTTGCTTGCTGATCTCCTTGTTCTTTTTTTTTTATTCATGTAGTTTTTGTTAACATGTTGTGGAGCTGCCTAAATCCGAGAACTACTTCTTTTCCTCTTTGATTTGCCAATCAATAATCGCAACAGATATCCAAAAATACAATTTTGGATCAGTCTGCATCAGGCAAGATATCTTCAAATGTTTCAACTAGTCGCTGTCCAAAAGGCGAACATGTTATGTCAGTTTAGTAGGATGACATAAGTAAAAAACACCTTAGAAAAGCAGTGTATATTATACTTTGGTTTGTACCTTATGTCTGTCAGATATGAAAGTCCAACCATGACTCTCAATTGAACCAATGTCATTTAGTACTGTCGTCAAAAACCAAGTCCATGACTCCTTTAGTTCTGCGGCTTCAGCATAGGCAATAGGAAACATTTGGTCATCACAAGGACCTTTTAAGAAACCTGTACTTAAGATCTTTGCCAACTGCACTTAAGATTTGACCACCACAAGGACCTTTTAAATGGAAGCCATCTAGACCTATGAAAGGTCTACAACTAGCTAAGAAACTCGTCATCGTCGCATGTAGACTGACATAGAGTCTGTGAAAGGTAGGCAACACGTCTAAAGATGGCCTATCCGCCTTAAGCTTCAAACAACTTCAGGGATTTTTAGCCCTTACAAGGTCACAATAATCCCACATTCTTGCATACTGTTCCATATAACCACCCTCAATGCTTTCAATAGATTTCCTCTTTGCCCTGTATATCTTAGCTTTCGTAACATCCACATTGAAGTCTCTTCTCACACTCTTTTGGAAATTAGATACTTTCCAATGTGGGTCATCTCTTATCTTCTCCATATACTTTCAAGAAAGCCAAAGATGAAGTAACTTGGTGGTTTATATATGTTCTTGTGCATGTATGCTTTGGATTGAAACTTTTAATTTGGAAACCATCATCCCTCTGCATAGGAGTGGCATGTATCCTCCACCCACAACCTTTCTTGCAAACGGCAGTCACTCTTTCACTCTCATTCTTCTTGAATATGTAGTCGAACCCATGTTGTATGGCCCACTCCTTCAAAGCTGCTATAAGCACTTGAGGTGAACTAAAAACCATCCCCACAACTAGAACTGGGTGCTGCATGTCCACAAGCTCATTGAACTCTCTTATGGATTCATCTCCCTCATCAGGAGAACCTCTAGGAATTCTCAAGTCTTCATCTTCCTCATGTGCATTAAACCTGAGAGGATCTTCATGTATAACCTCCTCCTCAACTGCTTCAGGTACAACCTCATCAGCTACATCCCTTCCTTCAGCAACACTGTGTGCTCCCCCGTAAAAATCATCCGCATCATCAACATAATACATGTCCCAACTACTACTGCCACTGCTGGCATATCTTCTAGAGACATACTAATCACCATCACTACTATCATCACTTTCACTGCCATCATCAGTTAGTTCATGACCCTCCAAACCATTACTTTCTTCACCTCCCTTCTGACCATAATTTTGATAAGATCCCTCCAAACCATAATAAACTCCATCTCCCTCCAAACCTTCACAACCTTCATCTACCTCTTCATCCACTTGTACATCAATACCTTCACCACCATCAGCTGTTGGAATGGGGGTCTCCACTTGTCTACCCAAACCATCAGAACCTTCATTTGTTTGAATAGAAGTCTCCACTTGTCTACCCAAACCCTCACATCCTTCATTTGGTGGAATGGGAGTCTCCACTGTATTTTGGTCCACACCATCACATCCTTCATTTGGTGGAATGGGGGGCTCCTCTTGTCCTCATCTACTGGCAAAGGGGGAGTGGCAACATAAATATGAATCAAAGTCTTCCCTCGGTGAATGTCCACCATTTCCAACACATCCATGTCAGTTTCTATCTTTCGGAAGCCACCTTTCTTACCCCTCTCTTGCAACTTATGGTAAATGAACAAGTGGATGGGAATGCCAACTACCTCTATCAACATGTCTTGCATTTCAAACAAATATAGTTTATCTGAGTCAACATCATCAATGTGGTTCACCTTATCACCTTTATATACCTTACTATTAGTGTCGAATTGTCCACCATGATGGACCTCAAAGGTAAAATAGTCGGAGGCCATCACTGTAAGAGGAAACTACAAACAAAGTTAGCATATAGACACAATGTTTGGGACCATAAATAGGCCAGTTGCAATTGGTATGTTCTGCACGGAGAAGTTACCAATTCCAATATTTTAGACAATATTTTTGCGAACATAAATTGGAAAAAGACATCACAGACAACGAACCCCACCACATTCCAATATGTACTGCAATGAGGAAGTTTCTTTTTCCAATTTATGTTTGCAAAGGGGGACCACATGTCTCCCATTTGCAACATAAATTGGAATAAGACATCACAGACAACGAAGCCCACCACATTGCTACTAAAAAAACCCCACATTTCAAGAGTAAAAAATAGACAGATTCCAAACAAAATCCTAAAATAATTGCACACAAGGAAAATTGGAAAAAGATATCACAGAAAATGAACCCCCAACCACATTGCCACAAAAAAAACCCCATATTCAAAGAGTAAAAAATTGACAGATTAAAAAAAAACCTAAACTAATAGGGTTTCTGTGCAAAGACGATAATATAGTATAAAGCTCCAATTATTTTAGTATAAAACCCTATTATTTTAATATAAAGCCCTTATTATTTCTTCTCTAGTAAAAAAACCCTAAAAGAAAACCACATTATACACAGGGAACACGTGGGGAGGTTCTTTGAAATCATGTTTGCTCATTACAAATAAAACATAGTTTGAAACCCCTATTAGTTGCTCCCATTTTTGCTCATTACACAATAAATCCTTGTTCCAAACCATAAACATCAGTTATAAAAGCTCGCCTCAGTCGTGGTTGAAGAACATAAAGCTTGAAGACGACCAAGGTTGAAGACGACCAACGGCTGGACAAGATGGACCAAGGTTGAAGATGACCAACACCTCGTCAATTTCAAACCCTAGGTTCAGAGAAAACCCTAGCTTTGCCGAAGAGGAGTCAAATTAGGAAAAAATGTCGAAAACAAATTCTGTTGGGTTTATAACGTAAGGGCATAACGGTCATTTCCCCCTCTCCGTCCACTCCGTCACGTTAACAAACCCATGGAAAGTTGAGGGGGTGTCGTTGGTAACTTCCAAACCACGGGGTTAGAAGTGAAAATTTGCCATAGTTGAGGGGTGTATCTCTATTTTTCCCTTGCAAAAAACATACAAGCATCAAGATTTCACCAAGGCATTTTCAGATATAACATGAATGAGCTGATTATATTTCTTAAAATTATCCTACACGGAGGATTGGTGCATATAATAATAAATGTAGACATATAAATACCCGTCTCAATATACTACCATTTCATGACCTTGATAAATACAAGCATTAAGAATTTCTTTCAATGAAGTGTCCAACAGCTTAATAACAAAATGAGCAAAATAATTGTCTATCAAAACCATAAACATCAAAATGTAAAGGGGGAAAAGCCAACAAAAAAACTGAATAATCCTCACTACAATTCATGTTCATCAAGCATATAGCTATACTAACAGAGGTTATGTTGCCTTAGTCTGCAAACAAAGAAAGAATAAAAAAATGCAGGCCCAAAATAATTACCTTAATTACTCGATGGACAATTGGAATTTCACGTCCCTGCATCAAAATTGAAACAAGTAGATAAAAGATATTAGCAAATGTTTGTAAGATAATTCCAGGAAGTATATAAGAAACAAAAGGAATAAATAAATAACAGGAAACAATAGCAAGCACTCAGCCACAAATAAAACCAAAAAGTAAAAGCAGAAACATCAACCTATATTTCGCATCAAATAAACATCATTCAGGAATATAAGATGAATACCAGATTACCAGCGTTCAGATGAAAGAAAACAACTAATAGATTGGTGTCAATTTCTAGATGAAAGTCTTATAAAAAAAATGATCATGCCTACTGGAGCAGATTAAAACAAAAACTACTATAATCTTCAATTCTACAGTATTATACATCAAATGTATTCGCAAAATATCACACAATCTACGTCTTTTCCTCTCATTAAAGAACTTTGTCTTTCACTCCCGATAAATATCACAAAATAAAGACAGGTTCTTACGTCTTAACAGTGGCTAAATTGCCCTTTACCATGACAATAATGCAAATATCCCTAAGCACTAAACATTTTCTGCAATAACACCACTTGTTAAGTGAACAAAGATTTTTACCATCCTAGAAAGAAAGAAATGCTTATGAATTTTTTCCCTGTCACAACGAAATTTTATCACGCTTATTTATGAGGTTTCCACTTATATTTAGAAGATTTCCACCGAAATTTTAAAGATTTCCACCAAATTTGACATTTTCACTCAAATTATAAAAATACCAAAATTTTTAACTAAATTTCACATGATTTCGGCCAAAATTTTCACGGAAACCAAAATATTTCGATTTCGCTGGTTGCCGAAACCAACACCAAAACTGAAATTTAAAACCTTTTTAGGCAAAATATATGTGAAAAAATAATGCAAGAGAGCTTTTGAGTGATATTAGTGGAGATCTGGGGTTCCCGGGAAGGTAGTTTATGGGAAAAAACGGAAAAAAGATGAGATGAGAATAGTAGAAACCTATGAAGCACGGCTACGGGTACGGGGTGCGGGTACGAAACGACACGGGTACATGGGTACATGATTTTCCAAAAAAACTGGGTGCGGGTACGTACGTTCGGGTACGCCGAATATAATAATATTTTTTAATATTTTATTATATATTTATAAAAATTTTAAAAAAATAATTGGAGAGCAATCATATAACAATAACATCACCAAAATGGAAAATTCTGATATTGCTCTTCATTTCATAAGTGATTAAGTTCCATATTTCGTAACATGAGGCATCAATACATCATTCATTAGAAAAAAAAGTTTGTCGCCAATTTGTTGACCGATGTGTTGACCAGTGCCTGACAAGATGAATTATTTTTAGAGACCAAATTATGAGATTTTTTATACCGGAGTTTTGGGATTTAATAATGTTTGGACATGATAGATTTTATGAATTTTTAAAATTTGAAACCGTTTGGAAGTTAGAACGTTAAAATTTTGACCCGATCCTTTTTCTTCGGATTTTGAACTAGAACAAGAGAGTTGACTTTTTTTCCTTTTAGATTTGGGTCTTAAAACTATTTTTAATAAATCCAAATGGGGGGTATTCCATTATTTACATCTCTCTCTCTCTCTCTCTCTCTCTCTCTCTCTCTCTCTCTCTCTCTCTCTCTCTCTCTCTCTCAAGCTCTTGCAACAACATGTAAATCTTAAGTAAATGGACAATCAAATAGTAAAAACATTTACTTAAATGGTTTACATGTAACAACTAAGTACAGGAGAGGAGAGAGAAAAAGCACAGGAAGGATTTACACCAGGTAAGAGAAGCAGGAGGTGTCAGGTACGCGTGGGTGCGCACCCTAAACGCATCCGACACACACCCGCACCCCATACATGTCGGGTACGGGAGCCCCGGGAGAGTACCCGTGCTTCCTAGGTAGAAACAATAAATGACAAGTAATAAGAGGTAATCTACTTATCTAAAGGCTTCATGCAATGAGTTTCATTGGCATCTCACGAAAGAATCCTTGGCATCTCACCAAAGAAGAAGATGAAGAAGTCTTTCTCCAAGAAGCTCTCAATATCAAATAGCAAATGAATGTAGTGTTTTTTTTTACAAATCCAATATAAAGTATTTATATCAAACAAATAAAACCCAGCCCCCTAAGGACTAAAATACGACTTTCTAAGGACTTAAAGACTTGCTCCCACTTAAATTCCCGTAATAAATGTGTGGGGCCTATTTAAAACATCCATAACTCAAAGAACTTAAGCTATTTTGATGTAAAAAGACTCTAATACTCCCCTATGACTTAAAAAGACTCAAGCAACACTCTAAAAACTAAATAAAACTCTTTTAATACTCATGATGGATCCCATCTTCTCAACTCCTTAATTCTTCATGTCATCTTGGATGGTCCCCCATCATACATCCATTGGTGGGTCTCAATTGAGTAAGCATGTGCCACATATATAGATAAAAAGAAACACACACACCCACACACGCATATGTACGCAAGCCACACGTGCGCATGGATTACATGAACATTTAGGGTCTGTTCCAATAGCAATAAAAATACAGTAAAACAATTTCCTAGGTAAAGCTTTTACAAGGTAATTTTTTTCACAGAAAAGTTTTCAAATTACAGTGATCCATTCCACCCAAAAAATAAACGTATAATAAATTGAAACCCCAAAATCATCTACAATCTCCTAGCAGCATGAAGACAGAACCCTAAATAAAAAAAAAGGTACTATTGGGACAGAAACATGAAGCAAAACATGAATTCTCATTACCGGGAACAGTTGTGTTATTAACGATCAAAACCTCAGGAGTGCAAACATTACATCATCAGCCAATCTCCTTACATTGTAGAAACCTCAAGAAGAGTCGTGTTATCAGTAATCCACATTGCAGGAGTTTCATCACCATTCACATTGAAACCACCGATCTCCACACCGAAATCCTCTCTCCACCATTCACATAGACACCTCCTGTCTCTACTCTCTTCTTCGGCAAGCCCTCCCTATGGCAAGAATAGAAGGAAAGAAGAAAGACCCTATGGTGTTTGTAGATGTGCTCTCTTCCACAGTAAGGAAGAGGTTGTTGACGCCATACCTCGCTCACTAGAGAAGCTGTTGTGGCATAGGACGAGAGAGAGAGAGAGTGAGAGAGAGAGAGGTATTAACACCAAATAATTTACAGGGAAGAAGGGAAATCAGAGCTACCGTCATAGCCAGAAAGATATGTTTTTCTAGCACAAACCCCTACCTACATCCAAACCGGGGAGAGGAAGTCGTCCTGAGAAAGAGAGGCGGAAATGGGAGACCAAAGAGGAAAGAGTCGTGGAAGAAACGGTGAGAGGGATGAGTCACGAAAGGGCTTTTGGAATTAAATTCAGTTCGAAAAGTCGGAAATAACTTTATGCCCTCCCCGGTAAAACCAAGAGATTTTTGTAATAGTTTTACAATGTAAAACTGATTTTATATTTACTGGAACAGACCTTAAAACCCGAACGACTGTAAAAGATTGTTTTACAACTCTTTTACGCTGATTGGAATGGACCCTTATAGTTTCTCACGTAGATCACTGTCAAATAATATTACAGCACTGTTTTCTAAGCATGTTTGAATAGCCCATGGCACATAATTCCAAAATGAGCCATAACAAAACTTCATGAAAAAGGTATTCCATTACAAATATATCATCTCCCATTCACGTTCTTTCACATCAAATGCAAATCCGTCCAGCAACATTTACTAAAGACCCTACAACATCCTAGGCATGATCAGCAAAGTGGCTTCTTCACCATTACAACCTTGTAACGGCGAAGCAGATGAAAATAAGGTTGCAAGTACCTCTTTTAAGCAACAGAAAACAAATTATTATATAAATTGCACAAAATCCGCAATCTCCATCGGTATCGTTTATGAACAACAAATGGCATTCACAACAAAGTAATTACATTAAATAACAACAAAGAACACATACATCAACGTGAAATACGACAATTTCACCAGTACGAATAGGATCTTTGCTCATGTGCAAGAATAATATATCACCCTGCAATAGCAAAAAACGACCATGTTACTATCAAGAAACGAAAAGGCAACACTAAAACAACCGATCGCAACTTCTAGTACCACTTCAAATTAAAACATATAACCAATGAATTACAAATATAGATCTCTTTCCTTCCATTTTTTTTTCAGGTTTCTTATTGCCTTTTTATTTTGCTGAAATGGTTTTTTTTATCAGTTCTTGATGGTTCAGGGGCTCTGGTGTTGATTTACAATCACATTGAATGGAATTTTTCAGTAAATATTGTACTTTTTTCAATTTTTTTTTATCGTTCTAGACTTTTTTTACTCTCTTTGCAGTGGGTTAGCGAATATGGCATTTCACTCTCACTTTTGGGCATGCCAACTGTTCAGTCAAATGTCCATGAGAGTGAAAGCCCTATGTTACTAGAGCACAAATGAAAAAAAAGAAAGCAAATATGGTTGCAATAACAACAATTTTATTTTTGGACAGGTTTACATGGGACAGTATTAAATGAGGGGTTTTTTCATCCAAAGAATCTTCTATATAGTAAAGAGTACTTATCGGAATATAGAGCAAAGAGGATGTATTGGGGAAGGGAGTTTAGCAAACTTAAACAAATAACAACAACATTATCATTTTGAAAATCTACATAAAGGAAATAGGTCCCAGGTAGACCCACGGGATTCTTTCAGCTCAACAACGTGATAGCAAACAAAGAAAAGCTAATTTGCATTTCAAGGACATGGGATTCACAAACAAGTACAGATATGGTTCGATTGGTTCTCCAAAAAAGATAACCAATAAGCCATTCAACTAAAATGAACCGGTCGACATGAACTTGGTTCGCAGTTCCCCTCTATTATGATGACCTTGGCAATACTGGTCTAAAGATACTTTAAAAGTTTAAGGGGCTGTTTAGATGTAGGAAAAAGATTTAGGCTCCGTTGCTTTCGACGTAAAAATGGATGTAAAATATGTTTTACGTTCATTTTTCCAACATAAAACAAAATTTGCATCCATTTTTACGTCGAAAGAAACGGAGCCATAAGGAAATTTTTTCCATGGAAAATGAGTTTTCCAGCATTTAGTTTACTCATTCTCCATAGATTTTTTTTTCCCAAAATCAAATTTTTTCCTCGTTTTAAAGGAAAATTGCAAACCGAAGATACCCTGGAATTATATTTTACATGGAATATTTATTTTTCATGCACAGTTTTATTTTCCATAAATTTCTTTTCCCGAGATCCAAACACCCCCTAAAATTCTTTCATGTTGCCAGGAAAGGTTATTCTACAAAGAAATCCTATCCATCAGTGCTAAAGTGCAATAAAATAGATCAATACCACTACCATAGTTATAAGAACACTGCTAAAACATAAATAGCTTGCGATTTCAATTATAATAGGATAGAGTTATATAACTCAAGTACCCGATCAGGGCCTATGGTGAGCAATTAAGTTAGCTTCAAAACACAATCTTCAATATGAAACCACCTGCAAATTGTTCTGCTAAATGAACTCACCCTCTTAAAGCCAGGTTCCATGCTTCCAGAAAGAACAACGACCACAGGTGATTCACTCCCAGTAATACACATTAATCCCTTCCATATTATCAGTGCAGATGTGACAATCATACCTGAAACAAATCATGAACGAGCAAATTTTAATAGGCAGATGTGCCCAGTCACATGACAGAACAGAAAATGACTTATTTACCTAGATATGGTTTGAAAGGAAAATATCAAAAATGAAAGAATTCACAGAATATATTGAAATAAATAAGCAAAATAAGTATGAAAAATAAGTTTAATATCTGGAAAGCAAAGCTTTAAACAAGAAATGCACCAAAGCAAAATCATTCCATCTCAAAACTATGCAAGTATAGACGACCTCAAAAATGTTGGCCATATATTTGGAAAATACACATTATTCTAAATTTCTAAAATGAAAATGAATAATTGCTAAGTATCTCGTTGACATGTGTGTGTGTGTGTGTTGAATGGTAAATCTCATTCTAAATATATACTTGTAATTAGTTGAATTTTACTTGTTTTTCAGGAACAAGGGTACAACGGGATGGAGGGACATCCTTATAACATAAGCACTTCTTTCAAAAGGGGATAAGATTCAAAGTCTATAAAGGCAGCAGAATTAAGTTTTGGCATTGGTGCAAAGAAGTGTCATTAACCACCTGTTTTCAGACCTCATGGAGGTAGCTATTGATAAGGAGGCTTTAGTCCAAGACTGCTTTCAGTGGAACGAGGGTCGGCTTTCCTGGAAGGTTGGGTTCAAGTGGAGCTTCTTTGATAGAGAAGTCGATCGAGTAGCCAGATTTTTGGAGATTTTGGATTCTTGTTACATCAAGAAGCACGGGAAGGATGAAAGGTTTGGATTTGGGATACCTCCGGAGTCTTTACTGTGAAGTCTTTCTATCACCACTTGCACATAGCGCTCTTCCTTCGCACTTAGACAGTGTGTGGCACACCCTACCCCTCATAAAGTGTATGCCTTTGGGTGGACAGCTTTCCAGAATAAGATTCACATGGCGGACCATTTGAGATGCTGATTATAGACCATTTGAATAAGATCTCGAAGGGGAAACCTGATGCCCTGTTCTATTTAAGATGCTGATTATAGACCAGTGTCCCCTCTGTGTACCGGCAGGGGAGACAGTGGTCCATATTTTCATCCATTGTAAAAGTGCTAGAGATGTTTGGGACCACATCCTAAGGAGATTCGGAATTTGGTGGATTTTCTTCTCTTGTATCATCGGTCTGTTGGAATGCTGAACCATGACTCTTTGGAAAAGATAAAAGAAAATCCTTTAAAAGTAGTTTTGCTATCTACCATTTGGGTGATATGGAAGGAAAGAAATGATCGGATATCCCGCAGCTTTGCTAAAAGCTCACTCTTTCCATTCACAAAATTATATCGTTCACTCTATTTTGGGTGAAGGCACTTCCCTGCTTTAGATTAACTTCCAGCTTTGACATGTGGCGGCGATGGAGAAAGATTTGCATTAATTGGGGGCAGAAATATATCCCTTGCCTCAGATGGACTCGTCCCAACCCAGGGTTGTTTAAGCTAAATTTTGATGGCTCAAGTTTGGGTAAGTCGGGACCGGCTGGGGAAGAAGTTCTTAGGGATGAAACAGGCGGTATGAAGTGGATGTTTTGTGGACCTATAGGGATTACTGATTCTAATGAAGATGAATTAAGGGTGGTACTTCGAGGAATTAGACTAACTGATGAGAGTATCTTACCTTTTTGGTGGAGGGAGAGTCCATAAACATCATAGGGTGGATGCTTGGTAGCCACACTCATCCTTGGAGATTCCCGCACATGGTGGACGAGATTCAAGATCGTGTAGGTAATTTTCCAATTTCCTTCCTCCATTAACGAAGATATGCTAATAGCAAAACGAACAAGTTATAGGTTTTTGATTTCCTTCCTCCGTTAGATCTTGATGGCTGCTTTTTTGTAATTTTGTCATTAAATTTCTTGGTCAGGAAGCTAAGTCTACGAGGACGTCAACCCTTCTCTTTACATCAAGCTCCCTCCCTCTCACACTTGTGCACATCTCTTTCTCCCTATTCTCTTTTATCACCTCTTTTAATCGATTTTTTCTTTGATTTACACATATCATAGGAATTATGAGCATGTAAAGGAAAATTTCACTAGTTGACACTAAACCTAACTACGCGCACTCCCATAGTAATTTACCATAGCTAGGCTTTAATAAATGTTGTAAAGGGGTCACAGAATAGCTGTAAAACTGCAAAAAGGGTATTCCTATTAAATATGGCTTTATCCAACAAACAGAAAACCCTAAAATCAACCAGAATCAGAGGTACCAATGTGGAATTCCCATATGATCTTATAAAATCTAAGTTATATTAAATACAGACACTTACATCAATCAGAATATATAAATCAAAAGCTAGGGCTTCAAATTTCCAACACTAACATGGAAAAAAAAAAGAAAAAAAGAAGCAAAATGAGATTCCACCATAACACATTAATGCTTGCATCATTTCTTATATTCTCTCACACAGAAAACAACTATAAAGAAGCTCATGTCTAACACTCCAACAGAGTAAAGAAGCCTAAATCATCACTGTGATCTTTCATCTTCCTAAAAAAACATTATCAAATGAAGAACAAACAAAAGAAATGGGATGAAGATGAAGGGCATACCTAGACTGACTGCCTGGGTGAGAACATGCCTAATCTGAAGGGAACGTATGGAGTCCAAGCTCTCGCCAATCCACCCCATTTTCCTCTCTCTCTCTCTCTCTCTCTCTCTCTCTCCCTTTTATCTCGTCTGATTGCAAAAGATGGTACGGTCCGGCCTCCCATCAAAACGGGTTAAGGGCATCGTTTTCTTAAATTACCAAAATACCCTCCGGTCCGGGTATTGGCTCTATGCGCCTCCGGGTGTCAACGGATCCACTTCCTATAGGATCCACCTATGTCTCGGATCCATTCAAATCCCAGATTCGGAGTGTTCTTAGGATCCTACTTCCTGTGTCCCGGTCAGGATCCATTTTAAATCAGACAGTCAATCGAAGAGTCCTCTAGTTGTACACGATTGAAATGTCAAAAAATAAGTTACAATGTTTAGTCGACTATGAGTAAATCATTGTCCTTGGTTTGCTCACAGGATATGTAATAGCCCCCAAATAAGGGTGTCAATTTTGGCTCGGGCTCGGAGGCTCGCTCGAGCTCGGCTCGAATCCTTAACGAGCTGAGCCGAGCTGGCTCTCCAGGCTTGTTAAGCATAACGAGCCGAGCCCAATTTAGGCCAGGCTCGGCTCGGCTCGGCTCGTTAAGAATTTAATATATTTAAATATATATATTATATATTAATTTATGCATTAAAAGGGTTGTCCAGGGAGTGAAGGGGGGGGGGGGGGGGGGCAAAATATGTCACTTCATTTTTGGAACCTCATTTGTTACTAGGACCACCCCCCATAGTATAAAAAAAGTAGTCTAATTACACTAATAGGGATGTCCAGGGAAGATGAGGGGTGTGAACATAATATAACCCGAGCTCGGTAAGGCTCGCGAGCCTGACCGAGCCTGACCGAGCCGAGCCGAGCCCGAGCCCGAGCCGAGCTTTTGAGCTTAACGAGCCGAGCCGAGCCGAGCCTGGCCAAGCTCGGCTCGGCTCGGCTCGTTTACACCCCTACTCCCAAATGACTTAGAGCTCCAGTGCTTGCTCGAAGTTGGAAACCCATGAACAAGTCTTTTGATTCTCTTTGAACACACAAATGAATAAAAATTTGATTCTTTTTTTATCTTCACTGAAACTCGAAGATTGCAATTTGCAAATAGAGAGTGAGCCAACCTAATTTAATTTCGAATAGGGTTAGGTTTGAGGTCTTGGGCAACCGAACCCGACCTCCATCCTTTAATTAATTTTATCATATTTTAAAAAGGGAAAATGATTTCAGCACTACCGTGTTTTGATAAAGATGAGCGACGCATCTTGTCGTTTAGTATTTAAAGGCTAAGTGCTGAGTCTGCTGACATCATTTCCCTTTTTAAAATCTTAAGCTTATAATTTTTCTGTATTTTTTTCTACTTTTGCTCAAGGCTAACCCGAACCCAACTCGACTCAGCCCAGACTCAATCTAGAAACAGGTTAGACAGGTTGGGTTAGGGTTGAGAGATTTAGAGGTGGGCTGGGTTAGGGTTAGGGTTGAGGGAATGGTATCTCAGGTTGGGCTAGGGTTGGCCTCACCACTACCCGGCCTTCCCTTACTTCACCCCTACTTGGGAGAAACTCATAACGGAAAGGCATTCGGACTCTGAGCGACTTAAGGCACTAAGGATGAGCTTCTTGGACATTTAATGAACCACCTTACTCTCTTCTCCTCCCCCGTCTATTTCGATCACTAGGCGGAAAAAAAGCTTAAGGCATGTTTGGCAGCCATGAAAGTTTTTTCTATGGAATATTAGTTTAATTATCAAGTGGCGAGAGTGAGATAAGAAGGGTGGGAGAGGGAGAAAAATGAGATGGCATGAGTGAGGAGAGGGTGAGAAGTGGAAAAACTCTACTGAGAAGTGGAAAAACTCTACTCAAATGAGCTGAGCAAAATAGAGTTTTTGTTTTCCTCATTTTTCAGCCACTTCACACCATCTCCTCGTTCATTGTTAAGAATAATTAGATTTGATTCATGGGTGGTGATGGGGTGTGAAAACACCAGCCTCTCACAGGCTGCCACCTGTCCCAGAGTAGGTGAGACTCAGCCTCTCACAGGCTGCCACCTGTTCAGAGTTGGTGAGATCCAGCCTCTCACAGGCTGCCACCTGTCCCAAAGTAGGTGAGACCCAGCCTCTCACAGGCTGCCACCTGTCCCAGAGTAGGTGAGACTCAGCCTCTCACAGGCTGCCACCTGTTCAGAGTAGGTGAGATCCAGCCTCTCACAGGCCGCCACCTGTCCTGGACACCTGTCCAGGACACCTCAACAGATTTTCCCTATAAATAGGGGACTAAAGCTCAGACTAATGGGTAATGCGAAAATCCCTTCTCCCTAAACTCTTAAGACATCTCCCCTTCACTCCTGCTCATACTGACTTGAGTGTCGAAGGGCCTGTCCGGAGTAAAACCCGGTCTGGTCTTCTGACCTCGCTTGCCTTGTGCAGGACTAAGCACTCACCGCAGGACTCATATTCAACCGCCCTCGTCGCTCGCTCTCAGCTCTTACGCCACTGCTGTACCTGTTACCGATTTTAGGTCTAACAGATTGGCGCCATCCGTGGGACCAAGAACTAAAAGCTGTTCTTACATCTCACTTACAAAATGGCAGGGCGCAAGAGTGCGCGGTTAGCTTCTGCGCAGAACGACCAATCCGCGCTACCTCGCAGGACCCGGAGCGGTCGAATCGCCTCGATGGTAGTGGCAGCTTCTGCCGACCAAAGCCTTTCTCGCTCGGAGCACCACAATCCCGTGCCCACCTCGGAGCAAGTCCAAGCCCTCTTCCAGCAGATGACGGCCCTTGTTGGTCAGTACCAACAACTACTTCAAGCACCCCCTCCACCTCCTCCAGAGGCCCCGCGATCTGCCCAAGGAGTCCACAGGGGAGAGTCATCACGTCATGGGGAGGGCAGAACTCATCACTCCGCTAGACAAGTTTATCGCCCCATAGTGAGGCACGCCCAGACAGAACCTCATCACCGCGAAAGATCGCGGTCTCGCTCCACGCAGAGGCACCGGCCTCACGAAGATCGTTTGCCACCGGCAAAATCTCGGCCTCGTCGTAGGAGTCCGGAAAGTCAGTCCGGTTCTGCGGCAAGCCCATTTGTGGGAAGAATCAGGTCCCCAGACCGCAGAACGGATCCGCTGCTACAGAGAATGGAGGAGATGAACCACCGGATAGAGGAATTGGCGAAGGATCAGAGCCGGCCCGCCTCTAGAGCGTTCTCAAGCAGAACGCCCTTCACTAAGGATGTCCTGAGTGCTCCAGCACCCAGAGGATTTAAGATGCCTGCCGTCCCTCAGTACGACGGCACTACCGATCCCGTGGATCATCTGGAGACATTTAGAACAATGATGCTCCTCCACGGCGCCTCCGACGGCTTCATCTGCAGAGCCTTCCCAACGACGCTCACTGGCGCGGCAAGAGACTGGTACTCCAGGATCAAACCAAACTCCATCAACAATTTCGACGATTTTGGAGAGGACCTCGTCCGCCACTTCATGAGCAGCCGCAGGCCAAAGAAAACAACAGCTTCCCTGATGGCCTTGCGACAGGAAGACAATGAGCCCCTGAAGGTGTTCGTCCGCCGCTTCAACAGGGAGGCACTACAGGTGCCCAATTTAGATCCCTCAGCGGCTATGAACGCACTCCTCACCGGTGCAAGATCTGATGATTTCCGTCGAGCGGTGGCTCGGCAAAATCCGCACTCACTGGCGGATCTCATGGCCGGGGCAGAAGAGTACATAACAGTGGAAGAAACACTGGCAGCTCTTAATTCAAACCGGAGGATAACCTCTGAAGAGAAGAATCTGCCTAAACAGCGTAGGGAGGATAAACCTCCCAGGAAAGAGAAGTCTCCACCCCCTCAGAGAAGAGAAGAGAACTTCACACCTCTCAATACCTCTAGAAAGCACATACTGGCAGCGATCAGTGAGGAGGAGTTTGTGAAGTGGCCGCCTAGAATGATCTCCAAAGGAAACAGAAGAGATCCTTCAAAGTACTGTCGGTTCCACAAGGACCACGGCCATGACACAGAGGATTGCTGGCAGCTCAAGGGAGAAATTGAGCAGCTGATCAGCCGGGGTTATTTGAAAAAATATATCCAGAATGACGGCCGCACCCAAGGGCGCAAAGGAAAGAGTCCCCAGGGCCGTAGCCCTCGAAGATCACCGCAGCCCCCTCCTCAGGATAAGACTTCTCAGGTCACCGACGCGCAGCCTGAGGCACCCCGATCTCAACCAAGGGGGGTTATCAATACAATCATGGGCGGATCAGCCGCCGGGGGCACCTCCTCTGCTGCTCGAAAGGCATATGCACGGCAAGTTAACGCCGTTCACACAACCAGCAAAAAGTCAAGAACGGAGAATGAGATCTCCTTCTCAGACGCAGATCTGGACAGCCTTATTTTGCCCCACGACGATGCATTGGTGTTAACCATGCTCGTTGCCAACTGGGAGGTAAAGAAAATTCTTGTGGACAACGGGAGCTCAGCGGATATTCTATACTACCATGCCTTCGAGAAAATGATGATAGGCGACGACCGTCTAAGGCCGGCGAACTCAGATTTGTTCGGCTTCTCCGGAGAGGTCGTAAAAGTGGTAGGACAGATCGAGCTCCCTGTTCTTGTCGGAGATTCACCATGTCAAGCGTTCGCCATGGTTAACTTCCTGGTAGTGAAGGCCACCTCGGTCTATAATGCTATCTTGGGACGGCCTGGCCAGAATCTGATCCGAGCAGTCGCCTCAGCCTACCACCAAAAAATGAAATTCATAACCCCTAATGGTGTGGGGGAAGTTCGCGGAGATCAGCCTCAATCAAGGGAGTGCTATGCAATGGCACTGAAAGGAAAAAACGCAGTGGAATCACTGCCAATCGAACTGCTTGATGTAAGGGACGAACTCAGGGGTACTCAACCCGCTGAGGACCTACTCTCCATCCCACTGTGCCCGGAGGACGGTGAGAAAGTCGCTCTGATCGGTTCCTCCCTTAGTAGTAGCATTCAACATCAACTCACCGAGTTTCTCCAGGGCAATGCAGATGTCTTTGCATGGGTTCCTGCCGATATGCCCGGCATCGATCCAGAGATCAGCACTCATAGGCTTGGTGTCGATTCAACCTGCAGACCGGTGAAACAGAAAAGGAGACACTTTGCTTTTGAAAGGCGACAGGCAATAAAAGAAGAAGTGGAGAGGCTTCTGAAGGCTGACTTCATTCGCGAGATTCGATATCCGGACTGGCTAGCAAATGTAGTCCTAGTCAAGAAGACTAATGGAAAGTGGAGAACCTGCGTCGATTTTACTGATCTGAATAAGGCTTGTCCCAAGGACAGTTATCCGCTCCCGAAGATCGATCAGCTCATCGACGCCACAGCGGGTCATGAACTGTTGAGCTTCATGGACGCCTTCTCCGGATATAACCAGATCAGGATGTACGAATCGGATATACCAAAGACCTCATTCGTCACAGATCAAGGGACTTATTGCTACCGAGTCATGCCCTTCGGCCTCAAAAACGCCGGAGCTACTTACCAAAGGCTGGTGAACAGACTTTTTCAGAACCAGATCGGCCAAAATATGGAAGTGTATGTGGATGATATGCTGGTCAAAAGTCGAAGCGCACAGGACCACGTGTCTGATCTCAGAGAAACATTTCAGGTCCTCAAGAAGCACAACATGAAACTCAACCCCACCAAGTGCACCTTTGGTGTCAGTTCGGGGAAGTTCTTGGGATTCATGGTGAGTCAGCGAGGGATAGAAGCAAATCCCGAGAAGATCAGAGCTGTGATAGAGCTTACCGCCCCAAGAACCATCAGAGAAGTTCAGCGGCTCACGGGAATGATAGCGGCGCTGGGTCGCTTCATCTCCAAATCGGCGGAGAGATGCCTGCCTTTTTTCAGTGCGGTTAAGGGCCTCAAAATTGCGCCCTGGACGGAAGAATGCCAGATTGCCTTCGACGAGCTGAAAAGGTATCTGTCCTCCCCGCCATTATTAACAAAGCCGGAGCCAGGTGAGGAGTTATTTCTATATCTCTCCGTTAGCTCCACGGCACTGGCAGCTGTCCTCGTCCGCGAGGAGCACCGCCAGCAAAAACCAATCTATTATGTCAGCAAGGTTCTTCACGACGCAGAAACAAGGTACCAGCGGGTCGAGAAATTGGCTTACGCGCTGGTAATGGCTGCAAGAAAATTAAGACCGTACTTTCAAGCTCATACTGTAAAGGTCTTGACTGACCAGCCGCTCCGGCAAGTACTCCATCGACCAGATATCTCCGGACGACTTGTGAAATGGGCCGTAGAGCTGAGCGAGTTCGACATCCAGTACGCTCCAAGGCCAGCCATCAAGGCCCAAGTACTGGCAGATTTCGTAGCAGAGTGCACCATCCCCCAGCAAGTCGCCGACCCTGAAACGGTACAACTCCCAGTTGCAGAGAAAGCGGTTCCTGACGAATGCATAGCAGAAACTCAGACAGAAATCTTGCAACCCCTGGCAGAGCAGGACTCCATGACCAGCACACCAACTTGGGAAGTATATGTCGATGGTTCTTCAAATAAAAACGGCTGTGGAGCAGGCCTCATCCTCACTGGGCCTGAGGAGTTCACTGCGGATTATGCTCTGAGATTCGGATTCCGCGCGTCCAACAATGAGGCAGAATATGAAGCCCTCCTTGCCGGAATGAACCTAGCAATTCATACCGGCGCCCAGAAATTAAAAGCATACTGCGACTCACAGCTGGTAGCAAATCAGATCCAAGGGGTCTACGAAGCCCGAGATGAGCGTATGGTTAAGTATCTTGCTAAGGTTCATCAACTCTCCAGCCGGTTTGCCAGTTTCGAGGTCATCAGAATACCACGGACAGAAAATGCCAAAGCAGATGTACTGTCGAAGCTGGCTGCTTCTGGATACACCACTCTTGGAAGCATACGTATGGAATTTCTACAAAGATCTAGCATCGAAAGAGAAGCCGCAGATATAATGCAGGTGGAGAACGAGCCGTGCTGGATGGATGAGATCATTCATTACTTACGGGACGCGAAACTCCCCGAAGATAAGAAGGAAGCCCGTAAGGTGATACAGAGAGCCGCCCGATTCTCCCTCAGCGGTGACATTTTGTATAAAAGGTCCTACACTCTCCCGTACCTGAAGTGTCTGGGACCAAGTAACGCCGCGTACGCATTGCAAGAGACTCATGAAGGAATCTGTGGAGAACATCTGGGGGGCAAAGCCCTGGCGATCAAGGTACTCCTCAGGAGATTGTATTGGCCCACCATACGACAAGACGCGCTGAATCTGGTTAAAAAGTGCGAGAAGTGCCAGAAATTCTCCCCCACCATCCACCAGCCTGCTGTGGCGATGGCCCCAATTATCAGTCCACTCCCTTTTGCAGTATGGGGG
The DNA here is from genome assembly GCF_043159265.1 of Tasmannia lanceolata. Lineage (NCBI taxonomy): Eukaryota > Viridiplantae > Streptophyta > Magnoliopsida > Canellales > Winteraceae > Tasmannia > Tasmannia lanceolata. The sequence continues at coordinate 17,678,923 of NW_027518697.1, read as the reverse complement.
ATGGACATTCTGGGTCCTTTTCCACCGGCTTCCGGAAAGCGCATATTCGTAGTAGTGGCAATCGACTACTTCACCAAGTGGGTGGAGGCAGAACCTCTAGCCCAGATCACTGAGCAGAATATACAGAATTTCTTCTGGAAGGCAGTGGTCTGCAGATTTGGGATTCCCCGTGCCTTAATCACAGATAACGGCAAACAGTTCGACTGCCGGAACTTTCGGAAGTTCTGCTCTGACCTAAAGATTGAACAGAGATTCACTTCGGTTGCTCACCCCCAGACCAATGGGCAAACAGAAGTAACCAATAGGATCTTGCTTCAAGGGATAAAGAAAAGGCTGGATGAAAAGGCTGGCCGATGGGCAGATGAGCTCTACCATGTTCTGTGGGCTTACCGCACCACTCCTCGCACGACGACTGGTGAATCACCATTCAACCTCTCTTTTGGAACTGAAGCCGTGATACCTGTTGATATAGGCACCCCATCTCCCAGAGTCATCAGTTTCCATGAGCAACTGAACAGCGACGGACTCCGCGCCAACCTCGACTTACTAGAAGAAATCCGGGAGGAATCTCGAATCCGGGTCGCCGCTTATAAGCAGAAGGTGTCGAATTATCACGACTCCAAAATCCGCCCCAGAGAATTCAGGACAGGGGATCTGGTCCTGAGAAAGGCAGCCGTCTCCCAGCCGACGAAAGTAGGGAAACTTTCCCCAACTTGGGAGGGACCCTATCGAGTGAAGGAAGTTATCCGGCCAGGAAGCTACAGGCTAGAGACACTGGAGGAGCACCTATTACCTCATGCATGGAACTCCAAAAACCTCAGGAAATATTATCAGTAGTCGAATTATCCGGCGTGAAAAGGTGATCTTGTAAATTTGTATATTTGTTGTTATGAATAAATAATCTTCTTGCAAATTCAGTGTCATTTTTATATCTGGAAACCCAGTTCACAAAATTTGGGTACTCACTGGAAACCCAGTTCTTAAACTTGGGTACGCACTGGAAACCCAGTTCACAAAACTTGGGTACTCATTGGAAACCCAGTTCTTAAACTTGGGTACGCACTGGAAACCCAGTTCTTAAACTTGGGTACGCACTGGAAACCCAGTTCTTAAACTTGGGTACGCACTGGAAACCCAGTTCTTAAACTTGGGTACGCACTGGAAACCCAGTTCACAAAACTTGGGTACTCATTGGAAACCCAGTTCTTAAACTTGGGTACGCACTGGAAACCCAGTTCACAAAACTTGGGTACTCATTGGAAACCCAGTTCTTAAACTTGGGTACGCACTGGAAACCCAGTTCTTAAACTTGGGTACGCACTGGAAACCCAGTTCACAAAACTTGGGTACTCATTGGAAACCCAGTTCTTAAACTTGGGTACGCACTGGAAACCCAGTTCACAAAACTTGGGTACTCACTGGAAACCCAGTTCACAAAACTTGGGTACTCAATGGAAACCCAGTTCACAAAACTTGGGTACTTGTTAAAAGACCAGTTCGTCGCAATTCGACCATCAACGGCCTCACTCACAGGTTATCAAAATAAAAAGACAAAGTCAAGCAAATCACTCAGCTGAGAAGTATCAGAGACAGACAAATTCCATTGATCAGAATATGTGGGGCCTCGAGGGCCATTACAAAATTCACTTTAAACATGCTGGTAAAAGCTGTAGGGTCTCAAGGACCATTACAAAAAGAGGTCAAAACAAAGACAAAAAAAAAAAAAAAAATCTAAGCATCTGGAAGAGAGGTGATGTCAGCAGGAGTATCAGCAGGAGTATCTGGCTCCTCATCAGTAATCTTCGGCCTGGCAGGGAGAGTCATGTTCTGCATCAATAGATTTGGATTGCAGGCCTGGAGCTCCTGGAGGCAGTCGTAGTATCCAAGACTGTAAGCCTCGCTCGACAGGCTGAAAAGTTCAGCCTCCTTTGCCTCTGTGGCCTCTTTTACTGCCTTCTCCTGCCTGTCAGTGGCCCTTCCTCTTTGAGCCTCCATGGCTTCAGCAGCCTTGGCCAGTTTCCTCTTCTCTGCGGCCAGATCTTCTTTTAACAACTTCCTCTCCTCCTCTATTCGCCCGATGCTCGTTTGAAGCTCCTGCACCTCAGCGGCCAACTTTCCGTTCACCTCTTCAGATGAAGTAATGGCTTGGGAGAAGCTCTTACTCTTCTCCTTGAGGTCATTATAGTATAGCAAGATCTGAAGAAAGAACAGAAAGAAACAGGCATCAGTATGGTGAAAGGAAGAAATGGGCAGAAAGTTAGCAAATCGAAGCACTACTTCCTTACCTGGTAAGCGGAGGACAACACAGCCTCCTCTCCTGTAGCTGGCGGCTCGTAAAGGACCTGTTGCTTGTCCTTCTGCAGCAAACACTTGCTCATAAGCTCTGCTGCTACCCGGCTCTCGCCTAAGGCAGTGTCATCCTTCAGAACGGCCCAATTGGGTCGAAAGACTTGCTCACTAATCCCCGCAGGAGGGCGAGCCCCAGAACCGGCTCCGGTAGAAGCACCACCGGACTTAGAAGAGCCACCGCCCTGAGCAAAGGGGCCTATTAGCTTCACCTTAGTCTTGGGCCTCTGGGATGGGGGAGGAATGCCCTGTGACGGGGCCGGACTCCCCAGCACAGTCGCTTTTCTCTTCTGGCGCTCCTGCTGCGCCTGTTGAGCACCTTCTTGTGCCCGCGGTTGAGCTCCCTGCCTGATTTTCTCGACGGTTGATTGTTTCTTCATCTCTGCAAGACAAATGAGCAGCCAACGGTCAGAAGCAAGTATATAAAAAATAAACAGATTGCATAGACAAGTCTAGCTACATACGTCCTGGAGTCGCGGCACTCACGCCCAGCCCGACCAGAATCGCCTCTTCAGAAAACTCCTTACAACGGATGAGGCCCGATTGCTCGATCTCCTTCCGCATCAAGGCGAATGTTATCCTGTCCTCACCTTCGAGGAGCGGCTTTCGACTCAGTTTTGAGGTATCTGGAGTGTCCCACACTAGAGGGACGGACCAGGGCTCACTGGCCTCCTGATCCACAACATAGAAGAATCTATTCTTCCACGAGTGAATCGACGAAGGAATGCCAGTGATTATCTTCCGCTCAGGGCGCTGGCTAATGTAGATCCAGCCCCCTTCTTTATGCTTCTTCAGGTGTGCACAAGCACGGAACAGTGATAAAGTCACACTCCTCTCTAACCGACCGTGGACGAGGTATAAAAACCCAACTAATAATCTCCATGAGTTCGGAGCTACCTGGGCCGGGGCTAGTCCGTAGTAACGTAGCACCACTGAGAAAAAGGGGTGCAACGGAAATCGGAGTCCTGCCCTCAGTGACTCCTCATAAATACAGAGATCCTGGCTCTCGTTGCAGGCTCTGTCTCCCTCTATAGCTGCCCTCAGTTCAAATCTCGGGGGCACGCAGTATTTATCCCTGATATCTCCCAGCATAGACCTGGTGAGGTAGTTCTCCTCGACTAGAGCTCGCAAGTTGTATTTTGGATCGGCATCCATCCGCGCTCTAGCGATCACCTCCACCGCCCGGCCAGGATGGAATGTTGTGGACGCTTCATTAACGTCGCTCTCAACACTCCCTCCTGCTTGCGGGAGACTGCCAGTCAAGGGAGGAGTGGCATTCAGATCTAAGAACACTTCATCCCTATCCCCTCCGTCGTCACTATCTACAAGGTCTATCCTATCAGACGGACTAGCCAAAAAAGGCTCCTGAGGCATCCTAAACTCCGAAATACTGCTAGTGGAGGACCCCGTACCGGTCTCGGAATTGGAAGTACTACCAGACATAGTAAAAGGAAGGGCTGAGAGGAATACCGGTGAGTGGAGCCCTTAACAGATCTTGGAACGCGACTGCGAGCTACGAACTGCGAACTGCGATCTGCAATCTGTGGACTGCGAGCTGCGAACTGAGAAGTGGAAACTCCCAGAGCAAGAAGAGGAAAAAGATGAAAGGTAAAAAGTAAAAAGTGAAGGGGGGTAAACCTCCTTATATAGTTTTTCAGAGGCGGTGGGGTAATAAATGCGATGCACGCATCTCGAGGCCATCCGGATTGCGCCACGTGTCCCCTATTTATGACGGACACATTCTCCCACCATCAATACGATCAAGCACGCGCGTAAACATTCACGTCCCAAAGATGGATCTCCGCACTCCGCACTCCGCACTCCGCACTCCGCACTCCGCACTCCGCACTCGGCATTCAGTCCGGAAAAAACCGTACTGGATATAACGCGTTCTCACAAGACGACAAAAATCAGTCCGGTCCGCACCGAACTGGCCGCTAGAAGACAAAATTCAGTCCGGAAAAAACCGTACTGGATATAACGCGTTCTCACAAGACGACAAAAATCAGTCCGGTACGCACCGAACTGGCCGCTAGAAGACAAAATTCAGTCCGGAAAAAACCGTACTGGATATAACGCGTTCTCACAAGACGACAAAAATCAGTCCGGTCCGCACCGAACTGGCCGCTAGAAGACAAAATTCAGTCCGGAAAAAACCGTACTGGATATAACGCGTTCTCACAAGACGACAAAAATCAGTCCGGTCCGCACCGAACTGGCCGCTAGAAGACAAAATTCAGTCCGGAAAAAACCGTACTGAATATAACGCGTTCTCACAAGACGACAAAAACCAGTCCGGTTGAAGCCGTACTCCGGACTGCGAACTCCCAACTCCGGACTCCGGACTGCGAACTCCGGACTGGATATTTGACTCTGTGTTGCGCCAGGAGCCAGTCCGGTTGAAGCTGTACTCCGGACTGCGAACTCCCAACTCCGGACTCCGGACTGCGAACTCCGGACTGCGAACTCCGGACTGCGAACTCCGGACTGGATATTTGACTCTGTGTTGCGCCAGGAGCCAGTCCGGTTGAAGCCGTACTCCGGACTGCGAACTCCCGACTCCGGACTCCGGACTGCGAACTCCGGACTGGATATTTGACTCTGTGTTGCGCCAGGAGCCAGTCCGGTTGAAGCCGTACTCCGGACTGCGAACTCCGGACTCCGGACTCCGGACTGCGAACTCCGGACTGGATATTTGACTCTGTGATGCGCCAGAAGCCAGTCCGGTTGAAGCCGTACTCCGGACGCCGGACTGCGAACTCCGAACTCCGAAATCCGGACTGCGAACTCCGGACTCCGTGCTAAATTCTTCGATTCACCCCCGAACAACGTCTCCCCATCCAGAAAAACGAGTGATCACACTTTCCCAAGTCCTTCAATGACTTGGAAAACTGGGGGGCAACTGATGGGGTGTGAAAACACCAGCCTCTCACAGGCTGCCACCTGTCCCAGAGTAGGTGAGACTCAGCCTCTCACAGGCTGCCACCTGTTCAGAGTTGGTGAGATCCAGCCTCTCACAGGCTGCCACCTGTCCCAAAGTAGGTGAGACCCAGCCTCTCACAGGCTGCCACCTGTCCCAGAGTAGGTGAGACTCAGCCTCTCACAGGCTGCCACCTGTTCAGAGTAGGTGAGATCCAGCCTCTCACAGGCCGCCACCTGTCCTGGACACCTGTCCAGGACACCTCAACAGATTTTCCCTATAAATAGGGGACTAAAGCTCAGACTAATGGGTAATGCGAAAATTCCTTCTCCCTAAACTCTTAAGACATCTCCCCTTCACTCCTGCTCATACTGACTTGAGTGTCGAAGGGCCAATCCGGAGTAAAACCCGGTCTGGTCTTCTGACCTCGCTTGCCTTGTGCAGGACTAAGCACTCACCGCAGGACTCATATTCAACCGCCCTCGTCGCTCGCTCTCAGCTCTTACGCCACTGCTGTACCTGTTACCAATTTTAGGTCTAACAGGTGGCATTCGGTTTATCAAGTATGCTGCTGTCAACACTCATTTCCTATCAATTATCCCCCCTATTTTGTATTCTCCATACGCCTCTCAATACCTAATAAGCTAATATTCCATGAAAAAAAATACTTTTATGGTTGCCAAATGGCCATGAACTTTTTTCTTGTTTAGAAGCATGATTTTATTTATTTATGGTAAGCCTGGCTGTGTAATCATGGGCATCTACTATAACTCGTGCTTATTTATCTTTTTATTTAGTTAAGAATTTCATTTACAGATCGGATGGGCCATCACAGAGCACGTTAGGGGCCGTAGGTCTGAACTCAAATGCAGATCTCAGTTCCAAGATTGAGGCGTTACAAAAATCAACGGTCTAAAAGACATCTTTAGAACTTCTTTTTTATTATTATTATTATTTTGAAATGGCAATATATTGAGAAAGGAAACCGAGATGGTCCACCGAAATACAAAGAGGAAAAACATAAAAGATCAAAAGGTATAGAATCATCCTATGATGGTGCAAGTATTTTAATAAGAAAAATCTCAGTGGAGCCCACTGAGATTATGGATTCTTGATTTTATGATCATCCTCTGTTTTAATAAGAAAAACATAGGATGATCATAAAATATAAAAAAAAAACTTTGCATTTAATTACGTGCTTGGACACTATAAAAATTCCCAAAATCTATACAAAATTCAGGAGATTTTATATGCTGTGTGGCCGTATAGTCTAGTATCTTTCAAAAAATATAGTACTAAACACTTCATAGGATGATCCAAACTGTTCATTTGTTGGGCCACAGCATAAATGGGTTGTGCTACAAAAATCATTTTTATAGGATAATCCTAACCCTTCGATCTATAGAGGTTTCCACAATGTGCAGTCCCTCTGTAGATCGGAGGGTTAGGATTATCCTATGGAAATTATTTTTGGGGAACATCCTATTTACACTGTGGCCAACAAATGAATGGTTTTGAAAATACAAAACTATATGAAACTCAATTTGGACTTAATTTTTACGCTATTTTACCAAACTTGAAATCAAAGTACACGTGTTGACATGTGGGACCACCGGACAGTCAGTGTTGTCATGAGTATGACTTCATGAGTACGAAGGGCATTAAATATAGCACATGGAGAATGTAGCGTATGTATTTGTAGGTCCCACATTCAGAAATATGCTTCGCGAATATAATCCCTGCCACTTTTGCTTTATCAAAAGTGGTTTTTTTAATTATAGGGAAGTGATATATTTGGCCCCTTGTCTTCCTCGGGCCAGCCCCTTATAGTGCACTCCTTTACCCTACAGGGGGTGCACCAGGGAAGAAAAAAGGGACGTATAAATAATTCCCTAATTAAGATGGTAAATTCTTGTTAGGATAACAGAATTGATTTTGATTAGGAGTCCTATGGGGTTGATTTTTCAGCTTCAAAAATGTTGGACTAGGGTTTGAATAGATTTTGTTGTAGAGTTTGAATACGATAGAAACTATTTAGGTACACGTTAAGGGGAAAACTTTATAAATATGTGGCCCGGTGGTGTGTTAAAGGAGGTCATTCATTGAATAAAATCTAAGTTTTTTATTTCTTCCATTTTGGATGCAAATAGAAGTGTAACTTGGGTCGGGTTGGGTTAAGCTTTTGCAAAAAATGAATTGGAATCGACCCGAACCCAGCCCCATTTTATGGTAAAAGCTCAACCCAAATTCCCAAAAACCGATTGTAGTCTCACCCCTATGACAACGATCTTACCTTTGGTTCATGACATAGTTCACTAAACTTTTTTTAATAAGTCAGAGATACATAAAATACAATAAATAAATGTTCAAATCCAGAAGACATCTTTTCTCAGGAATGTCGATTAGAGGAATGCTAAATTGAGGAGTGCCTTCAAACCCGGCTCGACTCGAGATTCAAGCGGGCTTTTGGATTGCAGACCCGCCTCGACCCGAAACCCAAGAAATATGAACCCAACCCAAGCTATTTTCGGGTCGGGTCGATGCGGGTCGGGTTTTACCCGACCCAAGTTGCAGCCCTAGTGAAAATGGCAAAACTATCATCCCATGCGATGTGGCATATGGGGATTTGTTATGTTACACTCTCAGTTCCACTCTATCTCCATAGCATCACTCTATAGATTTTTTTAAAAATAAATCCCTCTCAACAAATCCCCCAAATATGCTAAGGGAATGTCATCTCCCCCCCCCCCCCCCCCCCCCTCTCTCTCTCTCTCTCTCAACAAATCCCCCAAATATGCTAAGGGAATGTCATCTCTCTCTCTCTCTCTCTCTCTCTCTCTCTCACACACACACACACACACACACACACAAACACTACGGGCCCACTTCATTGGACAATCCAAACTGTTCATTTGTTGAGCCACGACATAAATAGGTTGCACTACGCAAATCATATCCATAGGATGATCCTAAGATCCTATTAGGATCATCCTATGGAGATGATTTACATGTTGCAGAAGATGAGGTGTAAATAGTGAACCCGCTGCATCGAAATATGAGGTGTAAATTGTGGGCTCCACCTTATGCATGGTTTAGGGGAAGATGGTTAGCCCCACCTATCAATACATGAAGTGCAAAATGGTGGGCCCAACATGCTATAACAACCATTTTTGCCCCCCCCCCCCCCCCCCCAGCAGATTCCTGGCTCCACCCCTGCGCCTAACCCCCAATCCTTCTAACCTTATTTTCCAAATCAGGCTGGGTTGGGTCCGGTTGGCCCAAGGAAAAACTAAAAAAATATAATCCTAAAATTTTAAATTTCAGAATAAAATTATGGAGACCCTAATCCAACCCGAAATTAAATTGGGATGACTTTTCTCAACCCTAACCCAACTCAATTTGAGGAAATGCCAACCCAATTTTCAATGGCAAAAACTGAAATTTCGGAAAATTCGGTTTCGGTCCCCACCGAAATCCAAAATTTCGGATTACGGTCGAAATTTAAAACCATGGTCATGAGTATGAAGGGGATAAAATATAGCACATGGAGAATGTAGCCTATGTATTATTGTAGGTCCGGCATTCAGAAAGATGTTTCGCGGATATAGATCACCAAGAATGTTCTGCTTTATCAAAAGTGGTTTTTTAAGGGAAATGTTATCAGCACTACTGTATTTTGATCACTTTATTTAAAGTATGGTATGGCCCGCACTATAGGATGATCCAAACCGTCCATTAGATGGGTCACAGCCTAAATAGGTTGTGACCCAAAAATCATTTTCAGCTGTTGATCCTAACCCTCCGATCTATAGAGGGTTAGGATCAACCTATGGAAGTGGATCCCTTTACAGATCGGAGGGCTAGGACGGCTTGGATCATTCTATGGTGCGGGCCATACCGTACTTTTAATAAAGTGAGGAGTGTGATCATCAAAATACATTAGTGCTGATGACATTTCCCTTTTTTAATTATAGGGAAGTGATATATTTGCCCCCTTGTCTTCCTCGGGCCAACCCTCCTTTACCCTAAAGGGGGTGGGCCAGGGAAGAATAAAGGGGCGCATATATATTTCCCTAATTAAAATGGTAAATTCTTGTTAGGATAACACATTGCCGTTGAGAATTGATTTTGATTAGGAGTCCTATTAAGAGTGCTATTGGGTTGAGTTTTCAGCTTGAAAAATATTGGACGTAGGGTTTGAATAGATTTGGTTGTAGAGTTTGAATAGGATAGAAACTATTAGCTACAAGTTAAGGGGAAAACTTTATAAAATCTAAGTTTATTTATATCTTCCCTAATGGATGCAATATAGGGGTGCAACTTGGGTCGGGTTAAGCTTTTGCTAAAATAATGTATAGGAATCAATCCAAACCCAGCCCCATTTTATGGTAAAAGCTCAACCCAACTTCCCAAAAACCGATCCGAGTTTCACCGCTATGACAACGATCTTACCTTTGGTTCATGACTTAGTTCACTAACCTTTTTTTAATAAGTCAGAGATACATACAATAAATAAATGTTCAAATCCAGAAGAAATCTTTCTCAGGCACAAAAAACTGTAGGCTCTATCGATTATATTCTATTAGATGAATGCTAAATTGAGGGGTGGTTTGCAGAAATTGGATGAAAGGCTGCCCCAATTGGTTGAATGTCACCGAAGGGCGCCCCCTTCAGTTTAGCATTCCTCTTGAAATGATTTTTATTTTAAAAAATAAAATCAGTGGAGGATTACTAATGCATGTCTTTTCTTTAAATGGCATAAAATAAATAGTTTCATAATTTGGAAGGAACTTTGAATACTCAAACTTCTCATTGATTATTGCTCTGTAGTGGCTCGTAAGTTTATTCTCACATTGGTTGAGTTTGATTATCTGGAGATTGAAATGCCTTTGTCCATCGGAAGGAAGAGAATGGGATTAGTTTGCCCTGCTGAGCTTTCAAGCAGCGGCATCAGATGCCACCCACCTCCCGAACTTGCTTCACGAGCCGGTGGTTCCATTCGCTGTTGTGGGAGTGAAACTGACGGGTGTTCATTTGCTGCCCGAAAAAAGCAAAAAGGAACATGACCTCCGATATGATGAACGGAATAGAACCATATCGAGGTCCTAATTGTACGACTTTGGTATGATGTTCTTCCAACGTGGATTCACGTAGAACATCGCGCCACCATACGAACATGGTCCGGAGAAATGATTGAAGAGAGTAGGGCTTATGGCCAATACCCCTCCTCAGCAGGTGGACGTTCCATTTCGAATAAGATTTTTGAATAGAACCATATAGAAAGATTAGATGTCCTACTGAGGCGCTACTCAGCCCTGCTGAAAAACCCTGCTTTCTTTACAATTACAAAAAAAAGGCGTGGGAGGACGTTGCAGATGTCCGGGACGGACACAACTTCTTCTAACGCTAGAAGACCACAGGAAGACACCCGGAACCAACACAATTCATGAAAGAAGCACACTGGGCGGGCGTGCTTCGACCGTGTCTCCAGGGAACAGTTGAATGTAGATATCATGAACGCGAGGTGCAGGATACCAGGCTGATAAACCTGGGCAACCACTCCCCTATGCACCCGAATCAGACAACGGGCTGGTCTTGTAAAATAAATCAGAGAGAGCTTTTTAATACCGGCTACTCCTACCTAATAGCAAAGATAGGAAACAACCTTCTGTCCATAGGTAACAGGTCTCTGTTCCGGTCGAGGAAAGCATCTTCGCTCCCCAGCCGCCTCGGGCGCACTTACCGGCCAAGCTCACGGGTCACGTGTAGGGCAACCATTTGACACAAGCAACCAATATCAAATATATGCTGCAAATCTCAGTCTTTTTATCTGGTATGGCTTAAAATTTTGAAGATGAAATCCACACTCAGATTTTGAAAAGGACACTCCTCACTTTGTCAAGTATCCCCAGTAACTAATCAAGGAAACATAAACTCAATAGAGGAGTGTCACTGTCATAAATTGAATAAAGCAAATTAGAAAAAAAAAAGCATATTTGTTTTGCTCTGTTATGAGGACAAATGCTTAAAAAGAGGCTCTTACCTAACAGCCACTGTGCCACATGACATGTTCTTACACCAAGAAAAGATAAAGAGCATTGGTTTTTGAAAGTGGGTCACCTCATGATAGTCTACAAGATCAACGGCCTTGATTACACATATATATGTCCCCATGCGAGACCCAAAAACTGATAGGATTGATCTTAGTGTGATACTGTTATTGATAGTCTAGTTATAAAACCACTTCTTTTTTTTCTTTTACTGTTATTGATAGTCTAGTTTTAAACACTAGCTTCTCCTTTCTCACTATATATCTTCAAACACATGTCCATAAACAAGTACAATAATTTGGAGGGTGGTCCATCCATGGGCCCATCATAATAAAGCCCCAACCTATAAAGAAATCAATCAAAAAAGCCTACAGGTAGATCAAAACAAAAGTTTTCAATGGCTCCACCTTCACAACTGAGTGTACGTAAAGAAACAACCCACTTTACTCCAACAATTTCGACCCTTGATTAGTGCACCATTGAGAAGTAACTATTCATAGCAAATTCTAAAAATACAAGTGGGGCCTGCATATTTGGATGGTCTAAACTCTAAACCATTCATTTAAGCCATGTTTGGCCGACATGAAAGGTTCTTTTCCATGGAATATTAGTTTATCAAATGTTGGGATAGGTGCAAGGAGATGGCAGAGGGAGAGACTTGAGAGTGCAGAAGTGAAGAGAGGGTGAGAAATGTCTGAAAAATAGGAAAAGAAAAGGTTTACTCAAAACTCTATTTTGAATGGGGTTTTTGTTTTTGCTATTTTCCAGCGACTTTTCACTGTCTCTTCGTTCGTCCCCTCTCAGTCCACTCCCTATCCCACTCTCCCTACCCCCCGGGGCATGTTTGGCTACAGTGAATTTATTTTTCTTGGAATATTAGCTTATCCAATGGCGAGGTGGGTGGGAGAGGAATAGACACGAGAGGAGTGAGGAGAGGGTAAGAAAAGCCAAAAAAAAAAAAAAACAAGGAAACAAAAAACTGCACCCAAAATAAGATTTGAGTTTTTCTCTCTCTTTTTTAAGCCACTTCTCACCCTCTGTTCATTCTTGCCCTCTCAAGTCTGTCCTTCGCCCACCCGCCATACCCCTTTTTCATGTTAGAATATGTGAGATCACATAAGATCTCATTGGTGGATTGTGTGGAGATCTCACCTTGGATCATCTTATTATACTAGGCAAGTTGGCTAGTACAGGTAACCTAGATAGATTAAGAAACTAGATTTGATTAGTAATTAGGTTGGAATATTCTACACATATCTCCTTCCATAGTTATCTTGATTTACTTCTATGTTTATCATGTAAGTGCTCTATTAAGCACACCTTGAGCTTATTGTAAAACATCCAAGAATTAGTGAAATCTCCTAAATTTATCATGGTATTAGAGCGGGTTGATCCGACTCGGGCTTGAGAACAACCTTAGGGATCTCATCTTCCCCGTCCACCCGGCAACCATCTTTCCCAAGTTTGCTTTGTTGCTCATTTTTTTTATTCCTGTTTTCCACCTCGTAGTTTTGTTGCCCTATGCATCCACAACTATATCTCAAGTCAAGCTCCTTTACAAACCCCTTTTGTTGCTTCTCCATCTCTATCACATCGTTGCTTGCACTATTTCCATATTCGTTTGAGTCTGCCCACTCATGTAGTTACACTGATAAAAACAGTAACATTAGCAAGAGGGTGGCTGCATATATACATAGAAGATCGAAGGATGAAATTAGCACCCCTCCTTTTTACTCTTTATACACCCCCTCTTCCTTATTCTCTTTCCTGTTGTTGATTTGTGACTACCTACCTGTCCAATATGCCTTGGGTTACTAATCCAGTTGCAAATACAACCATCCACTTCTCTGAGTAATTTCACATCCAAAAATTGATATTTGCATCATCTTTTTAATGCCCTGCCCATTTTTTTTTTTTTTATGACATTTGTCGTCATCGTTTTTGCTGCCAATTGCCGCTGATTTCTTTGTTTTTTTTTTTCTCATCTTTGTTGCCCATTCTGGCATTGGTCCATAGAGACCCATTTCTTGCCCATTCCGACATTGGTTCATAGTGACCATTTTCTTGCCCATTCCGGCATTGGTCCATAGTGACCAATTTCTTGCCCATTCCAGCATTGGTCCGTAGTGACTCCTTACTTTTCACCCATTGAGGCTTGAGGCTTGAGTCTTGCCTAACTCATTGAGGCTATGATTTGTTCTGATCCATCTCTTCGTGACCTGCATCTTTTTCGGCAGTATAAATTCGGCAACAACAACAGTCAACATAGCATATTCATCATCAAACTTCGGCAGTACGAGTCAAATCAAAAGATTCCATTTTCTTATGGGGAGAAAAAAAATTCTTATTGGGGAATTTCATTGTAATCAAACGTATGTAGATTTTTCAATCCACATACGTTTCATGGGGCATGTTAGAATATGTGAGATCTCATAAGATCTCATTGGTGGATTGTGTGGAGATCTCACCGTTGGATCATCTTATTATACTAGGCTAGTATAAGTTGGCTAGTAGAGGTAACCTAGATAAATTAGGAAACTAGATTTGATTAGTAATTAGGTTAGAATATTCTACACATTTCTCTTTCCATAGTTATCTTGATTTACTTCTATGTTTATCATGTAAGTGCTCTATATAAGCAAACCTTGAGATTATTGTAAAACATCCAAGAATTAGTGAAATCTCCTAAATTTATCATTTCACAACTTGAGGGACAAATCTACCATGAAAAAAATGTATAGTTACCAAACATGGCATAGGTAAACTAATGTCATGGAAATTTTTTATCTTTGGGAAACATGGCCTTAGTGTTCTCCATTGTGCGTGAAAAATCGTCTCCATAGAAAGATCATAACCTTTCGATTTGCAGAGACTTCAATACCCATTTATTGAACTTTGGGAAAAATACATACACACCCCCTCTAGTTTCTAACACATTCAACTGTAACCCTAACTTTCAAAATGTAAAACGTGACAAGTACACCCCCTGAAGCTTTCTTAACGTGACGGAGTAAACAGCGAGGTGGAAATGACCAAAATGCCCTCATCTTCCCCAACTGAAAATTAGGTGTTCAGACTTGAAAACTGAAAATTAGGGTTTGATTCAAACCCTTGTTTATTTATCAACATAAACCCTCGATTTAGGGGTTTTATTTGTCTTCATTCACACCATTATCATGATTTGCACATAAACCCTAATATTTTAAGGCTCTTTTTTTTATCAATGTTTTTTTCTTGAAATGTGGGTTTGATGTAGCCATGCGGTGGGGTTTTATTGTCTGCGATGGAGGTGACTGCGGTGGCAGGAGATGGCGATAACAGCGGTGGGAAATGGCATAACCCTAATCCCTCTGCAGATGAGGGTATTTTTGTCCTCAAAATATTAACCACGGTTAGTTTCAGTCTTTCAGTCTGGTTAAACTGACGGACCGTTGATGGAGCACGTTTTGAAATCTCAGGGGGTGTACTTGTCACGTTTTGAAAGTCAGGGTTGGAGTTGAATGTGTCAGAAACTAGAGTGGGTGTAAATGTAATTTTCCCTTCAACTTTTTGTGCCCTTCATTTTATGACGACTAAATCTGACAGTTAGATCATCCTATCTAAGGTGGGATCAACAAATTGATGGTTTAGACCATCAAATATGTCGGCCGTACTTTTTCAGCCAGCATTTCCTTAGAAAAATACTCTCGCACATCATATAATTCCTCTATAAAACCTACTACATAATTTTTTTTTTTATAAATTCTGTTTCAAAAGTTTAAGACTTCTGATAGACACCAACTAAGTTTTGGAACACAACTTGGGCCAGGTTAAGGTCAACCCTAGCCCAACCGGCTGAGGTATCATTGCCAACCTGAGCCTCAGGTCGAGTAGGGCCAGGTCAACCCTAGCCCAACCGGCTGAGGTATCATTGCCAACCTGAGCCTCAGGTCGAGTAGGGCCAACCCTAACCCAACCTGCCTAACCCAATCCTTCTAACTTGATTTTCCAAATCAGGTTAGGTTGGGTTGGGTCCGGTTGGCCCAAGGAAAAACTAAAAAAGTATAACCCTAAAATTTTTAAAAATCAAAATAAAATTATGGAGACCCTAATCCAACCCGAAATTAAATTGGGATGACTTTTCTCAACTCTAACCCAACCCAATTTGAGGAAATGCCAACCCAACCTGAGCTGAAATCGGTCGAGGTGTCACACGGGCTGGCACAGCTCAGAAAATAGTGACCCAAATGGGCCGCGGGCCAGGCACGTCACAGCACGTTTCTCTCAAAGTCCGGGCTGGCACAGATCACGAATTCTGAAATGTAGGCCCGGCCCATGGCCCAATTGAGTCGTGCTGCGGTGGTCCGGTCCACCACTGTAGCAAAAAGTCCGGGCGAGAAATCGGTTGACTGGTTTGGGTTGAGCCCGGCACCTCTAATTAAGATGGGCCAGATGGGTCTGTGATGGCAACGAGTCAATAGATTTCCTGCTTGCTAAGTTGCCTATTATAGCTTCTTCTAATTTGAAGCCCCACCACAAAACAGTCCTCTTTCCACTTTCCAGCTCCAAAGTAGTGAAAGAAAATGAAAGGCACAGAAGAAAAGGAGTCTCAATATTCCCCACCACATTAGCAGCTGGGACCCACTACATCCCTTTCAATCATCTCTTATTTGCTGGTGTCTCCTCCCTCAAAACCATTACAAAATTGGCTCAACTAATGGGTCCCACATCAATCCAACGAAGTCGGCAATATCAGATATATGGTGATATTTGAAGTCACGGGGCACTAGGGAGTGCTTGACAGCAGCTGAACCGTCCATTTCATAGACATTGCTTTGGATCTATTATGGCCCCCACATTAATCCAACGGTTCAAATTCAAATAAAAGCTTATTAATTAACATTAAAATTGCATAATTAACATCAAATGAACGGCCTGGATCTGTCAAAGGAGGACCACCCAATGAACGGTCCGTGGTCTCACTCAACTGGGACCTACCAGAGCAATCACAGAACGCATTTTCCGGTGGGCGAACACGAGTCCACTATGACTCTTGTCGAAACAGAACAAAAAGAACCAGAAACCCAAAAGACGAAAACGCCCTCGAGACAAAAAAAAAAAAAGGCCTGACTCAGCTCCCCTCAAATTCGAAAAAATAAATAGGGAAGAGATATATTCTCCCCCCCTTTTAACTTCAGACATCCCCTCTATTGTCGTTTTATACTAAATGGGGCTGCGCCAATTAAAAATTGGGGTGACTATATCAATTCACAATAAATATAATCACACACTCCAACACTCACTCCTCCACTCTCCCTTCTCTGCTCTGTCTCATGGCGTCCTCCAAAACCACTCTGCTCTTTCTCTTCTTCTTCTTCTCTCAAACCCTAAACCTAACCCTAACCCTAGCTTCCTCAACTACTCCATCAAAGAAAACCTTCATTTTCCGTATCGATGAGCAATCCAAGCCGTCCATTTTCCCCTCTCACTACCACTGGTACGCCTCCGCCTTCGCAGATCCTCTCCAAATCCTCCATATCTACGACACCGTATTTCATGGCTTCTCTGCAACCCTAACTCAATCTCAGGCTGACTCAATCCTCCTTCACCCCTCCGTCCTCGCCGTCTTCGAAGATCGCCGGCGAAATCTCCACACCACTCGCTCTCCTCAATTCCTCGGCCTCCGTAACCAGCAAGGCCTCTGGTCTGAATCAGATTACGGATCTGACGTCGTAATCGGTTTTCTCGACACCGGAATCTGGCCGGAAAGGCGAAGTTTCTCCGATCGGAATCTCGCCGTTGTTCCTTCTCGCTGGAAAGGAATCTGTGAAACCGGAATCCAGTTCTCACCCTCCAACTGTAATCGGAAACTCGTCGGAGCTAGGTTTTTCTCCAAAGGACACGAGGCGGCCGGAGCCGGAGTCGGGATCGGAATCAACGAGACGATCGAGTTCCGATCACCGCGAGACGCCGACGGCCACGGCACGCACACGGCCTCTACGGCCGCCGGCCGGCACGCGTTCAAGGCGAGCATGGCCGGATATGCTCCCGGAATCGCGAAAGGCGTGGCGCCGAAGGCAAGGGTAGCCGCTTACAAGGTCTGCTGGAAGAACTCTGGTTGCTATGATTCAGACATTCTCGCCGGATTCGATCGGGCTGTCTCTGACGGCGTCGATGTGATCTCGATCTCGATCGGAGGTGGCGAAGGCTCCACATCTCCTTACTACTTAGATCCGATCGCGGTCGGATCTTACGGTGCCGTTTCTAGAGGCGTATTCGTGTCGTCGTCTGCCGGAAACGACGGACCTACCGGAATGTCGGTGACGAACCTCGCGCCGTGGCTGACGACAGTCGGTGCAGGTACTATCGACCGGAATTTCCCCGCCGATGTGATACTCGGCGACGGCCGGAAACTCGCCGGAGTCTCTCTCTACTCCGGAAGGCCTCTCGCCGGGAAAATGTATTCTTTGGTTTATCCTGGTAAGTCAGGAGGACTCTCAGCTTCACTCTGTATGGAGAACTCTTTAGATCCAAAGCTTGTCAGTGGCAAAATCGTAATTTGCGACAGAGGAAGCAATCCACGTGTCGCGAAGGGATTGGTCGTGATGAAATCAGGAGGAGTAGGTATGATCCTCGCGAACGGAATCTCCAACGGAGAAGGACTCGTCGGAGACGCTCACGTGCTTCCGGCATGTGCCGTCGGCTCCGACGAAGGCGATGCCTTGAAATCCTACATGGCATCGTCTCCATCACCGACGGCAACAATCGCGTTCCGTGGCACGGTTATCGGAGTCAAGCCGGCACCGGTGGTGGCGTCATTTTCCGGCCGAGGACCGAACGGAATGACACTGGAAATCTTAAAACCAGACATGATCGCTCCGGGAGTAAACATTCTCGCCGCGTGGACCGACGCTGTCGGTCCAACCGGACTAGATTCCGATCACCGGAAAACGGAATTCAACATCCTCTCCGGCACATCCATGGCCTGTCCTCACGTTTCCGGCGCTGCCGCGCTTCTTAAGTCGGCGCATCCGGACTGGAGTCCGGCCGCGATCCGATCTGCGATGATGACGACGGCGAACATCAACGACAACTTGCTCCGGCAAATGACCGATGAATCGACCGGAAAAGCATCATCTCCGTACGATTTCGGTGCCGGAGAACTGAATCTAGATCTCGCTATGGATCCTGGTCTGATCTACGATATTCAAAATCAGGATTATGTGAATTTCTTATGCTCGATTGATTACAGTCCAAAGACAATTCAGGTGATTACACACACTCCTGTGAATTGTCCGGTGAAAAATTCAGTACCGGAGAATCTGAATTATCCATCCATGTCTGCGATTTTTGATAGTTCAAAATTAGGGTTTGTGAGCAAGACATTTATTCGGACTGTGACGAATACTGGGCCGGTGAATTCGGTTTATAGTGCGAAGGTGGAAATGCGGGGAAAAGGGGTGGTGGTTAGTGTAAAACCGGGAAGGCTTGTTTTTACGGAGAGTGTGAAGAAGGTGAGTTTTGCTGTGACGGTATCGGGCGATACGAAGAATATGAAGATGGATGAATCGGGTTTGATTTTCGGATTCTTGTCTTGGTCGGACGGGAAACATGTGGTTCGGACCCCGATTGTTGTGTCTAGGTTCGAGCCTTTGTGATCCAAAAAAGACAACATGGGTCTGTGTGGTTATTAACTTATTATATACCTTTTTCCTTCTTTTATGTGAGAAATGTTTTATTTATATAGCGTGGCTTCTAGTTCTACTAAAGAAGCAGAGATAGAACTGAAGTGAAATCAGGAGTAGGGCAAGTGTTCTTTGTTTTTTTGTTTATGTCTGGTTTGGTTAGATAAGGAAGTGAGTGTATTTATGAAGCTTTTGTAATACAAAGGCATGTTTAATCAGCATTGTAGTTTAACTTCTGGTCAATATCCCTATTTGAAGGTGACTACTGTTTGGGTGGTTGAGATTTGAAAAATGCTAAAAATTGGGTGTTGGTCTCTTTCCTATCAGCCACTTTCTGAGCCCCACATTTGCCATGTGGATGTTATCAGGTCCATTGATTTTAACAACAGAGCACCAGTCAAGCCAATTGTTGTTGTTCATCTTGATTCGACGATCTTAGCCATTGATACGAAAGTCCAATATGTTTCAAAAATGTTATTTTAGGACCCACTTTGTACGAAGATCCAAACTTGTCATTTGATGGCCCACAACATAAATAGGTTGTACCCTGCTGATCATTTCCATAGAATGATCCTAACCCTCGATCGAATAGAGACTGTGATGTAGTGCCAACATGGAATATCAATTGGGTTGAGCATTGCTCCCATTTTCTTCTTCTTCTCTTGTTGTGTTCTTGATTTCTATTTTTCTTCTTCTTCCCTCTTAAGCACCCGCATTAGACTGCCTACATATAAATTCTCATATGAAATTATATATGGTGGACGGCCGTGCATGCACATGCAGCACAAAAGAACAATGAGGCCCAGATTATTCGGGCGATCCTAACCCTCCATAGGATCAACCTATAGAGCCTTATCTACGTCAAGGCTCAACAAATGAATGGTTTTGATCACCCAAACAATGAAGGCGTCACTGTAGTGTTGTGATGCACGGCCGGCCACCATATAAATTCTCATATAATATGTATGTGTATATTCCACAAAAGGCACACAACCACAAAAGTTGGTCGGTTTACCCATCATTCGAAACTTAGTAAAATAATTTTAATGAGCCCTCTTAAAAACATAGGAGTGGGGAATTCACTTTAAGTATAATATTAGATAGGGATGTTGTGGTATAAGTATATAGTTGATATTATATAAAAAAAAGAGGCACGGGAGAAGGTGAGTACATTTTGTATTTTATATGGAAAGACGAGACAATGGTGACAACCCCACTTTTATCTAACAAAATGAAACAAATATTATTATGTGGAAAATATCTGAGCTTCCAAATTAATTTACACATTGTTTCACCTCGGGCCACCTTCCTTTTTATGATTATGACAACTGATTGTGAGTCCAAAACCAATTATTGGACTAAAAAAATTCGTTTAATTGAATGTGAGTCAACGTGAATGGAAGATAGCAAGTTTATCCCAGGGTAAAAATAAATTGTAAATATCAGTATCCTAGGCTAAAGATAAGAGTGCAATTATCAAAACATGGTTGTGTCAATAGCAGTATCCTAAAGATAAGAGTGCAATTATGAAAACTCGGTGGTGTCAATATCAGTATCTTAAAGATCAGAGCCACTGGAGTTTTGAACCACCCACAACCTTCAAAACAACAAGAGTTTAGATTAGAATTGCTGGAACTTCTTTCTGGGGCCAATTCATATCAGATATTCATATAAACTTTTACCCACAACCAGACCAAATACTCCCTACTGTAAAGACCCAATTCATTCATTTTTTGTAAGAAATATTTATGAGATATACAGATAAATGAACCCAGATTTCACTGGCTGCAATGGCCTCTATGAAGATCATAAAATAAGAAAAAAAAAAGAGAGAAACAATTAAACCTACATTTTCTGGCAATCAATCTAATCACATAACCATCCATCAGCCTTATTCAATATGTTTGAACTAAGTCCCTCGCACATTGCCAATGGGGGCCATCCCTCTTCTGGGCTAAGTAACTAAGCATAAAGTCTTCTCATCACCCAAGGTAACACCAGAGACCTAAGACCCTGCCTTTGGAAAAAAAAAAAAAAAAAAACCTATACACCTTTGCCTCAAACTAATGCCATGGTGTCTCCTGTTTGTAGCCAACCATGTTCAGTTCCCATCCGCGTTCTGGTTCTTTCCGTTTCCGTTTCAGTGTCTCCTCCATTAAACCACTTTGCCCTTCAACAAATAGCTGCCTCAAGCTCCCCATTTCCCTACTCTCACCCTCCATCGACGCCATGCCTGAATTCAAATCAATGCCAGACCTTGAAACCCCGTTCAAACCTGATGGTGAACCTGTTACGCTCATAAGAAAGGGTGGCCTCGAGAAGGATGGTGTTATCAGTGGTATAACAGGGGCTCCTCTGGAATCAACCATGTAAGGGGCAGAGCCAGGTCCAAAGAACTGAAGGGGGAGAGACATGTTAGGACCCATTGTGAGTCCATTGTAGCCATATCCTGTGGGTGGACCAGGCGCATAACTAACCAAATTAGCACTCATGGCAGAGTCTATGCTCTGCCCGTTTGCCAGGAAAGAGCGGGTTTGGTCGACAAGTTCCTTTCTGTTGACATCCATTTTCAAACCCATGATCGACACAATGGGGTCGTCCAGTTTAAAGCTTTCATATGCACTTTTGTCTTGGGATGATGATTTATTGAGGTTAGACCATTGATAGTGAGAACTAGGGGTATCAAATAAAGATGGGTTATTGTTCAAATCAATCTCTCTCATGGAAGGATATCTTGATGACGAGGATGACGCGGGAGAAGGGCTACGATTACCATTTTGAAGGTGATGGAATTGCCTATCCACCGTTTGATCCAATAATGGAAATGGGCAAGTAGCATCCTCATTGTCACCAAGGCAGTGGTTGAGGTCCAACTTGAGCCGCTCAGCCCTTCTTGAACTGACCTCGAGAGAGGAATCCCCTGAAAGAAGGGCACATGATACCGGGACTTGTTTTGTTGATACCAAATCAATGGCTGCCTCATTGTCACCATCAGCCACATTCAGATCAAATTTGAGGAAGTTCTGCCTCCGTTTTGAACTGTGGCTGCTTGCCTCAGCCAAATCTGACTTCTCACCATTTGGAGTTCTTCGAGGAGATGCTGGGCGAAAGGCACTTGTTCTTGCAGAACCCCTCCACCCTAATTCCCCTTCAAAGTGCAAAGGCGTAGAGGGCAATCCAGGAGCACCTTTAGCAGAAGCAATAACAGGGATGGGCGTAGACAAGGTGATTGGCTGAT
This sequence comes from Tasmannia lanceolata, assembly GCF_043159265.1. NCBI lineage: Eukaryota > Viridiplantae > Streptophyta > Magnoliopsida > Canellales > Winteraceae > Tasmannia > Tasmannia lanceolata. Next base: position 17,656,705 of record NW_027518697.1, on the reverse strand, counting down.
TGAGCGAGGGAATTGGGCATTCTATTTCCTCCGGATAAATATTCTCATTTAAATCAAATTCGCATATGGATTTTTCGATGGTCCCACCTGATTCTCGAGCAACTGTGGTAAGCTCAGGTGAGCCTAAATCTTGTATACCATCTTCAGGTTCAATGTCAATGCTGTTTGAAATTCTTATGCGCTTCACTTTAGAAAAGCCACCATCAGGAAGATCTTGTTCTGTAGGCAATTCCTCGTCATTGGGATGTTCAATCATAGACTCACACTGCTTGTCTTCCACAGAATTAGGGCTACTGGGCTGCATTATTTCGCCCTCCGAATTTTTATCAGAGGAAGAGCTACATATAGGTTCTCTATAATCCACCACTTCCCGCTCCACTTCTTTAGCAACTTGCCGAGCAACTTCCAATGCATCATCCACCCTATAATCAACTTCCATTTCTGGCCTGTCGCTCTCATCCAGCTCCCTAGAATCCACCTCCAAAGGCTTCCCGTGGATACACCCATTGTTAGATAGATCCTGGGACACTTTAGTATAGTGATCACCGGTTTGCACATCAGGTTTGAGCTCCAATGCATCACTTGAATATTTTGGCATCCCACAATCAACCTCTCCACTCTTTAACTGGGGATTTAGCACACTACTTTCACTGCTAAGACCAGAAGAGATTGTCCTATTGGGGCAAGATTCACTTTCTTTGGCAGCAATGTCACATGACACATCAGGTTCCATCACAGACTTCTGAGAATTAACAGGATAATGAGACAAAGGAACATTGTCTTTCAGTCCAGAAGATGAAACAGAGCACTTTTCATTTATATTCATCTCAGTCTGTATCTCCTTTGTTTCATTATCGGCATCTTTTAACTCTGAAACACCAGACGATCTGTTGTCCACATTCCTCTCACTTGGAATTAGAGGACCATGTGTCCCTGTAGAGGTCATTCCTTCTCCTCCAGGACACTGCGAGGCCTCTTCAGTAAAAGACAAGCTCTCTTGGGAAGTGTTTGACACGAGAGAGGAGCAGAGCGAATTCCCATCTCCTACAATACCATTTACATTAGCCTGGTTCGAAGTGGCCAGACCCACATCCTGGATTGGTGTAGCGTATTTTACATCCTTGAATTCCAACTGGGAAACACTTGAACTTTCTTGGGAAGGTGATACATCATGACCACCCTCTAGGGTTACTTTCACATCAGGTGACTTGGGGTCCTCCCCACGGCAAGCCCCACCTTTCTCTACATCCTGATAATCTGGGTCTTTATCCCTCCCCTGATTCCAATCATCATACAAGGTTCTTGCCCTTTCTTGGACTTTTAAGCTCTTGTGAGCAAGGAGATGCTTAACAGTTGCCCTAATTCCAGCGGCATTTGACTGCTCATAATCTACAGGTAGCTTCTCAAGTGTTCCTAATAGCGCATTGATTGATTCTTCCACAAAACTGTCATCTGTGTCATCACTACACTTTTGAGCTTTCTGAAGCCACTGGTTGACAAACCAAAGTCCATCTAACCGAATAAAATGAGTAAGGCAATCCTTGTTTTCTGTGGCCGCAATGATACCTGCAACACTTGACCATTGTCTGGCTGCATCACCTACATTCTTAATAACATAGTCTTTCTCCTTCCGCATAACAGCGACCAACTCTTCAACTCTTGCAAGGGTTGCGATCCCATCTTTCATCTCAGTGAGGGTAAAGAAGTCTTCGAGCGTCATAATGATTTTATACGCCGGCTAGGTGCTTCCGGGCTTCAATATAGCAATCCTTGCAACAATGTAACACTCCCATCATCTGACGAAACTCAAAAGACAATTGCAGCCAAGATTCAGAACAAAGCCTCCGATATGGCTCTTTCCTGCAACATGTGATTTACACTTGATGAGTTGGGTAAAGGTATAACTGAACCTGCTATTATTGAAGGTAGTATTTCCAGAAGCAATAATAAGTTAAGCAAAAGTTTATTAAACAGTTGAATTCCATGATAACAAACCAAAGGGATACTTTATAATTCAAGAAGAACTGAATGCCTATGCACTTTTGTCATGGGAGGCTATGAATGCCATGAGGTGTAGGGTCCGAGATCGAGAGGAAGAAAAAAACAGATGATCTACAAATACGCATAGATTTTTTTTTTTTTTGAAAGATTTTCTCCTTTTTTTTTCTTTTTTTTTGAAAGATTAGATATTCCACATGAATTGGATGTGTGAAGGATAAAGCTATTATAAGATTACTATATAAGTGACAATCTACAAGTGCAAGGTTCAGGTTTGCAAAGACCCATTACAAAATAAATACTTTGATTAATAAAAAAATGGGTCTTTTCTGCTAAGTTATTAATATGGTATCAAGTATCAACAACATCGGGCCAGTCGCTGATGCCATCGGGCCAGTCCTGTTAATTCATCCTCTAGAGTAGATTCCAATGGTGGTGAGGGCGACCTTTGGCCTGATTCGGGCAAAATTTATCACCACAAAAGTTCAGGGAGTCCACTTCAATCTATCTCAGGGAGGGAAGTGGATACACGTATGGGTTCCCTAAGAAAGTGCCTAATAGGGAAAAAGAAAAACCACAATGATTCCTTGCAGGAGTTATGGAGTTGGGCACAAAAATCCTAGAACATTCCTTCTTTACATTGTCCTGCTATTTTGGCGAAGAATGACCTTCTCTTTATGTTTGAAAAAGAATCTCAAGTGTCACAGATTCTTGCTAATGAACCTGAGGCCCTGGGTAATCATCTGCTTTCCCTCTCACCTTGGAAAAGGGATTTTATTCAAGGTGAGGAAGCTCACTGGGTGCACCTTTATGGCATCCCCCTGCACGCTTGGGCTGTTTCAACGATGGAAGCTATAGGGGGTCTTTTTGGAAGGGTTGTAGAAACTAAGATGGAAGGCAATTACCAGAATTGTATGAGTTATGTCTCGGCCAAAATTCTAGCCCCCCGTTGGCATTTCCCTAGATCCAGTTTTAAAATTAGAATTCTTGATCTGACCTATACCATTAGGGTTGAGCTCTCGGAGGATCCTGTTTCCTTGGGCCTCCCAGGAAGTCTTCACTCGCCGGTGGATCCGTCACCGGCGAGTGAGGGGTTTTTGGGTAAGCCTCTGGATCCTGCTTGGATATCAAATTTAAAAAATCCTCAGGTATTGCCGCCCAAGGAAATGACGTTGGCTAGCTTCGAACAAGGGGTGGTGGGCCCTGAAAAGAGGGACAAGATTATCAAGTCTGTTGACCTACACCCTAGAGCAAGAAAGAGCTTTGACTTTTGTGCCCCCAGGGGCTTTTATGATGGCTCATTCTCCTTGCCTAAGGGGCAAAGATCTCAAGGAAAATTCCTCAAGAATATTCTGGAGAATATTTTGGCTACTAATTTAGGTTCAAAAAAGTCAAAGAGCATATTGGTGAACCTACTAAAATCCCTCTCCAGGTTTTGTAAGCTAGGTTCCTCCTTTTGTTAATTCGGATTTTTGGCCCTTGATGGTGGTAGATTTTGTCATTTTGGCTGAGGGGCCCACTGTTGCTTAAAGCATGCACCTATCCCCTTATCTCTTTTTTGGGAGTTGGTCCTCCTCGCGTCTTTTCTAGGAGCGGACTCCTCAAGGATCGGATTCTCCAAGGCTGGCACTGGTACTAAAAGGTTCTCTTAGTCCTAAGAATCCCTGGTCCTATCTCGCTCTATCTTCATTAATGATGGTAAGGAAAACCCCGATGATTCAGGAGAATTTTCTTTGGGCTCTGGAAGAAGATGATGACGGTCTTGTGTTCTGGACTCATCCTCGGCTAGAGTCTCAAGTCAGGCCATCCTCTGAATTTAGATTATGTGGGCTTATGTCGATAAAAGACACCTTTTCTTTGTCGTTTAAGCCTCCTTTTGAGGTAAGGGTTGTGAGTAGGCAAATTTGGGTTGTGTTTTTTACGGTGTGTCTCAGGCTGGTGGAAGAAAGGCTTACGAGCAGCAGAAGTCTGGCATCCCTAGACAGGATGTCGTAGGTTTTCGTTATCCTGCCGAGATCCCTTTCCCAGTCCATCACGGTGGAAGGGCATAATATGCAGATGTTAGGGTGCGTTCTTACCAGCACAAATGCACTTAAATTATCCATCATAGGGGTGTTTGGTTATTGGCAACTTGTCCAAAAGTAAAAATTGAATGATTATGTAGATGGTGATGACAAGTCTGTTTTGATGAATGCCTTGCCTCTTCCTGTCTCCAAGACGGGATCAGGACCTCAAGAAATAAAGGGCTATGGTGAGGTCTTTAAAGACCTTTGTAGGGGTTGTCATTACGAACTCTCGGCCATGGAAGTGGATGAAGATTTCGAAAGGGTAGTGAAATGGTTATTTGGTAAGGTGGCAATGCATGGGAGAGCAGATCCCGCTGTAGGACCTTTTCTTTTTATTGGTCCAGGAGCATGCTCCTGACCACCCCAAATTGATTCTATGTAATGCAAGTAGCGACCCCTGGTCCCCAATGTAATCTCCATAGTATCAATGAATTTGTCAATTTTCAAAAAAAAAGTATCAACAACATACAAAAAAGGTCTTTTAAGCTAGCTTACTAATTGCATTTTGTCAGAATTAAGATTCCGTGAAAACATAAGGGTCTGAAATTAGGAAGTTTTATACATTGAAATATGAGGGGAAGACTAGTGTTGTCATGTCTAGCATAATTTGGAATATACAGAAAGCCAGACATAACAAAATAGGTTTTCTTCTAATCATGCTTGGTCCAAAATGCTACAGATGATAGCTATCTTCTCTTGGTTTCCTTTCCAAGGTCTCTCCACACCATATTACTAAAAATGGTCAAATCAAGCATAATTAGAAAGATCCAAAATCAAGATTCCTCCATAATGATCCAAAATCATGATTCCTCCATTTCAACCCTTAAAATTGCAAGATTCCATAGGAAGCTCATTATGAGACCCTCCCAGGGTGGCACGCCGTATCACCGATCAGCTTGCAAATTTAAGGGTTGAAATGGACTCAAAGAAGCTCATGGAGTGCCTATTTCATTTTTTTTCGTGCACGCTATCTTAACGTGCCTTAGTTTTGCTTCTGTTGGAAAGACTATTAGAATTGAAGCATGGATATAAATGCCAAGGTCTAGGGGGAGCATAAAGAGGGTGCAATGGACATTCATCTATCCTGCTACAAGAAACCAACTTCAACTATAACGAAGTCCAAACTATATTCAAGCATTAATTCCTTGTTTGGCCCTTTATTCGGAATGATAACAATAAAACCTAAAATGAATTCCTTATTTGGCCTTGATACAAGGTTGATTCACAAGGGCATAGAACAATTAAAAAAAAAAGAATGAGAAAAGGCATGCAACAACGTTTACGTCATGCAAGCAAAGGGAGACCATGTTTCAAGGTGAACTTATAAAGTTCTGTCAACTTGAACAATAAAAGCAAAGCAAACTAGGACATTTCAGCCGAGTGACATCTACATCAATGTTGTACAGTAAACATAAAAAGGTGTTTCATGAGAATATTTTGTCCACTCAATCACAGAGAAAATCACAACCAAAATAGTGGGAAACATGTGGCCACATCATAATTGCAGAGACAACAACGACAACAAATACCTCTAGGAGTAAAGAACAGTGTTTAAAAATGCGGATGCCACGCGGTAAGCGGCTGGCTGAAGAAAATCCTAGCCGACTTGGCACGACGCAGTTGAGTACTCGGTTAACGCGGCTGAGTACTCGGTTGACGCGGTCATAATTTGGGAGAGTCAAAGGAGTTTTTATTGACTCTATAGTGAAAAACGTGGATGAAGCAATGCGGAATGAGGCCAAGGTAAAAGGTAGTCGACTCAAGGGAGTCGAAGCGGAGGCGGTGGAATTTTAAAACTATGGCAAAGAATATAGAGCACAATGTTTACTACGTATATGGACAGCATAGTACATACAAGCTAGATATGCATGATAGTTATCTAGTTATTTACATAAAGTGCAATGCTGCATGGATAGTGACAGTAACATGGTTTCCATAAATTGAAAACTGTCGACTTAGTGAGTATGAAGATTGAGGACCAATAGTTCAAACTTGCATGGATCAAAGTTGCACCAGAAAGAAATGGGCATTTAAACCACAAGCTAAAAGAATGGGTTCAACTTTTAAACAGATAGCATCTATAGAGAGTGATTTTTAGAAAAAGCATCACGACATATGGTCAGCTTAGCAAGGACGAAGACTATTAGTTGCAAGGATCAACATTGTACCAGAAAGGTATGAGCATTTTAAGCACAAGCTAAAAGCATGATTTAAATTTAACTTTTCAACAGGGCATCTAAAGAAAAATTGGTCTACCAAAAAAAATTGAGATTTTTTTTTTCAGTTTTTTTCCTCTCTCAAAAGCTATAAATAAATGCACTTGGTGTCAGAAGGCCAGAGAGCATCCCACTTGTGACGGAAGGTCACCAGCACTAGCCCCCTGGAAAAATAACTAGGCTAGTTAATGTGAAAGTAGCTGAAGATGAGGCATTGAGGTAAGGACTATGGTGCCTTACTGCTACCAGGTGACATCTGGGGAAGACTTTTAACATCAGTCAATGGGATCTTATCAAGTTTGGGTATAACTTATTTATAAAATACCTTATTCTATAGATCTTATTATGTGTGGCTATAGGAAGGTTAAATTGTTAGCAGATGATAGGCTAATTGAGGTTTGACCTTTTGGGGAGTTGATTCCTCCTTAATGAATCGGTTTCTCTAATAACTCTCTTGATTCTAAAAACGAATCCATGTTTTTTAATGAGAAAAAAGGAACATATACACAAATCAAAACTGATGAAGAAACCTCTTAAAACAGTAATAAACATAAAATGAAAAATGAAGAGCATTGTTAAAAAAATAAACAGAAGAATAAAACACGGCAACAACAGCAAAACAAAAGAAAATTGAAATGGAGAAAGATAAGAACTATACAGAAAAGCAGACAAATAAATGACAAAGAAAAGTGAAAAATTACAAACTTATTATAATGGCTTGGATTAAATACCATAAAATATGATAAGAGAAATACAAAAAACTTTGAGAAAATGAAATCCCCAAGTATGAAAAAGAAAAGGGATATGACCACAAACAGCCCTACAAAGAAATAAAAATCCTAAAGCCCTGTGTGAAGTAGAAAAAAAGTTCTAGTCCTAGAAAAGCGGTATGTATTGGATACAAACACCTTCAACTATTCTGCAAATCTTTGATAACCATGGTCTGTGGTTTGAACTTTTAAGCACCGACAAAGGGTTCTTGCTTAGAAAAAATATAAATAATGTGGGCTTTTTGGGGAAAAGGAACTAACCTATTACTTCGATTCAGATGAAAATTAGGGGAAGACAAAAAGGAAACTGAATGGCTATGAGTTCTTCAAAAACCATTTGAAAAAAAAAAAGTGTTCCTTGCGTAAATTAGCATGTCAAATTATAACAGTGGGACAAGGGCAGAAAAGACTGTTCTTTTCTACTTCGTGAATGAGCTTAGCATTCAGCTTAAAATCAATATTTAAAGTACCAAAAAGCAGAACATATTAAGTAGGTGAAAATCCAATAAATATTGTACCCTAACATCCTATATGTCTCGTCGGGTGAGACAGTTTTTTTATCTTATGCAATATGTATGTATCAGATGATGCATACACTTTTTGCATGGTCAAATTTAAAATGAAAAATTGTCATAATAACAAACAAGAAGGATGGTAGTTAATTCGATAGTATTGTCGTACACTTCAAGCCAAGGTTTCAGGTTTCAATTTCGATATGTGTTTCGGTCGTGATGGGAATAGAAACCTATCGGTTTCGGATGGAAATTACAGTGGAAACCCCATGAAATTAGTGAAACGTATGGGAAGTGCTAGAATAAGCATAAATACACAATAAAAACTATCAACTCAACTCAATAAAGCCTTTGTCCCAAACTAGTTGGGGTTAGCTAAATGAATCCTTTAGAAAAAATTCATGAAGAAGGTAAAAGGAATCTACCTGGCTCTAATCCTAGTTTTAGTGGTTCTTCTACGTGATCTGTGTATTATGTATAAATATTTATATGAATTACATGTGAAATGTAGTATGTACTGAATTATTAAACTTGAGCAATAATATGTCTCTAAGTGTTCGATGTTGTTTAACAATTTTGGGTGGGTTTTTGCTTATGTGACACTAAAAACAATCACATAAGCAAAAAAACCACCCAGAATCGTTAAACAACATCGAACACTTAGAGACGTATTATTGCTCAAGTTTAATAATTCAGTACACACTACATTTCACATGTAATTCATATAAATATTTATACATAATACACAGATCATCCAAGTTCCATGACTGAAATCCATACTCAATCCTATTTCCGATAGAAGCATTTGACAATCGAATCCAATTTTGCTATTATTTTCGCATCCATAATAGTGCAAAAAGAAGGCTCCGTTCACATGCAATTCATAAAAATATAATTATATAACACATATTGGTATAGTATATCACTAATACACTTTTTTTTTTAATGGCAATACCACGAATACAATTACGGTTTTGGTTTCATTTTGTGTTTCGGTTTAGGTATGCATTTGGTGGGGATGGAAACAAAAACGTTTCGGTCGTTTCGTGTCTCAATGGACATTTAAAACCACACTTCAAGCATGAGAGTTAATCCAACAAAAAGAATTATCCATGCGGTATCTCGTAACACTTTTTTGTTTTGAAATGACAATATATTGAAAAAGGAACCGAGATGGTCCACCAGGAATACAAAGAGGAAAAGCATAAAAAGACAACAAAATACAACGGAAAATACAAAACAAACTTCTCACGGGGGAAGGAAATCGAACCACTCCAACCTCACTTTATGTGGTATCTCTCATGCTTGAAGTGTGAATATGTTGATAGTGTTGCGGTATCTCATAACACTATCAACCAGTGTTTCAAAACTCGAACTCAGATGAGAACTTGGCTATGGTAATCAATGATTGACGTGGTCAATTTTTTCATTAACTCCATAATTTACTGGGTAAAGCAAAACTTGGATGATAACTCAACCAAGGTCCGACAATTGACTCGAGGAGTTTTTAAACAGTGATATCAACATCATATTGTGTTAAACATGGTACATTGGGCCCATATAATTATCTAGATAGAAGTCAATATATTGAGGTTTACAGTACACAGAAACAAGTGAGAAATGCTGACCACTACCGTGATCACCGACGCTTCATTATAAACTTACATTCTTAGGACGAATTGATGTAGGACGGCTCGGGGGATAATTAATGAATAAAGATTGTATGTTTGTAATAGAACAGAAATAGTGATTTGAAAAAGAAAATTAGAACTTCTAAAAAAGAATGAATAGGAGTTAGGGCATCACACTACTAACTAGCTAAAGACATCACACTAATGGCCATAACATTAGCATCGCACCAATGTCTAAGAATAATGGAAGTCAAATCCACTAAGAGCAAAAGCTTCTAATCTTAATTTCATTGCAACATCAAAAAATGTATGATGCTATATCTTTTTAAGAGATGAGAAATTTTGGTAGTTACATAACTACTTCGGATTCTCTTTTTAAGAGAAAGAATGCCACATAGTAATGGGTGGTTTTGGACAAGGATATGGATAACACAATTCTCTCAGTTAGGACCCTTTATAATTTTGGTAATTTTGGATGAAATTTCAAGAAAATATTAAATAATGAATAAAATCTGGATTTTTTTGGTGAAATTCCTTAAATTTCGGACTGAAATTTTGGGAAAACAAAATTTCGAAATTTTGGTCGAAATAAAGTAAGGTTTCAGGTATTACTGATTTTGATTTCGGTATTGACTGAAATTTGAAATTCCGGTCCGAAATTTCAGATTTCATCCGAAATTTAAAACCATGCATACCGGTTTGTCGGACCACCTTATGGCTTTGATCTATCTCAGAGTGGTCACAGGTTTGGGTCACTTACGGGTAGAGCTGGGACTTAGGTTAATCCATGGGATAAAAAAGGATGCCCAACAAGGAATCCTCCACCTCTGTCAAAGAGGAAAGCCATTTACAGTTTCGATCTCAGCATAGGCCTTTAAAATATGTTTGGCCAAATGATTTGATTAAGCGTTTATCAAAAGGTTTTCGAAAACAATTGTTTGTTTTTCAAAGAGAATTTGCAAATGCATTTGCGGGCCCAGGCTGATAGATTGAAAGGTATAGCATTGAGTGGGCCTATGGAGTAATTAGTGTCCACCCCCCGTATGGCCTAGGCCGGTAAATGAGAATTGGAGGAAGGACGTACACATTGCATATGATTAGGTGTATTCGATGATCTAACGATCATCTTGGCCTCTTGCCCAATGCGATTGTAGTGTGACTATAGTGCGTGAGGTCACAGTGGGGCTCATCTTGGGTTCTGGATTAGTCGTCGGATCCCTACGTCGATCCCACTCATGACTCGCTTGAACTGTCACGATCCTTGGAGGATAGGGTCCCGGATTTATAGATTGCACGAACAGATTAGATCCATGTATGAGATACATGGAGGATTTAGACCATATATGTGGCGTATGCACTTTAGTGCATATATAGTGTATATTACTAATTAATTAATATGATTAATCAATTAGTTAAAGGGATAAATGGTATGCTTTAATCTGATTGGTCATAGATTATGTTTAATCTAATTGGTTGATAAAAAACTTAAATCCTATTGGCCAATGGGTTATGTGTAATGTGATTGGTTGTTGCTATAAAAGCTTCAATCCTAATGGCCAATGGATTAAGTGTGTTGTGAGTGATTGCTTCATTCAAAAGATTGAATCCTATTGGCTGGGCCATGCAGATAAAAGAAAAGAGAGATAATGATTGAAAAAAAAGGATTTTCTTCAAATAAAAATAGAAGTTTATATTGATGGGGACTAGAGGGCGAGCCTTGGTGAAACGGTAAGGTTGCTCCATTGTGACTTGGTGCGGGTTCGAGTCATGGAAACAGCCTCTCTGCAAAGCAGGGGTAAGTCTGCGTACATCTAGCCCTCGCCAGACCCCGCAATGGCGGGAGCCTCGTGCACTGAGCCGCCCTTTTTTATATTGGTGGGGACTCTCGATCACCCATCCCATATAAAAAATCTGTGCAAAAGAAACGTTTTGCACTCTCATAGACGACCAACTTAGTTTTTCAAAAGTTTTCCAAACTCTCTCTCTCTCTCTCTCTCTCTCTCTCTCTCTCTCTCTCTCTCAAGCAACCTATTATAGTTCTAGCAACCATTGATCCCTAATTCTAGATTAGATCGAGAAATTAGAGAAGAAAAGTTCTTGGTCTCTCAAATCCACCGTTGTTCGTCACGATCAGAGGGAGCCACTACTTCAACTTTCGAGGCCTTCGTGCTTGAGAAGCATAGCAAGTGGGAGTGGATCTAGCAAAGATTACTAGCCGAGTATAATTTCTACTCCTTTATATATTTTTATTTGATCATCATTGATAATCTAGTAATCTATTGATTTTGGGATAAAGAACAAGGAAATTTTTTAGTTTGTTTTCATAGTTTCCATGGCCTCTTCTGTTGCACCTGGATTCCTTGTTCAATATTAAAATCCTAGCAAATCTATCTTCTATGAGTATCTTAACCAGCAGCATCATGAGCAGTTCTCGTACTATTGAGAAAAATGTCTCGGTATGGACTAGGAAACTACTAGAACATTCTCGAGAGGTATTCTAGATTTTCTTCAAGGTCACGTTTGGATACCTCATGTTTTTGTATTTGGATTTGGATTTGAGTTTTGGATACAAAATACATCAATCATCCTCATGCTCATGGTGTACGAGAGGGTGAGACAGAGGGAGGGAGGGACGTCTGGCTGCTGCAGCAGGTTGAGGAGCAGCGAGGGTGAAGGAGATTGCCCCAAATATCAATTTCCAAATAATGTCTTGAAGAACAGATTTGCAAATCGGATTTTTTTACACTGTTGTAGCTGATATGGAAATCTAAGGATCTGATCCAGTTCCAAATCTCAACTGCAAATGAGGGAAACCCAAATCTAAATCTTGCAGGTATCCAAATGTGGCATAAGAGAATTCCTTGGATAACATTTTTCACCAAGAATAGAATACTCATACAGTCATACTCAAACTGTTAGAAGAAAATAAATCATTTAGGACCATAAATAAAACAATCATGCACATTAAACTAGCAGGCATCAAACTCGTTAATTCTCTTCCTGCCACAGCCCCATTAAAACAGTCTAAAAGACTACAACACAACTCAGGTTACCCATGTAAGAGTGTATGGCCCATCATAAACCCTAAAGCATGATTATGCATTTGACTCAAAGACACTGCTAACCGTCAAAAATCTCTACCCAAGCTCTCAAAACTCGATACAGATAGGGAACTCGCAGATGAGTTAAACTAATAAAAAGGATTGCGGAGTCCCTCGCTGATCTTCGCAAAGGACCCAAACAACAAATACAAAAGAAAGAGTGGGCATAAGTGAGACAACTCAGCTAAAAAAAACAGCATTAATTAACACTAAATGATAACGTACCAACTACCTAACCAAAACCAGCTTATAAACATATTCAACCAAACATTCACATCTTTCTACATGAAACCAAGCAAACAGAGTGAATCAGCCCAGACACGTCAAAGAAATGACTTATTAACACAGTGAATCACCGAAAGTTTCAGTTTGAAATGACTTAATAGCAAAAAAGACTCAAGTGGACAAAACAGAAGGTATATGAAGTGCTGTTCTAGCAATGAGAATTGAGACCCATCAAATAAATCAACAAAGTGCTATAAATTTACTGTAACTAAAAAGTAACTCAAATGCCTACTATGAAACGAACAAGCTAACAATAGCCGAATTCAATCTGGAATCTTACATTCACAATTGACCATTATATTTCTAAGATAGCAGTATCAAATTTAATAAACATCTAACTGACAACATTCAAAAATTCGCCGATACCTAAAAGCGAAACTCCCCATGCAAATATCTTAAGCAGAGGAAGATCAAATTAGGTCAATAAAGGTGAATTAAACAGCACAGGCTCAAAACCACATCATTAAATAGAAATTAGGAAACCCTTCCAGAACATTTCTATGCCTAATTTAGCATCAAAGCAATCAAATTGACGGCAAACAATGCAAAAATCGAACACATAAACAACAATACCAAATGACTATGCATATACTGTTATCATCAATGAAACACAATACGAATCAAGAGAATACGAGAAATATCAAAACCCTAGCTAGAACAACTCAATTGGATTAAAAAACAACGATCTGGGATGAAATTGAAGAGTGATTCAGCATAAAAAAAAGGAATTAAACAAATTAAAAAAAAACAAATCTCTCGAATTTAAGCCAAAATCATCAGATCCGTCGGATAAAAATCCGAAAACATCTGAACAAAATGAGATAATCATAGAAAAATCACCTGCCGAGAAATTTCAAGAACGGATTCAATCGAGAGAGAATTCTTGATTTCAAAACCCTAAAAAAGAAGCTTCTTTAAGAAGGGGAAAAAAAGAAGGAAAAGGAAAACTAATTTCTCACATAGAATAAAAAGAAGCTTTTTTTTTTAAGAACAGTAGAAAAAATATCAGAAAATGGAAATCAATTGCCAATTCAAAAAAAAAAAAAAAAAGAAGAAGAAGAAAATGGAAAAAATATCAGAAAATGGAAATCAATTGCCAATTCAAAAAAAAAAAAAAAAGAAGAAGAAGAAAGTGGAGAGGTAGATATTAGGTCCGAGGCGTACGTTAGCAAGAACCGGAATGCGAAACCCTAGGATGCGCAGAAGCTTAACCTACACCCCTTTGAGGTCTTATCCTTCACCCCGCGCCATTTTTTCGCTTTTTCTCTCTCTCTCTCTCTCTCTTCTCTCACAAAACCCTCGTTTTCTATCGCTTTGCTTTCGAACCAGAGAGAAAAACCTTTCTTTCTTCCTCTCTCGTATGTTGTTTTCTTTATTTTTGTGTTTGGGGATTATTTATGTTAGGAAATTGATATTGCCACTACCTTGTTTTGATAATTGAACGAGATCATCTTGTCTTTTATTTCTTAAACAGCTGTCAAGAGTTATTACAGTTTGCCAAAAAACTGTCAGAACTCAGTAGTCAATTAAAAAACAAAGGCAAGCTGATTTTGTGTAATTATTAAAAATGGTAGTGCCAATATTAGTAGAGTTATTTTTAATTTGTATTGAGTGGCGCACGTGCTCCTCGCGTGCATGTTGGTTGTGGGGGTGGTGGCGCCCCTACAACTAGAGAGGACGAAGGTAAATTCTTTCGTGAGTCGTCTTGAGAGCGACCGGTAGATCCGGTCGCTTTCGTGTAATTGCCGGTTATTTAACGCCTTTGACACTGGACAGAAGACGCTTCCTCTTCTTCTTCAAAGTTTTGTCTTTTTTCGTTTTTTGGGCTTTGGGATTTCTTTTTAAAGTTGAAAAGGTCTTTGTAGAAAGGAAATGATGATGATGCTCTTCTTTGTTTTTTTTCTCTACCCCCAATTTCCAAAGGGATTTGCTAGTGTCCATTGCAAGAGGCATTTCGCATAAAGTCTGTCGCACCTCAGAGAAGCCACACAGCCTTACTTTCCAGCATATTTTGTCTTTTACGATGGGACGCTGGCAAATCCCATTTCCAAAATAAAAATCATGACAAACTACCAAGCAACTTTGGAAAAACAGAAGTCGTCAAGCTTGAGAAGAAATTAGCAAAGGATTTGCTAGGGACCATCGTGGAGGGCATTTTGTGGAACGGCTGTTGCATGAGAGTGCACCACCTCAGATGAATTCAATGAATAAGACAAAATCTGAGCCTATGTGGCTGCACTCTCATGCAACATAAGTTCAGTGAAATGCCTTCTGCAAAGATCCCTAGCAACACCCAATTACCAATATACCAAGCTTTGAGGGTAAAAAGACAACCCCCCCGCCCCTCCAGTATTAATGGGTGCAACTTGAGTCGGGCTCACCCCGAACCCGACGGGTAAAGATGGAAATTTAGTGTTTGGTAAACTTGTTTAATACAAATTTTAGAATTTGGGAAAAAAATTTGTACAAATAAGTAGGGAGAGAGGAAAAATCACATGAACCTATTATTGTATTTTCCAATAAGATTAATTTCTTATTTATCAAGCTGTTGTTGTTTAGTGTAGCTACACGCATCATTCTTCTTCTCCATCTTCCTCCCTTCGATCTCTCCTGCATCAGCCTCCCTTGTTGGGACTTTGCTCAAAGCAACCCCTTCTCTCTCAAACCCTTTTCTCATGATGAATTGCTCGCACCTTTGTCTTGCTTAGCGTTTCTCCGATGACCTTTGATGACAACGAACGACATTTATCTCCTTGACTGCTGACCAAGCCTATCTTTCACGATGAGATTTTGCCCTCCTGCCGACGACTCCACACGCCTCTTATTGGGAGAATCATCTTCCCTGCTTCTTTAGGGGTGTCAACGAAACTATTTCAAATTGGATCCACCTATGTCTTAGTCATGATCCATTCAAATCATCCCTTATCGGTCAGATCAGATTCAGAGTGTTCTTCATATCCTACTTGCCATGTCTCGATCATGATCCATTTCAAATCGAACCGTCCATCAGTGCCCTAATAGGTCCTACCTGCACTGTACACACACTCTAAAAAGAAGTTTACTATCAGTGTGTATCTATACAATTTCACATAAATTAGTCCTTTACCTATGTCTAATCTAAAGTTCTAAATAAGTAAAATAGTGCTTGTAAACAACAAAACTAATATGAATTGCATATAAGAATATAGTATAGTTAATGAAAGCATACAACAATACAATTCATTAACGACCAAATGATGAACAAATAGTGTATTCATGATAGCATATATTCACTCATTCTCTACATTTGTTTGAATTATATTACGCAGCAACAGCAAAGGTAGGTGGCGAGAGGTGACCGCACAGTGGATTAGAGACTTACTGTTAATAGTTAGACAATGAAGAGAAAAGGGTGACTCAAGACTTGAGAGATGAATAATGAAATACTATAAATAGGTATTATTTGAAAAAATGCATATGGCCTTTTTTTTAATAAAATACTCCTGAAATAATGCTTATAGTTACAAAATAAAAAATAAAAAGAAATTGGAGGGTATTATGGTAACCCACGAGTTTGTGTTAATTGTCTAGATCCAATCGTAAATAATTTCAGATCCTATGATAGGGATCTGAAATGTGTCCATGGATTCTACTCATGTGTCTAGATCTTGTTCCTATAAGTTTGGATTTGGATAGTTCATCAGACCGTCTAGTTTGGATTTGGAATGTTTTGCAAGGGAACATGGGAAGGTGGCTTGGTCTCCTAAGTTTCGCAGAGACTTCTTTGTTAGGGAGTTAAACTCTTACAGCGCCCTCCTCTCCTTATTGGATTCTTGCTTCATCAAGTCTTCGGGCGTAGATCGTCGGATTTGGATTTGGAATCCTTCGGGGATATTTTCAGTCAAATCTTTTTATAACCATCTGATCCCTTCTTTAGTGGAGCATGTGTCCTCCTCGGTTTGGAGACAATCTTGCCCTCCGAGAGTTGCTTTCTTTGGGTGGTCGGTTAGCTGGGGCCGCATTCAAACTATGGATTTTTTGAGGAAACGAGGAATGTGGTTGGTAGATCACTGTCCTCTATGTTTATCCGCTGGGGAATCCATTGACCACCTTTTCATACACTGTAAGGTTGCTCGCCATATTTGGGGTCTTATTTTTTCTCGTTTTGGAATCAGTTGGGTCCCCTCCAACTCTATGGCTGAATTCATTCAGAGTTGGGCCTGGACTCCTTGGAAAAGAAAAGGCAGAACGCTGTGGAAGATGTGTCTCCTGGCCTCATGGTGGTTCTTGTGGAAAGAGAGGAATGCTCGTATCTTTGAAGGGAAGGCTAGATCTCCCTATTGGATTTATATTCAGTTGATAGCTGCGGTCATATCCTGGGCTCGAAGCCTTCCTATGTTTCGTTTTGTTTCAGCTTTCGACCTCTGGGAAGGATGGTCAATCATATGCTTGGAATCGGCTACCAAAGTGAAAATCCTCCCCTCCTGGATTCTTCCTCCTCCGGGGTCCCTGAAACTTAACTTTGACGGATCGTCTATCGGCAATCCAGGAATGGTAGGAGTAGGGGGGTTATGTAGAAACCACAAAGGGGAAGTCCTCTGGGCCTACTCGGGGCCTATCGGAGTGGCAGACTCAAACGAGGCAGAGGTCCGAGCCGTTCATAGCGGGCTTCTCTCGATGCCTCGTCTAGAGTACGACAAAATTATCATCGAAGGGGATTCCTTAAATGTTATTCGCTGGCTTTCGGGTAACGCTTCTCCCCCTTGGCGATTTTTGCCTCTCTTAGAGGAAATAGAGGACAGAGCTAAGGGCTCCTCAATAGTTTTTCGCCATGTCAGGAGATCAGCCAATGCGGAAGCAGACACCCTTGCCAAGAAAGGAGTCTTTCGGGCCGCGTTTGAGTGCTTTGACTATCTACCTCCTTGAATTATTGTACTGCTATCTTTGTATTATCTTTGTTCCTTCAGGACCACCTCGGTTCTGTTTATATATATATATATATATATATATATATATATATATATATATATATATTCTGTTGCCCTTTTCAAAAAAAATCAGACCGTCTAGATCCATTTACACCCCTACCCTCCTCCCTCAAAGATCTCACTCTTCCAGCACAGGATTGGTCTTCCTCTTCTTTGCTCATAGTTTCTTTTCTTTTTCTTGTATGCTTAGATTTTTTGTTTTCCTTCCATTTCCTTTTCCCTTCAAAACTACTCCTCTTTTGAACCAAAATTCAAGATCTCCATTTTCCGTACGTCTTTCTCACCCAATAAAAGCATGGTTTCGCTTCTCAGCTTTCTAGTTTTTGTGGCGAACAAAGCAACGTCTACTATCCATGTTTCAAATATGGACTCCTATGTTCTTTTGATTAATTTCTTTTCCTTTTCCATTTTAGTCGGATGAGATGGAGGATTTAGATGCTGCCTCAAATGTTGATTTTTGTTTGGGATCTATTTTTTCGTGTCCCAATAGAGAATCATGGTTGTCATTTTTCCTTTCCTTATTTCTTTTTAGTTGTTTCAAATCACGGGATTTCTTTTTCCTTTTAAATTTTTTAAAAATGTTGAGGCATTTGATTGTATTCAATGTCATGTGTTTTCTGTTTTTTTTTAATATTTAATTTAATTTTTATTTTTGATTTTTTTTTGCCATTGTTCTTGTTTGTAGTCATTTGTTGAGAAAATCCGCTGGGCAATCCGATCCAATCGTGCACAAATTAAATGGAAAAGTAAAATAAACAAACAAGCCACAAGATGAACACCGATTTTTTACCTGGTTCGGCCAAGCCTACTCCACGGGCGAGAAACACGATCTTCCACTATGAGAAAAACAATATACAAGGATTACAATGGATTAATCACAAACCCACAAACCCGCAACCCTTTCCTTGCTTCTCAAACCCAAGACCGTACACAAGAGATAACGCGAGAGATAAACCCGAAACAGAACCAAAGAGAAAACCCCGAGATGAAAAACCCCGAAACAGAACCAAAGCAACCACCATGGGTGAGAAATAAGGCAAATTTCCTAACAATCTCCAGCTTGGCTTATTTCCCAGCCACCTGAAGATTTTTCAGTTGATGTCGCCACCAGTCCGCTATCGCAGCAAACCACCATTGGCCTTCCGAAGTACCAGCTACACACCCTCGAATCACCTTGGTTCTGACTCCTCCCGATTCGATCAACACGGCCAATGCACATGTGTAGCTGCCAATCCGTTGACTCACCTAGTCAACCTTGGAGAGGGATCTCGATCCATCATCCCAAACGCAGGTACCGTCATCCTCTCATGCTTGCCATCTTTTCCCTTCAACGCCTTAGCCGAGCCCTGTTGAACTAGGATGTCCTTCACCCTCATTTGCCATAGGGTGAACTTGTCATTTCCGTCAAATATGTCTATGTTGAACTGAGTAGAACTTGATTTTACCGCCATCTCAGATTACTCCTCTCTTCACGGTGTAGCGCTCCACCTCAAACGAGAATATTTCTTGGACAATCTTTCTACTCCCAAAAATCGCTCTAACCGCGATCCAACCACAACACCCACGATCACTCCACCTGGCCTCGACGATCGCTCCACCTGAGCTCTGATACCACTTGTTGAGAAAATCCACAGGACAATCCGATCCAATCGTGCACAAATTAAACGGAAAAGTAAAATAAACAAAAAAGCCACAAGATGAACACCGATTTTTTACGTGGTTCGGCCAAGCCTACTCCACGGGCGAGAAACACGATCTTCTACTATGAGAAAAATAATATACAAGGATTACAATGGATTAATCGCAAACCCACAAACCCGCAACCCTTTCCTTGCTTCTCAAACCCAAGACCGTACACAAGAGATAACGCGAGAGATAAACCCGAAAAAGAACCTAAGAGAAAACCCCGAGATGAAAAACCTCTTCTCCCTTTATCTCTCTTTTTCTTCTCTCTCCTTTGGCAGCCGACACAC
Source organism: Tasmannia lanceolata (assembly GCF_043159265.1). NCBI lineage: Eukaryota > Viridiplantae > Streptophyta > Magnoliopsida > Canellales > Winteraceae > Tasmannia > Tasmannia lanceolata. The sequence goes on along the minus strand of NW_027518697.1, from coordinate 17,637,186 downwards.
CAAAGACGTCTTGCTTCGCCGCAACCCAAGAGAACAACACTTCTCTTTTTATAGTTTAGTTTTCCCCAAAAGCTAAAAATAGAAATCTCCATTTTTGCCTTTGCCTTCCCACCCAAGCAACCACCGTGTTTGGGAAATAAGGCAACTTTCCCAACGTCTTTTGATCGTCGTTGCATGATAATATATATTTTCTTTTGTATAATATAGATTGCGTTAGAAATTGAGCTTCAATGGTAATACACTGAAAACTCGAGAGAAATGTGTTATTATGGAATCCCATTCCCGTATTTGGACAGTGGGGTGATTTCTTATCAATTGATTTCAATGGTGAACTTTCTGCCATGAAAACAACAATAATTGACTTTGACAAAAAAAAAGTAGATCCTAATAGTGACATTGCTACTGCGAGAGAAAGCCGATGTGAGGGTTGGCAAACTACAAGTGTAGAAAGATGCTTATGGTTTCTGATGCTGTCCAAAAATTTGGATGCTCTTCGTGGTGCAGCAACGGATGCAAGATTGATAAAATAAATGAAAAAGTGGCCCTTCGAACACTGTCGTAGGGAATAGAATACTTCGATCACCATCGAAGGGGATGTGATTTACTTCGATCCCGTCGAAGTCGAGTTTCTCAGAGCGAGACTAGAAAATACTCCTGCAGGTGCTAATCCAAGGAACCAAAAGTTCTCAAAAGAAGGCAAATTTCATTCAATAATCAAAGTCCATTACAATGCTTACATAACATATATTTATAATAAAAGAAACCCTAAAAGCTAACTTAATACCTAAGCAACTAATCATAACCGTCCATCTAAAATAACATAAATAAAACTTTAAACTTGACGAAAACTTACCTAAAATAGTAATCCCGTAATATACATATACCATATTTGTAAAACGCCTATAACTTTGTCGCCTAATCTTGGGTTCATTAGATAGGTAATAGAAAAACCTTTCTAAAAATACCAAAATGAGGCCAAAAGAACAAGATTTGATGCCCCAAAAATATACTACAAATAAAATGATGAAAATACAAATTAAAAAATAAGAAAGTTGTTCCATGCCAACGAATTGAACTATTCTTGGTGATTTCCGTCCGCATCATACTCCCTTGGTTAAAAAAAACTCGTCATCGAGTTTTAAAGTGCTGAAGAACAGTCATCAATTGAAACTGTCGAAGATCAAATCTTGCTTCATATTCCCGAAGAGAAAAAATAATCTATCTTGAAATTAAACCGGCTTGAATTCATAAATATTCACTGTAGGTTTCGGCACAACATCAAATAAAAAAGGATCAATATAATTTGATGAAGAAATTGATATAATATTTTTCTGTTCGCCCATCTTTTTAATCTCTATTAGCTTACATGATATGTTGTCATATCCAATTTCTCTTGGTTCTTCATCTATAATTTCAAGCGGTACGACAATCATCGCTTCAAGTAATTCGGCGATCACTCTGTCACCATCAAAAGATAATGACTCCTGATTTGAACTTTTAGCAATAATAAAATATCCATCTTCCGAATATTCATCATAAATTGGCGGTGAATCTTAATTTATGATTGTAGACACCCCATTTTGACCAGGCCCTAAAGCCCCTAAGGTAGAGTCGAGATTTCAGAGTTGAGTAATTCCCAGAGAGAGTGGGCCCGGAATGAGAGGAAAGCTTAAATTTTCGTCAGCATATGGCCCACATTCGTGGGTACAAATTCCCCGAGAGGTCGTTTGTGTTCCCAAGATTATCCCTGCAAAATTTCGGGGCAATCGGGCGAGAAATGGAAAATAAGACAAGCGGAGTGTGTGCAATAATCAAAGATGGATGTGTTGGGGTGAATTGTCCAGGCATGGGTGTGCAAATATCCCCCCCCTTTTATTATAAAAGCCAAAGGATTTCTATGGGATTCATTATCTTAAGAAGGGCATTTTTGTAATCCCTGCGTAGCTTTGGTAGGAAGCAACCCCTAAGGCCCCTTAGATCAAATAGAAGGCTAGGATTGTGCAAGAAAAAGGGAATCTTCCTTTTCATATCACCCATATTCTACCCGAGCCACCCCCTGCTAGTATAGAAGAATAGTGATAATGCATAGAAAGGGGGCTGCCCAAGTGAATCGGAGGGGGGGTAAATTTATTACTTCCCTTTGCTACAAAACCCAACAAATTAGGGTTTTTGGGGGGACCCATTTTCATTGAGCTGCAAGAGGGATAGCAGAGAAAGAGAGAGAGAGGGAGGAGAACCCATCTCCGACCACCACCACCGTCACTCTCCTTAATCCGGCCAACCACCGAAGCTCCACCATCTCTGCAACTCCCAAAATCCGGCATCACCACTTCAGCCGCCATCAAAGCCGGCCATAGAGCTACCCTCTTCTCTATCTTCCATCACCGAGCCGCCACCTCCATTAAACCTCCACCCTCAGCCACCGTACCCCACCACCTCCTCCACAGCCACCCAACCACCACCGAAACCCCACCAAAAATCCATCTCTGCAACCGGCCAATCCCGCCTTCGGCCGGCCAACCCCTACCAATCCCCAACCACAAAACCCCATTTTCCAAAAACCATCAACCCAAACCCATTTCGGAAAAAAACCCGACAACCGCCACCGCCCACACCACCAACAAACACCCCAACCCTTCGAAAATCCTCTTCCCTCTCCAACCTCCCCTCCCCCCAAACCCAAAACCGAAACCCTCTTTCCTACACCTAAGAAAATCAAAACCCATTCTAACCGAAAACTCCCTTTTCTCGGCAACCACCGCCACCATCCTCACCACCACCAAGCCGCCACCTCCATTAAACCCCCCTCCTCTTCCCACCTCGCCGCACCTCTACCATACCCGAACCACCACCCTCAGCCACCGTTCCCCACCACCTGCAACTCCATCGCCGACCCCCTTTCACCTCCTCCAGCCACCGAAACCCACCGAAACCCTCTCCCCCACCTCGTGGTATCTCCCAAACCCCATTAAACCCAAATCCCCCACCCCATTTCTACCCATTTCGAAAACCCATCCCACCTCCTTTTCTTTATTCCCATCATTTTATTTAACAGAGAGAGAGAGGGAGAGAAGAGAGAGAGAAAGAGGAAGGGAGTTTGAGCCTCACCGCGTCACCACCAACCGCCGTGCCACCTCCGGCCGGCCGATCTTCCCTTCCACCACCGCTACCTCCCATTTTCAAAAAAAAAAGGAAAACAGAGAGAGAGAGAGAGAGAGAGAGAGAGAGAGAGAGAGAGAGAGAGAGAGAGAGAGGCTCGTTTTTTTTATTTTATTTTTTATATAGATATATATATATATATATATATATATATATAGAATAGATATATATATATATAGAATAATATAAAAAAAATATATATAAAAAATATTTTCCGCAGGAGAACTCGAGCCCCACTTTCCGGACACTCTCCGATCAACCCCGTTTCATCCACCGAGGCCCCATCTCCTCATTTCGTTGTCCGCCATCTGCTATTCGCTTAGGTAACTCAAATATCTCGTCCATTCATTTATCTTTATTTTTATGTTTATTTATTTATTTATTTTTATTCTTTTTGTGTTTCTAATATTGCATTGCATGTGTGATTGTTCGAAGTTGATTTTTGTTTTGTTTAGCTTGGTTGTTTTGGTGAACTGTAATTGGATCCTAACAATGCCATTGGGTCATATTGGGAATTTGTAAATGTGATTGTGATGGGTTTAATGCTGTTTAATTTTATTGTTTCAAATTTTGTGAAGCCTGATTCATTATCTCCTTGCGTGAGTTTACTTCCCTTATCATCGGTGTCGATACTCATTAAACTCCATTTGGTCCGTGGAATACCCTTACTGATCCGGATTCCTGTGTGCTTACCTCGCCTTTGGTTATTATGGAACTTCAATCCTTGTGATCAGGAATGAATTTTGTTCCTTGACTCATTCATTAAACCTCAATTGTGGACAAAGAGAAGAGTCCGGCCTTGTGGTTAAATCTCATTCTGAGTTTCGAGCTCGTAGGCTATGATGAGGCTACTCGGAGCCCACACTAATCTTCCTCTTTCCTTCCCTTTCGAGGGTCCTCTTAGTTTTAGGATTTTTCCTTAAATCTTAGGGTTCTTATAGATTTTCAAGAGGTTGTCCATCGATTTCAGAGGTCACCTCGGCGGGTCCAGGCTATGACGGAACGCTTCTTGAGCCAACCCCTTCCCTTCCTGCCTTAGAGTTTTCGCAGGTTAAGGGATTTCTTCCTCTTTAGAGTCAGTCCTAGAGAGTTTAGGAGTCTGTCCTACCCCTGTAGAGTTTAGGATTCTGTCCTATCCCTTCATAAAATTTAGGATTCCGTCCTTCCATCTTTCAGAGTCGGTCATCGGCATAGGAGCCAGTCCTTCGGTCTTTCAGGAGTCTGTCCTATCATCGTAGGGGTTAGGATTTTGTCCATCCTCTCATCAAGTCACGTGATTTTATCCGCTCCTGCAAGGTATAGGATGCTGTCCAACCCTTGCAGAGTTGTTATTCTGTTCATTTCCCCCGCAAAGCATAGGATGCTGTCCAACCTTTGCGGGATATTCAGGAGTCTGTCCTCCCCTTATGATGATAGGATTTTGTTCCTCTTATGTCAAAAATTCCAAAAAACACCAAAAACCTTTCAAAAACACTCGAAAATTCAAAAACATCTGAAAAATCAAAAATCTCAAAAATCTCGAGTCCTTAGAGTGTAGTTAGGAAATCTGGTCCGAACTACGGATGGCTTGATCCCTAGCTGAGGGGTACGTAGGCAGCTCAGGCGTGCTGCTGGCATCCTGAGTTCAGTCACCATTTTTTTGGCAAATATCTTTCACAACTTCAAAACCTTCCAAAACTACAAAAATTCTTCAAAATGACCTTGCAAATCGGTTTCAAAAGACCTTCCCCTAGAGTTAGGAGTCAGTCCTAGGCTTTTGGGGTGTCTTAGAGTTAGGAGTCTGTCCTGATCTTGTGGATTTGTCATGTCGTGGTCGGTTAGACACTTAGTCGAGCCGATGGCTAGACTAGAACGCGCTTAGATAGCCCATGGTTTTCCTTAGGACACACAGCCTAGTCACACTTAGGGTGTAGGTCCACCTGCATTACTTAGGGCATATAGGGAGTCCTAAAAATTACCATTCACTTGAACTTAAGCAATGGCGCAAGAAGCTTTAAAAACTAGTCAGGTCTAGTTGATCGAGTCTAGGATAGCGGTCCTAGAGGGTTAGGCATTGTAGTTTAGCATAGGTCGCCGAACTACGTTGGCTCTGATTCTTCCCGAGGCCGGGATACGTAGTGCAGCTAGGATGGATGGCCATCCTGGTCCGAGTCAATTATCGCATTAGAGTTTAGAGTTTGTCGTGTGGAGTCGTGTTGTGTTGTATGTTTTGCTGTGTTTTCTTACTTTCATGTACAGATCCTATACTTTTAGTTGTAGCATGCATGTGTTTGTCCACCAGAACATAGACACCTATTAGGCATGACACTCATAACCTAGCTATTCTTAGGTGTCATATCTTTCATTTCTTTTTGTATGTGCTTCTTATTCATCTCCGAGATATGCATGATTAGCTAGACGTTATCTCGGAGATATTCGTTCCCATTTCACATGATTTTTACCCAAAACTCTTCAAAGTTAACAATAAATGGCATAAGAGACCAGGTGCTCGCACTTGGGCGAATTGGGGGCGCCTAACCCCTTCCCCATTCGTCATCAGGCACGGACCTTTTATATCTCTGGTTATCTGTTGCGACAGAGCACAGCATGGGATCTAGGGCCTACTTCCTTGGATGGCGACTCTTTCTTTGTTTAAGGTGCGTCTCGAATCTGGGCTGGTCCCCGAATCGAGAGGTATCTCACTTGACATCGTCGCTCATGCTGTGAGGGGCACTCTTTCGAGAGTTCCTTGGTGGAGCTCTCCTTCACGTGGATGATCCTGAGACTCGCGTGGGGGCCCGTCCCCCGGCCTCTCTCGGATCGGGTTCCACAATGATTTCTTCCTCTAAGTAATAATAAAACAATTTTAAGTGTAGTGTTACCTCTCAATCTTGGCATTCAGAAACTCTCATTTGAAATGACTGAAGATACTCTATTGCCATTGCGAATCCATGCAAACGTCGCTACCAAATTTCTTCTTCAGCCCAAGGAATGAGTCAGCTCTGATACCAACTGATGTAGTCTAAAAATTTGGACGCTCTTCGTGGTGCAGCAGCGGATGCAAGATTGATAAAACAAATGAAAAATGGGCCATTCAAACACCGTTGTAGGGAATAGAATACTTCGATCACCGTTGAAGGGGATGTGATGTATTTCGATCCCGTCGAAGTCGAGTTTCTCAGAGCGAAACTAGAAAATACTCATGCAGGTGCTAATCCAAGCAACTAAAAGTTCTTAAAAGAACTCAAAAGCCTAAAGACAAACTTCATTCAATAATCAAAGTCCATTACAATGCTTACATAACATATATTTATAATAAAAGAAATCCTAAAAGCTAACTTAATACCCAAGCAACTAATCATAACCGTTCATCTAAAATAACATAAATAAAACTTTAAACTTGACTAAAACTTACCTAAAATAGTTATCCCGTAATATACCTATACCATATTTGTAAAACGCTTATAACTTTGTCAAATCAAGTCCAAATTGCCTAATCTTGGGTTCTTTAGATAGGTTATCGAAAAACCTTTCTGAAAATACCAAAATGAGGCCAAAAGAACAAGATTTTATGCCCTAAAAAATACTACAAATAAAATGATGAAAATACAAATTAAAAAATAAGAAAGTTGTTCCATGCCAACGAACCGAACTGTTCTTGGTGATTTTCGTCCGCATCAGTTTCTCTTCTCATGTTAGTGTGATGTGAATGATTGGAGTTCCCATTTAATGGGACCATGTGAAGACGTGTACAAGTGGAAGAGAAGAACAGAGCTCCATGCACATTTGTTTTATCCAAGGTTTAAAATTTCGGTTTCAGTACCAGTTTCTGGCCTTGAAATTTCGAAATTCCGACCGAAATCTGGTACAAAAGCCGAAAACAATATTTTATTCATTATTAAATTTCGGCCGAAATTACCAAAATTTTGGTGAAATATTAAATTAATATTAAAAAAAAAGATTTTTTGGGTCAAATTTCGGAAAAACCAAAATTTCAACCGAAATTCCGAAATTTCGGTAGAAATAAATGACCGTTTCGGTTTTTATGGATTTCGGTGTCGGTCTCCACCGAAATCGAAATTTAAAACCATGGTTTTATCTCCAATTTGGTACTATTCATGCATGTCGTAGAATTTAAAATTCTAGAAAATTAAGAACCAACCCCATAAAAATTTGTCTAGGAATTTTTTTTCCCATAATTTTCTTTTCCCGAGATCCAAATACACACCCGACCCGTAAAGAAAGAAATGACTTGGCTTAATGTCAGCTACAAAATCAATGGTAACATGTTACTTTTGGAGTCCTGCACAGGGATGTACATGTGCAATCAGGACCATTGATCTTGTAGAACATCATGACAGAGCCTACATGATCTTGCTCCCATGCCAAACGGACACCCGATGTAAAAGATAAAGAACTACAAAGATCAAAGCCTTAGATCATCCGATGAAGGTGTTCATAATGAGATAATGGCTGTTCAGATCAATGGATCCAATGACACATTGAGGCACAAGCCAAACATAAAGAGTGGACTGTTAGGAAGGAGGCCTAAGTCCTAACAACCATTGTCTTTTTAGCATTTTTCAGAGAGGAATCCTTTATTTTGTAGGTGTTGTTTAGTCATGGTTAGAACAGCGTGGGAGCTTTACAAAGTTCTCTTTAGCACTTTTGGCCAAAGATCAAGTGTAATATCCAGGGGTGCAACTCGGGCGGGTCGGGTTTGGGTTGAGGCCAACCTGTCCTGAGCAGCCTTTTTGCCAATCTGAACCCGACCCAACCCGAAATTTTAAGCTTAAAAACTAAAAAAATTATTAAAAATTTCGGGTTGAACCCAGGCCGGGTTGGCCAAGCCATCAACCCGAACCCGACCCGAACTCAACTTGGGTTGAGAAAACCCAACCCGAACCCGAACCGAACTTGAACTCAACCCAACCCGAGTTTTTTCCAGGTTGAACCTGCCAGGTTCGGGTTGAGCTCGCCCGAGTTGCACCCCAGTATTATATGTTCTTATCAGTTTAATATTTGATACGTGGTCCATCCCTATCTCAGTGAACTATTATGCACTCTTTCAAGGGTGGCTGCTTCTAGGCAAACCTCCTTTCTGTCTCTGCGCATAGTTCTATGTACATGTAAAAGTAGGAGTCTTACTATGGATTTGTCATGTATCGAAATTTACTCTCCAGATAATTTTAGCCCTTCAATTTGTGGCTGCAAACCCAAACCGTTGCTTCTTTGTTTTGGCATAGTTCATTTAACAGCCACAAATCATCACATGGGAGTGAATTTTGATGTATGATCCATCCACAGCAAGGTGTAACCGATTAACTGTTTAAATTGTTGAAGAAGTGGGAACCGATTAACTGTTTAAATTGTTGAAGAAGTGGGCGCTCATGATCAGGTCGATCCTAAACCCTTGATCATGGAAGATCAGAAATGCAACATTTCTTGAAAAAAAAAAAAACTTGTAAGGAGTTATATTGCAGGGATTTAGCCATTAGCACTAAACATTGATATTAGAGGGTCAAGAAGTAAACCCCACAGCATTCATATTTTCATGGAGCCACCCAAAGTCAGGATATACTGTCCTATACCAGAAGGTGATCTCTCCTCATGCTATCCAAGTTGTCACTCAAGAAAGTTTCAAAGAATATGTGACGTTCATAAAAGAAAGGATCAGTGGTGTTAGAATCAATTTGTTTGGCATTTGAAATTTTCAATTCAGATTCTACGATTCAATTCAAATCTCATGGAATGGGATTAGCAATTCAACTTGCAATGTAGAAAATCGAGAAATACCTTCTCAAATAAGTATAAGTAAGCAAGAAGAAGAAGCCAGAAACACAATCTTACACAACAAGACAAGATTTGCGTGGTTCTGCAGTGTGCCTATGCCACGGGAGAAGAGTTTCATTATTTCAGTTTTAGGGTTACAAAACTCTCCTTTCCCGACAAAGAAAACACATAATATGTAGCTTATATATCAATGCCAGCTTGACTCACATGTGTGTCACACACATTAGTCCCTCGGACGGTGGATAATGCCAGAATACAGGACGTTTGCACAACATGCAGCCTATTTAACAAAGAATTTTTATGAATTATATAATTTGACCCAGGAAAGGGAAGGCACAAGAATTAAAATGCAAGATTGTGAATGGTTCTAATATTCAATCTGTCTTTTTTGTTTGAAATGAGATCCTTGAACAGAAGATATCCAAAATATCTTATGGATGGAGGTGCTGCCCTTGATATTTGATTCGAAAGCAGCACAATTGTTAAGAGGCTGCTGTTGGATCAAATATCAAGGGCAGACCTCTTGGACACTATATTATTTCTCTTATTTCCAATACCTAATTGGTCACGGTGCTCTATAAAGTTCAGTACATAGAAATGCAAAATATTTTCATAAATTGAAGAAATGCTGAATTATTTCGAGTACCTAATTGGTCAGGGTGTTCTATAAAGTTAACTACATAGAAATTCAAAATATGTTATATAAATTGAAGAGTTGCAGGCTTAGAATCGTAGTTCCAAGACTCCCCTGCTTCATCTTTGACTTGCCTAAGTCGACTCCCTTTTACCCCTTGGTCGTGTTCTTGTCTGAGTCCATATTTTGCCCTACAAAATCAATCCCAACTCCTTTGCCTCTTCCGGGTTATGACTGCTTCAACTGAGAACTCAGCCGAATCAGCTTTGTACTCTATCACACCACGCCAAGTCAACTAGAATTTGATTGAGTCGTGTTTTGGCCCACAGCCGCACATAAAACACTTCTTAGAATGCAAAAATGTGGTTGATTTGGTCTTATTTTCTTATTCTTAGTTACTTCTAAAATTTAAAACTCGGTTGGCTTCTATTATCAGAATATTGGAAACAACTTTCTCAGACAAGATGATAAAAAAACATATATAGAATGAAAATTCTTCCTGATAACATGCATTTAGATCCATTACACAGTAAAAACAATCAAAAGATTAACCACAAGCACACAAGAAGGCAGGCATAGAACTGAATAGTTCATAAATTGTACTAGTTCAGCAAACAAGTTTTTTTTTTTTTTGAATTTAAACTAGCTCCTCGAAACTCAATTGATAAAGAAGAAAAAACAATTCTTGGGCAGAAGTACAAGAAGGAACTGAAGGGTTTAAAATACAGTCCTACCTAAAAGAGCTCAGGAAGAATAAGCTGTCAAGTAATGTATAAATATGAACATTCCAATTCCAACAGCCTCAGCACTAATTTTTGATGGACTGGCACAATTCTAATGAAGCATATAAAAGACAAAAAGTGAAGGGACTTCTTCACCTTTGCGATGGCCATTTTTGGAGAACAACAAAGCATAGGTTCAATCATGTTATACCAATGTTCTCATGTCTTCCTGGCGGAGTTGTTCGCTGCTAAGTGACAAAGACCCACAAAGTATCAACTAGAGTAAGTTTCCTCAGCTTAAAAGTCCAATGTGATACAAGAAAAGAAGAAACTACATGGAGTTTTTTCACTGCTAAGTGACAAGGACCCAGAAAATATCACTTGGCAGAGCAAGTTCCCTTGGCACAAATGTCCAATCTCATATGAGGAACAGGAGAGTAAAGGAAGTTTTAGCACTCTCAAGCCTCTTATTTCAGCATTAAGTGCAATAATGTTTTTCTTCAAAAAGAATCCACAGAGACACAGACGATTCATGTCGCATGAGCTCTTCTTTGAATATCCTCAATCAAACGATTTGCACTTGCTACTGCATTCCCCGAGGAACCCCTTTGTTTAATGAGCTCCCTTGGATTTCTACAAGTCTTAAGAATGTCAGACATTACTTCGGCTTTCCGCATTATGGAGGATCTCAACTCCGGCGGCCTGTCACTAAAAGTATTTGGCAACTTCGTGGAATGAGGAATTGCATCCATCAAACAAGATAACTTTCGAGCCATTTCAAGCATCCCAGATTTCCTCAGTTCCTCCAACAATCTCTTATAAGTGAGGTACTGTGGAACTACCCCCCTATTGATCATGCCTTCGAATTCGAAACAAGCATCTTCCAATCTGCGCATTCTACAAAGCAAATGAACCAGCATTGTACTTGTGGCGAGGTCCGAATCACATCCCTTAGCATTCATTTCCTTGACAACTTGCACCGCCAAATCCAATCTCTCACATTCACATAACATCTTTATCAGCAAGTGGTAAGTGAGTCGATCCGGCTCATACCCGGATTCGATCATCTTCGCGTACAGATTCATCCCCTCTTCAATCTTTCCAAATTTGGCGAAGAATCTAAAGAAATAGTTATATGTTGTGGCAGTTGGAAGACAGCCCCTCCCAATCATCATCTTAAGGATCTTGCTCGCCCCGACGAGATCTCCCGCCTTACAGAAACCCTTCACAAGAGAATTATATGTAGAGATTGTAGGCGAAAGCCCGTAAACCGACATTCTCTCGAGCATCCCCAATGCCTCCTTAAATTGCCCGGCCTCGGCCAATGCATCTATGATTGGATTATACACAATCACATTTAGTTCTATCCCAACCCTCTTCATCTCCTCTAACAACTCAATCGCCTTCTCTACTCTTCTCATCCTACAGTACCCTTCAATGGCGGTACCATAACTTACAACGGTCGGAGTAACATGATCTCTCCGCATCTCCTCCCAAAGCCGCTCCGCCTTGCGGAGCTTTCTCGAACGAAACCATCCATTGAGGAGGATATTGTAGGCCTGAACGGAGGGAATCCAATCAGGTTTGGATTCACTCCTCAATTGGAGATACCACGAGGCCGAATTTACATGCCCTTCTTTGCAAAGGGCATCTATAAGAACATTAAACGGATCCGAATTCGAGCCCGAATCGCAATCCGAACGAGATGGGTTTTTTTCAATTGATACTAAATTCTCGATGAATTCAAAAGTGCGAATCGCGGACTGGGGATTCCCCGCCCTGGCGTAGCGTCTGATGAGGATTGCAAAGGTATCGAGGGAGACGAGAGGCGGGATTTCACGGGGGTCGTTAAGGCGGTCGATTAGGAGAGACCAGGCAGAGTGGAATTGTTTGGATTTGGAGAAGAGATGGATGATAGAATTGAAGAGAGGGAGAGGGGTGGGGTGGAAAGTTGGGTGAGAGTGTGCCCAAAGGATCAAAGTGAGCAATGAGGGTTTTGGAGAGGAGTCGAAATTGTGGATTAGGGTTTCTATAAGGTGTGGGTTGGGGAGGATTTTGGTGAGATTAAGGGCAGATTGGAGGGAAGAATTGTCTGAAAGAGATGGGTCTTTTAAGAGATTGCAGAGTGTGTTAAAGTCTTGTTTAATTTGGTGGTTTTGAAGGTCTTCTTTTTGTACTAGTGCTAAGTGGTGTTTGCTGGTTTTGGGTGGTGGGTTTTTTGGAGGGGGTGGTGATGGGGGTTTTGTGGGGTTTTGTGGCCATCTGAGAAGGGGGTTTCCGGGAGAAGAGAGCCAGGAAGAGTTGGCAGAAAAGGGTCTGAGAGAGAACAAGAAATTAGGGTTTTTTGGTCTGAGGGAGAGCAAGAAATTAGGGTTTCTTGGTCTAGTTCTTCTGATGAGTGCTTGGGAGAGATGGGGCAACATCTATCTATTCTATTGCAAATATGCTTCATGAATGGGAATTGAATAAATAGCAAAGTAAGAAGAAACTGGGGTTTTTTTAACTGAGGGAGAACAAGAAATTAGGGATTTTTTATATGGAAGAGAACAGGAAATTAGGGTTTTTTGATTTAGTTCTTGTACAGATGATGAGAGATTGGGAAAGACGGGGCAACATCAATCTATTCTATTACAGACATGCTTCATGGAATGGAATTGACTAAATAGAACACTAACGGAAGGGTTTTTAGTACTAGGGTTGCAACTTGGGTCCGGTTTTACCCGACCCGCATCGATCTGACCCGAAAATAACATGGTTGGGTTTAGAAATCATGGGTCTCGGGTAGGGTCAGGTCGGGTTTTAAATTGGAAAACCGTCTTAATCTTAGAGCTGGGTTTAAAGAAAAAAAACCCAAAACCCAAAACCCGATCCGACCCATATGGGTGCACTGTGACTTTCTTAAATATCTCTCGAAATAACATTGAAAATTATTTTCCAATATATTGATAGAATTGTTTTGATTGAGGTGATCATGTCGGTTATGTGAAAATATAGTGTCCTGAAAGTTATACACTTGATGACCTAAATTTAGAAATTTTTGGTGTGAAGATTTGTTTTTTTTCCTATAATCTTTAAAATTAATCACTATCTTACGCTAAAAAATGAAAACCAGACCCGGCCGAGAAAATATCTTGGGTAGGGTCGGGTTTAGCAAATCTCGAGTTTTCGAATAAAAAATTAGACTCGCCCTTACCCGAGATAATTCTCGGGTAGGGTAGGGTTTTGGAAAACCCGACCCGAGTTGCACCCTACTTTTTACTTAAGAGCTGGTAAGGAAGACGCGTTTGTGTGTAGGATGTTCCTAAAAGCCTCTCAATTCTGTCATTTTCTCCATGGTGGCATCTTTTAGGACAAAGGTACCCATATCATTTATTAAATTGACAAACATGTCCCTGCCAATAATAGTTCTATTTGGGCTAATCTTGACACAAGCGTCTCTTCATATAATTTCCACTTCTAAATTTTAGACGCAAAGGAAACCCTAGGGTTTTCTTATGAACAGCAACAAAAAACTGTTCTAAGATTCCAATCTGAAGATTGTGGAGGCAAGCAGGTAATTATTCTTTCCCCTTGTTCATTTTCCTTCCATTTTTTTTCCCAAACTCTTGCTGTTTCCCACTCCCTGTCACCCATTTAACGTGATTTTTGTTGAAGATTTATAGTGTATCTTTTTTTCCATCCAAGTGTGTTTTGAATTCAAAGTGGTTGAGATTGGTTTTGGTGTCCTGAACTTCATTGTCATTAAAAAAACATGCTAATTCAGTTTTTTCTTGTTTGAGAATAGAAATGAGTGGAAGAATGGCAGATTCATCAGTTAACAGTCCCAGAAGAATGCTGAGTTTAACAAAAGAGAGGACGACTGTCTCCCTCTTGGATTTGGATTCAGATGAAAAGGTTTCTGGATATGCTGTATCATCAGAGGAGCAGGGTCCAAAATCTTCTGAAGTTTATGGTTTTGTCGGTTCCATTACGACTGTCATCACCACAGGTCTGCTTAAACTCTCTCTAGATCAATCCTTTTACAGTGTTTCAATTAGCAAAACCAAAAAAATGTGGTATTGTTTCAAAAGGAAACTCTCTTATGAGAGAAGGGTAGGACTCAATTTGTTTGCATTTTTTGTGATTGAATTTGTTTGGACGAAGGTATAATATCGTGAATTCGATCATATTAGTAGGAGAGCCTGCCCAGGATTTATGGAGGCTCATATGCAAAGATACTACCTACAAGAGGTCGAGAACTCGTCTACCTCCGGTACGTCGGAAGACGAAAATTCCATGGGTAGGAAGAGGAAGGGTACCCAAGATATTACGTTTGAAGTAAATGATCTAGAATTACTGAAAGAACTGGAATACAATGAGAAACTAGCAGAAAGGAATCCCCAACTCCAAGAGAAGTCATTCTGAATTCTCTAAAGAGCAGTGGAAACAGTCCACTTCAGAAGTTAATGGTGCTATGGAATCCCCCAACAGCCCAATGGGTAAGAAATTGTTTCAAGAAGCCTCTGCCCCTCTATCCAACTCCCCCCGATTCTTGGAGGCTTTGGAAAAGGAGAGGCTCCTTCGTCGGGCTCATTGGGAGGAAGGAAAAATAGCGGAGATTAGGAGATTGGAAAAGATTAAGGAAGGTTCGCAGGAAGATCCGGTGTCTCGTGATTCGTTAAACCAGGAGGTCAGCCAATTAGTTAGAGATCGTTTATGTGTGGAAGAGAACGTCAAAGGTGTAAGAATACTGGTGGAAAATGATTTACCGTCGACGGAGGACCGAGAAAGTCCATCGGAGACCTTTGAAGGTAAGCTATCAATTGGAGATGTATTCGGAATAGGATATGAGGAAAACTACGAAGCAACTAAAGCAATGTTTGAATACAAGGTTGAAAGGGGCCTGAGAGAGAAGAAGGAAAAGGAGATCATAAAGAAGAAGGAAGGGGAGACAGATAGAGTGTTTTAAGAAGCATTAAGAGGTTTTTTGAGTACAAGTCCAATTTAGTAGGTGAATTATCCAGTTGTCTTCGTAGCGTTCCTTGTAAGTTTCAAGAGGTCGTGGGTAAGGACATGATTTTTTTTGAAGAGGAAGGTACTTTCGACGGAAGGGACCCGTTTTCATTTCGACGAAAGGGACCAGGTTTCATTGGGAGCAAGGTTGCCTGGATGATGGTTATTCTGCTTTTGGGGCCATTAAAACCCCTTTTGAATGACAAATTTAGCAAATTAAACGATGGAGGTCCTCGCTAGGCTTGGGTGACTTTTGGTCGTTCGCTTTACGAGGCATTTTTCTATGGATTATCATCTAGTTAAATTGACCGACTGATAAAATATTCTAAAGAACAGGAGTGTATGAAGCAAGGTAGATTTTCATCAAGCTTATCAGTATTGACGGGGAGTCCAGTTGCTTTGATAGCTCCGAATTATTCTCATCAGAGGCCTATGAAGTTAAGGAAAAGCAGTCTATTAGTTCGATAGAAAAGTGATAGTTTTACTAGTAGACCTCTCTAGTAGATCTGACAAAGAGGGCTAGGTAGTACTATTATTTTTTGATGTAATGGCATGTATTTCTGAAGGTCTCTCTCTTTATGATTCAGAAGTGTCCCCTTGAACAGATTTTGTTAATGTAAGATGGGACCCCTGGTCCCCGTTGTAACTCTTACACATACATATATAAATTTTTATTGTCATTTTTCAAAAAAAGAAAGAAAGATAATAACCTTTTTCTAAGAGAAGTACCTTAGAATTCAACTAACAATCTCTAGATGTAGAGCCTATAGGCATGTGTGAACTTACTTACCACACTCACTAGTCACTACATAAAAAAAATTAGGGATCATAATTGTGAGTTACATCAGCTTTCCAAAATGAAAAAAAAAAACACCTCAATCCATGAAATGCCAAATATATGGCAGTGTGTGTATGCACCCTATCCTTGACCAATCTTCCACTAACATTGACCTAACAAACCTGGGTTGTGAAAATAAACCCTTTCTCAATCCTAACCATCCCCACATTTGAATTCTCTTAACCTTTAATATGGAAACGACATGAATAAGCTGGATGGTTTGCATTTTATGTGGTCTTGTTGTCCGTTATATCGAGTTTTATCGAATACCTGCATTAGTATTTCAAAATGCGGATGCAGGTAGAAACACGGCCAAGGCAAATCCAAGTTGACATGGCACGGTGTGGCGCGATCGAGTACTCGGTTGACACGGTCATAACTCTGGAAAGTCAAAGGAGTTTTGCTTGACCTTGTAGGGAAAAACGTGGCCAAGGTAAATGAGAGTAGACTCGGGCGAGTCAATGATGGCACCGCATAGTTTTGATTTGAAACTATGATCTGCATCATCATTCATTAGTGAAGTGCATTATTTCTCTCTTTTTTGATTACTGTTTCTTACAGTACATGAGAGACAAATTGTGAGAAATTGATCTCATATTATGTGTCTAGCATATCTGTTTTCTTTGTTTAATTCTTAGTGCTTGAGATTACCATTAAAAAAAAAATCTCAGTGCTTGTGATTGTTTTTGTTTTACTGAGGAATGCATATACAAATTAGGGTAAGGTGTAAAGCATACCTTTTTTTTTTTTTTTTTTTGTTGAAATGGAAGGTGTGAAGCATACTTGTATCCTATATAGCCCAATTATGGAGTTTTAACCTCTTCTTTTCATTTGTGAGAGCATTTTAATGGAAACCTACTTGCAAGTTTGTATTTCACTATTTCTTGTGGTTCCAGTTCTTTTGAAAGAACTGGTTTGCCTCCATTATCTGTTTCAGCTATTTACTTGATATGGGCATATACTCCGGAGCCATTGCTTCACTATTTATGAATTACTCACTATCCTAGCAGGTCAGTAAGTGTAGTCTTTTGTGTTTGTTTGTACATTTCTAAAGTCCCATCTTCTGTTTTCATAGCACTTCCAGATAAGATATTTTGCTGCTTTATTAGAAAGTGCATTTTTAAATTTGGCGTACTTCAAACCAGTCAGTTTTGTAGCTGTAATATCTACATCTTCTTCATCTTTTTAGTTATGCTGCCACGGAAATTGTTTTGAAACTTCTGTGACACTTCCCAAAGTTCAGTTCACAGGAAACTAATTTAAGGCAACGCGTGTGAGGTTACGTAAGAACTTTTTCTGCTCACAAGGCTAATCTCCTGATGCTAACAATGTTATATGATAGATCTGTAGAATTTTTTTCTTGTACATTGAGTCATATCAATTATGCGGATGCTTGATAGCCAGTACCATTTTGGCTGACATTAATCCTTTTAAAAATGATAATACAGTATTTGGGGCCCATGTACCATGTTGATATGATGGGGTCTGTTGATCTGATTGTCGACCACATATCCAACCCATTTCCATTGACCCCTCCTTGATCATCTGATCCTAGCCCCTTTGTCCAGCAAGATTTTTAGGCTCCTGCCTAGATAAGCCAAACCTTTGATTTTTTGTAGTCCTTTATCTTATTGATGGACGAGAAGTTGGACGCCTTTTTCACACTAGGAGAAGGGTAAGGATGAACTAAAAATCCATTGTCTTTCTCTATTTTACTGCGGTTAATCGTTGAATGAGATATTGGTAATGTATTTATATCGATTGAGATGCCTTCTTGTCTTTTATAGGGAAACAATAGTAGATGGGGAAAATGATTTTCTAACCAAGAGCCATCTTATGACCCTCTATAAATTAGACGGGCTTGTTATAGATTCGGTGAGCATTATTCAACACCTTCCCTTACAATGTAGAGGTTGGTCCTTGACTTATGCCGATCGATTTTCTGTGTAGGTCATTGATGTTTATGGTGAGCACCTTAATCGAATGGATGAAAGCGGAGCACAGGGTAAGGGTCGGTGTATTACCCTTCGGTGCCGCCTAGCGGTAGGTGAAAGCCACCATTAATTGCCTTCTAACCAGTTATATAATTATCCATTCCATGGTTATTATAATGACTACCTTGTAAATGCAGGCAAAGCTAAATCAAGCAAACCCCCCAACCATGCCCTCTCTAGCACCATACCTCAGGGGCTTAGACCGCGTTCCCATTAATGACATCAAACGAATACTTCTTCCGATAGGCGACGGAGTACATTGGGTTCTTCTTATGGTAGATATGGAATGCAATGCATTCGTAAAGTTCGACTCGTTGGGCTTAGAAGGCACCCAACCTGTGGAGAGTGCTGTAAGTGTTCCCTATCATTAATCATGTATTGGTTACCATTTTAGTTGGAAAAACCGTACTAACATTATATATAATCAATGTCGGCACAGGTGAAGTTTTTAAAAATATACTTAACAAACCGTGGAAAAAATCCCGCAGAGTGGCCAATTATGATTGCAACAAACCAACCATTGCAGAGCAACCAGTGAGTGTATTTAAAACAATTCTCTCTATGATATGATCTCCCCTACTGAAAATTAATCATGCGTACCACATCTATGCGTGCAGATTTGATTGTGGGGTATTTGTGATGAAGTACATGGAGTGCCTACTGAACGACTGTGACTTTTCCTTCACGGCCGACGACATACCCCTTATAAGACGCACCCTATGCAATCAATTTTTGGCTGGGGTTTACGGAAAATGTAGGGTATAGAATGATGAATCATGGATGATTTATCTGTATGTATTCAACTTCCGCCAGCGATTTTCCCGCCGCCCTATTGTAATTAAGAGAAACAGATCATCCAACATTGTAAATGTACATGCCTATTTCTACCATTGATCATTCATCGTACATTGTCATTCGTAGTAATATTTTGCTATTACATGAAGAGAGTTTCACTAAACGGTACCAATTCTTTGGGAGAGCATGTGAAGAGTTAATATAATGAAAAGAAGACAAAACAGAACAACCTTTGATTCAAATCCCTATTTTAACGCCACCGTAATTAATTCAAATATTAAAATTATCAAGTAAGTCGCCGGCGTTTTTTAATTTCTAACTTGACGGCCCAAAAGACGCCGGCGCTCTGTTGAAAACGCCGGCGCTATTTTTATACCAACACACATGGAATAACAGTTCATATTTATATTCAAACAACATACATGGAATACCAACACACATGAAATAATTTACCAAAAAGTTCAGATTTATATTCAATATTCAAACAAACAAAAGTCCATATTTATAAAAAGTTCATATACAATCTAAACCTCCACCTTGGGACAACCTGGGAGCCATCCTCGAGGGTGGCGACCCTGCTCATCGGAGGAGGGGGAGGGGGAGGAAGGGGAGGGGGATTGGAACTGGATTCCTTGAAGAGAGGTTTCGACCGGCGTGTCCTCTTCGCCACCGGCGGTCCAAAGTACTGCCGGAGGTATTTACTGTCTAGTAAAGCTTCCACATCAACTAAAGGAAATCATGGCGGGAAGGAGATGTCGTAATTTCTTTCGGATGGTTCTCCAACCATTGTTGAGAGAAGGGAGTTACAAGCTTGCAGTAGTTGCAGATGGTTCGAGTGGGATGGGAGAGAAGAACCCAACTTACATCTATAGACATAAATAAGTTGGCGACGGTTCGGGCTTACCGCCTCCTGGAACGGCACATCATAATATGGTGCCCTTTCCAATCAGGCATTAATTCGCCATAGGTACGCCACCGATATAAGGTATATACGCCACCGGTACGCTATGTTGGCGCCATAATTACCCGCTGACGCACTACACGAGGATTCTTTTGGTTTGACTGATTGATTGTGGATTGAACCGATAGGATGGTGGCGCCTTTCTTGACATTTGTTTGGTTTGCATTTCAAATTTTCCTTTGAACCCAGACTCATTTGGGTTCGTTGAAATCTTGTCTGTCGCCAATATGCATGTCGGATACATGACACTTGGACATCGAATTGGAACGGTGGCGTCTTTTAGTGTTATCCACCATTTTATTCATTCGAACTCTTTCTTATCATCTCTACCGTATATTTCGGTGGTGTGCCATTTTTTTTTTTGGAAGGTAACTATTTCATTTCATATGTATAACTGTACATATAAACACATGGGACAAGCTGTCCCTGTGGTATACAAAAACAAAGACAATTCAAAAAACCCCCATGGCTTCGTTAAAAGGTATCTCCATATTCGGACGTATTGCACCCTCGTTTGCTAATATGTCCGCCATGGAATTCGCCGTCCGTCTCCTGTGCCTTAATGAAGGTCAGAGGTCTCGAATAAGATCCCTCATCTCTTCCACTGAATTCGCTAACCGCCATGGCCCAGCGCGTTTGTTCCCAGCCCATGCAATGACATTTGTGGAGTCCCCTTCCACAATCAAAGGACCCTATTATGAGACTTGAACCACCTCAAACCGAATAGCAAGGATTTTGCCTCCGCCTCATAGGCATCACAAAATCCAGCCGGCCCTGAGTAAGTCATGATAGTGACGCCATTCGCCTCCCGCACAACACCCCCAATTCCGCCCAGGCCTGGGTTCCCCAGTGAGCTCCCGTCAAAATTTAATTTAAAATATCCGGTCGGAGGAGCACTCCATCTATGACATATGGAGCGTGCTACTTTGCTTTCAGAGAACACAATTAGGCCCTTACGTAATACCTGATCAACTGAATAAGAGAGTTCCCCCTTGCATTTAGCCCACTGGATGATGGCAATCTTGTTGGTAAGAGAGATATGAGAGGCCGCCCTGGATTTGCCATTAAAAACTCTATTGTTCCTTTCAAGCCAAATAAACCAAATAATGGCATAGGGAACAGAGGACCACATTGCTTCGCCTATACAACCCTTGTAAGCTCCACCCCAACTCTTCATAATTTCTGAAATACTATTAAAAGCTACCCAGGCCATTCCACAAAATCTCATTATGTCCATCCAGATAGATAACGAGAAAGGACACAATAGAAGAACGTGATCCAGAGACTCCGAGTTCTTTCGGCATAAAACGCACCAGCTAATTAGGTGAACCTGCCTTCTCTGTAATCTCTCACATGTATTTATACAACGGTGTGAGACCGCCCAAGCAAACGCCGCAATACGTGGAGGGATATGTGATTTCCAAAAATTCCGCCACCGAGTGGTATTGGATGGACCCTCGTCCAGCTTTTGAAAAAAAGATTTCACTGAAAGGGATCCCTCAGAATCCGGGGTCCAGATCCACGCATCTTTCACATTAACAGACAGATAAGCGTTAGCCAAGGACTCTAGGAGCGCCGTGAAGCTATCAATCTCGTTATCCTTGAGATTTCTGCTCAATCGAATATCCTAGAAGCACTCATCAATGTCAGGATTGCGGGTCAAGTAGTCTGATATTTTAGCATCGCGGTCCGATGCGATTCTATAAAGAGTAGGATAAGCATCGCGAAGAGTTGTCTCACCAAGACATATATCAGACAAGAACCGCACAGAATCTTCGATTCCCACCTTGAACCTGACGTGTCTGCTAAACTGATCCCACACCGAGTGAATGGAACGCCAAGCCCCTGAACCTTTTCTCCCCGAGGGGGCACCGCATACCCAATCACCCCATCCTCGCCTGTATTTATCCCCAATAATACCATGCCATAAGGCATCCTTCTCAGTCCCAAATCTCCATAACCATTTTCCCATTAAGGATTTGTTACGTAATCTGATCTTCCCTATCCTGAGGCCCCCATTTTTCTTAGATTGGCACACCGTTGACCACTTTAATAAATGCCTCAGCCTTTTCTTTTCCCCCTCGCTACCTTCCCAAAGAAAGTTACGTTGGATTTTTTCTATCCGAGACGCCACCTTTATAGGAATTTTAAACATTGACATATAATAAACCAGCATATTGGCTAAAGCCGCTTTGATAATGGTGATCCTCCCTCCAAAAGATAGGTATCTCTTCTTCCAGGTGGCTAACTTTCTCTCAATTCTTTCAATTATGGAATCCCACATTCCTACTTTCGGAACACCAAAGCCCAACGGCAACCCCAGATAGGTTATTGGAAAGGAACTTACGGAGCAGCCTAGAATATTTGCATGTCCCATCACATTCTCAGGTGACAGATTTATTCTGGCTATTACACTCTTCGATAAATTGATTTTAAGCCCCGTCACCATTTCAAACCAGCGGAAAAGCCTCTTCAAGTTCCCCATAAATTGATGCCCCTCCCGTAACAGCACCAAAGTATCATCTGCGAACTGAAGATGAGAAATAGGGGAAGAATCCTTACTTGCCAAGAGACCCTTCGATAACCCTTTTCTT
Organism: Tasmannia lanceolata; assembly: GCF_043159265.1. Classification (NCBI taxonomy): domain Eukaryota; kingdom Viridiplantae; phylum Streptophyta; class Magnoliopsida; order Canellales; family Winteraceae; genus Tasmannia; species Tasmannia lanceolata. The sequence goes on along the minus strand of NW_027518697.1, from coordinate 17,614,725 downwards.
TCAGCCAAAGAAATCAGTTTACTGAGAGCTTCAACAATCACGATGAACAAGTAGGGGGACAGTGGATCACCTTGCCGAAGACCACGAGAACTTCTGAAAAAACCACAGGGAGAACCATTCACCAGGATAGAGAAAGAAGCCGATGAAACGCACCCCCTTATCCAAGTTCGGGAAACGCACCCCCTTATCCAAGTTCGCCATTTCGCTCCGAAACCCATTCTCTCCAAAATATAATCCAGCACTCCCCATTCAACATGATCATAGGCATTTTCCATATCAATTCTAGCTACAATTCCACTCTCGCCCTTCCTCTTCATAGAATCAAGGACTTCATTAGCTATTAAGACCCCATCCAAAATCTGTCTCCTATGCACAGAAGCCCCCTTAAACTTCGATATAACCTGATCCATAACAATACTCATGCTTCTCGCTAACACCTTCGCTAGCAGTTTATACAAACTATGCACAAGGCTAATCGGACGAAAGTAGTTTAGCTCAATAGCCCCCTCTTTCTTCGGGATAAGAATAATGAAAGTTGTGTTAACTTCTTTGTTTAGAACGCCACTCAGATGGAACGCGGTAAAAAAACGCCATACCTCCGATTTAAACAAATCCCAATATCGAATATAGAATCCAATCGGAAAACCGTCCGACCCTGGGGCCTTATCCTTCTTTAGCGAGTGCAGAGCCAACTCGATTTCTTCCATGGTAAAGTCCTTTTCCAGCCCATCACGGGTATTTTCACAGATTCGGTTAAACACCACACCCCCCAGCGTCGGTCTCCAATCGGCAGAAGAAATGTATAATTTCGTGTAGAAGTCCAAATTGGAATTGGATATACTTCTCTTTCCCTCAAACAAACTACCATCAATCAACAAACAATTGATGGAATTCCCCTTCGCCAAGCGTTTGCCATCCTATGAAAGAACTTGGCATTTTTATTCCCTTCCTTCAGCCAAGTCACGCGCGATTTTTGTCTCCAAGATATCTCCTCCCTTCGAATGATTTCCTCGAATTCCACCAATAATTCCGCCCTTTTTTGACGATCAGCCTCATCAATAGAGCCATTCGATTCACGACTCTATAACTGCTCCAACCCCGAAAGGATCTCCTCTTTCCGGAACTCCTTGGCATGATGCTCCTGAGACGCCCCAACTTTAATCTTTTCCTTCAGAAATCTGAGTTTCTTACAGAATACAAAACCCTCCATCCATTGAAACACCCCGCATTCCACCAATCCGCTACTTTCCCATCGAAAGTTTGATTCTCACACAAAGCCATATCCAGCTTGAAGGGGACAGGACCAGCAGGAGACTCGAACAATTCCAAAAGTATCGAGTTATGGTCAGATATCGGCCGAGGCAAGTGTCACGGGCCAAATATTCTAGCAGCGGAATAACCCGTGCGGCGCCCTAACACGCACAAATGCTAGGGCAAGCCTTCAATCGTGCAAGGCTTTAAAGGCCCTACATGCCAACACCCCTTGATGCTTCGAATGAGCACACAAACTCTAAGCTGTTCAACAGGCTACTTGGCTCAGATCTTGGCATGCGCTTCTAGATACCCACACTCATGATCAGCCTACATCACGAGTACATCGAACATAAGGCCTTGGGGCCTAATGCAAAGTCCATCGAGTACGAGGCATGACGATGCCACGCACCAATCCGCCATGTGCTGGGGCTTGGTCATCCAAGGAGCAAGATGCCCCACGGACTGATCCGCAAGGTGTACACCTCGCGAGGGCAACCGAAGTCGCCCCGGCCCGAACCGATGAAAGACCTAGAGAATGGCCTACCCACCAGACGTACCGCAGTGCTGAAGGGCAAACAGTATACGTAGCCTCCAGCACCGGTCCGTACGCGCAATGCATGTGGGAACCCAACCCAACATACACTGTCTTTGGCCCCCATCCTGGACCAAAGAAACTGGAGCATCCCTATGGATAGCTCGCAGTCCGCACCCAAAGCTCCCTTAGGGCATGCCTACGAGTTGAAGTATGGTTTCCTACTGTGTGCAACAGATGCACAAGCAAGTCCTCTTGCAACCCATGAGCAAGCCACCAAGGCTCCTGCCCACACCTGCTGGGCCTAACGGGGGAGGAGTCAGTAAGTCACGGGGTCAACTTCTCCTATAGAGTTTGGCCAACCAACCAGCTTAGCGGCGAGTGGCGACCAAAGGTGCTATAAACAATGCATTTCCAAGACGCAACGAGACGAGACGGGATGGATTTTAATACCGGTTGTGTCCTGAACTGTTTCCCCGTGACACTCCTCCACCTGATAACGTCGACGCTCTCGTCGACACTGAACGCTCTGTGAAGCTCAGTTCCACAATAACAATGACTTCTCAATCTTGAAAACAGCTGCCACCGGTACTTCGACAATCAGCGTATTCTGACTTCTACTGCATACCACACTGCCTCAAGTTCTGCCAATCACTGCACTATAGCTCTGCTGGAGTTATCTTCAACAACGTTGGTTTTCTCGGACTCCATCAAACTAGGCGAAGGTTTTCTGACGATGCCTACAAACGCTGTGGATGACGTGCCATCACTTTCGGCACGGAAGGTTATGGCTCACCTACAACCGGATGACGTGCCACCACTTTCGGCACGGAAGGTTTTGGTTCACTTACAACCGGGTAGCGTGCCATCACTTTCAGCACGGAAGGTTTTGGCTCACCTACAATCGGATAACGTGCCATCACTTTCGGCACGGAAGGTTTTGGCTCACCTACAACCGGATAACGTGCCATCACTTTCACCACGGAAGGTTTTGGTTCACCTACAACCGGATAACACGCCATAACTTTCGGCATAGAAGGTTTTGGCTCACCTACAACCGGACAACGTGCCATCACTTTCGGCACGGAAGGTTTTGGCTCACCTACAACCGGATAACGTGCCAACACTTTCGGCACGGAAGGTTTTGGCTCACCTACAACCGGATAGCGTGCCATCACTTTCGGTATGGAAGGTTTTGGCTCACCTACAACCGGTGATGATGGTTCTGAGCACTCCACCAAGCTCCATAAGGGCAGAGCGACCAAACTTGAATCCTTCCCTCAAGCAACTCTCAAGTTCCTCCTTAGCTACACTCGAGCTTCCTCTGGAGTGGTCTTCCGAAATGGCCAACTTGCACCGCTTCGTCTCTCCCTGAACGTGCCACCACTTCTGGCACAACACCTGCCTCACTTTCGGCCAAGTGCAGCACTTGCCACCCGCAAAGTGCAAGCCAACCACGGAGTACACAAGCACTCCCAAGCAAAGAGACCACCACATCGGTCTCGCCTCCTCCTGAGGCCAAGAATCCCTTGTTGGGATCAATCAACGCGACGCTTAGTCTTGCCTGCTCTTGTTCAACACTATAGAACTTGATTTGAATAATCAACCCTTATGCCACAAATGGTCTCCTTGGGCACTTGCGGCTAGTACTCACACTGCTAACCACCCAAATATTCCATCATTCAGATTGAGCTGTCCTTTCAATTTCGACAAACAAAGAGATTCTAAAGCAGCAAGAAACACACAAACATACCATGTCGACCCATACCAACACAGTCTGCCCATATGCCATCTGAGCTCACCACATTGTCTCATATCAGCACAGCAAACCCATTATCAAATCTAAGCGGCCTTGGCGTTCGTTCCAAGGTCTTTTTGAGAAGAGCATCACGCATGCTCGATTATAATTGTGAACTGCCATAAAAGTTCTTCAGTCATTGACCAGCCCTTCATCCTGAGCATGTCTGCTAATTCGTCAAACTGGTTATGCCATCACACTGAGCAAGCAAATTCACTTCGATGAGCGCTTTGGTGCCGACACGTTCAACACCTCATCTGATAGGGGAAGGCTTATGCCAGCAGCCAACCCTTTTTTCATAGCAAGCCCTTAAGGCCATATGCTAACACATCAATGCTTAGCCAACACTGCAACGGAGCATTCACAACTCCCCAACTGCCACTTCCGATCTCACACATCGGTGGGTCATTGAAAGATGCCAACCTGTTCGCTGATGGTACTAATCTTTCCAAGCCATCGTGCCTCTGTTGCGCGACTCAAGTAGAATAAGGGAGAGTCCCCCGAAAGGAACATACCCACGCAATTTCAGCTTATCTTCGGCTGACTAATGGACTTTCAAAGTGTTAGATTCAAAGACATCCGCAACTTAGCACTTCCAACTTGGTGTGCTAACATTCAAGCTCTTTCCAACTCCGCCACAACAGAAAGCATTTCCCGTTCCTTTGTGCAAAGCAACATGCACTAGAGATGCACTAATCATAGCTGCAAACATCGCAACTTCCTGCAACTATGCCAGCACAGACACCAACTGTATCATAGCTCCTTGAAAACTCTTGATTCACAACCTGCTCTGATCTGGCACTTGATACCATCTGGCACCAACTCTCAAAGCACACTCTGAATTCATAGCTTGGACATTCTGCTCTGATACCAACTGTCACGGGCCAAATATTCTAGCAGCGGAATAACCCGTGCGGCGCCCCAACACGCACAAATGCTAGGGCAAGCCTTCAATCGTGCAAGGCTTTAAGGGCCCTACACGTCAACACCCCTTGATGCTTCGAATGAGCACACAAACTCTAAGCTGTTCAACAGGCTACTTGGCTCAGATCTTGGCATGCGCTTCTAGATACCCACACTCATGATCAGCCTGCATCACGAGTACATCGAACATAAGGCCTTGGGGCCTAATGCAAAGTCCATCGAGTACGAGGCATGACGATGCCACGTACCAATCCGCCAAGCGCTGGGGCTTGGTCATCCAAGGAGCAAGATGCCCCATGAACTGATCCGCAAGGTGTACACCTCGCGAGGGCAACCGAAGTCGCCCCGGCACGAACCGATGAAAGACCTAGAGAATGGCCTACCCACCAGACGTACCACAGTGCTGAAGGGCAAACAGTATACGTAGCCCCTAGCACCGGTCTGTACGCGCAATGCATGTGGGAACCCAACCCAACATACACTGTCTTTGGCCCCCATCCTCGACCAAAGAAACTGGAGCATCCCTATGGATAGCGCGCAGTCCGCACCCAAAGCTCCCTTAGGGCACGCCTACTTGTTGAAGTATGATTTCCTACTGTGTGCAACAGATGCACAAGCAAGTCCTCTTGCAACCCATGAGCAAGCCACCAAGGCTCATGCCCACACCTGCTGGGCCTAACGGGGGAGGAGTCAGCAAGTCACGGGGTCAACTCCTCCTATAGAGTTTGGCCAACTAACCAGCTTAGCGGCGAGTGGCGACCAAAGGTGCTATAAACAATGCATTTCTACGACGCAACGAGACGAGACGGGATGGATTTTAATACCGGTTGTGTCCTGAACTGTTTCCCCGTGACACAAGGCACGTTGGAAAATATCGAGTTATGATCAGATATCGGCCAAGGCAAGGCACGCTGGAAAATATTCCGATATGACTCCTCCCATTCTCTTGATATAAGAACACGATCTATTCTCGATTGAATCACCCTGTCCTGATTATTGGTCCAAGTGAAGCGGGATCCCTCCAGAGGCAAATCAACAAGCTCGCAATTATTGATGAAGTCAGAAAATCTACGCATACTAGTAGTGATGGACCCAATCCGATTCTTTTCATGGGGAAACCTAATGGTATTAAAATCCCCGCCTAGAATCCACGCTCCTGCCCAACCATTTCTGATTGAATGTAACTCCGCCCATAGGGCATGTCTTTCTCTAGCCCTCGCCGGACCATACACAACCGGTAACATCCATTGATCACCACTCGATATGGAAGATACTCTTAATGATATAGAATATTCATTTCGGTGGCGTGCCATTAATAACGGTGGCGTACCGTATATTCCGGTGGCGTACCATATGTTCAGGTGGCGCAACAAAAATTCTGGTGGCGTACCATAAATTCCGGTGGCGTAACTAAATTCCGGTGGCGTACCTTTTGTTAAATTTACCCAGTTAATCTATTTCTTCTAATGTCTATCTACATGTATCCAGGTATTGAATCTGGTTTGGTTTTTTACCGAATAATTATTCAGTGGATAATCGTGGACATGAACATAACAATTTAAGATTTGTATTAATGTAATGTAATGTAACCACAAGTTCATATCAGATGGATTGGGCCTACATGACTTGAACATAACAATTTAAGATTTGTATTGATTAATCAATCATATACAGTGGGGCTTAATTACGTACTGGGGCTTGAAGGCCAAATTCTATGAAACAAAAATAAAAGTAAACACAAAAAAGAAGGTTGATAGTGTAGCGACTGAAACTCCTATACAACTGGCAAAAAGGTGTTTCCGGATCCTTAGGGAAGAGTTGCAGAGAAGGACTTCTCGCCTCCTTGATAACGAGATCCGGATCCTTAGGGAAGAATTGCAGAGAATGACTTCTCGCCTCCTCGATAACGAGATCCGGGTCCGACGAATCCGAGTGAAGGAAATCACTCGGCAAGGTGTGCCTCAGGAGGAACCTCCGCCTGTGAAGGGCTAGCACCCACCGATGAGGCTTCGAGCCAGGCCTTCAGAACCGCGTTCTCTTCCTCCAGGAGCGCGACCTTCATCTGGAGGTCACACACCTCATTCCCCAGTTGGAGGAACTCGGTGGCAAACTCCAGACCCCGAGTCTTGGCGCATCTCATCGATCGTTGGAATTTTCCAGCAAAGGCTCGAAGGTGCTTTTTGCAGTACATCTCGCACGTGTCCAGGGATGGAGCGCGAGATTTCGAGGAACCTTTCTTCGGCTTCTTTCCGGTCACCAGAGGAGGAAGGGCTGAGAGTTTAGCCTCCGGCAACGAGTCCACCTCCACTATTAAAGCCTCAAAGAGCCCTGGTGTAGAAAGATCGAGGTCTTGCGCCATTGTTGAGAGAAGAGAGTTAGGGACTATTCGAATGGGATGGCAGAGATGAACCCAAGGCACAAATAAATAGACGTAAGGTGATGGTTAGGTTTTACCGCCTCCTGGAACAGCGCCTCATAATGATGGCGTCCTTTCCAATAGGTACGCTACATAGGTGTACAATACAAATAGTTACAACATAGGTACGCCAACGGTACAAAAACTGTGTGCCACCGAAAATTGATAGTACACGCCACCGGTATAATGCAGATACGCCACCGGCACAATACAGATACAAGAAGAATGAATCTGCAAACAGAATGGTCCAAGTACCATGGACCAACAGACGAGGATGATTGACATCATTTCAAAAGGACCAACATACGAGACTCCATCTTGGTCCTGATGGTGTCAGAAGGGTATTGGGGTCTTTTTCCAACCCGATTTTGAAGATTAGCCCTTTTTTGTTTTTATTTTAAAAGGTGCCCGCAATCCGTAATTTCTCTAAACATCAGCCTGCATTCCGTACTTTTCTCTTGTTTTTCTACCCCCAATCTCCAAAGGGATTTGCTAGTGTCCATTGCAAGAGGCATTTCGCAAAAGGTCTGTCGCACGTCAGTGAACCCACACAGGCTTACTTTCCAGCATATTTTGTCTTTTGCGATGGACGCTAGCAAATCCCATTTCCAAAATAAAAATCATGACAAACTACCAAGCAATTTTGGCAAAACAGAAGTTGTCAAGCTTGAGATGAAATTAGCAAAGGATTTCTAGGGACCATCGTAGAGGGCATTTTGCGGAATGGCTGTTGCATGAGAGTGCGGCCACTTCAGATGAATTCCATGAATAAGACAAAATCTGAGCCTATGTGGCTGCACTCTCATGCGACCGAAGTTCAGTGAAATGCCTTCTGCGAAGATCCCTAGCAACACGCAACCCGACCCAACCCAAAACTGACCTCCGTCCTCTAATTTCATATTTATTTTCTTTGCGTTGTATTTTTCTGTTTTGCCTAGGGTGAACTTGAACCAACCCGACTCAACCCAACCCAATTTCGGGTTAGATGGGTTGGGTTAGGGTTGAGAGATTGAGAGGCGGGTTCAGTTAGGATTGACCATCCCCAACCTGAGCCTCGGGTTGGGTTGGGTTAGAGTTGAGGGAATGCTATCTTGGGTTGGGTTAGGGTTGGCCTCCTCGACCCCAGTTGCATGCAGTCCTAATTCTTCCTTTTGTCTATTTTTAGATTTTGTTCCCAGAACGAAGAAAAGGAGAAAAAGAAGACGGAGAAAAGGAGTAGTAAGAGAAGAAAAAGAAATTAAAAAAAAAGGAAAGGAACCCTAATAATCTAGCATGACAAAGAAGAATAGAAAACTAAAAAAATAATAATAAAAAAAGAAGAATGTAAAACTGAATAGGAATTAGCAGAAAAAAGGAAAAAAATAGAAACCCTTTTTAATTTTAAAAGTGCAAAAACAAAACTCATATGAAACAAGGTGGGATTGATGATCTGAGTGAGCAAAGATGGCGCATGATCCTGTAACAAATATGAATGGATGTCTCGCCAAGTAAGATCATAAGTTATACCCAAAATAGCATTTGCACAAGTGAGTTGTCGTATGACATCGAATCACACATTACTGTCAAACAATACAGACACAATCCTAAAATAATGCGCATGCTACTCTGGTAAGAGAGTGACACTACCCTAAGAATGGACCTAATTGGCATCCGGCTATTATAACTATCCGGGAAGAACACTCGCACTATCCTAGAAGGATACAGACACTATCCAACTAAAAGTATATTCAGATAATAACAATCCTTGTGTGTGGATCTAGGAATTTTTTTTATTGGAAAAAAGTTTCCCTAAAAATGAAAATTTAGTGTTCGGTAAACTTATTTAATGCAAATTTTAGAATTTTGGGAAAAAAATTTGCACAAAAAAATAGGGAAAGAAGAAAACTCACATGAACCTATTTTGTCTTTTCCAAGAAGATTAAATTCTTATTTATCAGGCTGTTATTTAGTTTTGCTACATGCATCATTCTTCCTGTCCATCTTCTTCCTCTCCTCCATCTTCCTCCCTAATTGGGACTTTGCTCAAAGCAACCCCTTTCTCTCAAGCCATTCTCTCATGATGAATTGCTCGCAACTTTGTCTTGCTTAGAGTTTCTCCAATGACCTGTTATGACAGCGAACAACATTTATCTCATTGACTGCTGACCAAACCTATCTTTCACGACGACATTTTGTCCTCCTGCCGACGTCTCCACACGCCTCTTCTAAGGAGAAACTTCTTCCCTGCTTCTTTAGGGGTGTCAACAAATTTATTTCAGATGGGATCCACCAATGTCTTAGTCATGATCCATTCAAATCATCCCTTGTCGGTCAGATCAGATTCAGAGTATTCTTCATATCCTACTTGCCATGTCTCAATCACGATCCATTTCAAATTGAACCGTCCATATCAGTGCCCTAATAGGTCCTACTTGCACTGTACATAGAATTCTAATTAAAAGAAGTTTGAATGTTTAGTCTACTATCAGTGTGCCTATACAATTTCACATAAATTAGTCCTTTACCTGTGTCTAATTTGAAGTTCTAAATAAGTAAAATAGTGCTTGTAAACGATAAAAATAATATGAATTGCATATCAGAATATAGTGTAGTTAATAATATCATACAACAATACAATTCTATAATGACCAAATGATGAACAAATAGTATATTCATGATAGCATATATTCACTCATTCTCTACATTTGTTTGAATTATACTACGCAGAGGTGAGTGGCAAGCGGTTGCCGCACAGTGGATTAGAGACTTAGTGTTAATAGTTAGACAAGGAAGAGAAAGCGGTGACTTGAGACTTGAGAGATGAATAATGAAATACTAAAAATAGGAATTATTTGAAAAAAATTGCATATGGCCTTTTTTTACTAAAATACTCCCGAAATAATGCTTATAGTTACAAAAAAAAATTTGAGGGTATTTTCGTAAAATATTATAATAAACTTAGATTTAGGACTGTCCCACGGGTTTGTGTTAGTTGTCTAGATCCAATCGTAAATAATTTCAGATCCTATGATATGGATCTGAAATGTGTCCATGGATTCTACTCATGTGTCTAGATCTTGTTCCTATAAGTTTGGATTTGGATAGTTCATCAGACCGTCTAGATCCATTTACACCCCTACCCTTCTTCCTCAAAGATCTCACTATTCCAGCACAAGATTGGTCCTCCTCTTCTTTGCTCATAGTTTCTTTTCTTTTTCTTATATGCTTAGATTTTGTGTTTTTCTTCCATTTCCTCTTTTGAACCAAAATTCAAGATCTCCATTTTCCGTACGTCTTTCTCACTTAATAAAAGCATGCTTTTTTGTTCTTCTCAGCTTTCTAGTTTTTGTGGCTAGCAAAGCAACGTCTACTATACCTGTGCAAATATGGACTCCTATATTCTTTTGATCAATTTCTTTTCCTTTTCCATTTTGGTCGGATGAGATGGAGGATTTAGATGTTGCGTCAAATGATGATTTTTGTTTGGGTTCTATTTTTTCGTGTTCCAATAGAGAATCATGGTGGACATATTTTTCTTTCCTTATTTCTTCTTAGATGTTTCGAGCCTCGGGATTTCTTTTTCCTTTTAATTTTTTAATGGTTCGTTTGGTTGCACAAAAGCTCGGCAGCCGTCGGAATTTGGTTTGGATTTGGCATGCCATTCCATGTTTGGTTGCCAAAATAGCATTGGACTCCCTTGGATTTCTCCCATGTAATAATTACGTGTATGATTATGTGGATTCCTTGTCCCCTCTAAAAGCAAATCCTTCAAGACTAAAAAATTTTGGTTGAATTTTCTACGGAATGATGCTCTCTCTCTTTCTCTCTCTTTCCTCTATCCTTATATTGGTAATGACACCCCTACTTATTCTCCTACTTTCTGAGGATATGCCGTGCAACCAAACACTGCTTCACTATTCTCCGGGGTAATTCTAGACAAAACAAAATGCTTGTCTCCTCCTGTTTGACTTCTTTTGACTTCATATTCTACTACTACTTTCTGAGCCATCCCGAGCAACCAAACGGAGCATTAAAGTAAGTGATATATCCACCCCTTTTGGTTACTTGGGACACCCAGCGACAGTGTACCATTTGACTGCAGAGAGGTTGATGTACTTCACGCCAGAAGGATTCAATGGGGCTGATTGCCACGTACATTGCTGCTGGGTGTCCCAAGTAATCAAAAGGGTGGATATATCACTTCCCTTTTTAAAATGTTGAGGCATTTGATTGTATTCAATGTCGTGTTTTCTGTTTTTTCTTCTTTTTTTTAATATTTAATTTCAATTTTTTTTTTCTTTTTGGGTTTTTTGCCATTGTTCTTGTTTGTAGTGTCTTTTGATAGTCGTTTCATGGCAACTACAATAATATAGATTTTCTTTTGTATAATATTGATTGCGTTGAGAATTGAGATTCAATGGTAATACACTGAAAACTAGAGAGAAATGTGTTGCCAAGGAATCCCATTCCCGTAGGGTGATTTCTTATCAATTGATTTCAATGGTGAACTTTTTGCCATGAAAACGGCAATAATTGGCTTTGAGAAAAAAAAAGGGTAGATCCTAACAGTGAAATTGCTGCTTCGGGAGAAAGCCGATGTGAGGGTTGGCAAGAGATTCCAAGTAGAAAGATAGGTAAAGTGAGATGGATGGGGAGGGGTTATAGGGGAATGGGCACCCTCCCTCTAACGGCTAGCTTTTAAGGGTGAGTTCTACCCGGTTAAATCCCTGACAAGATGCTTATTGTTTCTCTTATCATGTTAGTGTGATGTGAATGATTGGAGTTCCATTTAATGGGACCATGTGAAGACATGCACAAGTGGAAGAGAAGAACAGAGCTCCATGCACATCTGTTTTATCTCCAATTTGGTACTATTCATGCATGTCGTAGAATTTAAAAATCTAGAAAATTGAAATTAAGAACCAACCCCATACACATTTGTCTAGGAATTCCCCCCCATAATTTTCTTTCCCCAAGATCTAAACACACGCCCGTAAAGAAAGAAATGACTGGGTTTAATGTTACCGACAAAATCAATGGTAACATAACATGTTACTTTTGGAGTCCTGCACAGGGATGTATATGTGCAGCCGGGACCGTTGATCTTGTAGAAAATCATGACACAAACTACATGATCTTTGTCCCATGCCAAATGGACATCCGATGCAAAAGATAAACTACAAAGATCAAAGCCTTAGATCATCCGATGAAGGTGTTCATAATGGGATAATGGCTGTTCAGATCAATGGATCCAATGATTCAGCTCAAAAGTCCGATGTGATACAAGAAAAGAAGAAACTACATGGAGTTTTTTCACTGCTAAGTGACAAGGACCCAGAAAATATCACTTGGCAGAGCAAGTTCCCTCGGCACAAATGTCCAATCATATGAGGAACAGGAGAGAAAAGAAACTTTTAGCACTCTTAAGCCTCTTATTTCAGCATTAAGTGCAATAATGTTTTTCTTCAAAAAGAATCCACAAAGACACCGACGATTCATGTCGCATGAGCTCTTCTTTGAATATCCTCAATCAAACGATTTGCATTTGCCACTGTATTCCCTGAAGAACCCCTTTGTTTAGCGAGTTCCCTCGGATCTCTACAAGTCTTTAGAATGTCAGACATTACTTTTGCTTTCTGCATTATGGAAGATCTCAATTCCGGTGGCCTGTCACTAAAAGTATTTGGAAACTTTGTGGAATGTGGAATTGCATCCATCAAACAAGATACCTTTTGAGCCATTTCAAGCACCCCAGATTTCCTAAGTTCCTCTGACAATTTCTTATAAGTGAGGTACTGTGAAACTACCCCCCTATTGATCATGCCTTCGAATTTGAAACAAGCATCTTCCAATCTGCGAATTCTACAAAGCAAATGAACCAGCATTGTACTTGTGGCGAGGTCCGAATCACATCCCTTAGCATTCATTTCCTTGACAACTTGCACCGCCAAATCCAATCTCTCGCATTCACAGAACATCTTTAGCAGCAAGTGTAAAGTGAGTCGATCCGGCTCATACCCAGATTCGATCATCTTCGTGTACAGATTCATCCCTTCTTCAATCTTGCCAAATTTGGCGAAGAATCTAAAGAAATAGTTATACGTTGTGGCAGTTGGAAGACAACCCCTCCCAAGCATCATCTTAAGGATCTTGCTCGCCCCGACGAGATCTCCCGCCTTACAAAAGCCCTTCACCAGAGAATACGAGCATGTCCGCTTGGATACCATATAATTTCTCTTATTTTGCATACCTAATTGGTCAGTGCTCTATAAAGTTCACTACATATAAATGCAAAATATGTTCCACAAATTGAAGAAATGTTGAATTATTTCCAATACCTAATTGGTCAGGGTGCTCTATAAAGTTAACTACTTAGAAATTCAAAATATGTTATAGAAATTGAAGAAATGTAGGCTTAGAATCGTAGTTCTGAAACTCCCCATCTTAATCTTAGACTCACCCAAGTCGACTCCCTTTTACCTTGGCCGTGCTCTTGTCTAAGTCCATATATTGCCCCACAATATCAGTCACTCCTTTGACTCTTCTGAGTTATGACTGCATAAACATAGTACTCAGCTGCATCCACTGAGTACTCGATCACATCACATCAAGTCGACTGGAATTTGATTCAGTAGTGTTTTGGCTCACAACCACATATGAAGCACTGCCTAGAATGCTAAAATATGGTTGATTTGGTCTTATTTTCTTATTCTTAGTTCTAAAATTTAAAATTCCATTGGCTTCGATTCTCAGAATATAGGAAAGAACTTTCTCAGACAAGATGATAAAAAACATATACAGAATGAAAATTCTTCCTGATAATATGCATTTAGATCCATTACACAGTAAAAACAATCAAAAGATTAACCACAAGCACACAAGAAGGCCATCATAAAACTGAATAGTTCATAAATTGTACCAGTTCAACAGACAAGAAAGAAGTTTTTTCTTTTTTGAATTTAAACTAGCTCCTCGAAACTCAATTGATAAAGAAGAAAAAACAACTCTTGGGCAGAAGTACAAGAAGGAACTGAAGAGTTTAAAATACAGTCCCGCCTAAAAGAGCTCAGGAAGAATAAGCTGTCAAGTAACGTATAAATATGAAAAAAGTATTCCAATTCCAACAGCCTCGGAACTAAGTTTTGATGGAACTGGCACAATTCTAATGAAGCATATAAAAGACAAAAAGTGAAAGGACTTCTTCACCTTTGCAAAGGCCATTTTTGGAGAACAACAAAGCATAGGTTCAATCATGTCATGCCAATGCTCTCATGTCTTCCTGGCAGAGTAGTTCGCTGCTAAGTGACAAGGACCCAGAAAGTATCAACTGGCAGAGTAAGTTCCCTCAGCTCAAATGTCCAATGTGATATGAGGAAGAAGAAACTAAATGGACCCAGCTAAAAAGTCCAATGTGATATGAGGAAGAAGAAGCTAAATGGAGTTTTTTCATTGTTAAGTGACAAGGACCCATAAAATATCGCTTGGCAGAGTAAGTACCCTCAGCTCAAATGTCCAAAGTAAAGGAAATTTTAGCACTTTCAAAGCCTTTTATTCCAGCATTAAGTACAATAATGTTTTTCTTCAAAAAGAATCCACAAAGACACCGCTGCTTCATGTCGCACGAACCCTTCTTTGAATATCCTCAACCAAACGATTTGCACTTGCTACTGCATTCCCCGAGGAACCCCTTTGTTTAATGAGCTCCCTCGGATTCTACAAGTCTTAAGAATGTCAGACATTACTTCAGCTTTCCACATTATGGAGGATCTCAACTCCGACGGCCTGTCACTAAAAGTATTTGGCAACTTCGTGGAATGAGGAATTGCATCCATCAAACAAGATAGCTTTCGAGCCATTTCAAGCATCCCAGATTTCCTCAGTTCCTCCGACAATTTCTTATAAGTGAGGTACTGTGGAACTACGCCCCTATTGATCATTCCTTCGAATTTGAAACAAGCATCTTCCAATCTGCGCATTCTACATAGCAAATGAACTAGCATTGTACTTGTGGCGAGGTCTGAATCACATCCCTTAGCATTCATTTCCTTGACAACTTGCACAGCCAAATCCAATCTCTCACATTCACATAACATCTTTATCATCAAGTGGTAAGTGAGTCAATCTGGCTCATTCCCGGATTTGATTAACTTCGTGTACAGATTCATCCCCTCTTCAATCTTTCCAAATTTGGCGAAGAATCTAAAGAAATAGTTATATGTTGTGGCAGTTGGAAGACAGTCCCAATCATCATCTTAAGGATCTTGCTTGCCCCGACGAGATCTCCCGCCTTACAAAAACCCTTCACAAGAGAATTATACATAGAGATTGTAGGCGAAAGCCCGTAAACCGATATTCTCTCGAGCATCCCCGATGCCTCCTTAAATTGTCCGGCCTCTGCCAATGCATCTATGATTGGATTATACACAATCACATTTACTTCTATCCTAATACTTTTCATCTCCTCTAACAACACAATCGCCTCCTCTACTCTTCGCAGCCTACAGTACCCTTCAATGATTGTACCATAACTTACAACAGTCGGAGCAAAAAATTCATTTGATTGGCCCTCACATAGATAGGGTGTCCACAAAAAATCAGCTCCATAGGATCATCCCAACCCTATGATTTGTGGAGGTAAAATGGACGTGTATAAAACCTTCACAAATCTGTCCATATTTTGCCTCCACGGTTCGAAATGTTAGGATGATCTGATGAAGCTGATTTTTTAGGCTCACACCCTAGCTATGTGAGGGCCGAAGTGCCAAACAAATGAATGGTTTGGATCAAGGAAGCAGGATTCTTCCCTGGGAGCCTTCGATTCCCGCTTCGATTCTCGTTTCGATTCCCGCTTTCGATTCTCGCTCTGGCGACCGTGAGTAGGATTCTTCCCTGGGAGCCTTCGATTCCCGCTTTCGATTCCCGTTTTCGATTCCCGCTCTGACAACCTTGGTTTGGATCACCCAAACAATGTGGGCCTCCGCTGTATTTTAAGCTACTGTGTAGATAACTTATCTACACTTGTGTGTAGAAACCGTTTTCTCAATTGAGATATTATAAATAAAACTTGAAATGTGGGCGGTTGAAGTCACTTTTTTTCATGTGTAATCAAACAGAGAAAAAGTAGGAAATTTTGGAAAAGTTTAATTTCCAAACGTTTTCAGAAAATTCCTGCAATCCAAACATGGCCTTATTGTCATTTCTTTGAAAATTTATAGTGCCTCTTTTTTTTCCATCGAAGTGTGTTTTGAATTCAAAGTGGTTGAGATTGGTTTTGGTGTCCTGAACTTCATTGTCATTAAAAAAAACATACTAATTCAGTTTTTTCTTGTTTGAGAATTGAAAAGAGGGGAAGAAGGACAGATTCATCAGTTAACAGTCCCAGAAGAATGCTGAGTTTAACAAAAGAGAGGGCAACCGTCTCCCTCTTGGATTTGGATTCAGATGAAAAGGTTTCTGGATATGCTGTATCATCAGAGGAGCAGGGCCCAAAATCTTTTGAACTTTATGGTTTTGTCGGTTCCATTATGACTGTCATCACCACAAGTCTGCTTAAACTCTCTGTAGATCAATCCTTTTATAGTGTTTCAATTAGCAAAACCAGAAAAATGTGGTACAGTTTCAAAAGAAAACTTTCTTATGAGAAGTGTAGGACTCAATTTGTTTGCATTTTTTGTGATTGAATTTATTGCTTTTTTATGTGATTGAATTTCTTTGGACGAAGGTATAATATTATGATTTTGATCATATAGTAGGATAGCCTGCCCTGTCTGGATATATGGAGGCTCATATGCGAAAATACCCATTTCAGGTGTAGGATAATACTTTTTCTGAGAGAAGGACCTTAAAATTTGGCGAACGACCTCTAAATGTAGAGCCTATAATTGTGAACTGACTTACTGCATTCACTGCATAAAAATGATTAGGGATCATAATTGTGAGTTACATCATCTTTCCAGAATGAAAAGCAAAAAAATCCAGAAAGTGCCAAATATATGACTGTGTGTATGCACCTTCTCCTTGACCAATCTTCCACTAACATTGCCCTAACAAACCTGGGTTGTGAAAATAGAACCCTTCTCAAACCTAACCATCTCTGCATTTGAATCCACTTAACCTTTAATATGGGAACAACACGAATAAGCTGGATGGTTTGCATTTTATGTGGGCTGGTTGTCCGTTATATCGAGTTATATCAAATACCTGCATTAGTATTTCAAAATGCGGATGCAGGTAGAAACATGGCCAAGGCAAATCCTAGTTGGCATGGCACGGTGTGGCGCGATCGAGTACTCAGTTGACACGGCCATAGCTTAGGAAAGTCAATGGAGTTTTGCTGGACCTTGTAGGGAAAAACGTGGCCAAGGTAAATGGGAGTCGACCTGGGCGAGTCAACGATGACATGAGGTAGTTTTGATTTGAAACTATGATCTGCATCATCATTCATTAGTGAAGTGCATTATTTCTCTCTTTTTCTCTCTTTTGTGATTACTGTTTCTCACAATACATGAGTGACAAATTGTGAGAAATTGAACTCATATTATGTGTAGCGTATCTGTTTTACTGTTTTCTTTGTTTAATTCTTAGTGCTTGAGATTACCATTAAAAAAAAAAATCTTAGTGCTTGTGATTGCTTTTGTTTTACTGAGGAATGTGTATACAAATTAGGGTAAGGTGTGAAGCATACTTTTTTTTTTAAATGGAAGGTGTGAAGCCTATTGTATCCTATATAGCCCAATTATGGAGTTTTAACCTGTTATTTTCATTTGGCAGAGCATTTTAATTGAAATCCACATGCAAGTTTGTATTTCTTGTGGTTCTAGTTCTTTTGAAAGAACTGATTTGCCTTCATTATCTGTTACAGCTATTTACTTGATATAGGCATATACTCCGGAGCCATGGCTACACTATTTAGGAATTACTTACTATCCTAGCAGGTCAGTAAGTGCAGTATTTTGTGCTTGTTTTGTACATTTCTAAAGTCCCATCTTCTGTTTTCATAGCACTTCCAGATAAGATATTTTGCTGTTTTTATTAGAAAGTTCATTTTTAAATCTGGCATAGTTCAAACCAGTCAGTTTTGTAGCTGCAATATCTACATCTTCTTCATCTTTTTAGTTACGCTGCCACGAAAATTGTTTTGAAACTTCTGTGGCACTTTCCAAAGTTCAGTTCACAGGAGACCAATTTAAGGCAACTTTCATGCTCATAAGAGATGCTTGTGAGATTACGTATGAACTTTTACTGCTCAGAAGGCTAACTTCCTGATGCTAACAATGTTATATGATAGATCTGTAGAAGTTTTTTCTTCATATCAATGTGGATGCCAGATGGCCAGTACAAATTTGGCTGATATTAATCCTTTTAAAAATGATAATACAGTATTTGGGGGCCACGTACCATGTTGATGTGATGGGATCTGTTGATCTGATCGTCGACCACAAATCCAACCCATTTCCATTGACCCCACCTTGATCATCTGATCCTAGCCCCAGCAAGATTCGTTTAGGCTCCTGCCTAGATAAGCTAAACCTTTGATTTCCTGTAGTCCTTTATCTTACCGATGGGATGGCCATGCAGAATGGACAAAGCCCCATGTGGGTCCCCTCATGGTGGACTACAGGATTAACTTCTCGATTACACGTGTCTTCATTTGGAACCCAAAAATTGATCATTGGGATTGATCTTGACAGTCTATGTCGCCTAGTCAGACTGCTGTCCTTTTATGTAGAATAATCCCACTGTTTTTCCTGGGCATTATAAATAGTGGCATTTGCATCTACATCTCTCATGCAGAACTGATCTATTTGCATGGCCATGCATACCAAGCCAAGAATAAAAATAAGGCCTTGCCTTGTGCTTTGCCTGTTAAAGATAATGTGGAGGAAGAATTATGCTGCTCCTATGTGATCTCTGGATACTTAATATATTGAATATTGCTAGAAATCTTATCATAGAGTATCTACTTAACCTGCGTATTAAGAAAATGATAAATTTTTCATTATTTTGGGGAAGTAACCATATTTGTTGAAGGTGAAAGTCAAACCTTTCATCCACATGCCAAATTTACATTGGAAATTGGATTTTCCCTTAATTTAGGTGGTCTTGTGAGCTACCATTCTTCTTCCGATTTTCCCTATTAAGAATGTATGATGTTATATGATGTAGTTTCTGCAAAAATCCCGAATAAAGTAAAAAATTGTGTATTGAGATTTGAAGTAGACAGGAAGGACTAACCTAGTGTCCATATATTCCTGCATTCATCAGTCAAAATCGTCGTGACAGTAATCAATGGTGGTCAAAAGATTCAGGACTATGGCTCTGTTCATTTGAGATTATGATAACCGATGGTGAGCCCTCAAACTGATTATTGACTCAAAATCCAATAATCGGTATGGAGGCTCACCATCGGTTGTCATAATCTCAAACAGACAAGGCCTATAAATGAGAATTCTTGATTATGAG
This sequence comes from Tasmannia lanceolata, assembly GCF_043159265.1. Taxonomy (NCBI): domain Eukaryota; kingdom Viridiplantae; phylum Streptophyta; class Magnoliopsida; order Canellales; family Winteraceae; genus Tasmannia; species Tasmannia lanceolata. The sequence continues at coordinate 17,595,360 of NW_027518697.1, read as the reverse complement.
TTGCAAAAGCATATTGTATATGATATCCTTTCAATTAGGAGGCCTATGTTTGCAAGAGACAAGTTAATTAGTTAAGAACCTTACAGGTATATTGGCGCGGGATATCTTGACAATGTTCTGATGATAGCCTTAAGGGTCGACTGCACATATAATTGCAATCAGAGACCAATTGGATGAATATTTGTTCAATGAACAGGAAGAGAAAACATTATTCCTATTATATATTTGAATTCAAAAGATTTTCATGTAGAACTAGCAGTTTGAACAGAAATGAAAAAAATGCTTATGTACAACCGAAAAAACAAATATGAGGGCACTAAGAGTTTACCTTAAATGGGAAGAAGCAGCTTCATCTTCAATGGAGGCTATTAGGAAACACGATTGTTTAGTGTATCCTCCACTATTGTTCTATTTTCATTATGTACCCTGTGCCTCTCTTTGATTGATATCTAAGAGTAGCTCTATCCTTAGGCCACTATGGTGGAGATCTTATGCGGTATAGTTCCAATGAAATAATGGATAATCTTGATTCCATAAAATGTTTCACTGAAATATTTATCTGACAAAAGTCCTCAGTTTCCCTTATCCTATTTCTAACTGCTCTGTATAGAGTATAGACTCTCTCCTATATGCAGAAATCCAGAAATGTGAGGCAACTATGTACATGTCCTAGACCAAGATATATGTTTGTGTCCATCACTAATAACTAATAAGAATGTGCAAGTTAGATTAAAGATGAGAAAGGTTTCCCGTGGTGCTTTGCAGATTTGATTGAGGAGATATTGGATATTTATTGATGGCCGCAAGACTTGATTACAACATGTTTACCATTTTTCCAATGGCGAGGCTGATTTGCTTGCTCGCAACGTTACAGTGAGGATTGATTTGGCAGTGTTTGATCATCTCCCCCGTTGAGGGATTGCTGTATGCCTGTGCTGGTATTTGATGGTGTTCCTTCACCATCTTGGTCAGTGGGTTATACTTTTCTTCTCCACTAGAATCTCCATCACAAGCCTCTGGTCAAGGCTTTGTTCTTCAACCTTAAAGTTGGAGGTTCAAACCCAGCTCACACACACACACACACACACACACACACACACAGACACACAAAGAAAAAATAAATCTCCCTCATTCAAAGAAAAATGTGCAAGTTGGATTTTGAAAAGATTGCCTGTCATTCCTCTTGTTCGCGTCAGCCTTATTTGTTCCGGATTTAGTAGAATGGGATATGGATTATTGTTGCTTGACCAGACTGACGGGTTGCTAATCATCCTTTCAGGTATTGGGCATTGGCAGTGTCAGCTTTTGCCATGATGACAGTAGTTTTAGCCATGGGATTCTATGTTGGACTCAATTTCATGGCCACTCCACCTCCAACTTCCTTAAACACAATATTTGGTAAGCCTCATATAGCTTGACAACACTTGAACCGGTGTTTAAAATAAGTACTCATTCTCAATACCACTCTTGAACTTAGTTATTGATTTTGTTTCGTTTGCCATTTCGTTTTAGTCATTGGAATGGAACGTTTCGGTGTTTCAGCTGTTTCGGCGTTTTGTTTTGGAAAAGACGCTACAACCGGATAATTTTTTTTAATAGTTATATATATATATATATATATATATAGAGAGAGAGAGAGAGAGAGAGAGAGAGAGAGAGAGAGAGAGAGAGAGAGAGAGAGGAAATGGTTTGTGTGCAGCTGCACATATAAGCTATTTGTGCATGGCTGCACAAACCATAGTGGGGGCCACATTTTTGGGAGGATCCAAAGCATTCATTTGGAAGGCCCTTCCATGGATAGTGTGTGTACCAAAAATAGCCCTATAGGATCATCCTAACCCAATCAAAGTTGGAGGGGAAAATGGACAGACATTGTTTCTGCCCTTTTTTTCCCTCCATAGTTTGAAGGGTTGGGATGATCCTTAGGAGCTGATTTAATGTGGACACCCTATCTATGTCAGGACCTATCAAATGAATGGCTTGGATCACGCCAAAAATGTGGGCCCACCATGTTTTTAACCGTCACCTCATATAAGCTTATATGAGGGGCCGCTCATACTCACTTTTCCCATATATATATATATATATATATATATATATATATATATATATATATATATATATATATATATATATATATATATATATGAGAAAAGTGTTTATGTGCAAGTGCGCCCATCTCTGATATTGCCATCAGCCAAATAAATGATCTAATGTTTGGGTGAGCATTGTAACCACAAAGCAAAAGAGAATGTGCAAGCTAAATGAGGCCCTTCTTAATCAGATGCAGGGACTTTTCATCCTTTTATCATTGCCCAGAATTGAAATGCACAAAAGCTAAAAGAGAAAATTTGGTTTGGCTCTCCCTCTCTTTGTTTACACTTTAGTAATTCTTTGTTGAAGGCCATACAATCCCCAGAAAGCTGCCAACAATCAATCAGATGAGTATTTAATAAAGGGTTGACCTTATCAAAATAATGGAGTGGTAATATCATTTCCTCAACAATGTAGACAAATAAATAGTAGATATGAATTTGTTCTTGCTACTAGTGAAGGAGTTGAGCTGCTTTTATATAGGGAAATAATGAAGTTCTTCTTTCTACAGGTGAAGGAGTTGAGCTGCTGTTTTATAGGGAAATGATATTTTGATAATGACACTCCATACGTATAATAATCACTTTTCTAATTGGCTAATGAAAGCATCTTGGGAATTGCAACAAACCTTCACAAGAAAATTGGAAAAATGGAAAAATGTATAGATTGGAGTGCCATTATTCAAACAAGGGTGTGTGGATATCAATTCCCTGTAATATATTATCCATTACTAATGGGAAAATGTACAGATGGGTGGCCTCTGTTTGATGATCCAAGCTTTTCATCTTCACTTTGGTTGGGCCATGCCTAGAAATCTCCCTTATCAGATGATTTGGCCCACAACTATAGAAGCATGTCCCATGGAATAATCTGCAAGATGCGGATTTTATTTGAAGGAGACATTACCATTGGTTCTCTTATTTCAATGTCCAAGTAATAGGGACCGTTGATCTGGTGGATCATTGTGGGGGAGACCCCACGACCACGATCCTGATGCCTTGGCGAATACAAACCAAATGCAAGATTAAGCAAGATTAAGGCCTACAAAAAGCTATGGGGAGTCGATTTATCATATTTGGGAGTCGATTTATCACCCCCCTAATTTTATTTGTAAAAATGAAAAAAAAAATCGGCGCGCGGCATCCAAAGAGGCCCTAAGTGGGTGAATTATATGCTCTTTCTCTAAGCTAAATGAAAATAAAAGATCCATTTTTCCCCACTATCCATTTCCCCTTTCATCTTTACGCATGTTGGGAATATTTTCCATCTTTAAAAGCTGTAACATGGTCAGCTCTTTTGCTTCCCATTTAAGCTTGGAATCACTACTTGCTTATGCTCCATTGTTGAAGGTTCTTCACCACCACATTCTCTTTTCCCAAGTGGGAAGCAAAAGAAAAGTCCTTTACATGAGAATAAACTCAATGCCGAAGATCCTAAAAATATATCATACTCTTTTGTTTAATGAGATTTTACAGTAAACCATGGTTATTTTTTTATTACCAATGCAGTAAGTATAACCTCAAAGAATATCTCCGATAACGAGATCTTTTAATTGTTTTCAATGGACCCCGAGTCCTAACTGTGTACAATGTAAGTAGGAGTTAGGACATTCCAATAGACGGTCCAATTCAAAATGGGCCATGATCCACAAAGTGGCCATTAAACATTGGTTCAAGACGTTACCTATGAGAGAGTATTAAGAGGGCAGAAGCTCAGGGTTTGACCTCAGAATTCAGTTTTGGTATACACAGCAAAAAGGTGTATGTTACTTCACTATCAATTTATATTTCTCTTTAGGCATTTATTCTACAACACCCTTTTTAAACTAGGCCCACGAAAGAATCTCCACTCTTCACGTATATAAAGGACCCAGGAGAAATAATGCATGAATTAAGTGAAATCTCTCTCTCTCTCTCTCTCTCTCTCTCTCTATCTCAGTTGACGGGATTGTCGTCTGGTTCTAAACCATTCATAGCAAGACACATCATGCGAATGATTTCGGACCAGGCTTCATTCCCCTCAACACAAAGAATTCTGACTGCAGCCTCGACAATCTGACGAGCGTCACCCTTTCTTTTCCTCTATAATCTTTTCACACAATGATCAGCATCTTATCATTCAGCCAACTTAAACTTAAGTGTTGTGAAAAACCCCTCAATAGCAATCTGTGATTTCAATGGCAAAGCAATCGCACAATGATCAGCATCTTATCATTGAGCCAACTTAAGCTTAAGTGTTGTGAAAAAACCCTCAATAGCAATCTGCGATTTCAATGGCAAAGCAAAATGAAACAACACACAAGCAATCGCACAAAGACACAAAGATTTAGGTGGTTTGGCAAAGCCTACTCCACGGCAGAGGCGACGAGAAAAATCCAGTATAAAAACATGAGATTACAAGAGAAGATCAGCGTCCCTCACCAAAAAACCCTAGCACACCCATTTCCCCCCTTTGGAGCTCTCAACCCACTTCGTGTTTTACCCAATACGAAATAAGCCCTAAAAGTCCCTTTATATAAGCGGGCCATAAGTTATTCTTATCGGACAGAATCCGGGTCGCACACAATATTTCGAACCCCGACCGGGTTGAATTCAAGACACCCAACTCAACATTAAGTTGTTTAACAGGTTAATATAAAATACATAGTTGCCGGAAACTCCATGTTGGATGTGAAGCCTGCTTTCATGAAAGCTCACTTCAGAAGCTAGATTCTTCTCTTTTAAAATTTTGGAAATACCTGGTTCTTAGACATTTTCTCTTAATTAAGAGTATGCTTCTTATTCATGTGATTTTTTTTTAAAAAGAATATTTTCTCTCTCTCTTTTTTTTTTTTGACACTGAAGGAGTATATTTAAAACATAAATTCTCATCTTATGTTTTAAATAAAACTTGTATGGATCTTTTCTCAAAAACCTAACGGTACGTAAATACAAACGTTAACCCTTCATCCGCAACCTACTTTAACACCTTCAATTTCTATAGGCTTCTTGTTTTGTTACATGCTTCATGTTGATTTTTAATGATGATTTCCACATGTTTTCTATTTATTTTTCTTAAACCTATGTGCTTCTCATTTTTTTTCTTTTTTAGATCGTCACTCCTCACACTCGCTTCCCACGCTTCCCACTCAGACAACTATTGTAAAATCTCTTTCATTCCTTCATGTCAATCCTATATTGACTTTTTGTTTCCCTAATGCTCTGGTTGGTTGCTTGTGAATGGGTGGGAGATTAGGAGAAGAAGAAGTCAACGGGAGATCAAAAGGAGATCAAAAGAAGATCAGCCAACAAGGAGATTAGGAGAGGATATAGGGAAGGTTGTGGTTGCTTGAAGATTTGTGAGAGATCTCCCATATGTCTTCTCAACTCTATCTCCTCAAGATTTTCTCTTGAAATTTCTTTGTTTTGGTAAAATTTGGCGAGCGAATTTAGAGGGCACCACATCACCCGACCTGCTCCCGACAACCCCGGTAGTCAAAGACCCCAAAGTTGCTAAAATGACGACCAAACAACCTTCGGCAAATTAGGAGAAGATCATTCCGCCGTATTTTTCTCAAAAATAAGCAACCAAACAGAGCATAAAGGAATAATTAGAAAGCTCAAGAAACTCATAAGTTGCAATAATGGTATGCATGATTCCGGGCAATCCATGCATCGGACTGTATGTTTGGGTGGCACAAGAAATTCTTAAGTGACTCAAAAGACAATAATGGTACTCGGGCACATGACTGAATGTTTCATTGGCCAGTCTCTTTCACTGTTTTTACCAAATCATGGGTTGACAAAAAGAGAAGGTTTAGTGTGAAACACTAATAAACGTGGTTTATCTACTTTTAATTTATTTGTGCATTTAGGACCTTGGACTTGGTTTTAGCACCTAGGGTTTGCTTGCAAAAAGTTACAAAGAACATAAAGACATGATAGAACTTTCTCTTTTATATACGTCAAACATGATAAAGGGGTTTCTTGAAGAGAGCCTACAAAACGAGACACTTATTATTTTAAAGAGAATGATCAAGCACTTGGACCAAATTTTCAGTGTACGTAACTGGGATAAGCAATTCGACTAAATTTACCTTAAAAAATTTACTGCTTTGCATAACTTCATATGCATTGGTTAAAATAAGCATAAGCAAAACAGTGGGACAGAGAACATAGACCAGCAGAAGAATGGAAGCTCAAATTCTAACGACATCTATATGCACGATGCATCAAATGCCCTAATTAATTCAATTGATTAAGGGACAGAGGAAGACGGCCACACCCACTTTGGGGACAAACAACCAGGAGTTGAGGAAGAGCTAGAGAAACAAGAAGCTGGATCAGAAGATGGTAGGCCAAGGAAAAGATGTTAAACTACCAGTTACTCCAAAATCTTAAGTTGTTGGAGAAGGCGTTATTTAATCTTTTATACTTTAACACTGCCCCTCGCGTGTGGCCTCTCTTTTTAGGGTTGGCCTACACGTGGCGCATTTGGCCCCTTTTTTGGATTTGGCCATTGCATGTGAATTTTTACTATAAAGGAGGTTTGAACTCAGGACCTTTGCTTTGATACCATGTTAAACTACCAGTTACTCCAAAAGCTTAAGCTGTTGGAGAAAGAGCTATTTAATCTTTTATACTTTAACAAAAGAGGTGTAGCTGGCTCCTTTTGGATCTAAAAATAATCCGCATAGACTCATTAATCACAAAGGATAGCAGGAAGATGATCTCGATGAGCTTTAAATCTGTTTCTTCGCCATCAGTTTGCTAATAAGTCAATAGTATTTTTGGATCATTTGAGTCTTCTGTTTTCCCTCAAGGATAGAGATGATGGTCCTCATACTTAAATGTATAACCTTTCTTTTCATTTATTAAACCGGTAGGGTCCCTGCCAAACCCCGGCTTACCCACACAAAAAAAGCATTGCACTTGAAGCATATGAGTGAAAATTCAGAAGGGAAATGATAATTGAACCCCTTATTATGATATTGACACCCTCGTTGATTTAAATTTCACGGTTGTTGAATGTGTCGAGAGAACAGATTGAAATAAACAGGTGTGCCAATATCATAACAGGGACGTGATTGTTAGCACAGATACGGAAAGGTGGTGAAATTACTAAAAAAAAGGGGTTCCAAATTTAGGACTGCTTGAATGGGATTTGCATGATTTTTATAGGATTTGCCTCATTGGCAAATTTAGGAATGTCTGATTATGAAATTTAGGGTTGCCATATTGACCTAATAACTTTTACGTTCAGTTGCTTGGTTTTTAAAATAAAATCTTCTGAAGCTTCTGGTGGATACACTTTGAGCGTATTTCAAGGCTAAAATATTTGATAATATGGACATTTGATCTTCTGTATCTTGTGTCATCAAAGACCCTTTTGAGTTTTTTCTTAGTAAAACTTGTACAGAAAGTTGCATGGGAGAAGTCTTAGAATAAAGGTGGAATGGATACAGATGTAGCATAAGAAGAAGAAAGGTATTTGAGACTTATATATGCCATGAATATAAATCTTCTTAATTTGTCCTTTTATTGTTTATACTGAGTTGATTTTTTGTTCAATAATAGAGATATTTTACAGAGATGAAAGCTTAAATAATGGCTGCTGTGGATGTGTTTGTACCCAAGGTATGCTTCTTCCTTTGGTGGTTTGATAAAGGCTACTGATATTCCTACTACCATGTTTTGATAATGACTCAAAATTTGGATGCTCCATTGGTTGTAGTTCTTGCCATTGAATCGAGGAAGTTGAGGTTGCAACATATTAGAAGCCATGATCAACCTTCAACCTATGTTCTGATACCACTTTGCTGGAATGAAACCAACGAGGTTAGAGGGAGAAGATGAGTTTCAAGAGAATAAGATTGTTCTCTTGATATCAAACACACAAAGAAAGTAACCCAAGTTGTTGTACTACTCAAAACCCTTCAAATTTCACTTAAAGAACTTACAAATGAAGAAGATACATAGTCTAAAACATAACCTACATTCCAAATCCGAATTTAATAAGACTCAACTAATCTTAGCTTCTCTAAGTACCACTAACACACTATCACATGAAAAGTAAATGACTAGCACAATTCCAAGACACAAAACATAGTCCCTAGGCCATTAAATGTTACAAAGGAGATTTCCAATGTGGTCAAGAATCTTCCAAGCCAAGAAGTCAAGTGGATAGATGATCATGATCTAGTGGTCAAGATTAATTTCCAACATAAACTACCAGTTACTCCAAAAGCTTAAGCTGTTCGAGAAGGCGTTATTTAATCTTTTATACTTTAACACTGCCCCTCACGTGTGGCCCCTCTTTTTAGGGTTGACCTACACGTGGCGCATTTGGCCCCCTTTTTTGGGTTTGGCCATTGCACATGAATTTTTACTATCAAGGAGGTTTGAACTCATGACCTTTGCTTTGATACCATGTTAAACTACCGGTTACTCCAAAAGCTTTAACTGTTGGAGAAGGAGTTATTTAATCTTTTATACTTTAACAAAAGAGGTGTAACTGGCTCCTTTTGGATCTAAAAATAATCCGCATAGACTCATTAATCACAAAGGATAGCAGGAAGATGATCTCGATGAGCTTTAAATCTGTTTCTTCAGCATCAGTTTGCTAATAAGTCAGTAGTATTTTTGGATCATTTGAGTCTTCTGTTTTCCCTCAAGGATAGAGATGATGGTCCTCATACTTAAATGTATAATCTTTCTTTTCATTTATTAAACCGGTAGGGTCCCTGCCAAACCCCGGCTTACCCACACAAAAAAAGCATTGCACTTGAAGCATATGAGTGAAAATTCAGAAGGGAAATGATATTTGAACCCCTTATTATGATATTGACACCCTCGTTGATTTAAATTTCACGGTTGTTGTCTGTGTTGGGAGAACAGATTGAAATAAACAGGTGTGCCAATATCATAACAGGGACGTGATTGTTAGCACAGATACGGAAAGGTGGTGAAATTACTTAAAAAAAGGGGTTCCAAATTTAGGACTGCTTGAATGGGATTTGCATGATTTTTATAGGATTTGCCTCATTGGCAAATTTAGGAATGTCTGATTATGAAATTTAGGGTTGCCATATTGACCTAATAACTTTTACGTTCAGTTGCTTGGTTTTTAAAATAAAATCTTCTGAATCTTCTGGTGGATACACTTTGAGCGTATTTCATGGCTAAAATATTTGATAATATGGACATTTGATCTTCTGTATCTTGTGTCATCAAAGACCCTTTTGAGTTTTTTCTTAGTAAAACTTGTACAGAAAGTTGCATGGGAGAAGTCTGAGAAAAAAGGTGGAATGGATACAGATGTAGCATAAGAAGAAGAAAGGTATTTGAGACTTATATATGCCATGAATATAAATCTTCTTAATTTGTCCTTTTATTGTTTATACTGAGTTGATTTTTTGTTCAATAATGGAGATATTTTACAGAGATGAAAGCTTAAATAATGGCTGCTGTGGATGTGTTTGTACCCAAGGTATGCTTTAGACCTGGCAAACGGGTGGGTCGGGCCGGGTCAACCCGCGGGTGATGTGGGTGCGGGTCACACGGGTCGGGTCAGGAGCAGTGTTTAAAAACTCCTTGACTCGGCAAGGAACTCGCCCGAGTCGACTCCTTTTTACCTCGGCCGCATTCCGCGTTTCACCACATCCGCGTTCCGCGTTTTGCCTTACAGAGTCAATAAACTCCTTTGACTCTCCCGAGTTATGACCTTGTCAACCGTGTTAACCGCGTTCTTGGCAGCGTCCGCACCGAGTCAACAAGGATTTTTCTTGGCCGTGTTCTGCTTTTTTAAACACTGGTCAGGAGATGACCCGCATTTTTGCGGGTCAGAATTTAGGTGACCCGGGCGGCCCGCGGGTGGGCCGGGTCAACCCGCGGGTCACCCAAATTCAAACAGTTGTTTATTTTTGAAAATATTATCACTAGATTTTGATGAGGGGGGTATGGCCACGTTTGTATAAAAGTGGGTTATTAGAACTGAAAAAAGAGGAGATGGAGTGGACTATCTTCTGCCTCTTGCTTGTGTGAATTTCGCACATCAAAGCAGATCGTCGTGCTTCGGTCGCAACATCATCCAATAAGTCATCAGCATCATAAGCGATATTCTTGAGCTTTCCAAGCCATTTTCGAACAGCCTTAGAACTAACTTGCTTCTCCTCAGCATCTTCAACCACGCCTTGAATAAGTGTCACTGCGCTCTCTAACTTTTCAAGCTCCTCCTCCAAAACCCATATTGATTTAATTTCTTGTAATGCCGATTCCTTCAGATTGCCAGACAGTGCATCAAGAACAGGGGATACAAATATTTTTGCGATTTCTGCCATACTCTACCAAAGAAGAAAATCCGTACCAGACGTCTCAGACTCAGTAGAGATGGAGAAAATAATAGAGAGAGAGAGAGAAGTATTAAGTTTAATCAAAAGTAATGAAGCCCACCCGGGTTAGTCAGATTTGTCGGCGGAAAGTTGAGCCTGGATAACGACCATAAGTCTAGCCAAATCAATGGGATGATCTCGGCCCTTCATCTATGATCTCACTTAACCTTCCCCATAGAAAAGTCTTTACTTTACGCATGCCATGTTTGGGAATTGGGAGGGATGGGATGGGACAACCTATCATGTGGATCACATATTAATGGTGGCGTATTTTCTTCTACGCGAAAAAAAAATGTATAGTGGGGCCCACCTATTTGTATGATCTGATTCATTCATCTATTGAGATCCTTGCAGTTGATTAGACTATATCCGAAAAATCTTCTGGCCAATGTATTAAGTGTAAAATGGACAGGTAGTTGAAAAAATCATGTGTAAAATAAGGATAGATTATCCTTATGATCTTATCCAACTGACTTGCGGGTGCCCGCGGGTTAGTTTTGACGGGTCACTAAAACTTAGAACCGTGCCCGCAAATTTGCGGGTGGGTCGGGTCGACCCGCGGGCACGGGTCACTTTTGCCAGGTCTAGAATGCTTCTTCCTTTGGTGGTTTGAGAGATAAAAAAAAAACGTTTCTTTTTTTATAAATAATAAAGGCTACTGATATTCCTACTACCATGTTTTGATAATGACTCAAAATTACCTTGTCTTTTATTATTTAACTATCTGTCAGAAGCTATTACAATTCCCAAAAGAGTAATGCTAGCGAGCCGAACAAATGGGTTCCACCGCAACATAACAAGTGGTGTAAGCCAGCCCACTTTTATACTGCTTTATTGCGCTGTCGGCTCCCTCTCGGGGGCGTCGCATGTCTGCCGTTTTCACGAGGAATAGCCCAAAAAGTGGGTTATTAGACAGGTAATCCTCTCTCTTTATTCTTTTGCATTGGCTTTGCCTGGCTTTTACAATCCTGTCCCCTCCCTACCCTTGCTTGCCCAAATGATGTCTAAGCATCCAAACTGACATAACCATAAGTTTAGTAAAAAAAAAGGTAGAATTTATTTTTGTACACATGGGCACATAACACATTCTCATTGTTCGGCTCTCCCATCAGTCTTACTCTCGGTCATGATATCATTTTCCTTTCTGAGAAACACGAGCGAGACTGAGAGTACGACTGAGCAAGGGCTGAACGAATGGGTTCTCGCCTAGGTTGGCAGAGGGGTGGAGTGGGGTGGGGCCGGATGTTGCATTTTCCTATACAAATAAAAAAAAATCTTAAAAAATATGTCAAAAATCCGGGTGGCCGAACAAATGAATGATTTATGGGACACAAACTATTTACATTGTGGCCAAACAAATGAATGATTTGGATCATCCCATGAAATTGGGTACAGTCCTTTTTGAAAACCACAAACCGTCACACTATAAAATCTCGATTATTTCTGCTTTTTGCCCTCAAATTTCTAAGATATTTTATTGTTAAGAGAGAGAGAGAGAGAGTTAAGGGAAAAAAAAATGCTATAATATAGGTGCTTAAGGAAAAAACGCTTAATAAAACTCACTCTTAAGAAAAAAATGCTATAATATAGGTGCTTAAGGAAAAAAAATACTTAATGAAACTCACATCACGGATAAAAATCCTGGGATTTGCCAAAAAAAAAGGCTAAAAAAATCCTAAAACTTATGGAAAATTTCCCAATTTTCAGGGGGGCAATTGCACCCCGCCCCACGCCCCGCGCCCCTGGCTCCGTCCCTGCTTAAAAGCTAGCTATTAAAGGGAGGGTGCCCAAGCCCTTATATTCCCGTCCACATCCATTCATTCACTGTGGGATATTTGCTTTCGCATGGAACTCCCAAACAATCTCCCCCTTCACGTGGAAGCTATGTGAGTCTCCATCCCGAGGGATTTCTTCCATTCTCGGGGCTACACAGGGGTTACCGCGATCTTCCCTAAGGGATTTTTGTCCATCTCGAGGGCACACAGGAGTTACCATGCCCCGGCTCTGATACCACTTGTTGGGACCCGTGTAGAACTCATCTTTAAAAGCTAGCCGAGGGTGCCCAAGCCCTTATAATTCTAATTCTAACCCCATCCACGTCCATTCACTTTTCTGATGTGGGATATTTGGTTTCGCGGGGAAAGCCGTAGAATACGTTATTAGGGTTTAATTTTACATGCATCTCCCTCTAAATAGAAATTAGAAAGCACACGGGACAAAAAAATATGACAGAGAAAACAAGGGATTCTAAGTATGATGCAAAAACATAGGGTGCGTGTGCGCTCTCCAGTTTGTAAGTCAACACCTTATAAATGTATATTTACTAAATATATCTAAAAGCAACCCTTAGTTTTGATTTCATTAGCTATAGAAAGATTCGAATTGCACTGTTACCTTTACTTTATGACAGGACAAAATGCCCCCCTCGCCACGCCCCCTCACCCCAAACACCCCACGCCACACACACACACCCACACCCACGCACCACCACCACCACCACCACCACCACCCGCACCCGCACACACACACAGACACCCCACATCACCCCAAAAGACAATGTGGATTTCACTATCGTTTTAAATTGCGAATAATATATACATATCTAATTAAAAATAATAATCAGTAATTAGTTAAAAATTAATGGTTACTCGAGAAGTAGGATTAGGGAAATATATAGGCTAAATGTAGTGGATGTTTTAAAGTTGATTTTCAAAAAAATTCCCTAACAATCAAGCCGTTTCCCACGTCGCCATGGCGCAAAGACAACGTTCTACCAAATACACGCAAATGGTTATACATTACTTTGCTATGCGATAAGAGAAGGGAAATGATACATTCATCCTTTTTTTTACCGTGGGACGGCCTCCTCTAATGTAAAAGAGTCGTCATAAAATACACTAAAGGACACTGTCCCAAGTAAAAAAACGGGTGAATATATCACTTCCCTAATAGAAATACTAGCTGAGGACGCAAGATTTGTAGATGCATTTCAAACATGTAGACACGTATCTAACAATAAACAATTTAGATATTTTGTCGCGTATTTGTAATATAGACCATATCACAAATGAGGTATCGGATCAGTCGAAAACTCGTTGGCGGCATCGATCGAAATTCCGTGACGGTGTCGTTTAGTTGTCACCGCATTTTATGAAATAATTTCTTATTAAGGATAATAATAAGCATAGATAAGTAGACATATCGAAGTAATTAGCATAATAATCATAGATGATTAGACATATCAAAGTAATTAGGGTTGCTTATCTGTTATAAGGTGCATGTGGCAAAACATTGGAGAATATTCTAGTCTATATTTAGTAAAAAGATAGATATGGTTGCATGCTTTCTCAGTTAAATATGACAAACACTTTTGGTTTTTTCTCTGTCTCTCTTTCTGCAAGGTTTTGTAGCTTCTCCAAACTCCAAAGATCTCAAGGGCCCTTTTTCTCTATAGATCTTGAAGACCCTTTTCTCCTTTTGCTCATCTGAAGGAAAGGGGGGCCTTGGAATTATAGCTCATGGACAGGTATGTTTCTCTAACGAATAGAGAAAGTGATGAAATGGGGTTTGTTGCCCCCAAAAAATAGTTGCAAAAATTTATTAGATATACTAGATATTTATTCTTTAATATTTCACTTATTAAAAAGGAAAATGTTTAAAGAACAGGAAATATGATGGGGTTTAGATGAATATTTTATAAAAACATATTAAATAGTTTAAAAAATAACAGAAGAAAGATATGCTTGTAATCAAGATTTGCTTCTATGGCCGGGATCGGAAGTGCGTCAAGGGCATTTTTCTTAATTATATGGTTATTTTAGTTATATTAATATTCAATAAGCGCATTTATAAAAGGAAAATGATCAATAAAGATGATCGGTATTTGACATTTTCCATAAAAATCATCTTTGTGTAGCATGCAAGTCACATGAAGTTGATCAAGTTTGTTCTGGATCTTGAACAAAAGTCTGGTTCCCGTTGATCCCACCATGATCAGATCTAGGCCCTTGATCTATAAGGCCTCATGGACCATGTGGGTCACCTCATGATGGACCACTAAATCAATGGTCCCGATTACATGCATGTGTGATTGTTAGGATTAATCCTGATGATGATCACCCTTGTACTCGCTCTTTCTTATGGGCTTCACAAATCCTATTCCCCTAATGGGTTCCAACTTAATCTCTAATTTGTACATAAGCATGTTGCTTAGGTGCTCCTAACTATTTTACCAAGAACCGAGAAATGAATACAAACAAATTCTTATTCAGTGGCCAAAAATACATTTAATTGGCGTCATTTTTGGGTCATTGAAGATCCAAGGCGAGGCGCACAATTTAAATATTTAATCATGTTCGTTAATGAATTCGATTATTTATTTAATCAGTAGATTTTACTCTATGATTCTTATTATTATTTTATCAGTAGGCTTTACTCTATGATCATTTCTTTCTTCTAAGGATAGAACGAGCATTCGATCCTTCGCTAACATATACTCTTAGAAATACATAAATAACCATTATGACAAAAATAATTTTTACTGGTTTGATAAAATGAAAGGAGATGATGTCAGCACTACCATACTTTGATATTGCCACTGAAGCATCTTGTCATTTAGTATTTAAAAAGCTGTCACAAAGTCAATACAGTACCTAAAAAGCTCTCACAAGCCAATTAAAAACGAAAAGACACGCTGGACCCTGCAAACTATTAAAACATGGTTGTGTTTATATCATTTCCCAGAGAAATTATATGGTGGCGGACCGTGAAATCACAAAGGCAGAGAGAGAGAGAACCTGCCACCTTGATTTTAGATCCAAAGAAAAGTTAAAAATGGAGCTTTTGATGGATTTAAAATCAAGGGATATGGTGTTTTCTCTCTCCGACCTTTACATGTAAAGGTCGGCCACCATATAAAATCTCCATTTCCCAAATGAAAACACTTTTGTCATGATGAAAATGCTCTTACTCTTTTTCACACACGTGGCAACATTAAGGCAGTTGTTTGAGGCGAGATTTTACATGGTGTAAGCCCTTATAGTCCAGTATTTTTCAAAAAGTATTGTACGGACCTCATCATAGGATGATCCAAACCGTCCATAAGATGGAACACGATGTAAATAGGTTGTTCCCCAAAAATCATTTCCATAGGATGATCCCAACCCTCCGATCTATAGAGGAACTGCATATTTTGGAAACCTCTGTAGATCGAGGGGTAGGTTCATCCTATGGAAATGATTTTTGGGGAACAACCTATGTAGATCAGAGGGCTAGGTTAATCCTACAGAAATGATTTTTCGGGAACAACTTATTTATGTTGTGTTCCAACTTATGGACGGTTTGGATCATCCTATGATGTGGTCCGTACAGTACTTTCAGAAAAGTACGGGACAATAAGGGCTTACAACATATAAAATCGGGAATTGCTAGCGTCCATCGCAAAAGGCATTTCACGGCTGGTCTGCCACACGTCAGACCAGCCACCTCGTGAATGGAGACAAAAGCTAGCAATTCCTTATAAAATCTCGTTTGAGGCAATCTCAAAATGTAACAATGCTAGGTTCGCTCTGGACATTAAGGTGGTCTTCGTATCGCTTTTTTTCCTCCTAATTAATGCCATGTTTGGCAGCCATATATGAAAGTTTTTTGAAGGGAATATTGGTTTGCCGAGTGGTTGGAGATGGGGAAGGAGGGTAGGAGACTAAGAGAATTGAGAGGGCATGAGTGAGGAGAGGGGGATAAGTGGCTGAAAAAGAGGGAAAAGTAAAACCCTACCCAAAATAGAGTTTTATTTTTCCTTATTTTTCTGCCACTTGACATCACCTCCTCACTCATGCCCTCTCAATTCTCTTTTACCACTTGGTAAACTAATATTCAGTGAAAAAAAAATTCACGGTTGCCAAACATGGCCTAAATGTAACAATGTTAGGCTTGTTTGGGATGTTTCCTTTGGTAGGTTTTAGTAAAGATGATTTAAATGGTTTAATATCATGTGATTGGAATGTTTTTCTGGTTTTGGATCAATTCGCGATGTCGGTGAGGTCACGAGTTGTCCAAATGATATTTTTTCTTTAACCATTTAAACACTTCATGTGCAGGGTTGAAGCCGGTTTCCATTGTATTTGGTTAACTCATTTTCTATGAATTTAAAAAAAATTATATTTCCTTTATTTTTTTAGGAAAACTACAATGTTACTTGACCTTGGATTTGTTTTTTCTCATAGAATAATTTTTCCATAATTTTCAATGACTGTTTGGAAAATCTTAAAAATTGAGAAACTGTAGGAAAAAAATACCTTCCATTTTTTAAAACTAGAGTATAGTTGTTTAATATATTTATCCTTGTGGAGGGGGATTTTTATTGCTTAGGCCATGTCTAGCTATGAGGAAAAAATATTACATGGAATAGTTTGATGGAGATACTTGAGAGGGTGAGAGTGAGGCAGCATGGAAAGCTCCTAAAAACTAAGAAAACT
Organism: Tasmannia lanceolata; assembly: GCF_043159265.1. Lineage (NCBI taxonomy): Eukaryota > Viridiplantae > Streptophyta > Magnoliopsida > Canellales > Winteraceae > Tasmannia > Tasmannia lanceolata. The sequence goes on along the minus strand of NW_027518697.1, from coordinate 17,578,422 downwards.
AAAAAATGAATTCTAAATAGGTATTTTCTTTTCACCAGTTTTTAGGGATTTTTTATACCATCTCTGCTCCCACTCACCCAATTCTCAACCATTCCTTACTTCTCAGCCCTTCTCAAATAGTTGGGCAATGAATAGTCCATGGAATAGTTTTTTCATGGTTGCCAAACATGGCCTTAGTGTAATCTTCAAGTAAATGACATGGATGATTCATCTCGATCGTACATCAAGTAGGTCCACTGTGTGTAGGTCATTATGGAAAATATCATTCAATTCCTTAAGGGCCCGTTTGGATGCCGAGAAGATTTTGATTTGGATTTCTCTCCGGATCAAATTCTTTGATTTCCAAATCAACGACTGACAGTGAAAAAAGTCAGATTTCCAAATATGCTGTGGAAATAAGTAATTGGAAATCCAATAATCTGGCAGTTTCCTTCACCGTCTTTGCTCCTCAACCTCTCCCCTCCAGTAGGAAGTACCCCCTTCTCTCTCTGTCTCCCTCAACACGAGCTGGTGGATCTATTCATTTTGTATTCAAAACTCAATTCCAAATCCAAATACAAAATATGGGGTATCCAAACGGGCCCTAAGTGTAGTTTGTGAAATCACAATTCAGAAGCTAAATTCTTCTTACTTCCCACAGTCAACGGAAGCACACTTTCTCATGGTGGCCAAATATGCTATACATTTAGGTGACTATTTTGTTCTAAAAAATGTTTGCCTCTTTTGGTGATCAAATGAGTTTATTTAAAACTCACTAGTCTTAAGTTTCAAATAGAACTTATTTTAATTTTTGTTTAAAACCTTATACATGAAATCAACATAAATAAAACATTAAGCTTATAAAACTATAAACATCTTCCCTAATTAGCAGAAACTTACCTCCGGCCATGACGATTAGGTCCTTATGCTGTGAATTCTGACGATCGGATCCTTTGACTGCGCCAATCTCCCTGAACACGCTTTGATCTGTGTGAAACGATGCTTCTGATCTAAGGAAGGTCTTATGGCTAGATTGAAGGAATCACATGCATTGTTCTTAGATTAGAGGCCCATTTATGATGGAAATAAACTCGTAATGTTTCTCTTTTTCCTCCCATCAAGGAGAGGGATGTTTACAAGAGTCCAATTTGATTTAATTTAAAAAAAATTAATATTTAATTGAAGATAATTTGGCAATTTCTTCTTCTTCTTTTTTCGCAAAGATAATTTATTTATTTTTTATTTTATAATTTCGGAATTATTACTACAATAGAGGTAAAACTCCAATATCAACTCTAATTAAATGAAAGATAATTTGGTGATTATCATTGCAACTCCACTGTCTTCTAGAAGGACTCGGGCATCCAACTTAAGTGTGTGGGTCCTTGTAGGCCACACACATTAATGCTGACATTCTCATTTAGTCCCCCCCCCCCCCCCACGTTTTGAAAAAACACACTTTGGAGTTTTGGATTCGTATTTTGAAAAGACTCATGGCCAATTTTGTCTAATACACTTTGCAAATTTTGAAAAACCTTTAATCATAATTCATAAATTTCCTCAATTTTGTCTTTATTATACATTCTTATAGCATGTCTCAAAACGTTAACCTTATGTGTATCAAGTTATCAAGTTATCTTTAATTACTTGTGACCCTAATGCAAATTAAACCTTCTTCCCTAATTACCTTATGCTTATTTCTTTCTATAGCTCTTCGTTTTATCCCAATGAAGCTTATTACATGCTTCATGTTCACTTTTCTTGTTGCGGCATCTTTAGTTTCCTTATATTTCTCAGTTTTTGGTATTTTCATTTTTTAGACCCTTGCTTTGCTTCTGCTTTCTATATATTTTTTAATAATAATAACAATTAAGTGGATTTGGGAGAATATAAAGGCTAAATGGCCGATTGAGGATGTTTTTGAGGTGATTTTCGAAGATTTCCATTACGATCAAGCCTTTTCCCACATTGCCTTGGGGGCAAAGACGATGTTTCTAGCAAATACAGGCAAATAGCTATAGATTATTTGGCTAATTCATGTGCACGTGGAATGGACGACAAGAATGCTAGGTTGTTAAACCTCTAATATAATAGAAATACTCACTAAAGACTCATGATCTGTTGATGAATCTCAAACATGTATACTATTCGAGTGTGAGAGATCTCACTGTTGGATCATTTCTTATGTTTGGGTGCTGGATTAGGTAGTTAGGCTAGATTAGGAAATTAGGCTAGATTAGGAAACTATGATTAGGATGGTAAGTGGTAACTAAGATTAAGATAATCTATTTCAATAGTAATTTTTGTCTTTCTTTGTTTATCTCTTAAGTGCTCTACATAAACACAGATAGATTGAATGTAATTAGCCAAGATTAATTAGTGGAAATCTTTTTTCCTTATTATGTATCAGAGCAGTCGATTCGATTGACCTAGACCTGAGCACAACACCTGTCACGTCGTTCTCCAGTGGACGGCCCATATAGTCGGATGCCTCCCCTTTTCTCATCTAACTTGTCTAGTTATAAACAATTTAGATATTTCGTGGCATTCTTGTTAGGAATAGAATTATCATAAATGAGGTATCGGATTAGGTGAAAGCTCGTTGGCGGCATCAATCGAAATTCGGCGTCGTTTAGTTGTCGCCGCTTTATATGAAATAATTTCTTGTTAAGGAGAATAATCATAGATGATTAATTGGGCATATTAAAGTAATTAGGATAATAATCATATATAATTAGACATATTAAAGTAATTAGGGTTCATGTTAAAATTAAAGGACATGATGACATGTTAAAATTAACCATGGAATATGCAGGTCTATATTTAGTAAATTGATAGATATGGCTGTATGTTTTTCTCAGTTAAATATGATAAACCCTTTTGGCCTTTTCTCATTATCTCTTTCCTTCTAGGTTTTGAAGCTAGTCCAAACTCCAAAGATCTCAAGGGCCCATTTTCTCCAAGGTTTTGAAGTTACTTTTGGACAGGTACGTTTATCTAATGAAAAGAAAAACACTTGTTAATCAATTTATATGAATAAATAATAAAAGTTGAATCATTTTTCAAGTGACAATGGCAATCTTTTGGGGATTAAAAGGTAGAATCTCATGAAGGATGCATTGGGTTTATTTGATTTTTAGCATTTTTCATTGTTTTTCGTGAACCTTTTTTTCCTTTTTGGTGTTTCCTATGTTTGAAATCTACAGCAGAGAAAGATATTATTTTAAAGTAAAAGATATATGCATGTCGTTTTCTTGGTAGTTGTGTTGAGAGTAAACAGAGAATGAGATGATGTAGCCTTAGTCTTACAATCGGGATTTCGACTTGGGACCATGATCATGTGGGTCACCTCATGTTGGACCACTAAATCAATGGTCCTGATTACATGCATGTGTCCTATATATGTGGGACCCAATGTTGATCTTAAGATGATCTTTCTTGAGTATCTTGGGGCTTCACAATCACATATCTTATTTCCCTGATGGGTTGATCATCCTGCTTGTCAGACTCCTGAAGATCCAAGGAAATCCTTACCAAGTGGAAGGCCCGGATAGACCAGGTGCGGCCCACTATCTCACGGTTTTTGCAAGTTTCTAAAAAAACGTCAACAGAAAAATCAGAGCCTCTCAGTTTGGAAAGATACAAAAACAGAAATTTCTCCTCTTTTTTTTTTTTTTTTTTTCACCAATCAATGTTGTCCTCTTTACAAAAAATAACCTAAATAATAACCTATGATTTGGCCGACACTTTGAATTTATTACTGACACCCGTTACATGTTGTGTCCAACACGATACCTGTGTCCACACGTGTCGACACTCATTTAGTTACTTTTAAGTGTACTGCTAGAAGTGTCAATAGCTTTATATGTATGTACGTGTATGAGTGTGCAATTATTCCTAGATTTTTAAGGGTTTTCATATCAAATACTTCGTATGCGTGTCGAAACTCGGCACACGAATCTATGTCCACACATCATGTTGCTACGTACTTTCTATTTTAGCTATGTCCCCGTTTCTAAATTTTGGGAGTTTGCCGTGTCCGACACTCCATGCCCGTGTCGACACGTGACACTTGTGTCTGTGTCCACAAATCATAGATAAAAACAGTCTAAATGGAAAATCCCTCTACTTCACTAGTTGCTACCTATTACAAAAGAAACAAAATATATATCATTATAGAAAGCTGCGATCTTCCCTCCTCCGTCACATAGAATCCCTCCTAGAATATCTCCTAACTTTCCAAGTTTTCCCTTTGTCCATTACATATAGCATTACATATTTACATATAACTAAGTACAAATATAGACTCTCCTGATTGACGAATTTCTTTGTTTTTCACACATGGGTGTTGCTCAACTTAGTAACAATGGATTCCATCTAAGGAGGTTTCCAGAAATTTGCCTTTCACATCTACTGTCCATAATTAATTTAGCAACATCAACACGTTGTGTGCTGTTCCAAATGAATCAAAATGGAATTAGCACCTCAGGTCCAAAATAGCTGGCCTACATCCCTACCACTCATTTGCCTCTCATTAACCCTAGTTATTATAAATTCTGAGACTCACTTAGCCTATTTTTGTCCTAATTAATAAATAATCAACCCTAATTAATTAGTAAGGGGGGCATGATCCGAGGATGTCCCTTTGTGGTGCGTCTCACCATTTTCCTCCAACGCGAAGTAGTTAGAACTATTTCAACTCTTTTTGTGGAGTGTTTAAGTTGGCCTCCGTTGTATTTGGTTAACTCATTTTTATAGATTTTGAACAAAATCAATATTTTTTTTTCTTATTTTCCAGAAATATCACAACGTTACTAGGCCGTGGATAATTTTTTTTCACAGAAATAAAAAAAGATTTTCTCATAATTTTTCCCTTTAAGCAAATGGCAACTTCTACGTGACCAAAAAACGCCTCTAATCTATCATAATTTTTTATCAATAAGTTTGTAATCTATAAAATATATTCCAACTAGTCGTTTGGAATCATGATTTTGCCAAAAAAATATTTTCAATAAATTAATTAGTACTTATTTTAACATATATTAGAAACGCCGTGGCTTTACATCCAACATATTTGTTTTTGTGTTCTTATGAGAACTTTTCTTACTTTCAAAATGAGAAACAATAAAAGAGTAAGCAGAGCCCAAGAACAATGAAACAAAAAGCTCGACCCAAAATAAGATTGATTTTTTCATTGTGTTTTAGTCACTTCTCACCCTTTACTCATTCCTTTCCTCTTAAGTCTCTCCTCCTCCTACCGCCTTACCCCTCTCTCACCACTTGAGAAACTAATTTATCACGAGAAAAAAATTAACAGTTGCCAAACATGGCTTAAAACTGACTAATTTGTAGGAAAAATACCTTTTAATATTTTGAACAAGAATATACTTCTTTAATATAAATTTTTCTATAAGGGTTTTAGTGGCTTAGTATAAGTTTCACATGAATGACATGCATGTTTAATTTCGATCATACATCAAGTTGACCCACTATGAATGACTCAATTATGAACATGTCATTCCTGAAATAGTCCAAATCATAGTTATCGAAAGCTTCTTAGTTGGGTTGGAAGCTCGCCTGGGCAGTACACTTAAAAGTCTCTAAAGGAGTGTCGACACGTGGGGACACGGGTGTCGTGTCAGAAATTGAAATATTTCGGCCAAAATCATTATCATAATTTTTAACATGATTTTGGCCAGAATTTATGCTGTAACTGAAATATTTCGGTTTCGGTGGTGGCCGAAACCGGCATTGAAACCGAAATTTAAAACCTTGCCCTCACCTGACGTCTCTGTTCACTCACGAAAGTTTGGCCATTGACAATCGAACCGATAAATCACGTGGATCGGGGAAGATCTAATCCCTTCTTTAATTATTTTCATGCTTACTCATTTTGTTCGTTAGATCCTTACTTGAATTTCAAGTCGAACATCATACGCACATTTATTAGAATATATCCAATATATACCTCATAGTCACTAAACCATATTGAGTTTATTATCATATTCATGCTTAATTATTTTATCAAATTTGATTAACTAAATATTGATCATCATTATTGCATGCAATATTTCATTTGCTTGCATTATCTATCAAAGACTCATAAAACACATTTATGATATACACTCCACGTCAAGTATGTATAAAATTCATTGATCTATCCTCTATATATCACACACGAACCTAAATTTAATTACTCTTCCGTCATAAATTACCATGGAAATCCCCACAGTCTTCAAAAATATTATTTTATGGGAGATGATATTTTCACCGCTCTGGAGTACGCATTCGCCCCCTTTTAACGTGATCTGATGTCAAAAAGCATTATAGTTGCCTCCTGTTCACGTTATAAGGGGGCGAATGCGTATTGTAGAGGGGTGAAAATATCATCTCCCTATTTTATTTACAGTCTATATACAGTCTTTTTGTTGTATAGTTTATGCATAGTATAATTCCCTTTTCCTTTTCTATAATTTGAAACCATTCTTTCATAAATCTATCTCGAATTCAACCTCTGTGAATTTGTAATGCACGGTTTAGAATTAAGTCATCTTCGTTGTATATTAGTCAATACCCTCTTGTTATATGTTATTCAAACCCCTCTCTTTACTTGAAACTTCTAAATTGGCTGTTGTTGGGAATTGTAACAGAGAAAAAAAGGAGTACAAATACAAAAAAACAGATGGGATTGTATCTTTGAAAAGTTTAATCTTTTTTGGAAGGTCATTTTGTTTTTATAAATTAATCCAACTTCTAATTTCTATGACCATGCAGAGTTTCAAGTGTACCCGATGAACAAAATGTCACCGATTAATGCTCGATTCGTGTGGATGTTCATCTCTCTGGTGATTTTTTTACCTTTTTTAAAATTTTTTTTTTTAGCAATGAACTAAATATCCTTTTCTATTGAACATAGTCACAACTCACAAATATTTCCAATATTTTTAAAAACATTGTAATATTTTGTAATTTTTTTGATAGAACGACAAAATCTCAAAATTTTATAAAATTTTGAAAATATATCAGGGTATCTTAATTTTTTTTTACCAAAAAAACATTACGAAAATATCTTGATAAGTTCACAATATTATTTGTTGTACTAATTTTATCCTTGACTTTTATATCTTATATACTTTATTTTTTTGTGATTTTTTTCAATATACATCCAAAAATAACAAAAGAATTTAAAATACCCCAAGATATACCCTTCCCGAAAAATTTCCAAGATAAATATTTGTGACTAGTAAAGAGTAGAGATAACCCAAATCGCCTTCGAAACTTGTAAACACAAGCTCATGCAATTTTTTCATGAATTGTTTATAGTGTCTTGGTGATCTTCATAAACTGACATTTTCAAATTAAGTAGTAAGTTCTATATATTTAAATTTTGTCCACAAAGAATGTTTATGTTGTCTTCACCACTGAAGATGCAGGATTTTCAACATTTACGAGTTTTATGGGAGGGTTTTTCTCAATTAATACTATTTTGTTTAAGAGTTTAATCCTTTAATGCGGGATGAATGCAGGGATTTGTTGCAGTGTTATTTCCTGCATTGGTGATCTCAACATGGTATTTTAGAGGTAGACAACTCCATGATGCTGTTGATATTGTTTCGGCAGTTTCCGAAAATTCCCACAAAGATTTGATGAAAGAGATAGAAGACAATGCAAGATCATTAGATCCAATTCACTTCTCTGCGTCTAATTTAGCAAGAATTCTGAATTCAACTCTCAATGGTGATCTATCTTCCTTTTCTGCTATCGAAAACCAGGTTTGTCTGCATTCACAGTTTAAGTCTTGCATATAGTTACAAAGTTTGGATTCATGAAAATTTTGGCATAAATTTCAGAAAAAATCGTATCTCTTCCATGTTGAACACATATCTATCTTTCTATACTATGAGGAATTATATGATGAGTGGGCATACAAACACGTAAAGGGGGTACCATGGAAGTACAACCCTTGATATTTGATCCACCAGCAGCTTCTCAAAAAGTGAGAAGTTGTTGGATCAAATGTCTAGGGCGGTACCCTATTACATGTTTGTACACCCACTCATCACATAAAATATCCTATAATATATATTAAGCATGTTTCTTTCTATTGTCATCCGTTTTCTTTTTAAGAAAAAAATTTATTGGAAAACTTTTCTTTATACCTTATGTTTTGTTTTGTTAGGATGTGGCCTAACACTTCAGAACCAAGCATATCATGGGTGGGGGCCACTATTTTACACTTGCTATGGTGGGCCCACTATTTTACACCTCATGCTATGATGGCGCGGGCCAACATTGTATAACCATACCTATAATGGGTGGGGCCCACCATTCTATACCTCATGTTTTGATGTGGTGTGCCCACCATCTCCACCCAAACCCACGCATAGGGTGCGGGCTATCATTTTACATTTCATGTTATGATGGGATGGGCCACCGTTTTAAACCTCATGTTCTTTATGCAATGGGGCCTGCCATTTTACACCTCAAGTTTTGGTAGGTGAGGCCCACGATCTTAACCCTAACCTATGCATAGGGTGGAGCCCACTATTTTACCCTAATGTTATTGATGATGTGGGGTCCACCATCAATATCCAAACCTATGCATTGGGGTGGGCCTCACCATTTTAGTCCTCATGTTTTGATGGTGTGGGGTACATCATTTTACATCATGCATAGCATGGGACAAGAATACTATATATATATATATATATATATATATATATATATATATATATATAGAGGAAAGTGTTGGTGACCTTAAGCTCACCAAACTTATGGTGAGCTTAAACGCCCAATCACATTGGGGCCTACTTTGTTATGATGATCCAAAGCATTCATTTGAAAGGCCCTTACATAGATGGGGTGTGTACCAAAAATCATCCTAACCCATCCATTTGTGGAGGTCAAAATGGATAGACATTATTTGTCCACAAATCTGCCCATTTTTGTCCTCCACAAATGGAGGGGTTAGGATGATCCTATGGAGCTGATTGTTGGTACACACCCTATATATATATGAGGTATTCTAAACTGAAGGGCACCCTTGCAGAAACAGGGTGAAAGGGTGCCTGCAAGGGTCAGTTATGCATTTCATGCACTCTGACTTTCAACTATTATAAATGCACAACTACTCCTTGCAGCCAATGGGGGCGCCCTTTCACCCCATTTCTACAAGGGCACCATTCATTTTAGAAAAACTCTATATATGTATGTATGTATGTACGTGCGTTTGTATACTCATTTAATAAATAAGATACAACAACAAGCATGGAAGGATGGCTAAGTATATGTATTTGCTAGACTATGTAAATTTTGAATTTCTCATGAGAATTATAAACAACATTTGAGAAAATTGATGAAGTATTTGTCAAATTCACGTTCAATTCGAAAAAATGCGAGGAATTTTTAATTACTTGGGATTTTTAAAGTTTAAAACACGGAAATATTCATCATTTTTTCAAGATTTTTTCTATTAATCGAAGAATTTTGTAACTATGCTGTAGAGTAAGAAACCTCTTGGTTGTTGTATTGTAGGTATCACCGGCTATGTTTCTAGCATTTTCAATTGTTCCACACTTATCACAGATTTCTTATATTGGAGAAGATGGGCTTTTCTTTTCATATTATACAGAAGGAAACCATACGCTTGCACTGTTCGCAAATACTTCGTATCCTTCATCTGGGTCAAACCCAAATTCCACTGTGTATCGTTGGTACAGTCAGCCAGTAAATGATATCGGGATGAGATATGGGGAAGCAATTGATTCAACTCCAATCACACTTGTAAACTCAAGTTGGTTTAATGATGCTTTGGATAGTGAAAATGGTTATGCTATTTTGGGGTTGGGATGGGGCAAATTTCAAGAGCCTCTATTTCTATCCATGGCTCTGGTAAACAATGTTCTTCCCCGAGGTCGGTGGGGAGTGATTTCTCTTGGAGTTCCTGTAAAAATCTTTACGAATTTCGTGTCTAGTATAGACCTTCATGGAGGGGACTTGTATATGGTTACTGCAGATGGGCATTTACTTGCAAAGACTAGATTTCCATACGAAAATATGGTGATCAGTAATATGACAGTTTCAGTGCAAATGACAGAATCAGACAATTTTGACCTTCCTTGTAATCTCAACAGTTTTTCAAGCAATGGTCTTAATCAATTAAGTGGATCAAATGAGAAGATTTGGGGTGAGCAATACACATTTTATTGTGCTCAACTTGAGATTGCCGGAGTCCGATCGGTATGTTGTTACTCATTGAACTTTTATTTCCTTTTGAACAAAAATTGCTGCTTTATTGATTATTAGAAAGAATATTCTGATATTCTCATAAGGATTACTGAACTCGTTGTTTTCAGTTCATTTTAGTCATTTTGTCGATTCCACTCTAATGGGCATTCCATTTTTCTGCCAAAGTGAAATATTTTAGCGTATTTTCCATTTTGGAAAAGAGAAGATAAAGATTTAAAGAAGTCAACAATTTTAAGTCTGGAATAGAAAATAGAAGTTAAAAAACAACAATAGAATACAGTAAAGCAAAGTAAAACTACATATTTCATTCAAGCTACCATTTATTAATATTAGTTAACCACTAGTTATAATCAACATAGCATGAGTATCATCTATACAGTGTTTTGTTGTTGTTAAATTCCCCATTGAATGGTGTACGGTTATTCAACTGGGGAGGCCTCTAAGGCCATCTAACCTTTTTAGATGAAAAAAAAAGGAACTAATCAAAATTCAGAAAGATCAAAACTAGAACAATATGGAACAGAATGGTATTGATAACTATGAAGTTATTTGTAATTTGTGATCCTACATTGATTTGGTTTCATATATTTGACAGGCATCTATATTGGCTCAAAATTCAGAAAGATCAAAATTAGAACAATATGGAACAGAATAGTATTGATAACTATGATGTTATTTGTAATTTGTGATCCTACATTGATTTGGTTTCATATATTTGACAGGTATCTATATTGGCTTTGCCTCTTCTGCGATTCCCAGGTCATGTTCATAGGCAGAATGAGATAACAATGATCATGATGGTATTGATGCTTGCCTGTCTTTTTATTGTAAGTCTCTTCTTTGTACTCTTGATTATTAGAGCTTCCAGAAGAGAGGTATTCCTTTGTGCTGCACTTATTAAACAAATGGAAGCAACTCAACAAGCAGAGAGAAAGAGTATGAATAAGAGCATTGCTTTTGCTAGTGCTAGTCACGACGTGCGAACCGCTTTGGCTGCTATTACTGGTTTAATCGAGCTTTGTCGTTATGAGGTTTCCCCAGAGTCAGAGTTGGAAACGAACTTAGTGCAGATGGATACTTGTGCATCAAACCTCTTAGGTGAGTTACAAAATGATACTCTGTAACTCACAATTTGAATTTGAATGTCTCTCGTTTGTGATCTCTCTTATTGAAACTTGTTGCATGTTTTGTAATGGTTTCATTAGTATTGTTTTTGGAATTTGTACTGATAATTTCTTTTCTTTGGGTGATGTTTTCCTTGTAAACTTATGTTTAAACTTTCATTCTTTGTTTATTCGTTCTTACCTATGTTACATGGATTCTTTTGAATGCATGAAGAATCCGTGTCGGGCACGTCTCATATTCCAATACTTATGGATTCACAGTGACAATTCTAGGCCTCTTTTATTTTTATTTTTCTGAATACCATTACCACAACCTTACAATTACTCAATGTTAAGTTTTATCCATCCTAATAGTATGTTTTTATATGAAAATAAAACATTTTATTCGCTCAACCTACTAAAGATTTTAAGAAATTATTTATTATATTAAAATTACAGAATTAATTAACATATATTGGTGAATCCACGAATCATTCTTTTTGAGGTTTGCCGAATCCGGCACTCGATACCTGTGTCGGATTCCCTTATGCGTATCTGTAACATAGGTTCTTATGGATATTTTTGAAATTTGTGCAGATAATTTTTTTCTTCGAATGATGTTTTCCTTGTAATCCTCTGTTTAAAATTTTATTCTTTGTTTATTTGTTCTTATGGATATGTTGAGTTTCATGTCATAGCAATCGATTTTTAATTTAGTAGGTTGTCTTATGTTACTGACAAAGAATCTGTGTATCTTCTTTTTTGTGAAAATTAACTTGTTTCAGGAATACTGAATTCTATTCTTGATACAAGTAAAATAGAAGCAGGGAAGATGCAACTGGAAATGGAGGAATTCGATTTGGCCAAAGTTTTTGAGGAAATAGTTGATATGTTTTATGTTGTTGGTTCGAAAAAAGGCTTGGAAGTATTGCTGGATCCTTGTGATGGATCAATTATGGAAGTTTCTCTCATTAAAGGTGACTGTGGAAGACTTAAGCAGATCTTATCTAACTTACTCAGTAACGCAGTGAAGTTCACATCAGAAGGACATGTTGTGGTGCGTGCTTGGGCCAAGAAACCAATTTTAGAAAACTCCATTCTTGCTTCTGACCATGGTGGTGGTTTTTCCAAGTTATATAATTTCCTATCACGCTTGGTCTGCAAGACCAATTGTGTTTATGATGACTTGGGTTCTCTTCATACGGTTCAACAGAGTCCAAATTCTATTGAGTTTACTTTTGAGGTGGAAGATACAGGAAAAGGAATACCGAAGGAGAAGCAAAAATCAGCCTTTGAGAACTTTGTTCAAGTCAAAGAATCAACTTCTAAAGGACATGAAGGCACTGGCTTAGGACTTGGAATTGTTCAATCTTTGGTAAGAAATAGCAACATATTGTTTCGTACAAGTGAATATTCCATAGTTTGGTGTTTGATCTTACTCATTCCATTAGTGTTTTTTATTATTTTCTTAAAAACATTGTGTGGTCTACAATCAAGGTCGATGATTATTATTTTTTCATTATAGTATTTTACATTTTTGGTGTTCACCTCTTTCTGACCAGTTGATATTTAGCATGTTCATACCAATAGAAAAGAAATTGTGTGAAGTCTTTGTTTGAATAATTGATGTTTAGCACGTTCTTGATATTCTCTAAGTTCCTACTTAGCATGTTCTTGCTTGCTTTAATCTACTTTACAGATCTTCAATAATATGTTTCAGGTACGCCTAATGGGTGGAGATATCAGCATTGTGGATAAAGAGATTGGTGAAAAGGGAACTTGCTTTAGGTTCAATGTTTTCCTAGAGACATGTGAGAACACACACTTTTCTACTTTAGAAGGAGAAGATACTAACTTGCTTGCAGATCAAGTCCCAATTGGACCAAATCAACCAAATGCATTTGGTACCAATGTCCCAAATCCTCGACTAAATATTTCGACCCCATTGAGTGTTTGGTCTACAAATAGTAAAGGTAGCAAGAAAGAAGGCTTCTATTCAGTACTCTTAATGCAAGGTGCGGAAGGGAGAAGAATTGCAAAAAATTGGATGGAGCAACATGGGATAAAAGTATGGACTGTCAGTCAATGGGAACATTTCCATCCTGTACTTGAAGGTTTAAAGCAAAAATTGTTCCCTAATCCATCTGATCCTTCGACGAAATTTGAATTGGGTTCACACAGTGGCTACTCAAGCAGATCGCCATCCAATAGATCTCATGGAGGAGAAAAGGAAGGATATGCGAGTACCAATGAAGGGAGTAACTATTCTCTGTCCCTTAATATTCACACTAGAGATATTCTTAAAAAGCCAAGCTTTAAAAGTTCTACAAGTTACGTACTAATTGTTATTGATATGAGTTGTGGGTCTTTCATGGAAGCATGTTCACTATTGGCCAATTATGGTAATGAAATTCCTAATTCTCAATATAAAGTTGTTTGGTTGGCGAATTCGGATACTCCTAGCAGCAATTTGAGAAGGCTAAAAAACAGACAAGCTCCATGTGATCTTATATTGCAGAAACCTTTTCATGGTTCTCGTCTATGTGCTGTTCTAAGCCTTTTAAAAGAGTTTGGAGGAACAAGTGGAGGTTACACACAAGAAACAAGGATGGAAATTACAGTACAAGAATCACAACCTCCTATGGAACCTGATCCATATATTAAATCAGATAAAAAAGCATCAACTTCTCAATCTAGTCATCCCGAAAATCAAATAACAAGAGTGGGAGATGGACCAAGTAGTGATAAGCCCTTGAGTGGAATGAATAGTGATAAGCCCCTGAGTGGAATGAATAGTGATAAGCCCTTGAATGGAATGACTATCTTAGTTGCTGAGGATAATCTTGTATTACGCAAGCTAGCGTTTTCTATTCTTACTCGACTTGGTGCGACCGTTGAATTAGCCGAAAATGGCAAAGATGCCTTAGACCTAGTTTGCAAGGCTCTACATGAAATTACTGGTGATTACAGTGGAGGACATATGAATCACATGATGCAAGAAATTTCTAAAAGCTTCTCGTATGATATTGTTCTCATGGATTGTGAGGTAATATGACTATTCTTTATTTTACTTACTTTTTGAGATAATTAGTAAATATAGATTGCATGGCTGTTGGAATAGAAGCATGGGAAAATGGAACTTTGATTAGTAATGGTGAGCAGTAAACTCTTTGTTATGCTGAACGAATATTAAGTTTAGGCAATAACATAGAAAACAGTTGGTAAAAATATTATAAATTCTAAGAAAAGAAACTAAATACTTCTGACCATCAGTCTTTTTTGTCTGTATCTTTATATCTGTGTGGAATTTCTATTAAACATTATAGACTACAACGATATGTACTTGCAAATCTGAAAATTCATCAGTAAATTACATAAGTAATCAAAATTTATCACAATACAAATAACATAATCTATTTTAGCTAGCCTCGGAAAGATTATTATAATGGGCACAAGAGAAAATACTTGACCTATTTTTATCATGCGTTGATACAAGTAGATTTAATATGTAGACTAGACTCAAGAATCACTTAATATTTGGGGATACTGAAACTATGGTCAAATGTAAACATGTTTACTTTGGTAAGAACTTAGAAGTATTGACTAATCAACTTGATAGCATCTATGATATGCTGGCTGCCACATTTTAGTTCTTAAAGTAACTCTGATTTTATTTCAAGATGTTTATAGAATATGATGATTTTCATGTGCTCAATTGTTTTTAACTACAATTCCCCTGTCCTCTTCTTGAGTCTTTACAACAAGTCTTACACCCCCAAAAGCTACCTAATGTTGTTAACTCAACAAGTGGCATGTACTTATTCTCCATCACATTGCCTTCCAATTTAACCAATGTGTTATTTTTGTGTTAGTTTCACAACTATTGTTATCCTTATTGTTGCGAGGAGAATGACCTAATGTACGTTGTATGCTATGGAACTATAGAGTCCAATTATTCCTCAAGGTAATCAACTTATATATGATAGATCATTTCTCTTATGCTTCTCATTTCTTGAGGACATGAATGAAATCTACTGATTGCTAAGCATTTTCTTATTTCTTGGTGATATTTATGAGTATTTCAATGTCTAGCCATTACTTATTATTACTTCTCAGATGCCAATAATGAATGGATATGAAGCAACAAGACAGATAAGGATGGAGGAGAGGCACTATGATATTCACATCCCAATTATAGCACTAACTGCTCATGCCATGGCCGAGGAAGCAAACAAGTGCATCCAAGCTGGAATGGATTTTCATTTAGTGAAACCATTAACAGCTGATCATCTGTTGGATGCAATCCGTAACATCAATCGTGGCTGAAAATATGGGAAGTATGGATTGTTCTTTATATATAGTTATTCCAAACAATGATCAATCTTCTTCTTTGATGGAATAACAGTCATTCCAAACAATGATCTCGTACAATATATGTTGCTAAAATTACAGTTACAGTTATAGTTAATCACCTGCATAAAGTTACTAGAACAGAAAAGTGAGCCTTTCCCATAAATTTCAATGGAAGGTTATAGATGAAAATCTTTTATTTATCTACCAAAATTGGTTTGTTCTGAGTTGGTTGTGCTTGTCAATTCACCAATTTGAAATCCTAGTGGAAAATGAAAACATAACTTAGAATCTTAAGGCGTTCTTCCATCTAGTTCTTTAATTAGTTATTTCATTGTTTATAAAAATTCCAACTTGAGGGTGAACGAATTCTATACATGCATTACTGTATTTATGCTAAATGGTGTATGTGGTATTCTATAAATATACTCTCTAGATCACTTCATCCATGTTCAATTCACACTTACGATTTTTTTTTTAAATGTAGCAACTTTCTTCTGGAAAAAAAAAAAAAAAAAAAAACACTACAGATCTCCAAGTGTAGGAGAAAAGAAGGCCTTAAAAAAATAAAAAAATCAGAGAAATTAAAAGACTATACATCTCTTAGTCTTTGCAGGCTAAGGAAAACTTATTGCATCTCTTAGTGGGTGCATTAACTTTCCTTCACCTGCAAGAAGAATATATACCTAAAGCAAAGAAGCAAGGGTGCCACAAAGGTCTCTAACCATGAGGACATCCAAAGATAAGTTGAATTGAGTGGTTTTAGAGCCATGGAAGATTAGAGAAATTGAATATGAATTGAGTGGTTTTAGAGCCACAAAAGGTCTCCTTCCTTTGCTTTTGCTGCCTGCATATGGAAGTGTTATTTCAATTCTAACCTTGATGGTCTCGTACGTCAACTGGGATCCCTCGGATGGCCTCCTTTGGCTGAGAGAATGAGATTTGAGTTCTCCCCTCCTTTTGGTCAAAACTATAGATCGACAATCCCTTGTATAGGGCACGGACCTCAGCTTCTATGGACTCAACGGTTCCAAAAAGGTCTAACAAAATCGTAGACGATGTCTTGCAAAAAAAAAAAGAGCTATAGATCTCTCGGATTGAATTAGAGAATACCCAATGAACCCTATACCAGTTGAGAACTTCACCCCATAGGTACTACGCCAAATTGCAATGGTTGGAAAGGTGTCAAGATGATTCCTCATCTGAATCACACAAATAACATTTGGTCACCAAGTGAAACTAATGCACTTTCAATCTATTCTGCGTAATGATTCTGTTAAGAATCACCATCCAACTAAAAGCTTCATCTCTTGTTGGAACAATGGCTATTCGAACTTTTTTTCAATTAAAACAAGAAGTTGAGTGGCCACCTAGGAATGGAAAAAACAATTTTACTATGAAAATGCCACTTGATTCCGGTTCCCATATCATTATGTCAAGTTGATCCAATTGAATGTAGATCTCCTCCAGTATGCAAAAATTATTAGAGTAAATTATTTCTTGGTACCCTGATTTCTTTTAGTTTTGAAACATTGAAACACTAAGAACACTAGGCCCTGTTCGTTCTGGATTTTGAGAGCTGTATGAATGATGGAATAATGATAATTTCTACTCAAATTTAAATTTGTGAGAGATACAAATGGAAATGGATTGATTAAAAAAGGTCAAGTAGCCATCCTAGCCGAATATACATATTATTACTAGGAATGTGATAGAAACAATTCCTGGCATCTTGAATCGGTCAGGAATGGAAAGGATTCGAACCTCCAGGTTGTTAGAGGCAGTGAGAAGAAAAGAGAGTCGGTGGAACTTGGTTGCTTGAAGCATTACATGGGTTGCATCTAAGTGGAATGCTAACACGTTGCCTCCAGCCCCTATTTATACAAGGAATAAATATTGAAGGGATAAGGATGAGAGAATAAGAGGTTATGGGTTTCAGCCCATATGGGCCCAAACACCTGGTCCATCATCTATGGGCTTATATTAGAACATATATCTAACAATCTCCTCCTTATGTTCTAGATATAGCACGATCCATAGATAGAAAGTGTGATGTTCAAACAATATATTGAACCGTCCACATCACATTACCATAAAAGATCTGTAATAAAAAACACAAATACTTTTATGAACAAACAAGAGTTTTATATACAATAAACTCAACCAAAATGAAGTTTCATATATACATGAACCTCACTGATCTCAGAAAAATTCATTCATAGGGTATGATTCTCATCAAGATCCAAAAAATAAAGTTTCACATACTAGTGAACTCTATACACATACTGAAAGAAGGCACTCAGTCTTTACAATTTTAGAAGATTTACTCATCAAGTAAGTCATCTTCATCAAAGTCAAGATGCGCTCCTCATTTTTCGCCAATCCTTGTGAATTACCACAATATGGATTCCATGAGAATGAATCCAACCATTTGTGTAAAACATAAATTACACACATGAATGGCTGAAAAAGTATCGGTATCACTCTCACCATAAGCATCATTGTCAAGTTTCAATAAAGACCAAAATAGCTTGTTTTGTAAAGAACCATTCAATATAATTTTCAAGTTTCAATAAAGAACAACACCAAAAATTGGTTTCTTTTGCAAACAACCATTTCATGTTTCCATAAAATGTTAAGTCGTCTTATCCATATTTGAGTCAAGTTGAATAATCAAGTGTGGAATGTCCAACCCTTCCCAAACAGGATAACCAAGTTTGAGTTAAGTTCAACCTATCTCAAAAGAGGGTATATCATCAAGTGTGGAATGATATACAACAACTTTAAACAGTTAAAGAAAACATATCAAGTGCTTATCTTGGGCCATAAGGAAGATTCGACAAAATTCAGATAAACATGGATAATGTAGATTAGTATCCATAACATGGATTATAGAAGTTAAGTCTTTTCTATAAAGGCTTTAACTTAATTTTCCTCTGTCTTTACAGACTTTAATCCCATTTCCTTTACAGTTTTGAATGTTCGATCTTTATTCAATCCTTTTATGAGAGCATCGGCCATATTATCCTTCGATCTTACATCAATCAAAGTGATAATCCCGTGTTCAATGAGATAATTCAGCATGGCATGTTTCAGCCTAAGATGTCTCCTCTTACCATTAAAGAGCGAGTTCTTCATAATCGTAATTGTAGCTTGATTATCACATAACACACTTAAGGAATTAATCCTTAACCGAGTCAATGGAATGTCCATAATCATATTCCTTATCCACTCTGCTTCTTCTGCTGCAGAAGCTAGAGCATAAAGTTCTGATTCCATAGACGACAAGGCAATACATGTTTGTCTTTTCGACTTCCATGCAACAGCAGCTCCACTCAGGGTAAATATATAACCACTGGTAGACTTATTATCTTTTAATTCTGAGCCCCATGAAGCATCAGAATATCCTTCCAATACATGAGGATGGCCACCATAACAAAGAGCATAATCTTGAGTACCCTTAAGGTATCTCATCAGCCTCATAAGGGCATTCCAATGCTCATGGCCAGGATTGCTAGAAAAACGACTCAGCATTCTAACTGTAAAGGCTATGTCTGGCCTAGTGCAACTCATAGCATACATGAGACTACCAATCATTCTAGAATAACCTATCTGATTCACACTGTCTCCTTCATTAGAGATCAACTTCTTAGTATAATCAAATGGTGTCTCAATCGGTTTGCACTCACTGCATCTCCAAACATAAAGTAGTTTCTCAATATAATGGACTTGGCTAAGGGTGATCCCTTGCTTTTCAAAACTTACTTTCATACCAAGAATGGTGTCAACAATACCCAAGTCTTTCATGTCGAATTCTTTACTCAAGGTTAGTTCACTACAGAGAGATCGGAACCAAGAATCAACATATCATCCACATACAAGCAAATAATTGCGACCTTCTTCGGCACAGAACGATAGTAAATGCATTTATTCAAGTAACTCGCCAGAAACCCAAGGCTCTTTATTACTTTGTCAACTATTTTATACCACAATTTAGGTGCTTGTTTAAGACCATATAAAGATTTGTTTAATTTACAAACCCTATTCTCAAAACCTTTCATGATAAACCCTTGAGGTTGACTCATGTAGATTTTCTCTGACAGTTCTCTATTGAGAAAAGCTGTCTTTACATCCATTTGATGCACAACAAAATGCTCAATAGATGCCAAAGCAAGAAGAATTCTTATCGTGGTCAAATGACAGACCGGTGAGTAGACATCAAAGTAGTCTATTCCACTCACTTGAGTATAGCCCTTAGCTACTAAACGTGCTTTATACCGAGCTATGGATCCGTCAGGATTAAGTTTCTTATTCAATATCCACCTACAGCCTACAGTTTTAGCCCATTTTGGCAAATCGACTAGCTGTCAAGTTAGATTTTGCAACAGAGAGCTCATTTCATCATCAATGGCTTTTGCCCACAACAAAGAGTCCCTAGAACTCATCGCTTTCTTATAGGATGATGAATCATTTTCTAAATGGTAGGTCACAAAGTCCTCACCAAAGTGTTTGGGTACTCTTCCTCTTGTAGAAACTCTTACTGGAACTGATTCATAAATCAGATTGAGACTAATGTCAGAAGAAACTGGTTCTGACTCAACCAGCAGAAACTGGTTCTGACTCAACCAGCTATTCTTTATCGCCTCGTATGGTCAAACCCTGATCTCTGAGAAATTTATTCTCAAAGAATATTGCGTAACGAGATTCTATAACCGTATTGGTTGATAGATCCAAGAACCGATCAGTAGCACTATCTTCTGCACCTCCTAGATAAACACAAGTGTTTGTTTTAGTCCCACTTTAGATCTCCTAGGATCTGGTATCCTTACACAAGCAATACAGCCACAAGTCTTAAGAGTATCATATCTACAAGGATGTCCATGCCATAACTCATAAGGAGTAGAGGAGCATTTTGAGTGTGGCAATCTATTCAGGATGTGATTAGCAGTCAAAGCTGCTTCTCCCCAATAGCAATTAGGCATGCCAACTGTCAATAACATGGAGTTTAACATTTCTGTTAACGTCATGTTCTTACGCTCAGCTACACCATTAGATTGAGGCGAGTAAGGAGCAGCAGTTTCAAGTATTATGCCCTGATAGGCACCGAATTCCTTGAACTCTGTCAAAGTGTATTCTCCTCCTCTATCACTCCTAAATCTCTTAATTTTCAACTTCAGTTGCAATTCAACCCGATTCTTAAAAGTTTTAAACTTATCAAAAGCTTCATCTTTTGATTTCAGCAAGAAAATATGACAATATCTTAACATATCGTCTATAAACGTGATCAAATACTTCCGACCACCTCTGGTAGTGAAATTTCTAAAATCACATATGTCAGAATGTATCAGCTCCAGAAGTTGTGTGCTCGTAGAAACCTAACGAAAAGGTTTTCTAGTGATCTTAGTTTGAGCACAAACCTCACACTTGTCAAAATTATTTGACATATCTAGAGGTATACCATAAGTTTTAGCAAGTTGGACCATTTTCTTATAGTTCACATGTCACAGTCTGTTATGTAACAACTTAGGATCAATTAAAGGTGAACGAACCTGACTAAGGGTCTCATTTGCTAAACTCAATCTATACATACCATCTATCAAGAAAGCACATCCAAAATAATAAGAGTTAACTATTAAAGTTACTCTTCCTCCCAAGAAGGATGTACACATGCCATCATGGTCAAGCAAACCAAGGGAAATCAAATTCTTTTGAATAATAGGAACTACTTTAACAGCTTTTAAAGTTAATATTTTACCTGAAGAAATGGCCAAGTTCGCAGTACCAGTGTGAGTGACCTCTGCATCTGCTCCACTAGCCACTGTAACAGTGTCCTTTACTTTGGTAACATCAGTGAGAAGTTTCTTTGAGTTGCAAACATGATAAGTGGCACCAGAATCTAACCACCACTCTGAAGAAGTACTGGTCTTATCTTTGCCCATCATGGCAACAAAACTTTTAGGCTCAGCCTTAGCTACCAACATAGTAGTTTCCTTCTGTGATGTGTCAGATTTAACTTTCTTAGCTAGCCTGCAATCTGCTGCAAAGTGACCCCATCTTCCACAGTTGTAGCACTTGCCCTTCTTTCTCTTAAAGACAATATTTTTGGTTTCCAACTCGGGGATATCACTCTTAGGTGACTTGGATTTCTTAGGAAATTTCTTGGGATATATCACCGTGTTAGCAGCTGACTGTTGCTGTCTAACCATCTCTAAGTTATTCCTAGCTCTGTTCTCATCTTCGATTCGAATGAATCGTTTGAGATCATCCAGTCTCACTTGCACTTTCTTTCTATACATTTCTGTTTTGAAAGAGTGCCATGCATATGGCAACTTATATATAATTGCACCCACCAAAAAAGCATCAGGTAAAGGAGTTTTGTCATTGTCCAATTTAGATCTCAAAATTTCTACATCAAATACTTGAGGAGTGATTTCCATTTTCTCTTGGAACTTGAAATCCATGAATTTGTCCACAAGGTGAGTCTTGGACAATTCCTCCTCTTTAATAAATTTCTTTAGCAGTGCCAAATTTGCAGTAGGTTTCTGCAAGACGATATGATAAACAATTCAATAGGAAGTCTTTGCAGAAATCCTCATCCTTTTTCCATTGAGATTCATTAACATCTTCTTCCAAATCAGCAAAGGTACTCAGAACAGTATAGAAAACATTCACATATTTCAAACCGAACTGAGTCTTTCACTTCAAGGAACTGAACTCAGATCCTCCAAAGGATTGAAGTTTGCACATCTCAAAGGGAACAACAGTCTTTTCCATTTTATAATCACAAAAATAAATTGAAAAGAGTGCACCTGATTGGTGAATCGTGAGAACCCAATCCAAGCATGGAATCCATGCAAGAAACAAATTCTAGACCGAGCTCCAGGAACCGATTCAAAATCGAATCCAAGAGGGTTTCCGCAATAAGATGTTCGGAGTCAAGACGCAACGCGACAAAAGGGATTTGGCTAACAAAGTGGTTTGGCCTCCACCGGTTTCGGTCACCAAAAGCCACCACCAAAGAACCCCAAATCCTATAAATTTCAGTCACACGAGAGAGAATTTGGCCAATGAATTGCAGCCCACAATACTCTTGGCCACAATATTTTCCGTCAACAAGTTGCAGCCCCTGATTCCGATTTCCTGAGAGAAAAGAGAGTGCCTGCAAGATGGATTGCAGCCACCAAAACGACCCAAAAAAGGGGTTCGAATTCCACGGAAAATCTACCCAATTGATCGAGAAATCGAGAGTTTCAAAAATCCCCAAACTTCTGTGGGAGAGGAAACCCACCAACAAAAATGAAATTTTAGGCTTTCAAATGAGTTCTGTGTGAAAGAAACCCACACCCAATTGAGAGAGAGCTGCAAGTGGGCGAGAAACCTACAAGGAAGAAGAATTCGAAGGTTCTGAAAGAGGCTTTACCTCCACACCCAAAACTTGGTGACGAAGAAACCCACTTCAATCGATTTCAAGAGAGCAACAGATGTCCTCTTTTTGATCTTTTAGATCTTCCTCTCCCAAAAGCACAAGGACCACTGATGATGCACCAGTACATTAGCAAAACCAATCACGCCCTAATGCTTCAAGATTGTTAGAGGCACTGAGAAGAAAAGAGAGTCGGTGGAACTTGGTTGCTTGAAGCATTACGTGGGTTGCATCCAAGTGGAATGCTAACACGTTGCCTCCAGCCCCTATTTATACAAAGAATAAATATTGAAGGGATAAGGATGAGAGAATAAGTGGTTATGGGTTTCAGCCCATATGGGCCCAAACACCTGGTCCATTATCTATGGGCTTATATTAGAACATATATCCAACACGGGTATGAGTCCCAAACCGATTATTGGACTCAAAATTAAATGTAAATTTGAGTCTGTTTAATGTTTTGGACTCACAATTGGTTCTCACAATACAAAATAAACAGAGCTTAAGGGTGCATTTAGATTGCTTCAATCAAGAATCAGAATCGACATATGGCCATTTTTATTCCGCTAAAATCACAATACCATCTTTTGAGCAGGAAACAGATGGTGCCATAAATTCACCCATCTATTCCACCCAGGGTTCAATTCCTCCCCTGTTCCATTCATTTATTCGAACCAAATGCCAGAATCGTTTGGAATCGGAGTAGGGTGTCTATTCCGATTCCTTATTCCTTCAGTCAAAATTAACCATAAATAGGATATTGAAAGGATATTTTATATAGTAGGATGATCCAAACAGTTCGAAACATGACCCACAACACAAATAGAAAGTACCTTTAAATCATCTGCATAGGATGATCCTAAACCTCCTTTAGGATCATCCTATGCAGATGATTTACTGGGTAGTGTTGGGGTTCCACGCAAAAAGCAAATAGTCCCACATAGCATAAGTGAAATGAATGTGGATGGGTTATAAAGGAATGAGCATGCTCCCTTTAATAGCTATCTTTAGTGGTGAGCTCTACCCAGTTAAATTCCATTTGTAATGGTAGCGTGGAGGGGCGAAATGGTCCACATTGCTTCCGCGTGGAGGGGCGAGATTGTTAGGGGTCCACGTTGCTTCCGCGTGGAGGGCGTGATCGTTGGGTTGCACTCAAAAGCAAATAGTCCCACATGAATGTGGATGGATTATAAGGGAATGGGCACCCTCCCCTTAATGGCTAGCTTTTAGGGGTTCTACCTGGTTAAATTCCCTACAGGTACAGACTGTTTATGCTGTGGCCAACAAATGAACGGTTTAGATCATCCTACGAAGTGGGCCCAGTTTTTTTTTTGGTGGTAAAATACTGGTCTTCACGAGAACACACCATGTAAAATCTCGATTGAAAGTGGCATGTGATGTTGTACCATGAAGATGACTAAAGAACGCTTCAGGTAAGATGTTTAAGACGTTGAAAGTGGCATATGATGTTGGTGTCGTACCCCGCGAACGATATTTGTCTGGTGGACCACCAAATTTGGCAGAAAAATGAGACCCTTTTTATGGAAAAGCGATAGTTAACATGAGACAAAGTTTGTCGTGGGGACCACCAAAATTAATTCTGGTCAATATGGTGACGAGTACAACTTTGTCCTCAACGTAAACAAACCTTCCAATGGGGATCACAAGAAGACACCCATTGCTGCTGCACCATAACTGTTATTTGGAAACATTGTCCACTTGATTGTACCATATCTTCAAAGGTCAAAGTGGGGGCCACTTCTTATTGTTTGATCTCTTATAAGGTTTGATGCTGTGGGTTATTGTAGAACAGTGTTCTTATCAGTAAAAATGGAGATCAACTCGGGCCTGGTTGAGTCGGGTTGAGGCCAAACCTAGCCCAATGGAGATAGCATTCCATCAACCCTAACCTGACCCAACCCGAGTCTTGGGTCGAGGATGGTCAACCCTAGCCCAACCCAACTCTAAATCTCCCAACCCTAACCAGATCCATCTTAATCCATTTTTTCCAAATCGGGTCAGGTCGAGTTATGGTTAAACCTAGGGATAAAAAGGAAAAATTCGGATTTGGGTCGGGTTGCCCAAGGCCAACCCTAACCCAACCTAGATTTAAATCAAATTGACATTTTCATAGTGACGGTTGACATTTCCATACCTAACTCAATCCAACCGAGCCGACCCGAAATCAGGTAGAAACTGCCAGGTTCATGATGAGCCCGACCCAACTTGCAGCCTTAGCAGATTTGGAGATCCATCAAAGTTCGTTGTAGAGGAGGAAGAAGAGGCATTTTGACAGGACTCGGGCCATGTTTGGATTTCAAAAAAATTATCGAAAACTTTGGAAAATAAAAACATTTTCACATTTATTGTTGGAAAGTTGCCTTATTTTCCACCCACATAGGTGGCTTGGGTGGGAAGGCAAGAGGCCAAAATAGAAAGTTGGTTCTTTAGGTTTTTGCTAAAAGCTATGTGTACGTAAAAGAGAGGTCTCCCTTGGCAAGAGGTGTGTCGGCTGCCTCTTGTGGTAGAGAGAGTGAGGAGAGAGAAAAAGAGAAGGGAAGAGAGAGATACAGGGAGAAAAAGAAGAACAGAGGGTTTTTTATTTGGGTTTTCTTCTTTGGGTATTCTCTTGGGTTTCTCTTGGGGTTTTCTCTTGGATTTCTCTCAGTGTACAGTCTTGGGTTTGAGAAGCAAGGAAAGGGTTGCAGGTTTTGGGTTTTGAGTTAAATCCATTGTAATACTTGTATATTGTTTTTCTCATAGTGGAAGATCGTGTTTCTTTCCCGTGGAGTAGGCTTGGCCGAACCATGTAAAATCTATGTGTTCATCTTGTGGCTTGTTTGTTTATTTTATCTTTTCCGTTTAATTTGTGCGCGATCAGATTAGTTTAGCCTGACAGATTTTTCTAAACAAGTGGTATCAGAGCTCAGGTGGAGCGATCGTTGAGGCCAGGTGGAGTGATCGTGGGTGTTGTGGTTGGATTGCGGTTTGAGTGATCTTTGGGAGTAGAAAGATTGTCCAGGAAAGATTCTCGTTCGAGGTGTAGTGCTACACCGTGAAGTGTGGAGTAATCTGAGATGGCGGTAAAATCAAGTTATACTCATTTCAACATCGACAGATTTGACGGAAAGGGGAGTTTCACCCTATGGCAGATGAGGGTGAAGGACATCCTAGTTCAACAGGGCTTGGCTAAGGCGTTGAACGGAAAGGATAGGAAGGCGGAGAAGATGACTGGTGCCGAGTGGGAAGACATCGAGTTGAAGGCGGTCAGCACGATTCGACTATGTCTGGCAGATAGCGTTATGTTTAATGTTATGGAAGAGGAAGACGTGCCTAAATTATGGGAGAAGTTGGAAAAGATTTATATGTCAAAAAGCTTGGCCAACCGGTTGTATCTGAAGCGGCAATTGTACGGGCTGAAGATGCAGGAAGGCGGGGATTTCTGGAACACATTACGGTGTTTAATAAGGCTTGTGGATCAACTCCACAAAGTTGACGAAATGTTGAAGGAAGAACACAAAGCCCTTTTGCTTCTTACTTCTCTTCCTGATTCGTATGACAACCTGGTGACAACTTTATTGTATGGTAAAGATACAATAAAGTTAGAGGAAGTCACAGCGTCACTCTTATCGAATGAGATGTGGAAGAAACATATTCTTGGTGTAAGTGAAGAACAAGGGTTGGTTGTTCATGGTGGGAATCAAAGAGGAAGGTTGTCTGACAGGGGATCAGGAAAAGGCAGGTCAAGATCTAGGGTCGGTGGAAAGGGTGTGCAATGTTACAGTTGTAAGGAATATTGCCACATCAAGCGGGATTGTCCAAAGCGAGCTGACCAGGTAGACAATGGTGCTACGAATATTGTGGTGGCGGTAACGGATGAACAGAGCGAAGAGTTTAGAGATGTTCTCACGGTCTCCACAAGTAATCACACTTCTCCTCATGATGAGTGGATTTTAGATTCAGGGTGCTCTGTTCATGTATGCTCCAGGAGGAAATATTTTGATACATTCCAGGAGACAAGGGCTAGTGTAGTGTCCTTGGGTGACGGGTCTACTTGTGATGTTACGGGAGTTGGAACGGTGAAGATCAAGATGTTCGATGGAGGGGTTCGTACTTTGGGTGGTGTGGCGTATGTCCCAAAGATACGGAAGAATATAATATCTCTTGGCTGGTTGGACTCCAGGGGTTGCAGTGTTTCAGCTGCAGGTGGATCCATGAAAATCACACATGGTTGTATGGTTCTGATGAAAGGCGGGAAGTATGGCGGATTGTATCGTCTGGTTAGGGACACGGTGACTAGTGTTCCTAAGATCTCGATAACTAAATGAAAACAGGGTAATGGTGTGCACACACGTAAGGTCTCTTTCGCAGTTGGTGCAGAGACAGGTTTCCAGGTTGCGGACGATGATGGGAAGGTGACAGTACCTGCGTTGCGGATGATGGATCGATCCCTCTCCAAGGTTGACTAGGTGAGTCAATGGGTTGGCAGCTACACATGTGCATTGGCCGTGTTGATCGAGTCGGAACGAGTCAGAACCAGGATGATTCGAGGGTGTGTAGCTGGTACTTCGAAAGGCCAATGGTGGTTTGCGGCAAAAGCGGACCGGTGGCGACATCAACGGAAAATCTTTAGGTGGCTGGGAAATAAGCCAATGGTGGTTTGCGGCAAAAGCGGACCGGTGGCGACATCAACGGAAAATCTTCAGGTGGCTGGGAAATAAGCCAAGGTGGAGATTGTTGGAAAGTTTTCTTATTTCCCACCCACCGTAGGTGGCTTGGGTGGGAAGGCAAGAGGCCAAAATAGAAAGTTGGTTCTTCAGGTTTTTGCTAAAACCTATGAGTAAAAGAGAGGTCTCTCTTGGCAAGTGGTGTGTCGGCTGCCTCTTGGGGTAGAGAATGAGGAGAGAGAAAAAGAGAAGGGAAGAGAGACATACAGGGAGAAAAAGAAGAATAGAGGGTTTTCTATTTAGGTTTTCTTCTTGGGGTATTCTCTCGGGGTATTCTCTCGGGTTTCTCTCGGTGTACGGCCTTAGGTTTGAGAAGCAAGGAAAGGGTTGCAGGTTTTGGGTTTTGGGTTAAATCCATTGTAATCCTTGCATACTGTTTTTCTCATAGTGGAAAATCGTGTTTCTTGCCCGTGGAGTAGGCTTGGCCGAACCACGTAAAATCTCGGCGTTCATCTTGTGGCTTGTTTGTGTATTTTATCTTTTTCGTTTAATTTGTGCGCGATCGGATTAATTTGCCCGGTGAATTTTCTCGACATTTATTTTATCTTTTTTATGCATGGAAGAAAAAATATAACTTGAACCAAACCTATTAAATTTTTTTTATAGAGTGACCTTCAAATTCTGATGATATCATATTATATTTTTTTTCCCGCTAAATCATGGAAAGAAAAAACAATTGTTAGATCTAAAATGCTTGGTCAGTCAGTGCACCAACCTGGTTGGGTGTGGGTGTGGGTGGGTGTGGGTGTGAATGCACGAGTGTGCCAACCTCGTATGAAGAGAAGAAGAGGGGAACGACACTTCTTCCGTGGGCTCTTCCGCCTTGACACAGATGGGAATGACTTTTTACAGTAGAAATGTGACGCCAAATGTGGGGTTGTCAACACATGTAGAATGTGAACGAGTCGTAGGGTAAAACATCGACGAGTAGAACGCGAACGATGTTGCCGATGTATGCAAAATGCAAACAAATTTCATGGTCGACCAACTGTCCGATTCAATTAACCAATAGAACAATGAAAGCAAATGCCGGGGGATGGTGAATTAAAGAGAGACTCAGGTGGGATGATTAATTCATTGCTTCTTTAATCCGGTTTCTACAACTAGGAAAAGTAAATGACATAATAGAAAAGTAAATGATAAAAGATAAATGCTAAGACATGTTTGATTTTGGTTCTGGGACCACTTCTTTGGAGACAAGCATCTCTGTATATAGTTTTATTTAGGTAATTGCTCTCCATTAAAGAGTCCAAGTGGCTATCACCCAACCTTCTACCAAGTGACAACCGACATTTCAATCCTTTGACCTAGTCGAACTGGGTCATCATTTAGTAACTCGATCCCACTTGACCGATCAAACTCAAAAGTGGGTGTAAACAGTAACCCTTTTGACAAGGGGTGCAACTCGAGTCTGGTTCAACCCAAAAAAAGGTCGGTTCGGGTTGAGTTCGGGTCGAGGTCGGGTAGACTTTTCCTAACCCGGGTTGAGTTCGGGTCGGGTTTGGGTTGAGGGTTTGGCATCCCAACCTGAGTGTAACCCGACATTTTTTGTGAATTTTTTTTTTAAGCTTAAAAACTCAAGTTGGTTCGGGTTGAAGTCGGGTCAGGACGGGTTGGAAAAAAGGGTTCCTCTGGTTAGGTCAGGCTCGGGTTGGAAAATTGGGTTCCTCGGGTCGGGTCAGGTTCGGGTTGGAAAAATGGGTTCCTTGGGTCGGGTTGGCCTCAACCCGACCTGAGTTGCACCCCTACTTTTGACTTTGTCCAAATAAGTCATTGTAGACACCCCATTTTGACCGTACCCTAAACCTCCCATGTTTGAGCAAAACCTAATCAAACCAATGTTTTAAAACTCCAAATTTCACCTCAAGGTAGGTTAAGGTCACATCTAGCTCCCCGCAAAATTTCGTCGAAATCGGATTGCGTTTGCCTAGCGAACGAACCGAAGAAGTGTCGAGTGCAAATGTAGAAAAGGGGGGTGAATTATCCTGAGCGGTACAAATCCAAATCCGGATAGGACACAATTGTGTCGTGCACCTATCAAAAATTTGCGCAACCGCGCGCCCATCAAATTGATCGTGCCAATAGCGGCACCTCAGATTTTCTATAAATATGAATTTAAATCATTTTTGTTAAAAAAAAGAAAAGAAAGAAAGAGGGCTCTAGTTTTGCTTTTTCCCTAATTCAAGAGAAAGAGAAAGGGAGAAAGAAAGTAGATCTGATTTCTTCAAACCCTAGCACCGATCATCGTCTTCTCCGATCATCCTCGGCAGAAATCCGGTCAAGTTCCGAGCATATAGGTCGGTATTTTCCTTTATCTTGATATCTCCGTTCTCCCAAACTTCATCTTCTTCGATCGCACCCCATCTTCTTCGATCGCACCCCATCTTCATCTATAAATTGAGTTCTTTGAGAGGAGATTTTCATTTTTTAGAAAGGGGATCGAGAGAAAAAATGGCAGAAAGGAGCTTCCCCTACCTTCTTCTCCGATTACCTCCGGCAAACCTTCCTCTTCTCTCATCAACAACCTGTCTTTGTTGTTAGTTTGTTTCTTCACACAAGATCTTATTAGAAACCCTAGATTTGAGGAAGAAAACCTAGATCTAAGAACCAAACCCTAACTTTCTCATGAAATTTCTCTTTTCCGATCGTCTTTCTCGACGAATTCTGCCGGATTCCGGCAATCTCCAGCCAAGTTTCTTTCACTTGATTGCTTGATTTTCATTTTTGTTATCCCTTGCTCTTTATTCTATCCACAATCTTCTCATACACTTTGATTAAAACCCTAGAGTAACAACTATAAGCCTCAGATTTGAGTTGTTCTGTTATCACCTTTACCTGGATTGGATTACACCTTTAAGATGAGGCCTCGAATTCTGTCTCTCCAATCTGCAACTTCGGGCCATAGATCCAACTATTACTGAGATAAATCTGTGATCTGCAAGGCAAGAAAGAGATTGCTAGCCTCATTACGACAACAACTGGTTCGTCTATTTCATTATCCTCTGTTAGAAAAGAAAAGGTGCAAATTGACAATTTCTCATTTAGGTAAGTAATTGCCTTAATGTTATTCAATTTTGATTAATTATCATAATTTGTATAAATCGTTTTGGAGCTAATTTGGTTGTGT
This sequence comes from Tasmannia lanceolata, assembly GCF_043159265.1. Taxonomy (NCBI): domain Eukaryota; kingdom Viridiplantae; phylum Streptophyta; class Magnoliopsida; order Canellales; family Winteraceae; genus Tasmannia; species Tasmannia lanceolata. The sequence continues at coordinate 17,547,465 of NW_027518697.1, read as the reverse complement.
AGGATTTTTGATTGATTTAAGAACTGTTGATAGGTTTTCATTAATGTTATGAGTGTAAATTTTTTGTGATTAGCAAAAATTTTCTCTATGTCTTCATAATATTGCTTTGATGTTCCATCTAATGAAACACAATTTTCCTTAAAAATTTATCTGTTTGTGTTTGATTCTAATACTGTTAAGAATCAATAGTGGTCTTTTGTGACATAATAAAATCTACTTTTGAGTGTTTATCTTATAAGGCTTTGCTATGATTTTGTATGGAAATTTTTTTAATCACTTCATCACTGAAATTTGTGTACAATTGGCAGATTTTGGTTTTCTTAATGGCATTTAGCAAATATAGTGGTGTTTGTATCAGTTATCCTAGTATCCTTGTTTTGGCCTTTGTATAGTATATATTGTGTAGAAGGGATTTGAAGCTAAGCACTAGCATTGTCATGCTTTGACCTCATTTATGAGAGCCTTTCATGAGATTCTTTTTTTTTTTTGCGCAATCAGTACAAAATGTGGTTTAATTATATATATCATAATACTTTGGTGTTCACATCATCACAGTTCGAAGGTAGCAGTATTCTGTTACTGTGTTCTTTAGTAGTTGTTCTTCCAGGTCTTTTCACATACATAATATTAATACTTTAATTGAGGTATGATCATATTCCCAGCAGTTGAATATTGTAATTGGCTGAATGGTTCCATTGATATGTGTATAATGAGTTATTACTGATAGAAGATATAATATGTTTATAAATGCTGGAATTTATACATGCTCTGAAATGTTTGTCGTCATACCTTATTGGTCACAGTTAGAATGATTTTGTACTTCACTATCGAATCATTATGGCTTCAATTTTCAGCCAATCGTATGTCCTAATTCATATTTGCACTTTTGTTGTAACATAAAATGATGTTGACAAAGACTTGTTTATAAGATGTTCATAATATTATATAATCTTTCTCCAGGGTAGTTATAATTGATTTTTTTTAGAAACTTTATGGTTAGTAAAATGTGTTTATGAATGCTGTTTATTTTGGGTCAGAAGTAGAATAGGTGAATCTGATTAGATGAATTAGGTAATATTGATGTATTCATACATTACTTTTTTTTTAGAGAAAAGAGAATGAACTTCTTTAATTTTTAACCATCATATAAATTCGGTCCCTTTCTTTAGTTACATATAGGTTTTGGAAACTCTATGTAAAAAATACAAATACCCTTGTGACGACGATGAAGGCGATAGCCCAAACCCATCCTTAGAGGGATTTATTGGATCATGATAGTACCCTCTCCCCTTTTCTTTCCTCTTATTTAGGTAAAGAATCCTCAGTCTTTTAGATACCCTGAAACTTTTAGTTCTTCATTGCAAGAGCAATGAAAGAGTTATCTAGAGCCCGCCATTTAGAGAGACAAGCTATGTCTCAACATGAATGTCAAACCCGTCTAAGAGACAGGCTTTGTCTCATTAGAGCACCAACCCTTTTAGGTAGACAAGCTATGTCTCACGAAAGCATAGTCAAATCTTTTGGAGACAGGCTTTGTCTCATTGGTCATAATGTTCTCTGTGTTTAGGAGACTTGCCCAGTCTCACTAGCATCCTTATTTGTTTCACCACTCCTGCTGTGAGAGGAACTTTTTTTCGAGAGTTCCTTGGTAGAGCTCTCCATTCACGTGGATGATCCTGTGACTCGCGCGTGGGGCCCGTCCCCCGCCTCTCTCGAATCGGGGTCCACAGGCATCATCCATTATTAGAGGAAAGTCTTGGATATGAGAGGAAAACCTTGCACTTGATAAAGAAAGCCTTAATAGAGGAAAGCCTTATTAGAAGACAGCAAGTCTACACTGACAATCATATCATGCCTTTCTTTTAATGTCAATCACATATCAAATCAATCCAAGACTTTCTTTCTCAATCCATAGGCTTCTCTCTCGTGTCCAAGTCTTTCTTCTAAGAGTTTTTATATGATGGCCGACCGGGTAATTTATAAGGGCTAGGTGGTTTAGCCCTTGATTTTTTATCCGGTCAAAACACCCTTGATTTTTTATCCGGTCAAAACACTCAAAAAAGGTGTTTTGACCAGATAAAAAATCAAGGGCTAGGTGGCAAATTATCTTCTTCTAACAAGTCTTTCCTCTATTCAGGCTTTCTTTATCAAGTGCAACGTTTTCCTCTCATATCCAAGACTTTCCTCTAATATCCATTGATTTTAATAATTTTCTCTTCCCTGATCGATTTCATATTTAAAATGGATGTAAACATAAACAGTATGGAAATCCTCCACTCCATTTCAAAGAAAATGCCCAAATCGCCCAACCACCTCTCCACGCCCAGGTGTGCATGCCCTACACCTCATCCATACCATCGGGCAACACCTCACTCTCCTTCCTTTTATCTCTATGTTCAGCTCTAATTATGTTGTTTATGTCTTACTTGAGTGTCAAAGGCTGGGTTCCCAGAAGTTCCAACTCTGGGTCTCCCTAACCTTTTGTCTGTGAGCACAGGTCACATATCAAGACGACCTCGATCCATTCCATTGAGGCTAGGCAGAAGGTTAGATGCACTCGACTGTATTTGAGTAGCTTCCATTGAGGCTAGTAAGAAAAAAGAAAGAACTCTTCATACATTCGACCAGATTCGAGCAGCTTCCATTGAAGCCGAACATAAGGTGGGATGCACTTGTTCGTACACTCGATCGGATTTGAGCATCTTCTGTTGATGCTAGGCAGAAGGCAGGATGCACTCGTTTACACAGGCGGGATGCACTCGTTCATACATTCGACCGTATTTGAGCAGCAACAGTATTATTGAACGATTTCCTCCAAGTTGGGCATTCCTGACCGTGTTTTATGAGCACAGAACACTAGGAGCCGCCGACCACCCTTTTTTTTTTTTTTAAAAAAAATTTACAATTTCATTGATACTATGAAGATTACATTTGGGACCAAGGGTAGCTACTTGCATTATATAGAATCAATTAAGGGTGGCTATGAGCATGCTCCTAGACTAGTAAAAAGCCAAAAAATGATCTTCTGGGTCAAGCACTACAACGAGTTCTACACTTCCATGTGCTGCCACCCTACCGAATACCTATTTCACTTCCCTTTCGAATTCTTCATCTACTACTGCAACTGAAAATACCTTCACCATTCTCCCTTCCTTTCCTTTACATTGCACAACGGTCTCATTTGAAAGTGCCATATTTGTGGACCCCGTCAAATCATAACTGTAACCTGTCACGTCACTCAGACTGCTCCACCACTTTTTTAGCGAGCTAATTCAAATTTTAAAAATCCCGCTCAAAGGCCTAAAGCTAATGTACGCCTCTAACCGTGCACGATAGCCAATCCATCAAATCCGATCATCGGCGGCCTCCACCTTGTGCCACCGCCCATTCCGGGGGATCCTCATTAAACCACCAAGCCAAAAAGAGACCACCATTTTTTACGCTAACTTCTTCCCCTTCAGCTTCACCAGAACTTAAAATCCTAACCCTAATCTTATTTTCACCTAATCCTAGAGCACACTATTGTTCACCATAATCCTACCCTTCTAGCCCCAACCTTGCACATCGATGAAACCCCATCTTTACCCTCCACATCCAACTTATTCCTTTTTTTTCCACGATTCCGGCCACCTTTTTTCCACACTCCCGCCACATCCACCACTTCCGACAGCCCATCAGCCCACTTTTTCCATCCACCCAACACAGATCCGATCATTTCCCCAATAAATCCAGCCCACTTGGACCCAAATCCGGCTATGTCACACCTCTAGCCACCATTGCTGTATCCCCAAAGAGGTCTACCCAACTCGGGGCATCATCCGCCACCAACACCTCCATTGCCCATCAAGGTAGAGAAAGGAAAAGAACGAAGAATAGGAAAGATAGATTTAAGAGAAAAAGTGACCAAAAAAGAAGAAAGAGGAGGGAGTAGAAAAAGCAGAAAGAGAGAAAACAGGAAGAGATCAGAAAAGTGAAAGAAAAGAAGATATGGGAGAAAGAGATATCAGGAAAAGAGAGAGGGAAATCGATCGCAGAGAGAAAGATCAGCAATAGATGTGGAAGAAAAATAAGAGAGTGAGAGACGAAAGAGACGAGAGAGACGAAATAGGAAAGAGAGAGAGGGGGAAGAAAACGCCTCCCTCCCTAGGGTTTCCATCAACCTAGGGAGAGAGCTCCAGAATTGCCTCGATCCTTTTTTTCTCTCTCTCGCCCAAAACTTTAATGAGAGCCGTCCACCCTTCTGCCACAGCTAGACCGTGAGGAACCCATCCGAGCATAGGTCGGAATGGAGCCGCAACAGTTTGCAAACATGAAAAATATATGAGGATATTAGAAGAATTTCATCCAATAATTACATCAAATAGAAGTCACAATCCATGAAAATTTCTATGTCCCAACATACTAAACAAGCCATTTATTTAGAAGAAAACCGTCCAAAAAGCCAAAAACACCATTCTTTGAACCATCTAAACAAGCAAAAACACAAGAAAAAATATTTATACCAAAAACCGAGTATCAAGTTAATTTCTCCCCTTTCCCATTTTACCCTTTCCATTCATATAGCAAGGAGATCGGGAGGGGGCAAAGGAGGGTTGGCAAGTATGTGAACCACCTCCCTCATTGTGGGCCTCTCAGCACTTCTCTCTTCCACGCACTTCATTGCCACCTTGAAAAGGTTAGTTACCCCACACATAGGGTAACCAGTCAGCCTGTGGTCCACCACCGCCAACACGGCCGCCGCTGTGTCAGATTTTTCCGGCAATTCCATCGTCGTTTTCCGAACCCAGTGAACGATGTCTACTCCGTCTCCGAATTCCCCCACCGGCTTCCGGCCGGTGATCAGTTCCAATAGCACCACTCCAAAGCTGTACACATCGCTCTTCTCGTCCACCCGTAGGGTGTAGGCGTACTCTGTAAAAAAAACCATTACACAAGGGCATTTTCGTCAAAAAATGTCAAAAGGCTACTACATAAATATTAAATAGTGAAGGGGTGACCCTTTCACTCCCTTTGTTTTGATAAAGGGCGTAATTACAGTATTGAGTAATTTACTGTATTGGGTAAATACTTGTATTGGGTAGTTTACTGTAGTACTCCCTTTGTTTTGATAAATACACCACCGGGAGTTGGAATCTGCGTTCGTCGGAGCAATGGAAGACGAGTACTGTTAGAATATTAGCCGGAAACTTCGCGTACGGAATACCTACGATTTGTCTGAATTATACGAAAATAATTTGTAACAAAATGACTTAAATGCCCTTACTTCAATATTGTTACAACGTACGAGTCACAGCTTTTCTGGGTCCATACAGAAGGACAAGAAAGACAGCTGCTTTGTTTGCTCGTAGGGAAAAATGTGACACGTGTCTATCTTGGAACTAAATCTCCTTGTCTTTTCTCCCGATAGATAAAGACAAAAAAAGAAAACAGAGACGAGAGGAGAGAGAATTGGGGGTCGATTTATCACTGCCCAGATATAAGACAAGGGATGTAAATTAAAATAACAAGTTGATATTCGCACCACTAGAGTGGGTGCCAATATAAAAAGAGGCAACCCGTAACACCTCTCATTTAAATCACTTCCCCTGTTCCCGCCAAAAAACCACCACAAGCCGTATATAAATCACGAGGGAAATATAGTCTTACACGAGTTTTTAATATTGTGTGAAACTGTGAGCAAGTACAATCCAGTAATTTTTGGCACATCCGTATGTACTTTTTAAAAATACTGGACCATACGGGCTTACACCATATAGAATCTCAGTTTATACACCGAGAAATCATGTATAAGAGAAGCTGACATACCTGGTGCAATGTAACCGTAGGATCCAGCGATGGACGACATACACTCCGACGCACCGGCATCCTCCAAAAACTTAGCCAGCCCAAAATCTGCCACGTGTGCCTCAAAATCAGAATCAAGCAAAATATTATTAGACTTCACATCCCGATGTATGATCAACGGTGAGCAATCATGGTGGAGATAACACAACCCTTTAGCCGCTTCCAGAGCCACACGATATCTCGTCTCCCATTGCATGTGGGCCCCTTTGGGCCCACGCAATAACTCTCCTAAACTCCCATTCGGCATATATTCGTACAACAACAGGTTAAGTTCCTTGTTCGACACGTAACCAAGTAATCTCACGATATTCCTGTGCCGGATTCTTCCTAATATTCGAATCTCGGCCGAGAATCCATGATCATTCCGGCCACTAATTCCGACGAGTCTTTTAATAGCTACATCAATCCCGTCCGGCATAGATCCCCGGTAGACAATTCCGGCACCGCCTTTTCCGATGATGTTATCGTCTTTTAAACATTCGAGCACATCTTCGGCCGTGAAATCTAGCTTTTGGAATGCTGTGAGTTTCCATGCGTTTGATTTTCGGCATTTTTTGAACCAAATCCTTGCTCTTATGACTGCGCAGATCGAGATTGGGAGGATTAAGATGAATAATCCGACGAGAATGAGTATCATAGATGTATTTAAGGCTGAGAATTTCTTGCCGGAGTTAGGTTCTTCATTACCAGCTGCAGTGCAAGGGAAGGAGAGTTTTGGAACGCAGAGTTTGGGATTTCCGGCGAAGGAAGTCCCGTTGAGGACGAGGAACAGCCCTTGGACTGGAATATCGCCGGAGAGATCATTGTAGGAGAGATCTAGTGAGGTTAGACTCCGCATCCATTGCATTTCCGGCGGGATCTCTCCGGTGAGTTTGTTTCCAGATAGATTGAGTGTGTTGAGATTTCGTAGCTTTGTAAGAGCTCGAGGAATCGATCCGGTGAGATTATTACGACTGAGATCTATAGAGATTAAAGACTTGCATCTCGCGAGTTCGGACGGAATCTCACCTGTTAGAGCATTAGCACTAATATTCAGCTTAGATAAGTTCTTTAATTGTCCGATCTCGGCAGGGATTTTTCCAGAGAAATGATTCAGCTCCAGAGAGAGTTTTTGTAGACCGCTAATTCTTCCAATAGACGGAGGAATTTTTCCACTCAAATTATTGTTGGAAAGTGTCAGCACGCCGAGATTGTTACCGGAGATCACCGCCGGAATTTCGCCGGACAAATAGTTATCATTGAGCTCCAACATATCTACTAGAGGAAGGTTGAAGAGTCCGGCAGGAATCGTTCCGGTCAAGAAATTTCTAGCGATTCGAACACGAGTCAACGATTTGCACTCACCGAGTTCATACGGAATCGGTCCAAAAAGGTAGTTCCCCATCAACATCAGAGTCTCTAATCGGCCTCCATAACACAGATCTCGAGGGATCATGCCTGTAATATGATTTGCCATAACATCGAGTTTTATTAGCTTTCCGTTTCGGCCGAGACGTGCCGGTAACTCAAACGTGAAGTTATTTCCCCACACCTGTAACACTTCAAGATTCGGTAGATCGGCGATAAAATCCGGAAACTGGCCAAAGAGATGATTACTAAAGAGATTCATAAGCATAAGGTTCTTCAACTCCGAGAAACTTTCCGGCACCTCTCCGGTGAAATCATTTAACGAAAGATCGAGAGATTTTAAGCTCTGTAAGCCTGAAAGTTCCGGCGGTATCTGACCGGATAAATGATTGATCTGTAAAAACAACGTATCAAGCATCTTTAAACCGGCTAAAGTCGACGGAATCTCACCGGTGAGATTAGAACTAGCAATATCTAACCGAATCAATTTAGTCAACGATCCGAACTCAGGAGGTATTCCACCTGCATACAGATTGAAATAGCCTAGGTAAAGCTCTTGAAGATTTGATAACCTACTCAAACTCGCCGGAATCCTGCCTGTAAGTGCGTTCCCGTTCAAGCCTAAGTACTTCAAGCTCTGGATTTCAGAATAAACTGCCGGAATCTCGCCGGAGAAGTAATTCCCGCCAAAATGCAGATGCTGAATCTTCTTGAGCTTTACTACTTCAACAGGTAGCTTTCCAGTGAAGTTATTGTTATACGCGTCGAGAATCTCGAGCTCCGGTAATCCTCCGGCGACACTTTCCGGAAATTCGCCGAAGAAGTTGTTATTTGAGATGTTTAGAAATCTAAGCGAGGTGAGATTTGAAATCTCCGGCGGGAGTTTTCCAGTGAGATTACTACAAGAAAGCGTGAGATTGATGAGAGTACTTAGAAGGCCGATCTCCGGCGGGATAAAGCCGAATACCGGTACTGAAGTTATATTGATGGAGATCACGTGAGAGTTTCCGTCGCACGTGATGCCGGAGAATGAGCAATGTGATGTGACCGACGGTGAGATTTTCCAGTCGTCGAGACCGGAGCCACGGGGGGTGAGCATGAAAGATTTTAGCTTCATCAGAGCGTCTAAATCATTAGAATTAGAAGAGATAGCGTGAGACGAGAAAAAGACGCAGAAGAAGAAGAAGAGAAAAAGAGAAAGCTTCATCTTCATCTTGTTCTTCTCTATGAAGCCAAGAAGGAGAAATGTGAGAAATAAAAAGGCAAAGATTTGGAATCTGGAATTTAAGAATTGTAGAGTAAGTTGACGGAGAAATAACGGAGGTTAACGGAGAGTTAGGGTTTTCGAAAAGGTACGGGTACTGACCGACGTTCTTCTTTTTTTTGACGGCGTGATATGGCTGGGGGTGGAGTTTGAATGACAGGGAGTATGATTTTGTCGCCGTCGTTTAAAAGTGGGGCCTGGATTTTAAGGCTGACGTGGCGTGTTTGATGTTTTGATTACCGATGTGGATTGTATCCTTTTTGTGAGAGAGTGGGGTCGGGGTGGGGCCCAAAGAAGGAGGGGTTTTGTCTACGTCTTTTCGCTTTCAGAAAGTGGTGTCAGTTATAGAAGAGAAGGCTTTTATAGGGCCTTTTTGTTGTACGTGAAATATTGGTCCCCTTTTTCTTCCTCGTCCACACCCTAATACTGTAGAAAAACAGTGATAAATACACTAAAGTGGGTGTGGATAGGGAAGAAAATGGTGTGAATATATTATGTGCTCTTTTTGTCCGACTTATTTTCATTGATTTTTGTCTGTATTGTTGAATTATTATTTTTTTTCGGGGTTTGGAGTTGTAAAAGTTCAATACTGCTATTGATTTCTGAGTTGAAAACTTGAAATAGTCATAGCCAATGGTGACCATGTGTGTGGGCCCTTGTTTTCAGACGGGCCATCTCTCCCGTGAAGAGTCAGATAAAGTGGGACCCACTTTCCCTTCGAGGGTTTTGCAACTGCTGTTTAATTTCAAGAATGGTGAATTGATATCGGCACTCCCTCTTTTTTTTTTTCTTTTTTCTTTTTTTTTAAATAATGGGTATCCCTAGAAGGGATCCAATCCTGATGATCAATCTAACAGGGAGTATGTGTAATTGAGACCATTGATCTTGTAGAACATTATCTACTTACAAGCGGACTGGATATTTGATGTGTAAGATCACATGTGAGGCTTAACAATATGACCTGAAAGAACTCAATTTAATCTTAATAATTTGAAAAAGAACCGGGAAAAATTAATCACCCAAAAAGTCTCCTCTGAAGGCGAGACTCATGGCATGATGGTTAATAAAGCTGGATTACAGACCATGACAGACGGTTCCAAAGAAGAATTGTGTAATACGCTCCCACCGAAGGCGAGACTCATGGCATGATGGTGAATAAAGCTGGATTACAGACCATGACAGACGGTTCCAAAGAAGATTTGTGTAACACGCTCCAAAAGATCCAAACATGTTCTTATCAAGCTAGCTGATTATGAATGGTCCGTCAAACCCCAGCTTACCTACCAAGAAAAATAATGGTTAATAATAATTCTACTGCAGTTATGAAGATAATATTTCATTAGAACCTTATCTGGTCATGCGGTCCAATAGAATACTATCACTATTTGCAGAACTGGCAACATCTAGACCCTCATAGAAGGAGAGATTTCAAAGCTCAAGACAAGCTGACAATGAAAGGATCTTCCCGAAAATGTTTTGTCCTAATTCCTAATCTAAAACCAATCAATCGTCAGTGATACTATGCAAAAGGTGATCTCACTTTGCTAGGAACCACCATATCTACTTGGTGGAATCATAGGTATTTGAAGTTGGAAATAAACTCCTAGCAAATCATCAGACGTTTAGATGATCTAGACTGTTCATATAGTGGGCCTTTCCGAGAATATATCTTGTTACATGAATCAAACCCATGTAACAATCTTGGCCTCAATTAGACAGGCTAAGAATTAAGCAAATTCATGGGTAAAATACTAAAATGTCTCTCTTAATTTATTCAGTAGTAACTTTTTGAGAACTTGAGATGGAACACCTTCCTTTTCTAGTTATAACTTTCTTATTTACCAAAAAAGGGGGAAATGATAGATGGGCCCCTTTTTATCACATGGGACATCCAATTGCAATTGCAGTTTACGTGGCAATCAAATCCGTTGAATCCTTCTGATGTGAAGTTCATCAGCCATCTGTAGTCATTGATACACCATCGTGGGTGTTCCTAGTGATGAAAAGGGGTGCATTTATCATTTTTCAAAACAAAAAAAAGTGAATAAGGATTAGAATTGATCGACATGTGTGTGAATTTTGTACTGCAGCTCCTACAACCCACACAGTTGGTCCCTCCAAACAAGTGGGCCCACCTTATAAATGAAGCATATCCCGACAATCGTAATAAAACAACTGATTTTAGCCAGACTTCCTCCCTAACTAGGTGAGTTGCTGAATAACACTAGTAGAACTCGCCAGAGTCAGACTCATATGCCCAATGAACCGGGCTGAGAAAGAAATTTCCTAACCACAGAGCTCAAGACAAATAAAAGCAATTAAAGAAAAACCTAGTGTCACAAGCACGTTTATTGGCCCACTTGAGCCAAAATATCCAAAAGCTAGAACTTCTACTGAATAAAAATGGGTGGGGCCTAAATTGGTTCGAACCACTCCATAGGATTATCCAAACCATGGACGGCTTGGATCGTCCTATGTTTTGTACGGGCCTTAATGTTACTTTACGACCAACTCCATAGAATGATCCAAACCATTCATTTGATGGGCCACAATGTAAATAGGTTGTGCCCCAAAAATCATTTCCATAGGATGATCACAACCCTACAATCTACAGAGGTTGCATAAAATGTAGTTTCTATTTAGAGGGCTAGGATCAGCCTATGGAAATGATATTTTGGGACCCAACCTATTTACGTTTATGGCCCATCAAATGGACGGTTTGGATTATCCTATGGTGGTATGGGCGAGGCCTACGTTGTTTAAAGATGGGCCCACCATTCCACCAACGGTTTCTGTTGGCCCACCAACTGTTCATCTTGCGTGTGGAGAGAGAGAGACCGGTCAAATGGTGGGAAAGTGACATATCCTAACGTTTAACGTTTAACGTTAGCCAGCTGTGGGGGGGGGGGGGGGGGGGTAAATATCAGCGCCCGTATATGAATCATACAAGTGTCACACTAGCACAATGCATCTCTTTTTTACTTAGGAGAACATATATATGAATCATACACGTGTCACACTAGCACAATGCATCTATTCCTCCTAATATTAATCCATGTGAAAAGTTACTTATTCTCAGTTTTGAGTGCGAGTGTGTGAATCAGAATATATGCTGATATATGATGGAGGAATATAATTTAATTTTAATTATTTGAAGGTCAAGAACTCACTTTTCATACTGTCGAGGAGAGAGGAGACAAATAAGATATCTTGGGTTCTAACTACAAAGCTAATTAGGATTAGTGTGATGAGAGAGAGAGATAATTTAATTAAGAGTGGGAGTGTGAATTAGAATATATGTTGGTGGATGGAGGAATATAATTTAAGTTTAATTAATTGAAGGTCAAGAACAAGCTTTTGATGCTGCAAGCATTGGAAAAGCCATCTTTTTTGTGGTCTTCAAATGCCCTTTAAGAGCCACTTTGATTAGTATATCAAGCTTAAGAAGTATATTAATGACAAGGTGACTGATTGAGAGAGAAAGAGAGGAGACAAATAATATATCTTCGTTTCTGATGACGCCAAAAATCTGCACGAACTAGCTTCGCAGAACCTGTAATCCTGCGCTCACAGAGAAAGCGTCAGTTAGTGGGCCCGGGCGGCCACTTCGACACTCAAGTCAGAGATGGGCAATCACAGATGATGGACGGGGAATGGGAGAGAGTTTAAGCCAAGTTACCAGACCAAAGGAGGAGAGAGGGAGCGTTGAATCCCTTTGCTTGAGTGTGTAGCCCCCTTTTTATAGGGAAGGAGATCCACGATCTTGGAGATATCAATCGTACCTTCGATTTAACCCACGTGGAGCGTGATGGCTGGAGAATAAGATCGTGGAGATATCAATCATACCTTTGATTTAGCCCACGTGAAGCGTGATAGCTAGAGAATAAAATCGTGGAGATATGACTTCCGATGATTCTGGGCGAAGATCGTGAATGATGACTTAGGCGGGAAGTTTTGAATTCAAAAGTCGCGCCTTACGTGTAACGGCCGTCCGGATTAGTCGTTTGGGGGCGAGATCCCCGCGATTGTGTTTGATTTCCCTGGTAGCTCGGTACCGGTCAAGGGAGAAGTATCAAGGAGGCCCAATCAATGTTCATTACTGAGTGTTGCTGCGGGGGTTGTATTGATCCAGTTGAGTAATGGAGAAGGGGTTTGAGGGTCGGTACCGTCGAGTACCGATGCACAACTAAGTCGATGTCTCACGGGCGAAGGAATAGAGTAAGGCCCTACCTTCGTTCTACATACTGCCCCCTACTTTCTTATCCCTTTGTAAGGGTCGAGGAAGTAGCTAAATTTTCAAGCGGTGAGCCGGTGCCGACTTTCTAAAGATGATGGAGTTGAAGCGTCTCTGGTGGAACTTTTGGTGAGTGAATATGGTGCGTCACATCACTCGAAATTCACGGACCTTTGATGAGACGGTTCATGATGATGCATGTTTTCCTACTCATGCCCACCATTATGGGTTTTCGAGAAGCGGTGGGCGAATTAAATTTCCGCCTGGGCTTTCCCAAACTACTTAAAAAGTTGGCGGGACTGGTTGGAGATGGGTTTGTAAGGAACTGCAAGAAGATGAGGTACGGTAACGAACTTCTGGCATTGCTCGCATTTTCTGACAAAATCAAATGCATCTTACCGGAGAGTTAGCCAGAAAAAACCTCGGCGAAGGATCTTGTGAGCCAATACCTTCCCGCCCGAGTGATCGCCACAGATTCCTTCGTGGACTTCTCTCATAGCGAGTTTTGCAGCGGAGGGTCGGGGACATTTCAATAAAGGTCATGAAAAGGACCGCTTGTACAGCTCATGTCCATCGAAGATGTAATGGGCGGTCTTGGCAACCAGGTGTCGATCTTACTTTCTATCCGAGGGTACGACACCGTCTTTTAAGTATCGTACTATAGGATCCATCCAATTAGGTTCCTCGTTGAGTTGTAGGATTTCTTCTCTTTCAACACTAGGTTGAGGGAGGATCTCGGTATAGATGTTTCCTGGTTCAAACTTTCCGGACGAGGCCATCTTGGAGAGAGCGTCAGCGCGGGTATTTAAAGTCCGGGGAACTTGCACTATCTGGAATTCTTCAAAGGTGGAGATTTCCTTTCTCACCTTTTTTAGGTATTTGATCATCTGCTCTTCTTTAGCTACGCTGAAGCCATTTACTTAGCTGACCACCAACTGTGAATCACTGTGGACTCTGATCCGATTGGCTCGTAATTGGGTGGCGAGAGTTATTCCTGCGATCAAAGCTTCGTATTCCGCCTCGTTATTGGATACTTTGAAATCTAGTCGCAGTGCGTATTCAGCAATAAAATTGTCCGGCCTTGTTATGACCAATCTGGCACCACTGCCCCCAGCATTGGAGGAGCCGTCCACGTACAACATCCATAGTGGATCTTGGCTTTGCTGGATCAGAGTTGGTTCTTCGGATTCCTCTATCAGTGTCGTACGTTCCACAATAAAATCTGCCAGCACCTGGGACTTAATCGTTGGATGGGGCTTTATTTGGATGTCGAATTCGCCCAATTCAACCGCCCAATTAATCAGACGTCCTGAAGTGTCGGGATTCTGCAATATCTTTCGGAGAGGTTGGTCGGTGAGTATGGTAACAGGATGAGCCTGAAAATATGGACGGAGTTTTCTCGCAAATATGACGACAACGAAGGCGAATTTTTCAATCTCCTGGTATCGGGTTTCGGCATCATGGAGCACTCTACTAACATAGTAAATAGGTTGCTCTGTTTTCCCTTCCTGCCGAACGAGTACAGAACTTACCGCGGTGGGCCCGACTGCTAGGTACAGGTACAAATCTTCCCCTGGTACAGGCTTTGAGAGTAACGGAAGCTCTTGGAGATATGCCTTTAGCTGGTCGAATGCCGTCTGACATTCCTCTATCCATCAAAAGTCTTTCATGCTTCGGAGAGTTTTAAAGAAGGGCAGGCACCTTTCGACAGATTTAGACATGAACCTGAGGGCCGCGATTCTGCCGATGAGTCTTTGTACATCTCTGACTTCCTTCGGCGCTGTCATTTCTAACAGTGCTTTTATTTTTTCGAGATTGGCCTCAATTCCTCGCTGGCTAACCATGAAGCCTAGGAATTTTTCGGAGGTAACCCCAAAAGCACACTTGGCGGGGTTCAACTTCATTCAGGTCCGTCGGAGTACAATGAAGGCTTCTTCAAGGTCGGCGATGTGGTTATATGCTTTGAGGCTTTTAATGAGCATATCTTCGACATATACTTCCATGTTCTTCCCTATTTGTTCAGCGAAAATCTTATTGACGAGACGTTGGTACGTGGCGCCAGCGTTTTTTAGGCCGAAAGGCATGACTTCGTAACAAAACAACCCTTGGTCAGTGACGAAGGAAGTTTTTGGAATATCAGGACCGTACATCTGGATCTGGTTGTATCCGAAGAAGGCATCCATTAAACTCAGCATCGCATGCCCGGCGGTAGCATCAATGAGGTGATCGATCCTCGGTAACGGGTAACAATCTTTGGGACACGATTTGTTGAGATCCGTGAAATCTATGCAGATTCGCCATTTGCCGTTGGATTTTCTGACCATCACAACGCTGGCCAGCCATTCCGGGTAGCGAATTTCTCTGATAAATTTAGCATTGAGGAGTTTATCTACTTCTTCCTTGATGTGCTTTTATCTTTCGGCGGTGAAATTACGTTTCTTTTGCTTGACCGACTTGGTGTTTGGGTCCACATTCAGTTTGTGGACCACAACATCAGAGGGGATTCCCTGCATATCGGAGGCGGACCAGGCGAAGATATCCGAATTAGTCTTTAAGAAATTAACGAGGTCAGTTTTAAGCTTACCTGACAGGAGAGAACCTATTTGGACAGTTTGTTCTTCGGCACCGGGGAACAGGGGAATTTTCTGAGTTCCTCGACCGATTCTCCCTGCTTTACCTCAACTCGAGGGTCGTTACCGTCTATGGAGAATATTTCTTTGGCGGCCTTTTTCTTTTTCAACAGGGCGGCGTAACACTCGCGGTTTTTTCTTGGTCACCGATAACCTCTCCTACGCCAAGTTTTGTAGGAAACTTTATTTCAAGTGGGCAGTGCAAACCACTGCCCCCAGTTCATTCAGCGCCGGCCTTCCGATGATTCCATTATAAGTGGAAGGGACGCGAACTATTACGAAGGTTTACATGATGGTGTGTTGGATCGGGTAAGCTCCAAATGTTACAGGGAGTTTGATTTTCCCTCGTACCTTAACTTCTCCTCCGGAGAATCCGCAGATGGACCAGTCAACAGGCTCCAGCCTATCACTGCTGATGTCCATTTTGGCGAAGGCGTCTTGATGGAGGACGTTGACTGAGCTTCCAGTGTCTATCAAGTTTGCCCCACGTTAAAGTTGGCGATGGTGAGTCGGACTACCACAGCGTCATCATGCTGCCAATCTATCGTTCCATAATCTGTCTCAGTAAAGGTGATAGGCACACTGGTACTTGGGTCCGTCCTTGACTTCTTGGAGGGATTTTCTATGGAGTTGATTTGTCCCGCATAAAGGGCGCGTCCTTTTGTCGGTCGGTCATCCGGACCTCCATAGATGGTGTCAATATTTATGGTGATCTTGGGTGTTTCCTCCTGATCCGAAGCTCTTTGCCTACTGCTTTTTGTACTGTGGTTTGGTGAGCGACGATGTTCGTCCGGCCGGTGTATTTCGGATCGGGGTCGTTGTTGGCTCCTTGGGGGATTTTGAAGGTAACGGTCGATCCGATCCAGTCCCGCGAGTCTTTCGATTTCATTCTTCAGGTGATAGCAATTGTCGGTGGTGTGCCCATGATTTGGTGAAAACGACAATATTTGTTACAGCTTTTACTTTTTCCCGAGTTTCTCATTCTTTCAGGCCAGTGTATGGGTTCTCTATCACGGATTTCGTACAGGATATTTGAGATGGTGTTGTTTAATGGAGTGTAGTTGATCCTATCAAACTGGGGATTTGGGAGATTTTGTCGATCATTGTGTCTTGCCTGCTTATGACTCGGTAGTCGTCTTTTCATTTTTCGGTTCCTCGGGTGGTCTCCAACTCCCTTTCCATGGCAAATGATTCTTGGAGGTCGGGAGAGGGATTCACATTCAAGGCGACTTTCATGTCTCTATCTTGGATGGCATGGCGGAGTGCGGCGCAAACCATATCGAAGTTCGGTTTGTTAATTTGGTGGAGTTCCATTCGGAACCGACTGATGAACTTTCGTAATGTTTCGTCCTTTCCTTGCCGTAAAGCCAGAAGAGCATCGGCCAGTTTCTTTCAGGGCCGACTGTTAACGAATTAAGCGACGAACTCCTTTCCCAGCTCGTGAAATGACTCGATGGAGTTGGGCCTTAATCGGCTATACCAATTGCTAGCGTCTTTCTTTAGGTAGGCGGAAAAGGCTTTGCACATCATGGCGTCTGAAGCATTCCTGATTACCATCGCACGGCGGTAGGTTCGGAGAAACTCAAGAGGGTCAGATGACCCGTCGTAGAGGTCTAACCGAGGCATATCCGAATTTGTAGCGACAACGACATTGACGATTCTTGGGATGAACGGGGAAGAGATCTCGCTATTCCATTCCGCCAGGAGGTCCGGCCCTTCATTTGCTGTTGAAGTTCTCTTATCTGACGCTGGAGATCAGCCATGATGGTGGGGTTTTCTTCTGCTTGGATATTTTTCGTCGGGCTTCTTCTTTGCGGAGGTATTTGATTCTCGTTTCGATGGGCTAGATTCACTGGTTCCATCATCGAGTTGTCACCCCTTCGATGCCGATCATCACGGCGATGGTCGGGTGGCGGGCTGGTGATTGAGGCAGACCCTTGTTGACGTTGGCGGGGTCTTTGACTCTGAGGATTTTGTCCTTCTGAGGATCCTTGCTCCTCTGAAATCTCGATGGGATGAATTCTTTTGCCCAGCGGGTTTACAGGCGGAGGTGGCGCTGCCGGTTGAGGAGGGATCCTTTGGAGTACCTGTTGGAGGGTGGCCGCGACGCTTCCCAGTTGCTGTGTGAGTTGGTTGAAGACGGTCTTTGTTACAGGAGTGTCGCCGGAAGTAACCATCTCTCCCGTCTCTTCCAGTGGCTCGCGGTCTCGTTGACTTGCTTGGCTTCTCGTAACCATTCCACCGTTCGGTTGGGAGGTAGCTTTCGACTTTGGCATAGTCGATCCCACGGATGGCGCCAATCTGATGACGCCAAAAATCTGACTGCACGAACTAGCTTTGCAGAACTTGTAATCCTGCGCTCACAGAGAAAGCGTCAGTGGGCCCGGAGTTGTGGCTCTGGGCGGCCACTTCGACACTCAAGTCAGAGATGGGTAATCACAGACGATGGACGGGGAATGGGAGAGAGTTTAAGCCAAGTTATCAGACCAAAGGAGGAGAGAGGGAGCGTTGAATCCCTTTGCTTGAGTGCGTAGCCCCCTTTTTATAGGGGAGGAGATCCACGATCTTGGAGATATCAAATGTACCTTTGATTTAGCCCACGTGGAGCGTGATGGCTGGAGAATAACATCGTGGAGATATCAATGATACTTTTAATTTAGCCCACGTGGAGCATGATGGCTGGAGAATAAAATCGTGGAGATATGACTTCCGATGATTCTGGGCGGAGATCGTGGATGGTGACTTAGGCGGGATGTTTTGATTTCAAAAGTCGCGCCTTATGTGTAACGGCCGTCCGTATTAGTCGTTTGGGGGCGAGATCCCCGCGATTGTGTTTGATTTCCCTGGTAGCTCGATACCGGTCAAGGGAGAAGTATCAAGGAGGCCTAATCAATGTTCGTTACTGAATGTTGCTGCGGGGGTTGTATTGATCCAGTTGAGTAATGGAGAAGGGGTTTGAGGGTCGATACAGTGAATGCCGATTTTTACCCCCAACAGTTTCTTTTCAAAGGTTAATTAAGATTATGTGTGAGAGAAAGAGAGATTTCTAAGGATCTCAATTCTCAACAAGAATCAATTTGACTTTGGTTGACTGCTTATTGCATGGTCCACCCACATTACAAAACAACTCATGAGATGGTCCCCGGTGGACCCGCTATAGGACTCAAATTGCAATGTCTACCTATTTCATTTCTTATAAACTGAGATTAAGTGATGGAATTTGTTTTCATTTCTTATCTAGGAACCCGGGGTGGCACCTTAAATTTTATTGTTAAGAAAAAATAGTTACAAGAGGAGGACATTGAACCTTGCCTCTAACCCATCAAGATACAAGAAGAGGAAAAATAAAACCCCTTCACAGAGAAAACGGTGCATCTTTATTTTGTGTGAATATAAGGGATAATTCCTAATAAAGTGCATTTATGTTGGTATCACAATGTAGACACCCAATTTTGACCGAACCTTAAAAACTTTTCAAATTAATGAATTTGAAGCCCAAATTTCACCTTAAGCTAGGTTAGGGTCCCACCGGGGTCCCTGCAAAATTTTGTAAAAATCCGAGCTGATCTGCCTAGCAAACGAGCCAAGAAGGAATCATAGTGCAATTGCAGAAGGGGGGTGATTTATCTTGGAAGGTATGGAACAAAGCTAAAGTAGGACACGGTGGAACCGCACGCTTCATCATTTTTTCCGGCATTGGTGCGCTAATCAATTGGTAGTGCCAATATCCGCACTACTCTTTGTCTATAAAAGAATGGAAAACTCATTTTTTAAGGGGGGGGTTCTCATTTTTCGATTGAAAATAGCAGAGAGAGAGAGAGAGAGAGAGAGAGAGAGAGAGAGAGAGAGAGAGAGAGAGAGAAGAGGCGATTTTAAAACCCTTCTTCTCCGATCGAAATCCTTCTTCTCCGGTATTGTTTTCCGGCCAATCTCCGGTCAAATCCTTGATTCTCTCCCTGTTTGGCTGTTCTTGTTGTTTTTTAGGCATTAAACCCTAACTCCTCAACCATTATCCAAACCCTAATTTAAATCCCAAAATTCTAGATCCATTATATTGTTTTCCATGTTATCTTCTTCTTCAAGCCATAGATCCAGTCATTCCTACCTTAATTCTGCAACTTTTAGGTTTTGCTTGCAAGATCTCTTTCTCAGGAGAAATTTCTTGAATCTTTGGTCATGATTTGTTCGATTAGAGCTTACTTCGGTATGCAAGATCATTTACATCAGCAAAGACTCTTGTCTTTGGCAATTTCAAGGTGATTCTCGGTTCAATCTTGCTGAAGAAGAAGGCATGTGTTACTGTGAAGTCATGATCATGTTTGAATAGAAATTCAGTTTTGAAGGAGTAAATGAAAGAAGTAAGAAAAGTTGTCAAGGTACTGAAGAGAGTTCAGGTAAATTGTTAATTTTTTCTTCTTAAATTTTTGATGAGTACAGTAGTTATAGCAAATTCGGGATGGTTATGATTATTTTATTTGATGATTTTTGTTAAGGCTAATTTGGACAGATATTCCGTTAAAATTCTATCTGATTTCCTTATAATCTGAAATTTTATCTGATTTTATTATTTCTTGTGATTTGCGGAAATCCTTTGCTGATAATCCATGTGAAAATTAGGTTGACACATTTTTACTGGTTCTTTAATGCTAATCACCGAAATTTGAGATGAGATTTGGATTGTTTATACTTATTCTTTAAATATCCCAATTTGACGACCTCTTTGTAAGTATATCTTGCTTTGTGTTTTCTCAAAATTTTGTTGTCTGAAGTTGTGTTGAATTCTCGAAAGGATACAAAGATGTTATGCATGACAGTTGATATGTTCAAATGGAATAGTGTTTACATGCATGATAGATTCCGGTGCTTCCCTATAATTAGCTTGTCTATGTTGGTTTAAGTAGGCTAATTATCTTTATTCTCTAATAAATAATAGCAGCCTCCATTAACTAGTTTGTTTTTTTATGAGAATGAATTGACATGAAGAGGAAACATGTCTGTAGTTGAGTTTGGTAGACAAATTTATTGTGATATTGGGCACGTTTCTTATTTGATACAATCTTATTAATATCTATATATCAGGCTCAGTTCCTTGATGTAATGTCAGAGTGTGGACCCCGATCCGAGAGAGAGGTGGGGGACGAGCCCCCAGCGGCCTCTGGATCATCCACGTGTGAAGGAGAGCTCTACCAAGGAACTCTCGAAACAGATGACACCCTCATAACATAGCACGAGTGGCAATAAATGAGATACCTCTTGATCCAAGGATAAATCCTCAAACCAAGACGTACCTAAAACAAACTCAGAGTCGCCATCCATGGATAGGCCATGGAACCCCAAAAACAAATATGCTATGTATAACATGGATAACCAGAAATATACATGGGCTCGTGCCTGATTACGAATGGAGAAGGTCCGAAGAACACCCCCAATTTGTCCGAGTGCAAGCACTTGGTCTCTTATGCCATTTATTATTAACCTTGAAGAGTCTTGGGCGAAAATCATGTAAAATAGGAACAAATATCCCCGAGTGGGCGTCTGCCTAAACATGCATGACCCGGGGATAAAATAATAAGCATGCACAAAATAAATAGAATAAGTGTCGCCTAATCATAGCTAGGTTATGTGTGACATGCCTAACTGGTGTCTAAGTTCTGGTGGGCAAACACATGCATGCTACAGCTAAAGGTATAAGATCTGTACATGAAAGTAAGAAAACACAACAAAACATACAATATGACTCGATACCACACACGACGCAATACAACAAATCCTAAACTCTAAATGATTTCGCCCGATTCTTTGGATGGTCTGGTATTCATCCAAAGCTGCCTACGTATCCCCGCGTCCACGAGAATCAAAGCAACGTAGTTCTTCGCACCTATTCTAAGCTATGATGCCTAAGACATCTAGACCTCTATTCTAGACTCGACCTAAAAGACCGGACTAGTTATTAAAGCTTCTTGTGTGATTATTTAAATTCCAGTGGATTGTGGATTTTTAGGACACCCTATATGCCCTAACTAAATGCAGGTTAGCCTTAAGCTAATGCAGGTGGTTCCTACACCTATGTGTAACTAGGCTGTGTGTCCTAAGAAAAATAATGGGATCACTAACGCATCATAGACTTAGTCATCAGTCGGCGATGTAAATCGCCAACTGACCGAATGGAGGCGTAACAAACTCCTAACTCTAACACAAACACACAACAACCACAACAATCAAATAACATATCAAGGAGAAACTCCTAACTCCAAAACTCTCTATCTAGGACAAACTCCTAACTCTAGAGGAAGATCTTTTTGAAAACAAAGTTTTAAAAGTTGTTTGAATGATTTTTGAAAGATTTACAACGTCTATTTACAAAGTTTGACTGGACTTGGGATAAAGATCCCAAGTTGCACTACGTACCTCGTGAAAGAGGATCAAGCCAACGTAGTTCGGAAACAAACCTCCTAACTACACTTCTAAAATCTTAAAGCTTCCAAATGTTTCAATATTTCTAATGTTTTAAATGTTTCAATGTTTTTAGATTTTAAAACTTTTCCAATGTTTTTTTTTTTGGATTTTTAAAAAAAGTTTTCACCATTTTGGTCAAAGACCTAAGGAAATACACAAAGCAACACCCTAGGGCGAATAGGGGAAACTCCTAAATCAGGTAAACTAATGTCAAAGACAAGGAAATGATCTAAGATCCCAAAAGGCAAAGCTCTAATGAGACTGTGATAGTCCCTAACAAAGAAGAGCGACAACAACACTATGGAGAAACTCTTAACTAACAACACTAAGGAGATGATCAAATTACCAAAAGGACAAATGAGTCAAAGACTCTCTAATAATATCACCTAAAGGACGAATGAGTCAAAGACTCTCTAATAACACTACAAAAAATGAGGGGGTGCTACTGAAACTAAGCAAGTCTCCTGGACACAAAGGTGGGTTCCAAGTAACCTTATCATCGCCCTTGCAATGAATAAGTAGGGAATATGGCAACTAACAGACCAAGTTAGTCTCCAATTAGTAGGGGGTACAAATTGGGGCACAACTTAGAAAGGATTCTATAAATGAGGCCAGGTACGCCTCCTATGGGCTAACTCTATGCTAAGATAAGACAATCTCCCTAAGAGATGGGTTCTAAACAACAAGGCTTATCTCCGAAAAATGATCGCCTTAATGAGACAAAGCATGTCTCCTAGTGTAACTCACTAATGAGATCACAATGGTTCCTTAAATGAGGGTTCTAGAAGACTCTTTCATTGCCCGAAGAAGGGTTCTAATATCTATAAGTATCTGAAAGACTAAGTAAGCCTATTAAAATAAAGTGGGGAACATCACTAGAACCGAGCTAGTCCCCTAAAGATGGGCTTGGGCTATCGCCTTCATCGCCTCTGCAATGGGGAAGGGATTATATTGTCTAAACATATCTAAAAGGCTCTTCTAAAGAAGGGAAATGCTATGTAGACTAAGCTAGTCCCCTAAAAGATTGGCTTTGGATAACTCCTTCATCGCCCTTTGTAATGAAGGAATGATCCTATGGATTAAACACGTCTAAAAGACTTAGCAAGTCTTCTAAATGAGAGAGGAGAGAGCTACTTGGACTAAACAAGTCCCATAAGGATGTGCTTGGGCTAACGCCTTCATGGCCTACTAGGCTAAGCATGAATCAAGCATCAAAAGCACACATTTGCATTCTATATGGAAGCTAAAACTTTGTATTTACAATTACATTATCCAAATGGCAAAACTAGCAAATGTGATAATACATGCTGATTAGGCTTAGATCTAACCATGTTAGTTTCAGTTTTGAAGATCTTTAAGGAATTTTCACAAAAACACACATACATGCACCATTTTGCACCGAATTTTGAGCTGAAATCTTAAAACGGCCATAACTTCTTCGTTTCTTAGCCAATTTTGGGCATTTATATGCCAAATCGAAGATCTCAACGAGTACTACACCTTTTCTTGAGAAATTTTTATGAATTCCAAACGAAAATTGAGAAAAATGGCAAAAAGAGGCTGGGCAGCACTTAAGTTTGCCATTTTTACATCAAAATTCAACTAGAACTCAAAATTTGAGGTAAATTGCTTTTAGATCTTCAAATGAGACATGTTTTTAAACATATTTTGGTAGATTTTAACCCTAGGTTGCTAGATCTAACCATTTTTAAGCATTTTCCACTTAGATTTTTCATTTTAGGCTAGATTTTTAAAGAAAACTCAAAATCAAACTCAAAATCTACTAACCTTTTGCTCTTCTCTTGGATCTCTCCTTGAAAGCTTCTCTCTCTAGATCTCCTTCTTTCTCTCTCTAGGTCTCATTTCTTTCTCTAAATTTCCTTCTTTCTCTCTCTATATCTCCTTCTAGATCTCATTCTTTCTCTCTCTGGATCTCCTTCTTTCTCTAGAATTCTCTCTCTCTATAAAGCTCTCTCTCTCTAGAATCTTCTCTCTCTCTAGAAAGCTCTCTCTCTTTAGAATCTTCTCTCTCTCTTTCCCTCTCTCTAAATTAGATTAAAAACCCTCATTTTTTTTCAAATGAGAGCCCAAATGCTCTATTTATAGAGTTTTTTCTTAATTTTTGTCCCCAATTAGTTTATAGAACAACCCATTTTGAAAAATTTTGCTTTGGTTTTTGTTGCAAAAGGGTGGCCATTTGAAAAAAAAATTAATGAAAAATTAACTAAAAGAAAATTTTCACCCCTTAAGTTACCTTGGACAATCCCTATTCATGTATATGTTGTATTTTAACTAAATTGGGGGTATTTTTAAATAAGACTCTTCATGGGCGACATTACAGGGATAATGCACCTCCCTTTCTGCTCTAGTGTAAAACTGGCTGCCTTACAGGATATTTCACCCCCCCTTAAGTTACCTTGGAGAATCCCTATTCATGTATATGTTGTATTTTAACTAAATGGGGGATATTTTCAAATAAAACTCTTCATGGGCGACATTACAGGGATAATGCACCCCCCTTTCTGCTCTAGTGTAAAACTGGCTGCCTTACAGGATATTTCACTCCCCTTTCGCATTATAATTCTAATTCGGCTAATCTTATTAGGCAAATCTCATCCGATTTCGATGAAATTTTGCAAGGAACTAGCTGGGACCCTAACCTATCTGAGGCTGAAATTTGGGGCTCTAAATTTATGATTTGATGTGGTTTTCATTAAACAAGATATAAAAGGGGTTCGATCAAAATTGGGTGTCTACAGAGAGCAGCTTTGATGTTTGGAATTTTTTTTAGAATACATGTCAGTTCAAAAGTGTTTGGGGATGTCTATAATATGACTGAAATATTTATTTTAGTGCATGAGTTTAGGTTATTAAAATATTTTCAAAAACTATGTTTGACTTTCTACTCGAGATTTGGTTGAGATTCTTCTTTTTGTGATTTGCAACTTTTAAGTTAAGCTGCTTAGAACACTTGAAAGGTTATATTGTGTGGTAGATATTAGAATTGTGTCAGTATTCTCTTACTTTACTCGTGTGGCAAATGCCAAAATTAGACTATTTCTTACATCCTTAAGTCATACTAGTAGTATAAAAGGGCTAAAATTTATTGACCGTTACACTTTTTTGATATTTGCAGTCACTATATCATTTTGATATTGGCAGCGCTACTTCATTTTGATATTTGCAGCCACGACTTCACTTTGCTAATGGCAGCCAACACATACCTTTGATTTTAAAAGCCCGCACACACTTGATAATGGCAGCCCTTAAACCTTTGATTTTAAAAGCCCCCACACACTTGATAATGGCAGCCCTTAAACCTTTGATTTTAAAAGGCCCCCCCCACACTTGATAATGACAGCCCTTAAACCTTTGATTTTAAAAGCCCCCACACAATTGATAATAACATCCCTCTTTCATTATTTATATTATTCTCTAAGTGGGAGAAGCGCATTTGTAGCAATGACTTTCTCAAAATACTATTGCTTGATGTGAGAAAGTCAATATAAATAACAAATTTTAGAAATGCTAGTTGCACTCTCTGTATATGCCAAAAGATATGACTGTCTTTCATGCTTTGTGGGTGGAAAATGACTTTCTCAAAACAAAACAAATGGGAATAGCTAAGAGGGATAGCATGTGCACATGTAGGGTTAAAAATCTTTAGTTACCCCTATGGAAAGGTTGTTAGTAGTCTTCCATTTTTTTTTATTATAAACATAAAGCATAGAGTTTGTGTTTTTCATACTCGAAAAGTTATTGGCTTGTGAACCTGATGTTGTAAAATTCATAATCCTTAGTTGAATTTTTTGGAATTCATTGTAATTCTCATGTCTTATGGGCTAATGCTTTGATGAGAGTAGAGGTGTAGTGCTGAATACATGTGATTTGTTCCCTTTTGTAGAAAACATGAATTGAATTTTAGGGGTTGATGTTACTCGCACTCTGCTGGGTCTATTCATCTTTAAACAGTGTAATGTTGTTTATCGTATGAAATTGACTAACTTTCATCTATTGAACAATATAGTAATAATTGTAGCACAAAATTTATCTGGAATCTTCTTTTTCCTTATATATACACGAACTCTGTTTGTGCTGATAGTATAAAGTCAATTTTATTAGGATGGCATGTAGTGATGAAGATTACAATGGTTTCATGTTAAAAGACCATACTTTTAAAGCTTTATGATTTCACCTTTAATACAATTGCAATGATTTTGACTTAATAAGCTAAACTGAGCCACTCACATTGAAGTTTGTAGTATCATATTTTCTTTCTACAGCTCTCGATAAGGAAAAAATTATGTGTAGCTTTAAAAGAAAACAACTGCTTTCTAGAGTTTAGTAGTTTTCCTTGATCATATTGGTCAAGCCCAACAGCTTGTTATCTAATAGAGTTAAAGTTTTCTTAATTTCAAGATGTAATTTTTTCATGTTTCAAGAATGTTATTTTATGGTCTCATTGATTATGAGGTCATTCTTTCAGGGATGAAGGCCAAGAAGGCGTTAGCCCAAGCCCATCCTTAGGGGACTTGCTCAGTCCTAGTAGCAGTCCCCTCTTTTATTTTAGTAGGCTAGCCCAGCCTTTTGGATATTTTTAGACATTAGTTTTTTTTCTCATTGCATGGGCAATGAAAGAGTCATCAAGAGCCATCATTTAGGAGACCATTGTGGTCTCATTAGTGTGTTACACTAGGAGACACACTCTGTCTCATTAAGGTAGTCCTTCTTTAAAGACAATCCTTGTCGATTAGAGCCTATCCTTAAGAAGGTTACCTTGGTTTTGCAGAGAGTTTACTCTAGGAGGCATGCCTTGCCTCATTTGTAGAGCCCCTATTTGGAGACAAGCCTTGTCTCATTTAGAGAGTTTTCCCTTTAGGAGGCTTACCTAGCCTCATATTTGAACAACCCCTTCTTATTAGCGGTCTTTGACTTATTGGCCCTCACATTTTGGTAGCGTTATTGGAGATTCGTTGACTTGTTTGCACCCCTTTTTTAGTGTTGTTTTGTTTAGAAGTCTATCTCATAGACTATTAGTTTGTCCTATGGCTTAGGAGTTGTTCCTTTAGAGTTGTTGTCATTCCTCTTTGTTTAAGACTCGTGTAGTCTTAGTAGAGCATTGCTTGCTTGGGATTTTAGATCGTTTTCACTGTTCTTGGGACATTAGTTTACTTGTTGTGGATCGTCTCTTTGAGACACTAGTTACTTGTTCGGGGTCTTTTCTTTAGATTTAGGGCATTGCCCTAGTTTGTGGTTGTGCTTGCGTGTTCCCTTTAAGAGTGAAAGCATTTAAAGGTCCAAAAGCATTGAAGCATTTTAAAATTCAAAAACACTAAAATATCTGAAAAAGACAAAAGATTTTATAGTTTTAGGAGTGTAGTTAGGAAGTTTGTTTCCGAACTACGTTGGCTTGATCCTCTTCCACGAGGTACGTAGTGCAGCTTGGGATCTTTATCCCATGTCCAACCAAACTTTGTAAATAGACTTTGTAAATCTTTCAAAAATCATTCAAACAACTTTAAAACCATGTTTTCAAAAAGATCTTCCTCTAGAGTTAGGAGTTTGTCATAAATAGAGAGTTTTAGAGTTAGGAGTTTGTCTTTGATGTGTTGTATGTTTGTTGTGTGTTTGTGTTAGAGTTAGGAGTTTGTCCTAGCTAGGAGCGCCTCCGTTCGGTCAGTTGGCGATTCACATCGTCGACTGATGACTAGGTCTAGGACGCGTTAGTGATCCCATTGTTTTCCTTATGATACACAGTCTAGTTACACATAGGTTGTAGGAACCACCTGCATTAGCTTAGGGCTAACCTGCATTTAGTTAGGGCATACAGGATGTCCTAAAATCTACAATCCACTAGAATTTAAATAATCGCACAAGAAGCTTTAATAACTAGTCCAGTCTTTTAGGTCGAATCTATGATAGATGTCTTAGGCATCATAGCTTAGAATAGGTGCAAAGAACTACGTTGTTTTGATTCTCGTGGAGGCGGAGATACGTAGGTGGCTTTGGATGAATACCAGACCATCCAAAGAATCGGGCGAAAACGTTTAGAGTTTTAGGGTTTGTTGTGATATGTCGTGTGTGGTATCGAGTCGTGTTGTATGTTTGTTGTGTTTTCTTACTTTCTTGTACAGACCTTATACCTTTTAGCTGTAGCATGCATGTGTTTGCCCACCAGAACTTAGACACCCATTAGGCATGACACTCATAACCTAGCAATGCTTAGGTAACACTCTTCTTTTATTATTTTGTGTGTGCTTGTTATTTCTATCCCCGGGTCATGCATGTTAGGAAGACCTTTTTCTTGGGGATATTTGTTCCCATTTCACATATTTTCGCCCAAAGCTCTTCAAAGTCAATAAATAAATGGCATAAGAGACCAGGTGCTTGCACTTGGGCGGATGAGGTGCTCTTCGGACCTTCCAAATTCGTAACCAGGCACGAACCTTTTGTATCTCTGGTTATCCATTGCAACAGAGCATAGTATGGGATCCAGGGCCGACTTCCTTGGATGGCGACTCTTTTTTATTTAAGGTACGTCTCGAATCCGGGCTAGTCCCCGAATCGAGAGGTATCTCACTTTACATCGCCACTATGCTGTGAGAGGTACTTTTTTTAGAGTTCCTTAGTAGAGCTTTCCTTCACGTGGATGATCCAGAGACTTTCGGGGGCTCGTCCCCCGCCTCTCTCTGATCGGGGTCCATACACAAGAATGATTGGCCAAGCTGTACACAACAGGACTTCCTTCCCTGAAAATGTGACTAATAACAAAATCCATAGCAGATAGAATATTTTTTATTTCGTTTAGAATATAATGAATGCGCCATGGTGTCCTGTTTTTGCCTTTGATGGTGTTGACAAGGACAAGACTATCACATTTAATCCATATTCTATTAATCCCTAAAACAGCAAAGTAGCGAAGACATCTCCCACAACTCTAGTTTTAGCCAACATGTTAGTGCTCACATATCATAGAAATGAGAGAAAGCAAATTCTAATGTATTAATCCCTAAAGCTGCACCGTTGTGATGGAAATTGTTCATTGCTTGGTTGTACTAAAAACCTCCTCGGCCTCGGGGCTTGCCTCTTCTTTTAATATAGATTTCATCATTTAGAAAAAAAAAAGAAAAAGAAATTATCCGTTGCTTTTTTTTTAACCCGGAATTTATCTAGGAACCAGGGTGGCACCTTAAATTTTATTAATAAGAAAAATAGTTACAAGAGGATGACAAAAACTATTCATTGCTTGGTTTGGGAAAATTCATGTTTATATGTTTCTCAGAATGACTACGCAGAATGTAAGAAAGGTAGTTTTATGATCAATAAGGTGTCACTGATCCACTTAGGATTGGATCCACCTATGTCAAGGTCACCATCCATTTGAATCCCTCACCGGTTATATCTTTTTCAGAGTGCTTTTCAGATCCTAATTTCTGAGTCGTGTCACAATCCATTTAGAATTATAACGTGCATCAGAGTGTCCTAGGACCTACTTACATTGTATAGTTAGGCCATGTTCATATGAGATTGTGACAACCAATTGTGTCCTAGGATCTCTAAGGTTTTCCATATTCACTTTATCATGACCTCTCTCACTGCACAGTTTGGTCCTTTCGATAATAATTACAATACGCGGAAATAAAATTTGGATGAGTGAGTTGATCACCATGTATGTCTATGAAAAAGAGGAACTGAGGACAAAAAAAAATTACTCATTTTACCACTCATAATTCATCAAAAGGACACTTCAAGAAAACAGGTAGTAATGGTTTCAACAAAGACAATAAAAAGAGACCGAAAGATGCGGTGCCACAACAAGGCCAACCTGGTGAGACAAAGTTTGTCATTTATGTAAAAAATAGAGGACACATAAATAAGGGATGCCCTAAGTATAAAGAGTGAATAAAAAAGGAAAGTAAACCTCTAATCTTTTTTCGTCACGAGTCTTTTTAGTACATGCTCCTAGAAACACTTGGTGAATATATCTACTTGATTGACTATTCATATTTCAAATTCCATGCAGGAATTCTTTACAAGTCAGAGACACAAAAGAGGGGAGCAGACCATTAAAGCAGTAAATGGAACAAAGACAGAAATCAAAGCCATTGGACAATTAGTCTTATTCTGTAGAGTAGTTTCATTTTGGATTTAGAGGATACTTTTTATGGCCGCTATAAGAAGAAACCTTATTTCAGTTTCTAAACTTTATTCATATGGATATAAACTTTTGACAATAATAGTTTTTCTCTATTCCATGGTTCTCATATGATTGGATTCGGTATTGTAGAGGGAAGTCTTTATAAGTTGAAATTTGATAGCTCTTTTGTTCAGACTTTATTTTCCTTGTACATGAATGATATGATGGAAAATACTAATAATAAACAAAGTCAGTTGAATGAAAACTCTTCTAAACTATGACATAATATTTGAGCCAAATATCCAAGGAACTGATAGAGCGGTTTGTTAAGGATAGAGTTTACCATTTGCTTGCTTTTTCTAATTTTAGTGTACAAAGACAAATCAGAGGGGCAAAGGGATACACACAAGAGTATGGAGTTGAAACTGAGGTTTTAACAAATCCTGTTGCGAAAATAACCTCAGTTCGTGCATTCTTTCTATCGCATCCATCAAAGGTTGGCCTCTTTACTAAATCGATGTGTAGATTGCATTTATATTGGCAATTTTCAGAAATGGTGTATATGGCTCTACCTCTAGGTTCCACCTATGAAGGAAAACGACATGTACTTTGTCGCCCCAACAAGCAATTGTTCACTAAGACAAACAGTCTATTAGAATTCATATTCAAATTCATGTCTGTGTGGTGAGGTACTTTATCACCATGATCGATGTCTTTTATCTCTATGACTACCTTTATCTCATCCGTGAAAATTAGAAACCCTGGATATGTTCAAAATCTGAAAGACAAAAGTTGAAAAGATGAGCTATGAAAAATGCCTAAAACTAAGGAGGTTTGGCTGGTTTTACAATTGATTTTCTTTGTGAAAAGGTATGTTGGCTGGTTTGTTGGGAGAGGATTATGTTACTCGGCTGATGGGTATTAGGTTATTTTTGGGACTGTTCGGGTGAAATTTGGGTGATGGTTTGGGTTCGGGTGAGATGAAGGCATGTCTAAGCAGCAAGGACTCTTCTTTGGGTTGTTCTCAAGTGTAATCAGCTGAAGATGAAGCAGTTCTTTGATGGGCTTCCAATCGGCGGATACTTTGGCGATGAACCTTGATGGGCGGATTGTGATGGTAGATTGTAGTGGTGTATTGTCGTGATTGAAGCTGGAAGAAGGTTGTTTCTATGGTTATTTTCTCATGGTAATGAGCAAGCATAAATTAATAGGGATCGAGATGAAAACTATAAAAGAAATTAAGTTTTGCAGCTATGATTCTAAGGAAAAGATGGGGACGATAGGTGGAGCAAATCTCCAAATAAATTTCTACTTTATTTCTTATTCAAATCAACCCAAATTCATTTGTATCTTTGCATGGGAATCTATAAACTTTGCATTGCAAGTTTCCTATTTTAACTCATCTAAAACAGTAAATAAACTTCCTAAAATATCTCCAAATTTTTATCCATCTTAAAGTTCCTAAAAATACTGAAAATTCCTTAATTTTCTATACTTCCCTAAAATTTCTAAATTCCTAAAAAGTCTCAAAAGACCTAAAATTTCTAAACCTGCATAAAATCTAGCTAACTCAGATAACCAACCTAACTAATTCTCGTCCAAAACAAAAATTATAATAATAATAATAAAGAAACTCTTGAAGCACAGTGATCAACGTGGGCCGTTGATATGGACGACGTTCTGATTTGAGGAGAATCTGGGGTGATCAAGCAACATCTCAGGTTTGACAGAGGTTCCAGGCGATCTTACGCTTAATCTGATGGCTTGGTAGTTGATCCGAGTGTCTAAATTGATCCAATCATGTCTTCGAAGCTCTAGGGCTTCGATCTGTGAGATCTAATCATTCTGATTGTGGATATGGATCATCTGGCCATTGAACGGCTAGATGCATCTCCATCAACATCCCATGAAACTCCCAAGGATGTCTCTGGCTAATAATTGTGTGTCTGGTAATGTGTCACCCTTGTCCCCTCCTAATGATATCCAAGCCAAATTTCATAGAAAAGGTGGAATTTTGCTTGGATTTCTTAAAAATGATGCTCTCTCTCTCTCTCTCTCTATATATATATATATATATATATATATATATATATATATATATATATATATATATATAGGAAAAGGATTGTACGCTCGAGCGTACCAAGCTTATGGTACGCTCGAGTGCCCAATCACATGGGTCCCATAATTTTTGTGGTGATCCAAAGCATTCATTTGCAAGGGCCTATCATAGATAGGGTGTGTACCAAAAATCAGCTCCATTGAATCATCCTAACCCCTTCAAAAGTGGAGGGCAAAAATGGGCAGGTTTGTGGACAAACAGTATCTGTCCATTTTGACCTCCACAAATGGATGGGTTAGGATGATCCTATGTAGCTGATTTTTGGTACACACCCCATCTATGTAAGGACCTTTCAAATGAATGGTTTGGATCATCCTAACAAAGTGGGCCCACATGTGTTTGGGCACTCGAGCGTACCATAAGCTTGGTACACTCGAGCGTACAATCCTTTTCCTCATATATATATATATATATATATATATATAGACACACACACACACACACACACACATAAACACAGTTGGGTCTCTCAAAATTAATGCTCCATAAATTTATACCAGGAACCGACATTGTTCTTACATTACTAACTTATAATCTCTTATTTCTAATACCTAATAAAGAAAAAATGAAAAAAAAATCCTAAAACAAAAATTGTAATAATAATAATAATAAATTGTAATAATAATAATAAAAAGGAAACTCTTCAAGCACAGTGATCAACGTGGGCCGTTGGTATGGACGACATTCTGATCTGAGGACAATCTGGGGTGATCAAGCAATATCTCAGGTTTGACAGAGGTTCCAGGCCATCTTACGCTTAATCTGATGGCTTGGTGGTTGATCTGAGTGTCTAAATTGATCCAATCATGTCTTTGAAGCTCTAGGGCTTCGATCTGTGAGATCTAATCATTCTGATTGTGGATATGGATCATCTGGCCATTGAACGGCTAGATGAATCTCCATCAACATCCCATGAAACTTCCAAGGATGTCTCTGGCTAATAATTGCATGTCTGGTAATGTGTCACCCTTGTCCCCTCCTAATGATATCCAAGCCAAATTTCATAGAAAAGGTGGAATTTTGCTTCAATTTCTTAGAAATGATGCTCTCTCTCTCTCTCTCTCTATATATATATATATATATATATATATATATATAAACACAGTTGGGTCTCTCAAAATTAATGCTCCATAAATTTATAATCTCTTATATCCTATTGCTAGACCAGGAACCGACATTGTTCCTGCATTACTAACTTATAATCTCTTATTTCTAATACTTAATAAAGGAAAAAAAACTAGCGAATAAGATATAACAGAGTACCTTCTTAGAAAGTATTGTTCGAATTATATTTACTTAACAATACTGTATGTAGGTACAACATAGGAGAAGGGAGAGAAAAAAAGGGGAGAGAAGAAAGAAAATAGAAAAGAAAATAGGTTTCAAAATTCACAGTGTAAGACCGCTGTGGACCCCGATCCGAGAGAGAGGCGGGGGACGTGCCCCGCACTAACAGTCTCAGGATCATCCACGTGAATGGAGAGCTCTACCAAGGAACTCTCGAAAGAGGTGCCCCTCACAGCATGAGTGGCAATACAAAGGTGAGATACCTCTCGATTCGGGGACTAGCCCAGATTCGAGGCGTACCTTAAACAAAAGAAGAGTCGCCATCCAAGGAAGTGGGCCAAGGATCCCATACTATGCTCTGTTGCAACGGATAACCAGAGATATAAAATAAGGTTCGTGCCTGGTTACGAATTCGGAAGGTCTAAAGAGCACCTCATCCGCCCAAGTGCAAACACCTGGTCTCTTATGCCATTTATTATTGATTTTGAAAAGTTTTGGGCGAAAGTCATATGAAATGGGAACGTATATCTCCAAGAAGACGTCTACCTAATCATGCATGTCTCGGAGACGAATAATGAACACACTTAAAAAGAAATAAAATAAGTGTCACCTAAAAGTAGCTAGGTTATGAATGTCATACCTAATTGGTGTCTAAATTCTGGTGTGCAAATACATGCATGCTACAACTAAAGGTATAGGATCTGTACATGAAAGTAAGAAAACACAGCAAAACACACAACACAAATCAATTCTAAACATAACTGGATAAAATGAATCCTAAAACTCTAATGCATTGACTCGGACCATGATGGCCGTCCATCCCAGCTGCTCTACGTAGTTCGATGCCCTATTCTAAACTACAATGCCTAACCATCTAGAACCGCTATCCTAGACTCGATCCGCTAGACTCGACTGATTTTTAAAGCTTTTTGTACGATTGCTTAAGTTCAAGTGAATTGTAATTTTTAGGACTCTATATGCCCTAACTAATGCAAGTTGGTTAGCCTTAAACTAATGCAGGTGGGCTCTACATCCTATGTGTAATTAGGCTGTGTAACCTAAGGAAAACCATGGGCTGACTATATGCTTCCTAGTCTAGCCATCGGTTCGACTGAATGTCTAACCGATCGACTCGAGGCTTCCTAACTCTAGGGACACTCACACGACAGGATACACCATATCAATACAAATCAGGAAAGACTCCTAACTCTAAAACATCCCAAATAGCTAGGACAGACTCCTAACTCTAGAGGAAGATCTTTTTTGAAAAGGGTTTGAATATTTTTGTATTTTTGGAAAGTTTGAAATGTTTATTTTTAAAGTTTTGGCTGGACTTGGGATGTGGATCCCAAGCTGCACTACGTACCTCGTGGAAGAGGATCAAGCCAACGTAGTACGGAATTGATTTTCCTAACTACTTTGAAAGACTCAAGATTTTTAAGGTTTTTGTTTTTTTTTTTTTGAAATGTTTTTGATGTTTTTGACACGAGAGGACTGAATCCTATCATCATAAGGGGAGGACAGACTCCTGATATCCCGCAAAGGTTGGACATCATCCTATGCTTTGCGGGGGGAATGAACAGAATAACAACTCTGTAAGGGTTGGACAGCATCCTATACCTTGCAGGAGTGGATAAAAATCACATGATTTGACGAGAGGTTGGAAAGAATCCTAACCCCTATGATGATAGAATTTGATTCCTGAACAAGAGGACTGACTCTCTAGACTAAGGATGGATTCCTATGCTAGTGGACTATCAAACCAAAATAAAGCTCACAAGTAATAAGGAAAAAAAAAACCCTGTGCATATTTGGCAAAGGAAAAAACACCCAGCCGGGCCGGACAGCTGCCTAGCCCTAGGGTGCAACAAATGTGCAACCCAATACCCATAAGGGTAGGGGTATGTTGCCAAGCCGAGTAAGGTGTTCTCCCAAAACCAAACGACGCACAAAGAGGAGGTTTAGCAAGAGAAGGAGACTGGGTAAGTCTCTTAGACACAGAGGTAGGATAGAGAAAAATGCTAGCAAGACTGGGCAAGTCTCCTAAGCATAAGGATGAGCTCCAAGTAACCTTATCATTGCCTAAACAATGATAAGAAAATGAGATAACTGACAGACCAAGTTGGCCTTCGACTAGAAGAGGGTTTAAGACCTGTGAGACTAGAGGTAGTCTCCTAGGGGTTGACTCAGGTTGATTCATTAATGAGACAATGCCTGTCTCCAAAGATTTGGATCTAAAAGACTAGGCAAGTCTTTTGAGAAAATGGAATGCTATTTGGACTGTGCAAGTCCCCCTAAAGATGGGCTTGAAATGACAAAGGAAAGAAACCTGAAAGACTTAAACAGTCTCATAAAATGAAGAAAAGATTAGAAGGGAAAACATTACTAGGACTATGCAAGTCCTCTAAAATAATGGGCTCGGGATGACTCCTTCATAGCCCTTGCAATGAGAGAGGATTCTAGTATCTAAAGAAATTTAACAGAAATCTATAAGACTGTATTAGTCTATCAAAGAGAGAAGAAAAGGCTACTAGATAATCGCAAATTCCATTCTATTCTTATAAAAATAAATCAAGTGCTAAGCAAAGAAGAATTTTCAATAAAAAAATACACAATCTATAGCAATCATAAAATGATAAACAACATTAATTAGTCCAAACCAGCCGCTGGATAGCCTAATAAAGTAAAATAAAATAATATCAAACACTTCTATGCCCAACCACAAACACCACCCCAATATGGGGATGAAATCAGATGATGCTAAAGTAATCATCTGATATCATATACACATGATAATATTTCTATATCCCGCCTTGAAATCAGACAGTACTCATGTCGATAATATCGAATAGAGTAGTCATCTGATCTCCTTCTTCCTATTAAACAATTTATTTAAATAAAAAGGAATGAGTATAATAAGCTTTGAGATAATCTCACCTGAACAATCCATTTATTACCGAATTTGGGGTGCCCAAGAAGATTGTATAGAATATTTTAAAATGATCAAATGAGATAATGATAAAAAAAAAATGCAGGAGGATCTTGTTAATACAAAAATGAAATATTGTAAACATTAAAATAATAAAATGTCAGCAATCTATACCTTTCTTAAAGAAATGACATCATCCCAACTCAAAATATTATCAATGACAAGTCTCTTTTAGAAAATTTAAACAAGCATGAATTATCACCTAAGAATATAGCCACTTACAAAGGCAGCAGCTATGTGTTTGTGAATCATCCAATGGGTAGTAGTTTATAGAAAATAATGGGCAGCAACTATGTGTTAAACCAGTGTCAATACAAGGCAGAAATGCGCATATCAAATGGGGTATAAGGGTTGTCCGTATACAAATGGGATAGGGGTTGCTGTGCATATCAAATGGGGTATGAGGGCTGCTAATATCGAGGGCATGGGAATGCTATGACTTGACAACTCCAAAGTTACCTCAATTCACTCCACTAAGCTATTGTCTGCCTTTTATAATTCCATGAAAGTTTTGAAAGAATACACTATTAAAACCTGAGGGTGTTACCCTTAACTTGCAAATGCATAGTTACAGATCCTACCCTGTATTTCCAAATTTCTGAATGTAGTAAAAGCAGTAGTTAAAAAAAGAAAGAAAAAAGAAACGTTCTCATAACATATGTATCGATAAAAAAAAAACCAACAAACAGCTGAGCTCAAATAATTATTAAGAACCTGATAATGTCCTTTTCTTCAAAAATATCAATAAAATTATGAAAAACTTTTTACAAGTGACAGTACTTTAAAACTCCTATTCAAAAGACAGCTTTCACAAGTATTAGGTGATGTAAAGAAAATGAGTGTGAATATGGTATGCTATGCATAGGGAAGTGAAGAACTATATGGATGTCTAAAGTTTCGTCTAACCTGCACATCTCCAGCTATCATAACCAAACCATTTTTAAATGGTCTTACGTCATCCAAAACAATGAGACACACAGTCACAACGTTTATCAAGTCTAATCCTAAACTCTAGAATTCATAACTACACTGATCCTACTTATGTTATGCAAATGAACTGTAATTTATTCTTAAAACCATTCAAAATTTATAAACCTTTTTTTTTTATATAAAATACGAATGAATTCAAAACAATATTACTAAAACTGATAGCTTAGTTCCAATTTGTCAAACTCATTGATCACACAAGATAACCTGAAAAAAACAACAAAATTTGAAAGTATATTCCTAAAATCATTGAATAACTTGTCTTAGGAAACTGAAATTTTAGTTTGATTTACAAAGCAAAACAGGACTTCAAAATTTGAGAATCTGTCAATAGCATTTTCGAAAGAAAATTTCCAAAATGATTCGTCTGAACATGTCAAAACAAAATTTCTAGTCTTTTATTTACTCAACACTAAATCAGTGAATAAATTATTATAATTCCAGCAAAAATTTCAAGTAGATCTTATCAACTAGGGTAAATCATGAAAATTATGAAAATTATTCGAGCATATGACTAAGGGATATTTCTAAAACAATCAAAATAGCACAAATCATCTACACAACAGAGCATGAGGATCATCTCAACACAAAATTTGAGCAAATAGTATCAATTAAAATTACCTGAGATGATCTTGAGAAGAACTTTCAGCTTTAAAAGGAAGAATCACACCTTACTCCCGAATATGACTACTAACTCTGTGTTCTGAATTCGTTGATGAATGCAAGGAGTAAAGGCAAAATGTCTTTTCTTTTTTCCTTTTTTAATCAAAAGAAGGCGATGCTCAAGACTCCTTATCCTCAGATCTTAAAAAAAATTTTTTAGTACAACTAACAAAGAAAGCCCCGATTTGCAAACAATGATCGAAACTTCAAGAAATTGCAGAAAGGGACTAATTCTAACTAATAAAAAATCAAATCCACATAGATCTGTGCTGTGTAAATCAAAGGTTTGGAAATAGATCTAGGATTTAAAGAACAAAAACCTCAGATCTAAGGTTTAATGAAAGCGAAAATGAAGGTTGATGACCGGCCGGAGCTTGACCGGAGAAGAAGGTAGAAATGGGTTTCAAATACAGAAAAATAGCAAGAGGAGTTTCAAAAATAGTAAAGATGGCTGCAAACAGATGATGTTGAGGTTATAAAAGATGAAGGTGAACGGCAATGGCAAGAATAACGATCAGATCTTTGATGAAATGGCCGGAGCTCGGATTTACTGACCGGAGATGAAAGAGTGCTATCGGAGAAGATAATGCCGGAGATGACGAAGATGTGCGGCTGGCCGACGGTGAAGTGAAGATCGGTCAGAGTAACGGCCGGAGAAAATGGATTTGGGAACGAGATCTCCTCCCTCTCTCTCTCTCAGATTTTCACTCGGATTTTTCCAGAAAATGAGCAAAAAACCCCCTTTTTGCAGAAATGGGTTTTCTTCGATTTTTATAGAATAAGAAAGGGAGGGATATCGGCACAACTAGGATTAGGCGCACGAAAATTTTGATAAGGCGCGCCCGCAAATTTTGTCTTATTTGGCCCGGGCGCGTCCTCCACAGGATACATTCACCCCCCTTTTCCGGTTTATGTTACTACCTTGCTTCGGTTCGATCGCTAGGCAAACACGCTCGGATTCTGACGAAATTTTGCAGGGACCTAGATGAGACCCTAACCTAGCTTAGGGTGGAGTTTGGGACCCTAGTTCATTCATTTGATGGGGTTTTTCTCAAACTTGGAGGGTTTAGGACACGGTCAAAATGGGGTGTCTACAACTGCCAACTCATCTCTCAAATAATGTGTAAGACCGCACATCTCTCTCCTCCCAACCTCTCTTTTTTTTGGTAGGTCAGCTGGGATTGAACATGCGACCTCAAAGTTGAGATAAAAAGCCTCAGTCATTGAGCTACAAGTCTAACCCTCTCCTTGTCTCTCTCAGAGTCTCAATATTAGATGCTAAAAAAGAAATGAAATTTGAGCCAGGGTGATAAGGGGTAGTTAGATTGCAAGAAAAATCGGGTGATACACTTATTTTCTATTACTTAATATACTCTAATATTTTTTATAAAATGCTTCCACCAGGAATATAAGATATAAGAGCCCCAACTGTATATATCTATATTGGTAATGACACCCCATAATGCAAATGTATGACGTAGACAACTAAACATTACTTACCTCTATTATCCAAGGAGAGTTCCAGGCAAATCCAATGATTGTCTCCTTCCAGTTGACTACGTATTTCACTACCCTCCAAGTCTATGGCTTGCAACCAAACATGCTCAAAAGGATTTTAAAGCTTCAAGCAATTAGGGGCAGTGACCAAACAAGCCTAGAATCCGACCATGACAACTGGTAAAGTTTGAAAACCAGACAACCTGAGTCTATGTTACCTCTTGTGTTATTAAAAACACACACCTAAGATTAGGACATAACTAAAGTAATTTTTCATGGAACCATTACAAACATCACCATTGTCATGTCTTCGTAATGCTAAAGAATAGATAGAAGAAACTTAATGAATATAAAATATCTAAAGAATAATAGAAGAAACCTAAAGAATATAAAAGATCTAAATAATAATAGAAGAAACTTAAAATATATTTAAAAGATCTAAAGAATAATAGAAGCTCATAACCTTTCTAATTATCATAACCCTAAAATAACAAGAAAAACATCATGCAGAACTAAAGAATAGCATCAAAATCTCGACTTTCAAAGAGTTTCTATTTACAAAAAAACAAAAATGGAAAGAGTTGTAGAGAAAAAAATAATTCGAAGATCGAATACCCTATCTTTCGTCCCTACCTTCACGCCGGAACTTCTAACCTTCACTTCCATATGCCATCCGGCCGGCAACCAATCCGGTGTCTCATCACACTTCGTGACCGAGGTCACCGGAGCCCCTACAACTCCCCCGACGAAGCCTGTAGAACTCACCGACGACCGTACACCTTCCTCCCTGTAGGAATCTTGCTGCTCGAGATTTATGTTAGGAGGCATGGACAGGTCGCCAGAATCCTCCACCGATGCGTCAGATTCTGGTAAGTGGTTCGTCGGATTTTCATTTGTATCGGATTGAAGAGAAAGCTCATCGAAAAGTCCATCTCTGATAGATTTTGGTGGTAAGATTCAAAGGCCAAAATAGAGGAGGTGTGAGTCTGTTGAGAGTGGATTTTAAATATTTATAGTAGGAGAAAGGGGTGGCATATCTAACTGTTGAGTTGGGTGTCTTGAATTCAAACCCGTTTAGGGTTTGAAATATTGTGTGCGACCCAGATTAAGCCCGTTTATTATGCAATGTGGGGGCTTTGCCCGGCCCGTTTTATGTGTTTTCGGCCCAATAAAACTAACTTATGGCCCATTTTATATAAAGGAGCTTTTATGGCTTATTTCGCATGCAAGTCTTGTAAAGAGGGTTGAGAGCTCAAAAGAAAGAGAAAAAGGGTGTGCTAGGGTTTCTAGTGGGTTTGGTGAGAGAGAGACTGATCTTCTCTTGTAATCTCTGAATCTTATAGTGGATTTTCTCGTCACCTCTGCCGTGGAGTAGGCTTTTGCCGAACCACGTAAATCTTTGTATCTTTGTGTGATTTCTCGTGTTTATTCTTTCTTTTTACTTTGCCATTAAAATCACATATTGCTATTTGGGGTTTTTCACAACACTAACAAATAGATTTCCAGATATTCTTCTTTCTTATTTAGATTGATGGTGAAATCAAACGAATAGTATATTTTGGTATGTAAATCTAGAGAGAGTTCGGTCTTTAAGAGATGAGGTGTATAGAGACGCTATATTTGAAGGGACGCAATATAAGAAGATACACTGCAAGCTAGCGAAAAATCTCAATCCTCTACATGCGAGTATTTATCGGTGACTTTTTTTTACCCATTTTGGCAAACTGTCCTTATCCTTGCCGAGCCCACGAGACATGTTGCATGTGTGGTGATCACGACCGTTGATTTGGTTGGCTCACCACCATTTGATCTTGACCATTTTAGGATGATCCATTTTGCACTTTGGTCTAGTTAATGGTGTAACTGTCTGATATTGACTAAAGAATTCTATAGTGGTTGACATTTTGTTGGTAAAAAACCTTCCCTAAGGCTTTGTTTCTTTCTATGTAAAATGGGCGTAAAAACAAATTTTAGGCCTATTTTTACGCTAAAAAATGAGCAAAAAAACTATTACTTTTAGAGTAGGTGCCCTAAAATCAAGTATATTACGCATGTTAATTAATAAAAGTTTCTTTTTCATGACATTTATGGGTACTAAAAGTTAAACATGTGTGATATGTTACTTGTTACTAACACATATTTGTCCTTAGGAAGTGAAGTAGGAAACCCATGCTAATGGATTCACAGATCCTAGGGAGCAAGGAGATATGGGATTCCGGTTCTTTGCATACCTTAGTAGTTCCTAGTTGGGGTTGAGATTGGACACCTCCTCCTGTACACAACTAGCATCTATCTTGCCTACATGCACGAGATGCGGAGTGACTTATCTCAATCACTTGGATAGTGGACCCTAAGCAAGATAGAATGGGTACGACAATGAGATTGCGTACTGAACAAGATCACTTTAGAATAGCTTGTCGACAGCAAAAATTTGAGCTATTCTACCAGACATGACCCTTTACATGTCCTTTGACCTGAGGGGTCATATTGGTTTGTTGGCGAGTCTCTCATTTTTTGTCTATCTAACCGTGATTCTTATTGGAGTTACCAGAGGGTAGTACTAGAGTGTTGGACAAACCTTCGAGGTCAATAGTAATATCCGACATGGAATTCTTCTTCTATTTAATAGGATAACATCTACGGTTTTGGTCAGAGCAATAGGCCTAGAAAAATACTTGGCCAAGTGGATTTGATAAAATGTTTAGCAAAATATGTTCACAAAATAAGTTTTCTTTTGAAATAGTTTTAGCAAATGCATTTGCAGGCCGACACTGCTTGATTGAAAGGTATATCATGAGTGAGCCCAGGGGGTAGTTAATG
The DNA here is from genome assembly GCF_043159265.1 of Tasmannia lanceolata. NCBI lineage: Eukaryota > Viridiplantae > Streptophyta > Magnoliopsida > Canellales > Winteraceae > Tasmannia > Tasmannia lanceolata. The sequence continues at coordinate 17,505,188 of NW_027518697.1, read as the reverse complement.
TCCACCCCCCATAGGACTCAACTTGGTAGATGTGGACTTGGAGGAAGGAATTGCACATTTGATGTAGTTAGGGGTATGATGATTTGACGGTTATCTTCAGGGTTACATCTCGATAGAGGCCACTGACTCAATGCGATTGTAGCATTAGCAACGGAGCAATAATCGCAATGGGGCCCACTTGTGGGTTCTGCAGGATCTACAGTTAAATCCCTTTTACGATTCCACTCACTACTCGATTGACCTATTATAATCTATTGGATAGAGGTCCCGTATTTATTTAGTTGCTCACACGAACTATTTTCGTGGCATTGGATGCATTGAAAGGAAATAGACAATGTATATAGTGTATATGCACTGTGGGATACATTGGGAATACAAAAATGGTTAAGTATTAGCCATAAGGGTATTTTGGGAATAACATAAATTATGTTGGAGCTTTAATCCTATTAGACAGGATTGGATTGCATTAATTTAATTGGGAATTAAATGAAAAATCCAAAGGAATTTAAATTGGATAGGTGGGATCCACATGGGATGAATTTGGGTGGGACCCATGCCCACACGTCCCATGTGTGTGTTCTATCAATTTTAAATTCAAATATTTATTTGAAATATTATTGCTAGACTTGTTTTCACAAATTAAAGCAACACATGTGATGAAAATGGAAAGAGAGAGAGAGAGAGAGAGAGAGAGAGAGAGAGAGAGAGAGAGAGAGAGAGAGAGAGAGAGAGAGAGAGAGATATTGACTAAACAAAATTGGAAACAAGGAAACCACATGAGGCAAGCCAAGATTGCTTGGGTAGCAAGGCATGCCCCCTTGGACTTCCCATGTGGGTTTCTATAGTGGGTTGGCTTGTTTCCCTATTGGAGCTTCCAATTTTGACTAGTTTCCTTAAAAAGGCAATTGAAAACTCTATAAATATAAGAAAAGTACTTGAGTTTTTTAGAGCTCTCCCATAATTCCATGTCCTGGAAATTGGTAGAGACACCCCAAATTCATTCACTTGTTCTTCTCTCTCAATTCCATCAACTAGTTTTGTCTTTTAAAGGTTAAAGACAATCGTCTAACTAAGCTCTATTGTTCTAAACAATTATTCCCATATTATAATCTGATTTAGATCAAATTACAAAGTGAACAAATAGTTGTACACAAGTTCCTTTGTGAAACAAAAGGAACCCATCGATTCAACTTGTGGTTTCGCATCGATTAGATCATCGGTGGATTTTCGAGGAATAGATCAAGCAGATGTTTTCTTCTCTACAACAACTAAGGTATTTGATTTATATTTATGTTTATTAAATCACCATAAGATCAATTAGTCCCTAGGAATCCTGGGTTAGAGCAAATGTTTTGTTCTACAAGGTTTATTCTTCCTCTACGTGTACCAATTTTGCTCGGGATTTTTCAACCTTTCTAACAGTTACATCCATCTTACATTGAAAGAAACATAGCCTTAGGGTCACCAGTTCAACGTGGTAGGCATTTAGCGAGTTCAAACCCTTTCAACCAGGATCATTTTTCTATTCTACCTAACTAGATTAATTGTATAAGGGCAACCGTTCGATATTGACCAACAAATGGTAGTGGTTGACATTTAGCTGGTAGAAAACCCTTCAACTAGTATCATTAGTTCTGTGTGAGCTAACTAGTTTAATGGCATATATCACCCTATATATGTGTGTCACTCTTTGATAAGACTATTGATATCCTCACGACCATCTTGAGACGACTCAATTTGATATGTTAAACGAGGTGATTTGTCTCCTTATAAAAACTAACTTAGATGGAAAACAAGGGAGTTGTCTCATTAACCAAAGATAGTCCTATGGATATAATTCCATGTGTGCGTGTGTGCGTGGTGAGATTTTATATGGTGTGTGCGCGTGAGGTCCACTTTTAATCATTCGGAATCCCATCTTCCTTTGATCGGAAATCTAAGGGAAAAAGGCTGTACCTTAAGGAAAATGAGGATTTTTCTGCATAGGGTCTACATATTTGGCAGTTTTTTCAATCTATGTAAGGCGGCTATACACATACTAGATGGATGATGGGACTTGTGGTGGCAAAGACATGTGGTTCCTTGATGGCACTGAGAGACTAATTTTTGAGTAGGTCACTACTTACTTTTCTCCCTCGTCTCTCTCTGTCTAACTCAAGGATTTGTCATCACCAAGCTCTCTCAACGAGTTAAGTTTTCGAGATCTCTACTTTTCTTTCATCATCTGAGTGCTCAAAAAGAGTTTATTTTAATAATCGTTGAGTTTTCTTATGTCGATTAAGCAAGGGAATTGTAAGTTTTACTAATCTCTTGTGTAACCCTATTTGATCGGATTCTTTGACAGGTCTTGAAATTAGAAATGAGATAGTGTTACTTTGGTTGTAAGCCAATGTCGTGGCTGATAGATATGTATGATATTGCAAATAAAGATTTTCATAACGATTATAGATAACCAGAAATCAACGAAAAATATAAATTTCCACAAGTGTTGAAATCAACCAAAAATCAACCAAAAAATCTTGATGACATGAGAGATACATATTAAAATAAACGGAAAATCAAACACAAATTCATCTAAGGAACAAACAAATAAACAACATGTATGAACTACATCTAATTATCTAGTCATCTTCTTATGAATGTTGAATTCGTGTTTATTTGAGATTTCTTTTTTCATAATCATTTTTTATTGTTTGATTTGTAATAGATCTAAATGTGGTGGTTTATTATGGTAAAATATGAGGTACTTCAAAGGATTTCAATCATCGAGCTATGATTCCTGATTATGTTTAACTGATCTCCTGATTTTGTTGCTCAAATATATATGGACTAATTTTTCTTTGAATTCTTATCGCGGAAGGGAATTTCGGGGACGCTGATGCAGTAGATGTTTTTTTTTAAGCGCCATGTTTTCCTTTGGATTTATATTACCTGGAACACGGCTCATTCTGGTACGAGGTATGATGGTAGCTCCATATGCACTACAATGATAGTAGGCTAAATTGGTTCGCTATTTGGGGTCGGAGGTTAGTTTGGATCGCTAAGTCAGGTCGCTCTGGCATCATATATATATATATATATATATATATATATATATATATCTATCTGTGTGTGTGTGTGTATAATTTCATATATTTTTACAAGAATATCATTCCATAGTATACACTACATACATTTAATAAGCAAAATAAAAACCTCATGTATGCCATGCATGTTTTTTCAAAAAGAAAATTCATGTCCCAATCAAACCCAAAATATATTAAATTTGTAGCTCTCTCTCTCTCTCTCTCTCATTGTATGTGCATCTCTCTCTTTCTCTCCTACGGATCGCCATTTTTGGCGATCCGGATCATGGATGAACAACATTTGGGATCGCACCCCAAATCGTGGGTCAGAGAGTGGGATGGCGACCCAACTTTGGTCATAGGAACTAGTTGGAATGGGAGTGAATGAAAAAAAGTCCTTATGCTTCGACTATTGGAAGCATCATATATGCTCAAGTATATACTCATTCTGATATTCCCTTTGTCGTTGGCATACTTGGAAGGTATTGATGTGATCTTGGCTTAGATCTCACTGAAAAGCTGCCAGAAAGGTTATGTATTATCGACATGAGACTAAAGGTTTTATGTTCAAATACATGAGATTTGATAACCTTTGAGTGAATGGTTATTTTAATTCCTAAAATGCTAGTTTTTAGGACACCCATAGATCCACATCTAGCCGTATTTTCACGCTTGTAGAGGATTTATTTATCTTGGAAGAGTGACAAATAGGGAGTCACAACTTCCACTATGGAAGCGGAGTTTATCGTGGATCTGATGCTTCGACTCATGCATTGTTTCTACGGGACTTTAGCAATTGTAGATTTACTATAATAATTCTGTTGTGGTTTTCTTTTTCAACATTTGGTCTAATGATGGGTCATCGCACATTGGTGTTAAGGAAAGGATTCGAAATCAACCAGTTCCTATAGAGAACATAAATAGCATATGTATGTCGGTAAACCTTATGACTAAAGACTTACCACCTATGCTCTTTAAGGAGTATGTTGCACTCACGGGAATGAATAAATTTACTTGTCTTTGATAGTGAGAGTTTGCATTTGGTTCATATATTTATGTATTATGATCACATTAAGGATTATTGATTATGATATTATTGTTTTCGACTGGTCTATTATTGTTAATGCATATGAATGGATGTATACAAGAAACAGTGTCTGTGATTGACATTATGTATACCGTTTTACATTTCGTTATTCACGTTGATGAGAGTGTTAATAGTGTGTCCATGGAAAGTTTATTTGATCGAACAACTGATTTAAGGATTACATGATTCATTATTAATAATCTCTATGAACCAATTGTTATGAAACTAAAGTGGACAATTATTGGCCACAATAATGAAAGCTTATCATTTTGTGTTAAGGATTAAAGGCTTTTCAGTTTGTTCTAATTTAAGCTGCTTGGCAAACGGTTTTAGCCGTTTGTTAAGCATGAGGACTTGGTCTAACTCACTGACTGCTATGATACCGAATTAGTCGGCATTTATGCGTAGTCAAATAAATTGAAGAAATGTAAGGAATAAGAGTTTGTGAAGAAAGGGAACCTAATGGGAGTCTCTCTTGTCCAAGCTCGAGAAATGAGCTCCCTAGTTCCCAGCTCCTGCCCGCTATTGTTCGTATTTTTACTCTTGCAATCCATAGTAAGAAAATGGTAAAAAATCTCAGGGAAACCATCTCCCAAAGCATGAAGTGAGGAGACGGCCCAAAGTCTTGGGTGTGTTTGGTTTCACCAAAGCCGGGATGGATTAGGGGTTTTGCTTGGCATTTGGGTGCCACATTAGTAAAACCACGTTTTTGGTAGCCAATATAACGTTAACATCCCAGGAGACTCCTACGGTGTCTCTTGGGTAATAATTGCATATCTGGTGATGTGTCACCCTCGGCCCCTCCCAATGATATCCAATCCACCACAATGGTGAGATTTTGCTTGGACTTCTTCGGAATGATACTCTTTCTAAGTAAAGACACCCCCTACGACTACTCTAAAAGGTTGACCACCAAACACTAATTACCGCTATTCTCTGATGCTTTTCTCCTCCTCTTTTGATCAAGATGCGTATAAAGCATGTTATTCCGAGAATCCAACAAAATAGGAAAGTTCGAAATATCCTTATCTTAGATTTTGTTTTTCCGAACTTTCTTAGATATTTTTTTTCCGAACTTTTATCTTTTTTTTAGCTACCAGTAAATTTGTAATGACATTTGTTAGGATAATTTTAGGGGTTTTACTTTTGTTAGGAAAGTTAAATAAAGAAGGGTTCCTAAAGTTTAGTTATTGTTTAGGAGTTTTATTAGGAAAGGTTTCTTCTATATTGTAAGGGGTATATATATATAGGGTTCCTGCAAACGTGTGCAGGTAAGCTTACCTGCACATGTTTGCAAAAGCAGGGTGGGGGGGCACATTATTTGGGGGTCCAAAGCATTCATTTGGAAGGCCCTTCCATGGATAGGGTGTGGCCCAAAAATCAGCCCCATTGGATCATCCCTGCCATTTGTGGAGGGGGGATATGGGCAGAAACATGGACACACAGTGTCTGTCCACCCCCCTGCCACCTTTGATTGGATTAGGACAATCCAATGGGGCTGATTTTTGGGCCACACCCGATGCATGGAAGGGCCTTCAATATGAATGGTTTTGATCCCCCCAAAAATGTGGCCTCCACCCTGTTTTTGCAAACGTGTGCAGGTAACTTACCTGCACAGGTTTGCAGGAACCCTTTCCTCTCTCTCTCTCTCTCTCTCTATATATATATATATATATATATATATATATATATATATATATATATATATATATATATATATGGGGCAAATGATGTCAGCACAACAAGTATCCTTATTTCAGAGATTTTGTATCACAACATTTACCTTTATCTTTAGCTACTAGTTAATTTGTAATGACATATTTTAGGATATCTTTAGGTGTTTTACTCTTGTTAGGAAACTTAAATAAAGAATGGTTCCCAAAGTTTAGTTATTGTTAAGGAGTTTTATAGAAAAGGTTTCTTATATATATATATATATATATATAGGGAAATGATATCAGCACAACAAATATCCCTATTTGTATCCCAACATTTATATTTATCTTTAGCTACTAGTCAATTTGTAGTGAACCATTTTAGGAAACCTTTAGGTGTTTAACTTTTTTTGGGAAGGTTAAATAAAGAATGGTTCCCAAATGTTTAGTTATTGTTCAAGAGCTTTATTAGGAAATGTTTCTTTTATATTGTAAGGGATACATACATACATGAGGAAATGGTTTGTGAGCAGCTGCTCAGATAAGCTTATCTGAGCAGAGTCGCAAACCATAGGGGCCACATTTTTAGGGGGATCCAAAGCATTCATTTGGAAGGCCCTTCCGTGGATAGGGTGTGTACTAAAAATCAAATCAATAGGATCATCCTAACCCAATCAATAGGACCCCCACCCACCCCCCCCCCCCACCCCAAAATGTTGGGCCACATGTACATATATATATATATATATATATATATATATATATATATATATATATATATATATAGGAAAATGCTATTTGCATAGCCATCTTTTGATATATGGACTCACCTATCTAGTCTTCTAGCATTTAAAGAGTTGTTACAAAGGTTATTATGGTTCCCAAAAACTTTCACAAGCCAATTAAAAAATAAACAACAGGCTACAACCGCGTCCATAACAAAATGTATTTTACAGATATTATATATATATATATATATATATATATATATATTATTAGATTATTGAGCATAAGGAGGAGAACTTTTGGACAGTTTTTAAATAATTTTATACTTTCTCTTTCTTTGTGTTAAGAGTTTTGTAAAATCCGTAAATCAAAGTGGTGAATATTATTTGAAGTCTTGGCTTTTCGATTTCTTCTTCTGCCGCACTATTGTTGACTACTTATTCCACTACTCTCTGGGTCTATCCCGCTCAACCAAATATGATTAAAATGATTTCAAAGCTTCAATCGATTGGGAACAGTAACCCAAAGTTATCGAAAACACGAGGAACGCAATTCAGAAGCGGGAAACGCCACACTTCCCAAAAATTGGGGAAGCACGTTTCCCCAATTTGGGAAGAGAATTTCCCTAATTTTGAAGCCCATTTCCCACGCATTTACCCAGTCCTTGCTTTGTATCATTTACATAATTCCAAGGAAATACATGGAAAACAGTATATATATCTATATGTATATGTAAAATCATTTAAGTAAATATCTTTAGGGAAATGATTTCAGTGCTCCATTTTTTTATAAGAAGAGCAATCTATCTTGTCGGTTAATATTTAAAGGGCCATCAGAAGGATATTACAGTTCTCAAAAAGCACTTCCAAACCTTTTAAGCCCAGTCCTCTCAATTCAATTCGTCTGAAAGGAATAGTGGAGTTAATCGGCCAGGTCCAATTGCCTTTAGAAGTGACAACCTTAGTCTGGTTGTTAGCACTAAAAAGTATAGGGTACTCGCGCCTACCAATTCAGTCGGGTCCAGAGTGCTTCAACTGCCATGGTAAGGGTCACATAGTGTCGAGTGGCCTAGATCACACATTGACCTTCGATGAGGAACAAGCTGATCAGTTTGAGTATCAAGATGATGAGCAAGGCATCAAGCCTTTTTTTTTTAAAGGTAGGCATTAAGCCCTTTGATCCCGTAGATTCGGTAGGGACAGATGACTTCAATGTAAAACTGATGACCTGCACGTTAACGGAGTGTGACGCATTTTGTCCACGCCTGCAGAAAGGTGGATTGGCAGCGCAATAACATTTTCCACATGCATCTTAAATCTGGGGATAAAGTGTGCTAGATCGGGAGTTCAATGAATGTTCTATCCTAAGCAGGTGTTGGTAGAATAAAACTCAAACCCAGACAGCACCTGCAACCGTATAAGGTCGACTGGGTCGCTAAGACATCCCTAGTTGTCTCTGATGCAGACAACATGGCAGCCATGTCATGCCTAGCTGGCTTGGGTGGAGTTCCAAGGTGCATTCCTGCCATAATGATGTGGCTCGTTATGGAACCTGCTTTTTGGACATCTAGATGGCAGAATCTTGAAAAGTGGAAGCATTGCTCCCATTTTGGTTCTTCTTCTATTGTTGTGTTCATGAATTCTAGATTTCTTCTTCTTCCCTCTTAAGCACCCGCATTAGTCTCATAGAGGTATCATGTCCCTATCCAAATTGGCGATTACTTAGATAGGATAGGGTGTGATATCCTACTCATGGATGTTGCCCATGTCTTAATTGGCTGGCATGGATTTATGATATGGATGCAGCTCGTGGGCAAGAAAATACATGTGTCTTTAACCATAGTGGTAAAGTAATTAGGCTGAACCGGCATGATCTACGAGTAAAGATTGGGGTTCCAAGCCGAGTTCATCTTCAAAGCCAACCAAACAAAAAAGTTTTCATATCCAATACCGTAATGAGTTTGAAGAAACAGTTAAGGATACATGTTACAGGTTGGCATTCGTAGATCAAGCTCTTCGGCTCTCATCAGAGCAGACAATTGACCTCCTACCTGAGATCACTCAGTTATTACAGGAGTTTCACGATGTAATTCATGATGAGCTCCCTGCATAATTACCACCCTTGCGAGACATTCAACATACAATAGACTCGATCCTGGGATCTCAAATACCTAATCTCGCATACTATCGCACGAATCCTCTTAAGCGAACAAAGTTACGCCGACAGGTCAATTAATTATTAGAGCAATGTGTGATCCGAGATAACCCTAACCTTTGTGTTGTACCCGCGCCGCTAACACACAAGAAAGATGGGTCATGCAGAATGTGCATAAGTGCATTGACAATCGCACCATAAATAAGATTACAGACAAGTACAAGTTTCCGATACACTGTCTTGACGGTATGATAGATTTATTAGCAAGGTCTCGTTGGTACAGTAAGATCGATTCACGAAGTAGGTACCACCAGATTTTAATTCTTCTCAGCGACGAACGAAAAACCGCCTTTAAAACCTTCGGCGGATTGCATAGGTGGTTAGCCATGCCCTTCTAGTTATCGAATCCCCGACTAAATTCATGAAGATATCTTATAATAGATCTAAATGAGGACATTTGTAACACCTTATGCGAGTTCTTGAGATTCTTCGAGCAGCAAAACTTTATGCGAATATCAAGAAAAGCTCATTTAGGTAAACCCAGGGGATATTCCACGCTTTCCTTGTCTCGGAACAGGGTGTCTCTGCAAACACTAAAAAGGCAAGGGTGGTTAATAAGTGGTCGATCCCTAAGATACTTACACAAGTTTGAAGTTTCCATGGATTGAGCATCTTCTATCAAAGGTTTGTAAAGGGTTTCTGTACGACTGTACCCTTATGTCTCCTATCACGGAATATATGAAAAAAGGAGAGTTCCGTTGGACCTCTGTTGCCACCAGGGATTTCCAGAATATCAAACAAAAGATAAGCGTGGCTCATGTCCTAGCTAATCTAGACGTTGCTAAAGTTTTCGAGGGTTCATGTGACGCATCACGAGTAGTAATAGGAGGTGTATTGAGTCAAGAAGGCCACCCTGTAACATATTTTAGCTAGAGACTTAATGAGGCCAAACATCGATATTCTACTTCTGATAAAGAGTTATGCATTGTTATACATATACTATTTCACTAGACTAAACATCGGTATTCCACTTTCGATAAAGAGTTATACATTGTTATACAGATACTATTTCATTGGAGGTATTATTTGTTACTGCAAGAGTTTGTATTATGTTCAGACCACTAAGCGTTGAAATGCCTTCATTCACAAAAGAAATCAAGTCAAAGGCACACTAAGTGAATAAAATTCCTCAAAGAAAACACATTCGTCCTCAATCATCATGCGGAAGTAGAGAATAAGGCCATTAAGTCCCAAAGCCGTGCGGTTATGGTCTTACAGTCTATGAGTGTTAAGGTCAGAGGCATAGTTGTCAAACTCTTATGAGTCATACGAGGCAACTCTCGAGTCGAGTCGAATCGTAGGGCTTTCGAGTCGAGTCGAGTCGTTGGGCTTTCGAGTCGAGCCGAGTCTCATGGGTGACTCACCTCTGTTGTAGACTCTTACTAGTCGCTGCTAGTCGAGTCAAAAAAATAAGACTCTTACGAGTAAAGTCGAGTCATTGGGCCTGGGCTTTCTTGTTTTGATTGCTGAAAACTTGGAAGTTGGAACTTAGAACTTAATTATTAATATTTTTTAATGCTAGGCAATTGCATTAAATGCGAAAAAAAACATTTGAGGGGGGGCTTATACAAATAAAGAGAAAGAAAGAAAAAGAAAGATAAGAACAAACCCCATTGGAAGGGTTCGCCACATGATGGAAAGAAATCGATGCATCCTGCACCCTGTCTTCCTTTTAAATCTCTCAACCCTACCCCAATCCTAATTTTGGCTAGGGTTGCATTGGCATTTCCTTGGGCTGGTTTGGGTTAGCCAGGAAAAACCAGCTTTCAGGTTGGGTTAGGATTGAGGTGTTGGGCTAGCCAATCCAACCCGAACTGACTTGATTTTGAAAATCGGACTAGGCTAGGATTGATAGATTTAATAACTGGTTGGATTAGGTTGACCCTTCTTGACCCAAGACCTGAATTGCGTTGGGTTAGGGTTGAGGCTCTTAGTCTTCGGATTGGGCTAGTGTTGGCCTTAATTCTACCCAACCTAGCCAAGATAAAAAGGACTACAAAAATCATCAATGGTTAGTTTTAGTTGGCAGAACCCTAATTAAAGCTCTATGGATCAAGGCTTTAGGCCATCCCATCAAATCTAATCTAATGATTATCTAATTATATATAAGTAAAGCTGAATGTCGCACAACGTGGTGCTGCCACGTGGCACCCCTCCTATACACGCAACTTCTGCGTATAGTCTTTTAAGGGAAAGAGTAATATACACCGCAACTTCCTTATTTCTCTCTTCGATCTCTATCTGCTATATTTTCTTTCCTAACAAACCTCCTTCCTATTGGATTGTTTCCTCCTAAAATAAATCTCTCAAAAGTTTAGGAAACTAATAGACTTACCCATTCCAACTTTATATGCTATTCATTTGCGCCTATCTCCAACCACGATTAGAAAAAGTAGCAATTTTGCAAAACTCGGAATTACAAAATTTGCTCCCCAAATCGATATAGAAACGTTCTGCTACTGGTATTGGTGATAAAAATAAAGCGTCTCATCCCTTGATTTTCTCTGCTTTTATTTCCCTTCCACGTTCAAAGCCCAAAAGAACGAGAAGATGTTTATTGATATTATCAATTCTCTCTCTCTCTCTCTCTCTCTCTCTCTCCAAGCATGCAATACGTCTTAGAAGAGTGTTTCTGGGCGATAGTACCACTCCAAGATGTGTATTCGATTTTGTCATGATGGGTATAATTCCAATTCTCCTTCTGTGGGGTGTATTCGATTTTCTCTTTGATCCTTTTTGGTTTATTTGCTCGATTTTTAGTTTCATCAATCCGATCAATTTTGTTTTTCTTATTCTTCAGTTCACTAATCTTCCTCCACACCAGATTCACGGCAAAAAACATAATGATTTGAAACCCATGGCTGTCGCAACTGCAGTTTCATAAGATTTTGGGGTGAGTCGTGCATTCCATTGAAGGACACTCTCTATCCATTCTTCTAAAATTCTATTACGTTTTCCCCTTTTCAATTTGTGGCTCATTACAGAATCCAGCAAGAATGGAATGCTATTCTTGGAGATGATTCTCTGAAGACGCTTAAGTGGACCGATTTCATGATTTTGGTTGATTTTTGCTTGGATTGTGTTCTGCATGTGGCCATGGGTTTTCTTGCACCAGTGTGTTTCGGAAGATGAATTTGATCATTGCTTGCATGTAATTGTTGATTTTCACGTTTGTTCTCATCGTATATTGGACAAGTTCAAAACCTTTTATGTTGGTAGTTATTTTTTTGGGGACATTCCTTATTGAAATACAGGTGTGACAATCCAAGAGGGGGGGTGAATTGGTCAATTAGAAATTTTAGGCTTAATTAAGGGAGATTAAAAATTAATCCATTTAATTAAGCACTAATTAGTCTAACCCTTGTTCAAATAGGTATATCAATAAAATCTAGGGTTTAGACTTTCTAATCATGCACATTTAGCTAACCTTTGTTCAAAGAGATATTATAATACAATTTAGGGTTTAGACATTTATCTTAAGTGCATTCACTATCCCTTGTTCAATTAAAGCATAAATATAAGTAAGGTTAGAGATTACTAATCACCACATGTGCAGGAGAAGGAAAGGAAGAGAAAGAGACAATGCACACCACAATGAGGACACTAAGATTTCATAGTGGTTCGGTCACAACTTGACCTACTCCATTCTTCCAAGTTTGGCTCCTTGGGTACTCCACTATGGTGAGATTTCAAGCCTAATCTCGAAGCTCTTACAATAAGCTTTTCCATTCTCAAGGGCCAAAGCGAAGCCCGTCGCAAGAAATCTTGGCAAGGGAATCAAACCCTTGCACATGATTCGCCTTTCTTCACGGGCCGAATCAGAGACCCTTGTACATGATTCACCTTTCTTCACGGGCCGAATCAGAGACCCTTTTTCTTCACCTTTCTTTACGGGCCGAAGATGAGACCCTCACATGAAGAACAAATAAAAACTCTCTTGCCTCTTAATAGGCGGATTACAACATTGTAAGCTTACATTCACTCCTAGAAATAAACAAATAAAAGCCCTATGGAGTGCCTCTTGATAACATGTAGAAATAGAAGATGAAAGAGGTTTTAGCTTTTGAAATAAAATGTTGAAGCTCAAAGAGAAATGGGGTTTGATCTTTCTCAAATGTTTAAAAGCTTGTAGAGATAGGTTTTAATGATGTATATATAGTGTATTTGAAAATATGACTGTTTGGGGTAAAACTGTAAATAAACGGCATGAAAAAGTCTAGCAAAAAATGCCCCAACGGCTAGTTTGCTCGACCGCGGCGGTCGACCGAGCTACAGCTGTCGCCCGCTCCTATCGGGCGCCCTATTTTATTTTCAAATTTCTTACCATCGCGGTCGACCGGTGTGGGACCTAATCCCACGAGAGGGGTCGTGAGCTCGCGAGGCGCCATACTCTCTCTTGGTCTCTCGTACCCACGAGAATGGCGTGTGCTTTTTATTATTGATTTTAATTACCCAACCAAGCAGGCAGTAACCAAGCCATAGGGTGCAAACAAAGGTGCAACCCAGTACCCATAAGGGCAGGGCCAAGCTGCCGAGCCTAGCAAGGTGTGATTTAATTCATCTTTTCCGTGAACTTGGGATCACTAAGGCAATCCGAATTCCACGCAAAAGAGAGTGACAGAGTTGCTACCTAGATGAGGGATCTAGGACCCATAATTAACCAGAAATCTAGACTCGTTAGTTGGTTACGAGAATGGAAGGTATGGGGAGTTACCACCACATGCACCATTCCTGCCTGATAATCGGTTTTCAATTCCAAAAGTTAACTCTTTTGAATTTCTTTTAAATGGCTCATTTAACTCTATATTAATGTACGAACTACATGACATGCATCCTAAGATCTAATTTCAGTGTAATTCCTAAATGGGTATCTTGATTTTCTTAATTTGTTTGAATTCAATCTAAGTGAAAGTTCTAAAATTCTAATTTCATGGAAAGTCCTAAGTGATTTAATTACTTTTAATTTAAGGATTAATGTACAAAACCCCACCACTTATGTATGGAGCCGACTTGGGCTTGGTATGCCACTCAAGTATCCAAGTTGCCTACTGTAGACCCCGATCCGAGGACGGTGAGCTGAGGGAACGAGTCTCTAACACCCTCTGGATCGTCCACGTGTGAATGAGAGCTCTGCCAAGGAACTCTCGAAACGGATGCCACCCTCATAGCATAGCACGAGTGGCGATATGAAAAGAAAGAGATATGTCTCGATCCGGAGCCAAGGCTCGAAACCGCGACATACCTAAAATAAACTCAGAGTCGCCATCCATGGATATGCCATGGAACCCTAAAATTAAATCCTCTGTGCAATGGATAACCAGAAATATATATGGGTTCGTGCCTGGTTACGAATGGAGAAGGTCTGAGAGCACCCCCAATTCGTCCGAGTGCAAGCACTTGGTCTCTTATGCCATTTATTATTAACTCCAAAGAAGTTTGGGTAAAAATCATGTGAAATGGGAATAATCCTCAGGAATCGTCTACCTAAGCATGCATTTCCTGAGGATAAAGATAATAAACACATATAAAATAAAATGAAAGATGTATCACCTAAGCATAGCTAGGTTATGAGTGACAAGCCTAATGGGTGTCTAAGTTTTGATGTGCAAACACATGCAAGCTATAGCTAAAGGTATAAGATCAGTACAAAAAAGTAAGGAAACATATCAAATCATACAATAACTACACAACAAATCCTAAGGCTCTAAATGATTAGCCCGAGTCTTCGGATGTCTGGTATTCATCCAAAGAAGCCTACGTATCCCCGCCTCCACGAGAATCAAGGCAACGTAGTTCTTCGCGCCTATTCTAAGATAGGATGCCTAAGACACCTAGACCTCTATCCTAGACTCAATCTAAAAGATCGGACCAGTTATTAAAGTTTCTTGTACGATTATTTAAATTCCAGTAAATTGTGAATTTTAGGACACCCTATATGCCCTAACTAAATGCAGATTAGCCCTAAGCGAATGCAGGTGGTTCCTACAACCTATGTGTAACTAGGTTGTGCGTCCTAAGGAAAATAATGGGATCACTAGCCCATCCTAGACGTAGTCATCAGTCGGCGATGTGAATCGCCAACTGACCGGACGGAGGCATAACAAACCCCTAACTCTAACACAAACACAAACAAGCACACAACAAATCAAAGACAAACTTCTAACTCTAAAACTCTCTATCTAGGAAAAACTCCTAACTCTAGAGGAAGATCTAAAGGTTTTTGAAGAAGGTTTAAAATATTACTTACAAAAGTTTGGCTGGACTTGGGATACAGATCCCAAGCTGCACTACGTACCTCGTGAAAGAGGATCAAGCCAAAGTAGTTCGAAACGAACTTTCCAACTACGCTACTAAAAACACTCAACACTTTAGATTTTTTGAAGGTTTTTTATGCTTTCAAATGTTTTTGACGTTTTAAATTTCTAATGTTTTTGAGTTTTCAAATATTCCAATACTTTTGGACCTTAAAATGTTTTCACTCTTAAAGGGAACACGCAAGCAACACCACAAACTAGGGCAAAGCCCTAAATCTAAAGGGGAAACCCCGAACAAACAACAACCAATTAGCGTCTCAAAGAGACGGACCACAACAAGAAAGATAGTGTCTCAAGAACAGAGAAAACAATCTAAGATCCCAAGCAGGGAAGGCTCTATATGACTGAGTTAGTCTCTAATGAAAAAACTCCAAACTAATAACACTAAGGAAGGAGTACAAATGAGTCAGAGACTCTCTAATAACACTACCAAGTCTAAGACTCGCTCTAAAAGAAGAGGCCACTCTAACATGAGGCTAGGTAAGCCTCCTAAAAGGGGAAACTCTCTATATGAGACAAGGCTTGTCTCTGAGACACAAATGATGTAAACAAGGGTTCTGACGAGACTGGGCAAGTCTCCTATATACAAAGGAGGGGTATGCTACTTGGACTGAGCAAGTCCCCTAAGGATGGGCTTGGGCTAGCGCCTTCATCGCCCGCTGAAATGAGGGCCCAAAACACATTCAGTTAGGAATATAGGTGAATGTCTCAAGGAAATGACATCCTCACATCAATGAGAAAAATTATATTCCTCACACTCTTCATGCTAGTAGCATATTATTATCCATTTAACAAGATTTTTGCAACCTGATTACAAGGGATATATATATAGATAAGTCATGCACCTATACCCTCGACATGGGATAATGAAGAACCATCTAATTTGCCTCGCTTAGCATACCTCATTTTCCAATCAATAGGTGAAGACAGCCAATTAATTCAACAGATAAACAACCATCTATCATGTGATAGAATACCAACCTGAAATCAAATGAATCGTCTGTTTATACCCTCGACATGGGGCAACGAAACGAGATCAAATAAGGCATACAATCAAACCCTCGACACGGGGTCTCCTGTGAAATCAAATGGTACTCGTACCCAAGACATGGAGTAGAGTAACCATCTGATTCCCTACATCAAATAAGCATCCATAACTCCACCATCCATTTTCAACAGAAATTAAACCCCAGGTTAGATTCAAAAACCAAGTTAAAACCAAATCCCTGGGTCAAACACCATCCATGTACAGATTCACAGACCAACACTATTCTAAATGATATATGCCATCAAATATTCACAGATATAACAGGAATGAGAAATTACCTGGAATCTTGATGAAAACACATGAAAATTATATGATTTCTGAAAGTTGCTTTGATTTGCTACTTCCTCTTCTTCTCCAATGCTCTCTGAAAATTGGCAGGCCAGAATCAATGGATTTTGCCGTGAGTTGCCAGATCCAATGGTGGTGCCGGAAAAAATGGAGCCGATTGTGCTATTGGTCGACGATTGCCAGGTTGAGCGGGTTGTTGGATTTGACGAGAGATCACCGGAGATGGTGGTGGTGATTTGAGCTTGATCTTATTCCTCCTTTCTCCCACACCCCAAAGAGTTGCAGACTTCTTCTTTGAGGGATTTTGCTTTTTGAAATCGGATCCAAGAGGATTTTCTATACAATTTCAAGGGGTAGGCTTGGGGTTTTGTGAAGTCTGTGAGGAATGATCAAAAGGACTTCTAAGAGTAATGAGGGTTTTCTTTTTGAGATGGGTTTGAGGGAACTGGTAATGAAAAAAAAAAACTAGGTTGAGAATGGGTTGAACTGAGAATAGGAGATGGATGGTGGAGCTCGGTTGGGTTGGGGTTAAGAAAAATGGGTTTGGGTCTTGGGTTTTAAAGAAGAGGAGAAAAATGTAGAAGAAGAAGGAGATGGTGGTGTTGATTTGGTCGGAGCTCCGATGGGGTTGCCGGAGATGGAGGTTATGGTCGGTGCGGGTGTGAAGGTGCTGACCAGGTGAAGGAAAAAGAAGGAGGGAAGATGATGGTTTGGGTCGGATTTAATGGAGGTCGGAGGGAGATAGCTGAGATTTGGGGCGACGAAAATGGGTTTGGATATTAGGGATGAAAGTAGAGGAGGTGGGTTTCAATGGAGGTGAGAGATTGAGGAGGTAAAAATGAGATGGGTTTTAGAGAGATGGTGGTGGGATTTGGCCGGAGCTCCGGCGGAAATGGAATCGGAGAGGATGGAATCGGTGGCTCTGTTGGTGGTGGATTTGGGGATAAGGATTAGGGATCTGTGAAGGAGGTGGAGATGATGGTTTGAGAAGAGGGTGGTGGCTGATGGAGGAGATGGTGGTGTTAATGGTGGAAATGGAGGAAATATGTAGGGAAATGGGTTTTGAAGTGGGTTTGAGTGGCTGAAAATGGTGGTGATGATGTGGGGAAAATGAAAAGGGTGGTGGTGATGGAAAAATGGAGGTGGTGGTCAACTCTGGAAGGCAGACAGAGATGATGATGGTCGGAGGAGGGAGATGGCCGGCCGGAGTTGCTGAGGAGACGGGTTAGGATTTAAATATGAGGTGGTGAGGGTGGAGGTCGGTGGAGTTGGGTTGCAGAAATGGGATGGAGGCGGAGATGAGGTGGCTGGGAGAGGGGGTTTGATGGGTAGGGGTTTCGAGGTGGAGGTGGCCGGCCGGAGTTGCAGAGAAATGGGGGATGCGGCTGGAGGTAGTGAAGAAGAGGAAGAAGAAGAAGGAGAAGATGGTCGGAGGGAGTGATGGTGGCGGCAATAGTGGGATTTGCCGGAGGTGCGGTCGGAGATAGCAGCTCTCCTCTCCCTCTCTGCTCTCTCTTGCGGCTACCCACCCGATCCGGTCTCCCCTCTTTTCTTTTTTTCTTGCTGATGAAGAAAAATCCTCCCAAGCCCTAATTCGGTGGGGAATAAGTAGGAAATGATATACTCGACCCCCCTTTTCCCCAGGTACAGCCCCTTTAAGTGTATCATGACTACTTTTTGCATTATAGAGAGGGTGGTCTAGGTAAGAAGAAAGGCATATTAATTAGGAAAAGTAACAAAGCTTGTATCTTTTTCTTCCCTAGACAGCCCACTCTGGTGATGTATTCTACCCCCGCTTTTTCTCTGAACAGCCCACTTACAGGTATATTTGAGACTACTTTTTACCTTGCAAAAAGGGGGGGCTCGGGTAGGAATTGGGATAACATTTGGATGTTGTTTTTGCTGCACAAAGGGTTGGTAATGACACTCCCTTGTTAGATATATCACTCCCCTTTACAAATAACCTCACAAAGCCTTGTTTTGATACCTGCGTAAACTTGACCCAATTTATTTGAAATTTCGCGGACACCTTATTGAGGTTTTAAACTACGCTAGGGCAAAAATTTGAGATGCTAATTCCATCATTTAGAGGAAAATTATTCAAACCAAGTTGTTTAAGGGTTAATTGGGGTTCGGTCAAAATGGGGTGTCTACACCTACGTATCCCTGCCTCACTGGAATCAGAGTCGATCGTAGTTCGGTGCACTTAAACTAAGCTACTTATGCCTAACTCATCTAGGACACCGATCTAGACTGGATTGACTGTTTTAACAGTTTAAGAGAAATTATTTAATTCAAGTTGAAGATTTTATTATCCTAGGACTTCATCTAAGATGCTATATGGTCATATCTAAATGCAAGACGCCCCTTAGACTAATGCAGGTGAACCTACATCCTAGGTAACTAGGCTTGTCCTATGAGAAAAGTGAGGTGACTAGTGTAACTAGATCTATGGCACGATTCCTATCAATAGCAAACGCCCGTGATGAGGCTGGACTCCTAACTCTAAGACTCTCTAAAACTTAGGGCACAACGTGACGTAAGTGTTCCTAAGGGGCCCTAAAGGTTCCTACGATAGGAGACCGTAATCCAACAGCTCGTAAGATGCGGATCGAGTTAATTCGACTTGTTGAACTTAATGATTTTTGATTTCTGAGAATTTTTGATTCCTAAACATCTAAGGAATACCAAAGGCTCTAGGGTTCACAAGTTTCGGCCTCGAATCGCAACCATGGAAGGGAATCATGCTCTCAACTTTTGTATAATTTTAGCACGTAAGTTATAGTATCTTATTGCCTGGCATATTTCTCAGGATTTTCGTGGATAGTGGACCTCGGAGCCAATAACATACTATAATTTACGCACTCCAATTATGCTGGATCGATCGCAATTAGTATACGATTATGGTTACGATTTCGGCATCTAAATTATCCTAGCATGTTATTTTACAAATGAAATCTATTACTCCTAAGATTTCTGTTTCAGATGGCTTAGTGATTGAATACATGATGAAAAGTTAGAGTTCTCTGAAAATTTTCAAGGTGCTTTGAATTAATTTGGATTTTTAAATGAATTTATCACAATTGGATCAGATTAATGATTTTACAAAGAAGCCTATAGCTAATTAAGTTATCTATTCTATAAACTTTAGGATATGATGTGTTCTTGAAAAATATATTTTTCTTTAATTTTTCATGATTTTAAAGATTGAAATTCGTTTTTTAATTGATTTTTCACTTTCGGATTAGATTGATGACATTACACTAACAAATATAGCAAATTAATTCCAAATCCAACCAAACTTTTACTAGACCATTCTCGGACAAATATACAATTATGAGAAAATATTCAGACATTATTTCGATAATTGTCTTTTTTTAACAGATATATTCATGTTCTGGTCAGAGCAGTTAAAAATCAATATAAAATATTACAATATGCCCACAATTTTCGAGAAATTCAAAATATAATTCTGACTAGTCATTTCATCTTTCTACCAAATTTCAGCTTTTAAGGAGTTTGTTTAATGATATGTCCTTCATATACATGAAAATCAGTGATTTTATCAAAACAATTCCAGTAAAAATAATAAATAAACTCCAAATCTTTTGAAACTTTTTTTATGATATTTAAACATAAAAAATCTATTAAGGACCAAATTTCAATCAGTTTTGAATTGTTTTGTTATATGAACGATTTTTAGAACCATCAAAATCCTATTTTCGGGTTTTATTTAAACGAATTTTTGAGCCATAAAAACAAATGAAATCTACCGGAATTTTTAGATTTTTGGTGCTATTTTAACTACATTAAGACTCAGAAAACATAGCTTCACGAAAAACCCTTGGTTTTAAAATACTCACTTTGTAAAAACGATTCAAAAGCCACTAGATATCCCAATCGGTTAAACGCCCAATTTTCTCATATAACGATTCATTTTTTTTACCAAAATTGATAATCAAATAAACTGACCTACCAAAATCATATTAGATCATGCATGGTAGCTTTTACGAAAATCATGAAGAAAACAAAAAAGAAACGGCCCTAAGCATGCTTTTCTACCTTTGATATTATAAAAATGGAGGAACCTACCGTTGATCGCGCTCCTTGTCTCTAAGGTGCGTAAATCCGAGGTATACGCTTTGATGCACCCTTATATACGCAAGAGAAAATCCAAAGTTGGAGGAGATGAACCGCTTTGATGAAGAATCTCAATCCTACTAAGATGATCCGCACAACAAATGGGCAAAAGATAAGATCGGATACAAATCTTTGTATAAATTATAAGAGGGGATGTTTAGAAGCAAGGGAGGAGATGCTGTTGTCGAGCAAAACTTGCACTTGACAAGCATAAAAAATAGAGAAGAGCAGTAGCCAAGAGAGAGTTGAGATATTAATTTTTGTTCCTCCAACCAAAAAAAAACAGGTTCCTCGGTTTGGTTCTTTTTTTCTTTTTTTAACAATGAGGGAGAGTTGGGCTGAAAATATCAACCTTCCCCTCACTTTCGTCCAACTTCAAGCAAATTAATAAGAATAGATTGAGGCTTTTCTTTTTCCTTCAGGAACCAAAAAGAATCTTGCCCACATTTCAATTTGGAATACCATAAATATCAAAAGATGGAATTTAAATATCGGAAAAATATAAACTCCAGGATCAGCAAGGTTCTTCTATAGTTCTATTCACATGGGTAAATTGCATACATCATATTTTAGCTTTCTATTTCAGCCATTGTTTCCCTCATAACAGCAAGTTTCAATCTCATTATCGTCCTTCCCCATTGAGCTCCTCTTCAAAATATAAGGGCATCACGTATCTAGTGTAATTAGTAAGAAAAATCCTACCTTGGTACCGATGCGATTAGCAACACTGATTAATATATTGAGCAACCAATCATCAAGATAGAAATAAGCACTCGGATGGCATTCCTTCTTCAATTAATGTAGCAACTTAGATGTTCACACCACAACTAATTAATGACAACCTCCCTTTTAAAGCCTTGTATAAAACAAGAGTGCAGAGAAAGAGTTTGGTTGAATTCCTTTTAATGAGCGACAAAATCGAGTTTAGTTACCAAAATTATCTACAAAGGATGGATCTCACGAAATTGCCATAATCCCAAAGACTGATGGCCGTTGTGAAAAGAAACTCTTGCCTTTTTTGGATAGGAATACAATATTGCATGCTTTGTAGCCTTTTTGGATAGGAATATAATATTGCATGCTTTCTTGCCTTTTCAGGGGAGCACATCACGTGAATGCACATAGTGCATGGGTTTGGGTTATTTGGCTATTCGGCTAAATAGGGGTGGAAATGAGAGCCATGAAGTGATCCTCACCGTCCAATTGATTTGCTACCATGCAAATACACTAAAATGATCTCGACCATCAATTTTATGATCCACTATGCGAGTAGGTGATGCCCCAAAACCATTTTCATAGGATGATATAAATCGTTCATTTGATGGGCAATAATTATGTGCCAAAAAAGTTAGTTCCATATGGTGATCCGAATTGCCTATTTAGTAGGGCCACAATTCAAGTTGGTTGCGTTCCAAAAAATGCCCTCCATAAGATGATCATAGCTGTCCAATTCATGGGTCATGATATAAAATTGGTTGTGGCCCCCCTAATCATCTCTTTAGAATTACCCAAACCGTTCAATTGATGGGCTACGGCGTAAATATGTTGTACCCCATAAATCATGTCTATAGGGTGATCTAACCGTCCAGATGGTGGGTGGAAATGTCCATTGGCCGTGCCCCAAATCATTCTAGTAGAGGACCCTAAATCATTTCATTGATAGGCCGTCACCTTACATTTTTTCACAATAATGGGCCCGTGCTGGATCAGCCAAAATAAACTATGCTCATCATGAAAATCGTTTTTTTATTGGACCCAAATAAGTTCAAAACTCATATTTCTCATTAAAAACAATGCAGGGAACCCTTGCTCGATCCAAATCAAACCAAAATGCTCAATGCGGGCCCACCAAGTGGGTCCAAATCTCTCTTGTTTAAGTTATTGTGAATAACCCTCCTCAACTCTTAGCGGAAAAATACATATTAAGACGGAAACGACCGAAGAGATTATAAGAGATGGACAAAAAAAATAAAAAACATTAGAAAACCGATAGAAAGACACTAACCACTTCATTGATTAAAGCGGAGCAAAATGGGGGTGTCTACAGATGCCCCTCTTTGGTAGAGATAATACAGTCATCGAATACCAAAGCAAAAATGACAGAACCATTTTGCATAGCATTAATTAACAAAAGATTCACTTGACAATGCAGCCTAACCTAATGCAAGATCCTAGATGAAGTCCGAGAATTAAAATGTTATCAAAAATCATTTACTCTAAACATCATGACTTGGTGGTTCAGAATAATGAATAAATGGATCCAATCTGATTGCAAAAATTACGCAATTTAGAATGAAAGATAATTATGATGCAGCGCCGTTTTCAAACGGGCAATGAGGAAATGAGAGATCATTTTCGAATCAATTCGAAAAGAATGAGACCTCGTATTTGTAAGGGTTTGAAGGGCTAAGAGACCGTATTTGTACGGACTCGATAAGAATGAGACACCGTAGTTGTATGGGCCTAAAGGGAATGAGATATCATAGTTGTATGGATCCAAAGAGAATAAGACACTGTAGTTATACAGACCCAGAGGAAACGAGACACCAGAATGAGACACCGTATTTGTACGGTTTTCCAAAGAAAATGAGCAACCATATTTGTATGGATCCCAAAGAGGAATAAGAGACCATTTTTTAATGGACTCAGAAAGGATGAGATACCGTATTTATACGATTCCCAAGGAACATGAGATACCATATTTGTATGGATCCCAAAGAGGAATAAGAGACCATTTTTGAATGGACTCAGAAAGGATGAGATACCATATTTGTACGGTGCTCAAAGAGAGTAAGAGACCATTTTCGAATGGATTTGGAGAGAATGAAACACCGTATTTATACGGATTCCAATGGAATGAGACATCATATTTGTATGATGCTCAAAGAGAATAAGAGACCATAGTTGTATGGACTCGAAGAGAATGAAATACCGTATTTTTACGGATTCCAAGGAAATGAGACATCATATTTATATGATGTTCAAAGAGAATTAAGAGACCATTTTTGAATGGACGCAGAGAAAATGAAACACCGTATTTATACGGATTCTAAGAAAATGAGTCATCATATTTGTATGATGCTCAAAGAGAATAAGAGATCACTTTTGAATGAACTCGGAGAAAATGGAACACCGTATTTATACGGATTCCAAGGAAATGAGACCTCATATTTGTATGATGCTCAAAGAGAAGAGACCATTTTGAAATGGACTAAGCGAGATATGATAATTTGAGTTTTGACAGAGATTATCAGAAAAAGAAAATCGAAATCTCCATTTAATAACTTTGGAAGCAAAGGATTTAATAACACCATATAATAAAGGACTTTCCAGGCCCGAATTTGGGACGCCACTTCATTAGCAACCTGCCCCGGTTTGAGGCATTCTAACTTTTTTCTATTCATTGACCAGAGATCATTCTTCAAAGATTTTTCGCCATTCATGACAGTCTTGCCTTTTCCAAGCTTCTTAGAACCTGTTAATGAATATGTTTTCAGAGTGATTGCACCCTACAACAATTCTTAAAATAGAATTCGTAACAAATTTTTTAAAAATAAAACCACAGACATTTGTAATGAAATGACAAAATAAGAAAGATTACTCAAGTAATCCCGTGATGCTTCTGACTTATCAGTATTTTCTTTTGGATTAGGCTTAGCCTCATTTGAAGAATGTTTCTCCATTAATAAACATCTTCACTTATTATTTAAGACAGCAATACTTCATATATTTTTCTATCAACCTTCTAATTGCTAGAAATTAATGCCCCTAGTTTCAAGAATCATTGTTATTTGCTTTGCCTGACATACTGTGATTTCAGAGATCAATGTATTCCTTCTTGAGTGAACCCAATCTTACCACGACCAAGTTTCCTTTTTGGATTTTCAACTTGGCGGACCGTTCTGCCTTAACTTTTGCCTGCATAGCCTTTTCAGGTTTTCGACTCAGCAGGCCATCCCCTTAACTTCTGCCTAAGTCGCCCTTTCAGGTTTTCTACTTAGCAGTGGAATGATCCTAAATTTTGCCTAAATCGCCTTTTTAGGTTTTCGATCTAGCGGATCTTCAAGCTCAATTTCTTTTCTTTTTTTCTTTTTTTTTAATTTTTTTTACTTGAACACCAAAAGGACTTTATAGGTGAGGTAGGGATTTTCAAAGAATGGCTTAAGGTTTTGCAAAATTTTCGACCGAACCTGTGAACAGGTTGCCTACGTATCCTAAGGTAGGAATCAGGTTGTGCGTAGTTCAGGGCGGATGCCCCTAGTTTGAAGGTATTTTAATTTTTCTTTTCTTTTCTTTTCACTCAATTTTTCTTTTTGTCTTTTTTTTTCGAATGACTTCCTTTTGGAATGATTGAATTTCTTCTTTTGAAGCAACCGAACTCGGTTTAACCGTGCTGCCTACGTACCCAAGTGTAGGGATCAGGTCATGCGTAGTTCAGGGCGGATACCCCTAGTACATTGGGTTTTTGAAGGGAAATATTATTTAGGCTCAAAAGGGTTCGTAAAAGGTTATATTTTTTTTTATCTTGGGCTATGAATTTAGGATTTATTCGGCCAAAAGATGGCCTTTTGGTGTTCAAGCATAGAACCTCTTGAGTTGATCAAGGTTTGTTGGTTCTGGTAATATTTCTCCATTTAAATTACGGAGCTTGACGACTTTTCCGGGTAAGATTTGGTCTACCATGTATGGTCCTGACCAATTAGGTTTGAACTTGCCCTTTGGGTCAAACACTGGTGCTCGGTTATCTTTCAGAACAAGATTGTCTTCTTCTAAATCTCTGACCTTAACCCTTTTATTAAAAGCCCGGGCTATTCTGCGCTGGTAACCTTGTACATGGTAAAGCGCTTTTAATCTCTTCTCATCTAGCATGTTCAACTCTTTATATCTGGCATCTGCCCATTCATTTTCTAGCAACTTAGCCTCAATCAACACTTGGAGCGAAAGTACACGGATCTCAACAGGTAACACTGCTTCCATCCCATAAACAAGAGAATATGGGGTTGCCCCAGTTGAAGTTCTAATTGATGTTCTGTAAGCCCACAAGGCGTACGGTAGCTTATTCGACCAATCCCTATAAGTTTCTGACATTTTGCTAATGATAGCCTTGACATTTTTGTTTGCAGCTTCTACCGCTCCATTTGTCTGCGGCCGATAAGGTGATGATTTATGATGCTTAATCTTGAACTCTTGGCAAAGAATGATTACTTCCTTCTTGAAATGAGACCCATTATCTGAGATAAGTTCATGGGGAATTCCATATCTGCATATGATATTGGTTCGTATGAATTTAGCAACTGATGCGGATGTAAGCTTTGCGTAAGAAGCGGCCTCAACCCACTTGGTGAAGTAGTCGATCGCAACAAGGATGTACTCCTGACCATTAGCTGACTTAGGAAAAATCTTGCCAATAATGTCAATACCCCACACTGAGAACGGCCAAGGAGACGTAAGAGAATGCAATTCGGTGGGTGGAACAAGGATAAGATTCGCATGTATCTGACATTTATAGTATTTCTTCACAAATGTGTAACAATCTGCTTCCAATGTTTGCCAATAGTACCCCAGACGTAGGATCTTCCTTGCCAACATCTTCCCATTCATATGAGGTCCACACACCCCTTCATGAATATCTGTGAGAATTTCTTCTGCTTGATCTTCAATGACACATAAGAGTTGAATTCCATCGAAAGACCGTCGATATAACTCTCATCCACAAATGACAAAATTAGCTGCCAATCTTTGCAAAGTCCTCCTTTCTTTATTTGAGGCCTTGTCGGGATGGCCCTGGCCTGAGATATAGTTCTTTATGTCCGTATACCATGGCTTATCATCGGGACATCTTGCAACTATTTCTATAGCATCAACATATGCAGGAGCCCATTGCTCCTGAACCGTGATGGGTCTTATCTTCATATTATGAGGTATGTCAATCATAGAAGCTAGTGTTGCTAAGGCATCGGCGAATCTATTCTTCAACCTTGGTAAATAGCTGAAAGTGATGCACCAGAATTATTGAACAAGAACGTCCAAGTATTCATGATACGGCTGTAACATTTCTTCTCTGGTTTTCCACTCTCCCTGAGTTTGGCAAATGATTAACTTCGAATCTCCATATACGTCAAGATCCTCTATGCCTAAGGCCAATGCAGCCTCAAGCCCAACAATGCATGCTTCATACTCTGCCATATTGTTGGTGCAATTAAATTGTAACTTAACGGCAAGGGGAACGGGCTCATTTCGGGGTGACACAAGCAATGCCCCTACTCCTTGCCCTGTTTGGGTTTGCTGCACCATCAAAATAGTGGGTCCAACCAGTTTTCAGATATTCATCTTCTATCATCATGATCTCTTCATCTGGGAACATCGGCTTGAAGGGCTGACTTTCTTCTCGAGGTGCTTCTACCAATTGTTCAGCAATGGCTCGACCCTTTACTGATTTTTGGGTTACATGGCTGATGTCAAACTCAGACAATAATAATAACCATCTGGCGGTCCTGCCTGTCAGGGCTGGTTTTTCAAAGAGATATTTCAAAGGATCCATCCTTGACAAAAGCAGAACCTTATGAGATAAGAGATAATGTCTGAGTCGCTGAGTAGCCCAAACCAAGGCTAAGCAGGTTTTTTCTAGGACAGTGTACTTCTATTCATACTCCAACATCTTCTTGCTAAGATAATACACAGCCTTTTCATGCTTGGTTTCTGGATCTTGCTGTGCTAACATACAACCCATGGTGGTTTCTGTGACTGACAAGTAAAGCAGCAATGGGTGCCCCGGTATTACTGGTGCCAATATCGGTGGCTCAGACAAACTTTGCTTTATCTTCTCAAAGGCCTATTGACATTCCTCTGTCCATTCTTTGGAAACATTTTTCTTTAAGAGCTTAAAGATAGGTTCGCAAGTTGATATAAGATGAGCAATGAATCGTCTTAGGAACTGTATCCTTCCTAGGAATCCTCGAATTTCCTTCTCAGTTTTAGGCGGCGGCATCTCCTGGATAGCCTTAATTTTCTGAGGATCTACCTCTATGCCCCTTTGGCTCACCATGAATCCTAACAACTTACCAGAAGTAACCCCGAATACACACTTGCTAGGATTCAGGCGAAGCTGGTATTTGAGTATTCTTTCAAAGAACTTCTTAAGGTTCGGGATATGATCTCTCATTTTCTTGGCTTTAACAATCATATCATCGACATAAACTTCGACTTCTCTATGTATCATGTCATGGAGTAAGGCTGTAGCTGCTCTTTGGTATGTCGCACCGGCATTCTTAAGACCAAATGGCATTACCCGATAGCAATAGGTCCCCCATTGTGTAATGAACGAGGTCTTAGTCATGTCCTCGGATGCTATCTTAATTTGATTGTAGCCCGAGAAACCATCCATGAAAGATAGTAATTCATGCCTGGCCGTATTGTCTACCAGGATATCGATATGTGGTAGAGGGAAATCATCTTTTGGACTTGCCTTGTTCAAATCCCTGAAATCTACACACATTCTCACCTTCCCATCTTTCTTTGGTACAGACACTATGTTTGCAAGCCATTCTGGATATTCCACTACTTGTAGAAACCCAGCAGTCAGCTGCTTAGTAATTTCTTCCTCTATTTTTAAGATTCACTCGGGCTTCATTCGCCTTAGTTTCTTCTTTTTAGGTTTAATTCCTGGTAACAAAGGCAGCTTGTGTTGGACGATGTCTTCACTCAACCCGAGCATATCTTTGTAGGACCAGGCAAAAATTTCTTTATATTCCCTAAGTAGGTTTATTAATTCATCGCGCTCTTTAGGAGATAGAGTATTTCCAATTCGTATTTCTTGTATTAAATCTTCTGTTCCGATGTTTATAATTTCGATTTCATCTTTAAGAGGCTGGGCTCGGCGTTCCTCCTCTTGTTTGAGCATATGCTGCAACTCAAGGGGAGTTTTGTCGATCCATTCTTCCTCGTCTAAGGAGGGAGTGTTATCATTATTAAAGTCAGAAGCAAACACAGAGACATACTGAGAATCGGATTTCATTGACTTGAAAGAAATTACATCATCATCCTTGGACTCATCCTGAACAGGCTCAGGATTCACATTAAAAATAAAATCAGAAAATGACTCGCCTGGACTAGGCATCGACACAGACTTAACAGATTTGACTGGACTCGACTTAGTAATAAGATAAGTAGGAAAAACATCAGAACTCCAGTTTGAAAGATTTTCTGTTGCGGGTGCAATTTGACTCTGAGGTTCAGCAAAGGTAGAGTCGCTCTGAATAGCCGCTACTAGCACATCTTCACGGTCTGTATCTTCTTGTTCTTCAGAATGGTCTAAAACTAGCAACTCCTGCCAAGCAACATCAGGCTCATCTTCTTCAAACAAGGACCCCAACATATCTGGCTCAAGGTAGACTAA
This sequence comes from Tasmannia lanceolata, assembly GCF_043159265.1. Lineage (NCBI taxonomy): Eukaryota > Viridiplantae > Streptophyta > Magnoliopsida > Canellales > Winteraceae > Tasmannia > Tasmannia lanceolata. The sequence continues at coordinate 17,476,256 of NW_027518697.1, read as the reverse complement.
CCAGTCCTCAACAGTTTTCTCAACATAATGCACCAGCGGTTCTGTTTCTGGGAGAGCAAGGCCACTAAATATTTCAAAACCAGGTATCATGATTCCTGTCACCGAGTCATACCGTGGTTCAGAAAACCCATAGTATGGTGAAGTCTCGCCTTCTTTGACAAAGTGACCGTTCATCGATAAGGAGTATGGAGCCATTGGGAGTACCCCTCCGGTGCAGCGGATTTCTTCCCTCAATTTCAACAATTCTTCCATAACTTCTTCCTCTTCCTCAGTAGGTATATATCCTAGACCGAAAGTTCCATGGTTTGCTTTGATTGGGCGCCAGTGAGATGCCTTGCTTGGATCACGGCCCAAATTCATGCCAGAAAAGTAATTCATTTTTCTCATTATCTTGGCAACCATAGGACTGATGGCAAAAGGTAAACACAACTCATCTTGAGAGGCCTCTTCATAGGAAATAGCAGCAACGTCGAACGCGAAACCGTTCAAGTTGTAGTCTTCTGCTTTTGCAACTGGGAGGATAAGAGTTTCTCCTGTTATTTGTCCTATTTATGGCTCTTCGTCACCTCTGACAGTGATCAACTTTCCATCTTTGATGAACTTCAATTTTTGATGAAGGGTTGAAGCAACATCGCCTTCCTTAAGCAACCAGGGACGTCCCAGAAGTATATTAAACGAGGCCTTGATATCAATAACCTGAAACTCAACTTCAAATTCTTGACCACCTACAACAATCTTGGTGGTAAGGACCTCGACTACATTTCTGCGGGTGTTGTCATATGCGAGGATTCCAATGGTTGATTCGGCAAAATCAGTGGGGCCGAAAATTAAGGTAATGGCAGTTCTCAACGGACACACATTCAACGCAGATCCGTTATCTACTAACACAGATGGTACTTTCTTGCCTTTACAGACAATGATGACATGAAGAGCTCTAGCATGATTCCGACCTTGAGGAGGCAGCTCTTGATCTGAGAAGCTAATGACTCTGGCAGCCTGGGTTAGAGCAACAACTTCAGCCAGTTACTCCGGAGATATTTTTGAGGATACCTGTGTAGTATTCAATTCTTTTAACACGGCTTCTCTGTGTTTCTTTGACGCTATCAACAATCCCCAAACAGATATAACGGCCTGAGTTTTGTTCAACTGCTGTACAACCTCATCATCTGGGTCTTTCGTATACTGCGCTTCTTCTCCTCGAGCTAATGCCCCTGGATTTTCAACTCTCAATTCAGCAGGCTTGAAAATTCTTCCGCCCCTTGTAACATGTCTAACTTCATCCAATTCTGGCTCGTCAGAAATAATAACTTGAGGAACTTGTGGCTCATAAGTGATCACCAAGGGAGATAGAGACTCTCTTAGGTATACTCATCATAGAAGATGATTTGAGGTTCATAAACGGGTTCTAAGGCACAGATGAGGGTGAGAGGGTCAAACTCAGAATCTCTTATGGTTATGGCACTAATGGCGGCAGGAGGAATGGCATGACCAGGTAGCGGGTTTTGGGTAACATTGGGTCTTGGTTGGAATGCAATGCCTTTCTCATCAATGAGTTTCTGAATTCTAAATTTCAAGGCAATACAATTGTCAGTAAGATGACCAGGACCCCTGTGATACTCACAGTGTTGGTCAGCTCGCCAATTTGCAGGTAGAGGATTGGGGAGAGGCCGGATGGCAGGTAAGGTTATGCGACCTGAGACAAGACACTGCTTAAGTACCTCTGAAGATGGAATAGGAAGAGGGGTAAATTCTACCTGGGTTCGTTGTCGAGGTGCAACCGTAGGTTGGGCATAGTCCATCACTAGAGGTTCCTGGGACCTAGATGACTGAGCATTGGAACGAGAAATATTACTAACTTGGGCTGGGGGAGACTTTTTGAAATCCCTGGTGTTTGGGTTACTACGGTTGAATACACCTTGAGCCATAGCCTCCTCTATTTGGGTGCCTGCCACGATGAAATGTTTGAAATCCGGATAATACTATAGAGACATGTGATACTGGAGTTGGGGAAAAATATTCTTCATAATTATTTGGACCTGCTCTTCCTCAGAAGGGCACTCCATCATTTGCGCTGCTAGTTTCCTCCATCTTTTTACGAAGGTTAGAAAAGATTCATTTGAGTCTTGCTTGGTTCTCTCCAAATCTTTTCTAGTGATTTCTGTCCCATCATCGTATTTGAACTGCTTAATGAATTGTTCACCAATGTCCTGCCATGTCTTCTAATGGGTTTTGTCTAGGACCATGAACCATCTCCTAGCAACTTTAGTAAGTGAAACAGGGAACAGTTGAGCCATCTGCTCAAGAGATAAGCCTTGAGGCTAACACATGATGGTAAACATCTGTAAATGGGTAATTGGACAACCCATACCATCATATTTATCAAAATCCGGCATTGGAAAATTGGCAGGGAGACGGATTTCTAAAAACAATGTAAGATCACTTGGGTTGAAACCACCCTGGTCCTGAAGCTGGATGTCTTGAACTTTCCTGGTAAGACTTTCTAATTTCTCCATAATTGTCTTATCAACCGTGGACTGAGAAGGCTTACTGCGATCCTCGCTGTACTGTTCTTTTTCTAAGTCTTCTTCGGTTTTATCAGGGATAGGAATGAACACTGGCTGGGCAGGTGCTGTTGAAGTAGCTGTATGGTGCATAGGCCCTTTATCTTTGGAAGACGACGGCCCGAACTTCTCAGAAAGCTGAGCCTTGATAACCCGGTTTTCCTCTTTGAGCTCTTGAAGTTGCTAGAGAATTAAGGTGAGAGTATCGGTAACAGCAACGGGTGGACGATTATCTTGGTTTTCTGCCATTGACGATGATGAGGGTGAGAAAGAAGCAGATGACGGGGTCCTCAGAGAAGGTGGTGGAGAGACAGATTTCCTCTCTAACCGTGAAGAAATCCGAACCCAAGGAGTAGTAGGCTTAGCTATGGTGTTACTGCCCTGAAATATTTGAAAGACATAGTTTAAAATCACAGAAGGAAGCAGACAATGATACATACATAAACCAGGATAATGAGAGAGAAAGATGAACTTTATTGATCAATCATTAAAGCTTGAGTACATGGTTTACTCTTATTAAATCACAGATAAACTGACAGGACTAAAAAGACTAAACATTCTTTCTGGACTTTTTCTTCGGACGATAATCTTCCTCAACTGACTCCTTTAAAGGTTTGATGATTTTGACATCCCAAGCAGATGAAACGGCTCTGACGATCTTGAGCTTGAGATCCTCAGGTGGATAAAAATGACGAAGGGGAGGCACAATAGATTGCTCCCTTCCATACTGACGCAGAATCTTGGCAGGAACATAAAAGGAAGTCTTTTTGAGACCAAGAAGGCGAACGTAGTTAGCTTCTCCAGTGTTGAAGACAGCTTCTTGGATTCTAGAAATTTGTCAACAAATCTGATCTTGTTGGTGAGAACTTAACCAATCAGCCCAATCGCTTTTATGATCGAAGGAAACATCATGACGCCACTCGCTAAAGGTATACAATGTATGATCAAAATGGACAGGAGCTGCAATTTTTAGCTTGTGGCACAACCACACCTGGAGTAATGCAGGATATCCTGAGAATGACCCATTGAAAGAGCGAACATAACGACCTGGATCTGAGCTAGCACGAAGGCAAGCCATATCATCTAACCCATTGAAGGTTTCTGGAATTATAGTAGGAATTGGATTGGCGCCACGATCCATTTGATCAACGAGATCTAAAAGAACAGCTGACGCAAAGCGAGAAGGCTGGACAGTGAGGAACCTAGCAAATGAATAGAATCTCAAAGCGCGACGTCTGGCCTTTTGAATATCAACAGCACCAATGTGTTCAATAGGGGGTAAATGTCGATCAGCTGTTGCATGGACACTTCTTGGCCTTTTATGAAAGAGTCCATGGATTCATCTGGATTATTCATTAAGCGAAGGAACAAAGGATGATAATCCGGCACACAGGATGGCTTCACCAGAGGGCCATCCACAAGATATTCCAACAAGGCACACCATTCTTCAAAAGTGGGACACATTTCTTGGTTGCCAAAACGGAAGACATGATGATCGGGATCCCAACACTTTGATGCGGCATAGAGAAATCCCCAATCGAGCTTAATGGTTGCTATGTAGCTGAAGAGATTTTTCTTTTGCTCACTTATGGCATAGATGTGTGATTCCTTTAATGTACCACGGATCCAATCAAGAATTTTATGAGTAGACATGGTGCTTGTAAGCCAAGAGGAGGGGTACAAGAAGGATCAAGATTACATAAACATGAGATTGGGACAAGTTCCTGCCAGTTTAAAGAAAGTATGAAGACATGATCGTATCACATGATAGAAGAATGAAAGGCATACGATCAAAAGATTAGATGAGATTGCATATGATTGCTTTCAATGGGTAGATCAAGAATAACTAATCCTATGAGATCTTAGGAAAGATGGCATTTATATCCTAACCCCAAAGGGAAAGTTTTTTTTTTTTATAATCTTTTTACATTTTGACAAGGGTTACCTGAAGGCATCAATCCTAATCCTAATCTAACGGAGTGGAGAGAGGATCTCGACTCATGACTTTGTTTGTGTACCTAAGGACCGATCATAGCCATTGGAAGATGGACTACGGCCTAATCTAGACACAAATGGGTAGGATATCCTAAACTAGGCTCACACACGTGATGCACGTGTGTTCGTATATTACATGCATGTGTGGGTTAATCTAGGGGTAAGGCCAAGAGTTCCCTTAGCGCGAATCCGTGCTCAATATACTGTACCAGTGTCCGGCGTATCAGTACGTGAACAAGAGATCCGTTTACACACCATAAAGGTACTAGGATAAGGGTGGAATGCTTCTCTAGCACAGAGGCACCAAGTGATGAAATCCCAGTCAACCATGCTAGATAACACTATGGGTTCCTAAAATAGGATGTGTGTGCACGTGAGATGCAAGAGTTTAGATGCAAGTGATGTAAGTGTGTGCAATATGTTTGCGCAATCTATGATGCCTTCAGGTTTTGTTAGATTAAGTTTGAGTATAATGTGATGAGAAAGTAAACAAACTAATCTACCAAGCATATAAGAAATAGAGTTTTTATGAGCCAGTTAAATTAAACTCAAATGAGTTATCCTTTGAAGTTTTAATGAAGTTAGGTGATCCCCAGCAGAGTCGCCAAACTGTGGGACCCAATCCCGCGAGAGGGGTTGCGAGCGCGCGAGGCGCCATACTCTCTCTTGGTCTCTCGTACCCACGCGAATGACGTGTGGTTTTTATTATTGATTTTAATTACCCAACCAAGCAGGCAGCAACCAAGCCATAGGGTGCAAACAAACGTGCAACCCAGTACCCATAAGGGCAGGGACAAGCCGCCGAGCCTAGCAAGGTGTGATTTAATTCATCTTTTCCGTGAACTTGGGATCACTAAGGCAATCCGAATTCTACGCAAAAGAGAGTGACAGAGTCGCCACCTAGATGAGGGATCTAGGACCCATAATTGACCAGAAATCTAGACTCGTTACCTGGTTACGAGAATGGAAGGTATGGGGAGTTACCACCACATGCACCATTCCTGCCCGATAATCGATCTTCAATTCCAAAAGTTAACTCTTTTGAATTTCTTTTAAATGGCTCATTTAACTCTATATTAATGTGCGAACTACATGACATGCATCCTAAGATCTAATTTCAGGGTAATTCCTAAATGTGTATCTTGATTTTCTTAATTTGTTTGAATTCAATCTAAGTGAAAGTTCTCCTAAAATTCTAATCTCATGGAAAGTCCTAAGTGATTTAATTACTTTTAATTTAAGGATTAATGTACAAAACCCCACCACTTATGTGTGGAGCCGACTCGGGCTTGGTATGCCACTCAAGTATCCAAGTTGCCTACGTATCCCAGTCTCACTGGAATCAGAGTCGACCGTAGTTCGGTGCACCTAAACTAAGCTACTTATGCCTAACTCATCTAGGACACCGATCTAGACTGGATTGACTGTTTTAACAGTTTGAGAGAAATTAAGGCTCCTCCACACTTTCTTGGACATCTCTGACTTGTGAGTGAACTTCTTCAACTTGATTTGGGTCTTGTGGCTTCCTCCATTCTTCAAAGCATGTTGAGAGGTATATGAAGTGTCACCAATACTTGTTCAACTCCAAGATTCTACTGGCACTTGCTAGGAATGCTTGTGGGATCTTCAACTTGTGCTCTTTGATTTGAACATCTTCCAAGGATGATGTCTCCATTATAATCTAGCTCCCTAGATTGTTATCCCAACTCCAATACGTTCCACTACCTACGTCTACAGGTAGTGGGCATGTGAGACTTTTTACAACATGCTTAGTGGCCATGTCGCCCCTTGACATGATGGTTTAAGAGGATGCATTTGCCACTATGGAGGTGCGTTATAATCCCATAACCGTTGTCCTCCACCCAATACACCAAATCATAATTACCAATGCCTTTATTATCATTTATTTCTTATCAGTTTTTTCTGGTATATCATCCACATTCTTTTTCCTTTCCAATATCTTATAGATATTATTTAGCAAGTTTCTTACTTTCCACTTTTTCCTTTAACAAGTATTTATAACATTGCATTATTTGTAAGAAACTGATGTAACATCATTATTTCACAATTGCATGCTAGTATAGAAAAACTTGAGAATAAGATACATATCCTTAAAAAACAACTATTTTTTATAAGTCATTAGCATGAACAACTAAGAATTTTCATTGCATGCAAATAAATCAGTCATTGTCTAAGAGTATAAATTTAGGATTACTCTCACCTACATAGTTCAAACCTGACTTGTGAGAAAGAATCTGCGGATTATGACTAACAAAGAGGATTTTTCCTCGTTTCTCTTTCTTCTTGGATTCCCCTTCTTCTTGGATTTCCCTTCTCTCTCTCTCTCATTCTCTCTCCCTCTCTTATTTCCTCTCTCTCTCTCTCTCTCTCTCTCTCTCTCTCTCTCGCCCCCTCTCTCTCACTTTTTATTCTTATTCTTTTATCTTCATGGCAGCTCTATTTATAGGTGTGCATAGTGTATAAATAGTGATTGTGAATAGTGTCTCAATAGTAATGAATATTGTATTTTTATTATAAATATCTTTAAAACATAACAGATTTTTATTATTATATTATTATATATATTATTTTATATTATAAAACGAATGATTTTTCCTCGGTGAGTTATTATTATTATTATTTTAATATTTTATACGACTGGTTTTAGTCAGTGAGTTATTATTATTATTATTTTATTATTTTATACAAACGGTTTTAGTCGATGGACTGGTGGAATTTATGGTGGTCGTTGTGATACACCGAACAATCAGTGTCTATGATGTACACCAGATCATCAAGACATGGTTATTAAAGCAAGGAGAATCATATCAGGATCTCTAACAGTCGCATTGACAAAGTAGCCTTATTCTAACAATCTCACGACTAGCCACGAACTAAGAAGAAGGTTGAGTGAGGAAAACATCCAGTCAAGTTGGAAAAACATCGCCATTATTCTGATGAATTTATGCCAAAAAGAGTTGAGTTTTTAAAAGGTTTGATTGGTTTGAAAAACATCGCCTCAAGTTGGCAAAAAATGGGATCAAGATTTTCAATATATGAAGTTAAGTTGGAAAATATTTGGTTGAGTTGGAAAATCATTTGGTAGAGTATGAAAAACATCACCATTAATCCAATTACAGCGCCATTAACGTCGCCATTAATGGTGACATAACGGCCCCATTAATGACATTAACTTTGAAGTTATGCGAAAAAGAGTTCAGTTTTCAAAAGATTTAGTTGGCATGAAAAAACATCAGCTCACGTTGGAAAAACATCAAGTCAAAATTTGCAATATATGAAGTCAAGTAGGCAAAGAATCGAGTGAAGTGGGAAAAATGTTGGCGAAGTTAAACCCGATAACGGCGAATTTAACTGGAAACGGCAACGTTGTGACGGTTAATATTTTAATAAAAAATAATTATGAACATTATTTTTTAAAAGTTCTACTTATTTATGATTTTGTCACTTGGTTTCAAAAACTAAGTTTTTATCTAATCCATGCTAAAAGTTTAGTCTCACGTTGGAAAATCGAAGAGAGATGCTCATTGAGAACTTACGCATGTGAGTCCATAGGAGGGATTTCACAAAAAACAGTTGGAAAACCGGTTAATGAGAGAAGGGATTTGGGCAAATTTTTTGTACTTGGTCAATATTTATCTTACAAAATTAATAAAAATAATTATTATGAAATCTGACCATTGGATTTCTAAAAGAGATGACCATTTCATCGATCTGACAGTTGGATCCTATTATATTTAATTTGAGTGTGTTTAGAGAGCTCAATAGATGCAAATCTTTTGGACCCATATAAATTTATAATTTATCCTATTGTCATTTGTCTTTTGTTTTTAGAAGGATCTGAGGCCTTTGATAGATTCATGTTGCTTTGTTGGTCCTCTGATTGACTTCCATTGATGGATCGGAGGGCTTTGTGCTCCCAACGCTGCCCAATTCCTTTTGGTGGTCCTTTCGATGCTCTTAATTGTAGTATTGGATCTTCTTTTGCCTTAGGCCCTGCTTGTTTTGGGTTTTGAGAACTGATTATGAGTCCCAAAATGGATTATCGGACTCACAATCGGTTCTCAGAGTCCAAAAGAAACAGGGCCTTAGTTGGTACTCCTATAGTGTGTCCATCATTTCTGATTAATTGTCAATCTCCACTGTTTCAAATGCCTCAATTCATCAGTCAGATGCTCAAATTCATCAATTAGTTCTAGGCAGGCCCCATCCTATCTCATAGTTCTCTTTATCTTGATATTTCAATGGTTATTTCTTGGATCGCGAATCTTGAAGCATCGATTAATTGTCATGTATGCCTTGATAGATGATGTGGTTAATTGTTACATCTGATTGCTGTAATTGATTATCAAAATTTGATTTAATAGTGGTAAATTACCTTGGATCGTCCTTGATTGCTAATGTGGGCCCTTTTTGTGCCCTCAATTGCTTTAGATTTGCTTCTTCCTTGCTATTTCTCTCATAATCCGATGATAGGCTATGATGAATAATGAGAAAATTTTTGGCCCGGATTGATTGATCTTACTCGGCCTTTCTTTAAGCACATGGCTGATACTGGTGGACCCCACCATATGAATTGGTTCACTTTAATTCTAAACAAGGCTAAGGAGAGAAATACAGTCGTATGAATAGAAATAATGTTGGTGAGAATTTCCTTCAGTCAAGGATATGAGTAAGAAGAATGAAAAGCTTCAAGGCGCGTAATCGCTTTCCTTAAGACAATATTTGCCCCCACTAGTTGTGTGCAAAGGGGATCCGTGAATTGCCTCTAAGATACAATGAAGCCTTGTAGGACAATCCTACAATTGTTTGATGACGCTTTGCACAAGCGGAATCATGCCCAAAACACCCCTTTCAAGAACTTCAAGCCTTAGAGAAACTCACTAAAACTGTTTCTGCAGAAAACAGATGTTAGTGTTCTGTTTTATGAACAAATAATTTGAAAAACTAGTAATAGAGAGATTGCTTTGAGAGAGAAAAAATATTGCACAGCAATAACTTTTTTTCATACTTGAATAGACAGATTTCTGCTCTTTTTTATAGAGCACTAGATGTCTATTCTTCAAGAGAAATATCTCTTCAAGACATCCATTTGATTGGTTTTAATAATGACCATTCGATCACAACTCTTTGTGATTTAAGTCTCTTGGATTACCCACAAAGTGTCCTTTGTGTTTGAAAAACATCCATGACTCTTGGAAAGAAAAGACATGAAGAAAGGATGAAAAGCGGAAGTGAAAAGCCATGTCTATTTTCTCCCAACGGATAGTTTTTCGAACAGCCGCGGTCGACCGGGCTACTGCGGTCGCCTGCCGGCATACTTCTGTCCATTTTATTTTTTACGATCCAAAGAACCGCGGCCGACCGACATTCCGCGGTCGACCTCCGACACCTTCCTGGAATTTCTAGTAACCAATCCACAGTCGCCCGAAATACCCCGATCGACCGTCCCTGCCTGAAAATTATTTTTGTGTTTAAAATTAAAAACTTGTAAAATCATTTTAATTTTCAAATATCACTTTGCATTTTGAAAATCTCTAATAATCCCCCACCATTTTCAAAATGAAAATAGCTTTCTCATAAGGCTTAGAAAAGTTATGCATAAATGAAGGTATCTTTCGATTTGAACCTTCACTTAGTGATGACATATCAAAGTTAGCTAGAAGATGTATCTTTGAACTAGCTATTCTATAAGGTTAACCGGATACATCTTCACACATAAGATTTCGTCTCTATAGGTAGTTTTTAAGAGCCGACACATGTATTGGCCTTTTGTCTGTATCTCGGTTTCATGAGTGCTCTGGAGACTAGCCAAGTCTCATAGAAGGCGGCACCACCTTCACACTTACATAGGCAAGCTTAAGACTGCCCCTGTAACTATAGCACCCTAACATCTTATTACAAGCCTATTAAGAGCCTATTGCTCATCCTCCTCCGTTACACATTACAGGTACTAAGCACTTTCCCTTGGGATGAAAAATACATATATTATAGTGCTTGCAATCACTCCATATGATGTACTTGGGCTCATTGAACTCAAGACTTGGTGTCTCTTCAAGCGTTGAGTTGAGTTTTCATCACTGGTGATCATTGGTTATTGGCTTTAGACCCATCCCCATTGATGTCTTTAATACCAAATCTCTTACAGGACCTTTAGTTAATGGATCAGCTAATTTTTGTCTTGATCTCGCATAATCTATAGTTACTACTCCATCAGTAAGTAACTGCCTGATAACACTATGCCTAAGTCCAATATGTTTGGACTTGCCATTGTATACATGATTATATGCCCTTGATAGTGTGGCTTGACTATTACAATGTACATACATTGACGGCATAGGTTTCGACCAAATAAGAATTTCTATCAACAAATTCCTCAGCCACTCTGCTTCTTTATAACAAGAAGTCAATACAATGAACTCTGCTTCCATTGTGGAAGTTGTTATGCATATCTGCTTCTTCGAAGCCCAGGAGATAGGTCCCCCACCAAGAGTGAATATCCATCCACTCGTTGATGAATGATCAACATGCTCAGTTAACCTACTGGCATCTGTGTATCCTTCTAACACAACTGGATACCCACTATAAGACAACCCATAGTCTATAGTGCCTTTTAAATATTTTAGTATTCTAATTATTGTATTCCAATGCAGATTACTAGGATTACTAGTGTGTCTACTTAGTTTTCCTACTGCAAATGCAATGCCAGATCTAATACATGTCATAGCATACATCAAACTTCCAATGACACTAGCATAATTTAATTGAGATAAAGCTCTTCCAGTAGTAGGATATAACCTTATACTTGAATCAAGAGGTGTAGAAACTTGTGTGGAATCAAAGTGATCAAATTTCCTAAGTACTTTTTCATTATAATGTGACTGGGTAAGAATAAAATTATTACCTTCCCTTTTGATTCTAATACCTAGTATAACATCTGCAACACCCATGTCTTTCATATCAAAGTTTAAAGACGAAAACTCTTTGGTTCTTGTGATGCTTTCCATATCACTACCAAAGATCAACATGTCATCTACATATAAACATTGTTAACACCTTTCCACCTCTATACTTGCTATATACATATTTTTCTGATTCATGTATCTTATAGCCATTTGACACTAAAACCTTGTCAAATCTTTATGCAATTGTTTAGGGGCTTGCTTAAGCCCATACAATGACTTAACTAACTTACATACTTTATGCTCTTGACCATGTTTAATAAAACCTTCAGGTTGATCCATATATACTTCTTCATAAGTTCACCATTCAAAAATATTGTTTTAACATCCATTTGGTGAATGTGAAGATTATATATAGAAGCAAGAGCAATTAGGATTCCAATGGTAGAGATCCTAGCAACAGGAGCATATGTATCAAAGTAATCTATTCCGGCTTTTTGAGTAAAGCCCTTAGCAACAAATCTTGTCTTAAATTTTTCTATGGTCCCATCTACTTTCATATTCTTCTTAAAGATCCACTTACAACCTATGGGTTTTGATCCATGAGGTAAGTCAACTAATTTTCAAGTTTTATTACCCATAATAGAATCCATCTCATCATTGATAGCCTCTTTCCAAAAGGCTGGATCTTGAGATTTAATGACTTCTTCGTAGGTTTTAGGATCAGGTTCTAGTTTTAAATCTATCATAGTAGAAGACTTGACCTTATCTCTTGACCCTTCTACAAGATAGACTACAAAGTCAAGACCAAAGCTTTAATCTCTTCTATCTCTTTTACTTCTTCTAATCTCATTAGGTACCTCATTAGTCTCTTCTTGAGGTTCTGATGAAGATTCTATAGGTGAGTTTGAATACATTATTCTAGGAATGGAGGAGAACCTATTTTCAATGAAGGTGGCATCCCTAGACTCAATATGGTATTCATTTCTAACAAGTCATTAGGTTCTATGACTAAGAACCTATAAGCTTTACTATGATTTGCATATCCAAGAAATATGCATTCAATGCCCCTTTCACCTAACTTCCTTTTCTTAGGTTTGGGTACTTGAACAATGGCTCTACAACCTCAAACTTTAAGATAATTTAAGTTGGATTTTCTCTTTTTCCAAAGTTCATAGTGTGTAACTTGAGTTTTCTTATTAGGAATTCTATTTAGAATGTGACAAGCCGTTAGCAAGGCTTCACCCCAAAAACTTTTATTTAAACCAAAATTGACTGTGGACCCCGATCCTGAGGAGGCGGAAAGGAAACGAGTCCCCCGTCGGTCCTTGGATCATCCACGTGAAGGAGAGCTCTACCAAGGAACTCTCAAAATGGTGCCACCCCTCATAGCATAGCACGAGTGGCGATATAAATGAGATACCTCTTGCCGGAGCTAGGGCTCGAAACCAAGACGTACCTAAAACAACTCAGAGTCGTCATCCAAGGAAGTCAGCCCTAAAACCCATAAAAACAAATTCTCTGTGCAATGGATAACTAGAAATATATAGTTCTGTGCCTCATTACGAATGATGAAGGTCCGAAGAGCACCCCATCCGCCCGATTTCGAGCACTCGGTCTCTTATGCCATATACTTATTAACTTTGAAGAGTTTTTGGTGAAAATCATATGAAATGGGAATGAATATCCCCGAGAGAACGTCTACCTAAGCATGCATGACCCAGGGATAAAAATAATAAGCACATACAAGATAAATGAAAGAAGTGACACTTAAGCGTAGCTATGTTATGAGTGTTATGCCTAATTGGTGTCTAAGTTCTGGTGGACAAACACATGCATGCTACAGCTAAAGGTATATGGTATATAATGAAATAATGGTAAGATATGATAAGCGGAAAAAATAATAAACAACTACAGCTAAACATGTGATCAGGAGATAGTAAACTAGTAAGCAGTAAAGAGCTACAACTAAACTGCTAATCAAAGAAATAAAATGAGAAGACAATAAATAAAGTGAAAAATGAGCAAGAGATAACAAACAGATGAAGATATAATGAAATATAATTTAGGGCATCACATAGCACCCTAAAGAAATATAACTTAAGGCATCACATAGCACCCTACTAAAATATAAATTAGGGCATCACATAGCACCCTAAAGAAATATAACTTAGGGCATCACATAGCACCCTAATAAAATATAAATTAGGGCATCACATAGCACCCTAATTTAAATCAGCTCTTGCATGGGCAGCAATAAAAAAAATAAAAAATATATATATATATATATATATATTTATATATATAATGAGATAAACTAATAAATGAAATAAGGTAAGCAAGTAATGACTGCTGCTAAACACATAATCAAAACAAAAAAAGAACTGCAAAGAAAGCTAATGATAAACATGAGAACAAACAAACATATCAATAAACAATCAAAATATGAAACTAAACATGCTATCATTTACCAATATCAAAAATCAAATCAAACGATAAACCACAAATCCTAAAACTCTAACAACAAGCCCTAAAACTCTAAATGTTGTCGCCCAAATCTTTGGATGGTCAGATGTTCATTCAAAGCCGCCTACGTATCCCCGCCTCACAGGAATCAAGGCAACGTAGTTCTTGCGTGCCTATTCTAAGCTATAATGCCTAAGACATCTATACCACTAAACTAGACTCGACCTAAAAGACCAAACTGATTTTTAAAGCTTCTTGAACGTTGTTTAGGTTAAAGTGAATTGTGAATTCTAGGACTTCCTATATGCCCTAACTAAATGAGAGTTTAACCTTAAGCTAATACAAGTGGGCCCTACATCCTATGTGTAACTAGGCTATACGTCTTAAGGAAAATAATGGGCTATCTAACGCACCCTATTCTAGTCATCAGTCGGCGAAGAGTATCGCTAACTGACCGGACAGAGGCGTGGGCAGACTCCTAGCTTGGACAAACTCCTAACTCTAACACAAACTCAAAATACTAAAACAAATACAAATGAAGCACACAACATACTAAGGACAAACTCCTAACTCCAAAACTCTCTATCTAGAACAAAATCCCAACTCTAGAGGAAGATCTTTTCGAAAATATTTTTGTATTTTTTTAAAAGGGTTAAATAGTTTATTTACAAAATTTGAAATGTTTATTTTGAAAGGTTTGACTGGACTTGGGATAAAAATCCTAAGCTACCTACGTATCTCGTGGAAGAGGATTAAGCCAACGTATTTCGGACAGCTTTTTGAAACACGGTTTTGGTTTTTTATGAGTTTTTGTTGTTTTTGTTGTTTGACTTTTATATGAAAGTGGTTTTTGGCTTAGGAGGTTTCCGTCTATGGTCGCCATAACCCAAGGAAGTGTTCCCAAAATCGATGGGATCCCGAAATGCAAAGAGTATCCCAAGGAACGTGAGAACAGTGAACCCGAAGAAGAAGAAACCCCGAACCCTGTAGGAAAAAATGATCACGAAGAAGAGGAAACCTCTATGCCCCATGAGAGATGAATATAAGAAAAGAGACAAGAAGGGCAAAGGGGTAGCTCAAGAAACATTCCATCATCGCCTTAAACCCGAGAGATGATTTCCTAGATTGATGAGAAGATCAAAGGCCGGAGAAACCCTGAACTCTAATGAAAATCTTGATAACAAGGAGATGTCAAAGGATCCCAAGTGAAACCTAAATATCTATACAAAGCCCGGAGGGGAAGAAGAGAAAAGGGAAAAGTGACAGACTCCGCACAGCCTCATATGGGGGTAGTATCATTATCAAAGTATAACAATGCGGATATTTTCCTTCAAGAGGGGTATCCTTACCATTATACTTCCATAAAGACACTACCCCCAAGGTTCTAAGAGAAGTTCACATGAGCTACAAAGGGGAGTGAAGATAACAAGCTAAGTTTATGCAAAGAGCCAATGTCAACACAACCATATTTGGATGATTCTTTAACCCATCTTGTCCTTTAGCATTGAAAAAGTAATCAAAATGTATCACATTCCTTAAAGAGACTCTGATGGGATGACAAAAAGTGCTGCTAATAACATTTCTCTCAATTGAATAGGGTATGCTATCTAACTGAACAAGCTGAATCCATGCATTTACTACCATGTCATGGGCAATTGCATTAACCAAGCTTGTATTTTGACATTGAAGGGCTGTTAAATGCGATTACCTTTTCCAAAAGAACATGTCAATCAAGGAATTGATGATCAAGATGGGTTTGTGCAAATATCCAACATGATCGGATTGACATCTGCTTCTCCTAAAGAAAATGCATTCGGATGGGGAACTTTGTACTTATAAAATTGACAGGACCTAATAACTCAAGTATCAACAATCAATGTGCCCAAATTTGCTTTCTACAAGAGACGAAGTAAAGGTTGTTTAAACGAAAGAAGAGCCTCATCTGATGCACATTTAATGAGACATGGCCATAAAGCATAACCATGACTTGTGATCTTTAGATTTTCAAGACTGAGTATAAAAAGGAACGCATTTAAGAAGCAATAGAATACATGATCTATGCCTCTTGAATTTTCCAAAGCAAGCAAACATTGATAGCTAGGGACTTGAATGAAACCTTGAGTTTTTTTTCTTTTTTCTTTTTTATTACTCAAGTACCTTTGAGAGGACAAGACAGATCAAAGGAAGACCCCACACTCCTAACAGATGACTCCATACCACAACACCAATAAATCAAGCTCTGAAGCATTGATTGACAAGCAAAAATTCCAGATACGAATTTATACATACCAACCTACACTTCTAACTCTTCAGATCCAAGCACCAATAGCAATATACATAATTGAATTGATGGACCCGATTGGCTGAGAGAATCGAAATGAAGACAAGCTTGGAATCCCGTACCAATTCATTCCGTTCTTAAAAATAACAGAGAGCATAGCTTAAACACCATCTATTTACCAAAAGGAAGGCTAAATCTCAGCTTTGTGATTGTCAAATACATGCATAAGGACCAAAACTAAAACCAAATGAGAACTAGCAAATAAATTTTATGTTCATTCCCATTTTTTATCGCTCAGACACATCCAAAATCCCAAAACTAAGATTAAAACAATATGTAAGAAAATAAAGAATCACTCCCCAAATCCTCCGTGACCATTCAACAAACAGTGCATGTATAAACACTTGGAGACTATCACATGAATAAAAGAGTCTCTCGAGACCAACTTCTCCCTAATCAATCCAAATTCTACTGACTAGACATTATTTTGAAAGATTATTTGAGATGCAACAACCAAATTCATGCCATTTTCCAGAGCATAGTAACACAAATATAAACACCAGAAAAGGGTAGAACATTACCTGAACTGATAATGATGGTCGTTATCAAATTGTAGAAACGAAGTGGATCTCGTGAGCTAACCGAACTGTTGATTCTATTCTCCTTTCTTCGATGGCTGATGGCGATGGGGTAATCGGAGATGGGGAATTGTTGTGATGGAGGTTAATATATAAAAAATGGGGTAGAAATAGGGCCTGTAGCTGATTGGAGATGGAAGATGGAGTCAGATTTCAAAGGGGTTACACCAGGTTTGATGAAGGAAAGTGAAAGTAAGAGAGGAAGTTAGGAGGTGGTCGTGGTTGAGAATTTGATGTGGGTTTCTAATTGGATCTAAGAGATGATGGATTTGGGCTGTGATAGTGGAGAGGGTTATCAGAAATGGAGATGATGGCTGGAAATTGGTTGATCGAGAGGTGGGTTTGGGGTGTAGATGATGGAAGATGTGATGGTAGATCTACGGTTTTCCATTGGTCTTATTAGGGGTTTAAATGAAAATAGGAGAAGATGAAATGG
This sequence comes from Tasmannia lanceolata, assembly GCF_043159265.1. Lineage (NCBI taxonomy): Eukaryota > Viridiplantae > Streptophyta > Magnoliopsida > Canellales > Winteraceae > Tasmannia > Tasmannia lanceolata. Next base: position 17,458,959 of record NW_027518697.1, on the reverse strand, counting down.
GGCTGAGATTTAGATGAAGAGGTAATGGCATAGATGATAGGGATGTAGGAAATTAGAGTTGGGGTGGTTGGAATCCGAGTTAGGGATGGTCGGAATCCATGGATTTGGCCGAAATTAAGGTTTGGGTTAAAGGAAGAAGGGTTTGTGGAGACAGAGAAATGGTGGATATTGAGGTTGAGTAGCAGAAATGAGGTTCGGCCGCCGGATCCGACGAGGATCACCGGAGAAGAAGATGCCACCGGTGGTAGCCTCCCTCACTCCCTCTTTCTCCCTCTCCTTTTTCTGTTTTTCATGAAAAATGGAGGGTCTGATGGTGGCGATGAAGAGGCTATGGTGGTGGGGATAGGGTCGGATCTCCGGCGGGAAATGAGGCCGGAGAAGAGGGTTCTCTTCTTCTCTTTCTATTCTCTCTATTGGAACTTGGGAGTACCCCCAAATGAAGAAGCTTCTCCCCCTTCTTTCCCTAGCCCGATTGCCCATTTCTAAAGGGAAATGATGAACTCGCCCCCACTCTTCTTCCCTGGTCAGCCCCTATGCAATGCATTTACAACCACTCTTTTACTCATGTGGGTGGTCTGGGGAGAAAGAAAAGGTGAATCGAAAAAAAGGAAATGACATATTGGCACCTCTTTCTCTCCCTGGACAGCCTACTTAAATGATATATCCACTCCATTTTCCTCCTCTGGATAGCCTCTTGAAGTGCAATTATGACTACATTTTTAACCTAGAGGGGTGTGGTTCAGGTAAGAAAATGGGGCAATATTTGGGTCTTGTTATTTTTCTACTATGCATGGGTTAGTATTGGTTGGCACGTCTATGCTGGATGTTTCACTCCCCTTATATTTCTTTTTTACTATAAAAGTGATATCAAGACAACTGTATTTTGATATTTGTACAGCCCCAACTTGTCTTTTCTTCTTTAATTCTCCTTGTGCGTGAAGGAATCAAGAATGGCACACAAAAGACAAGATGAGTAAGTAAAAATGTCAAAACATGGCTGCATTAATACAATTTGAACCTGGATATTCAGATAGGGAGGGTGCCAATATCAAAATGTGAAGAGCCTTTTCGCAACTTTTGCGAATTTTGGAAAAAAATGAAAGAGAAGATCAGGGCCTCCGATTCCATAGTGCAGATAAGACGGTAAGGGGTTCCTGGGTTGCTAACAACGATCAATGGGCTTGACAATATCAGTATTTTTCAATTTTTTCAGGTTTATTTTGCACTCAGGTACCGTATTCAACTTCGGGAATTTATTCGATTTTGGGGAAAAGGGTCTAGTCAAAATGGGGTGTCTACATTGACTAACTTGGAATTAACCATTTCCTTTATAGTCCTATTTTTTTCTTTTTGCAATACCATTCTGTTGTGATGTATAAGGGGCTAAAAACTCATGTATTATATCCTCATTTCCACAAAATTCAGAAAATTGGTATTCCCCTCCTCTATCAGATCTAATATATTTAATTTTAAACTCACATTGGTTTTCTACTTCTGTCTTATAAGTCTTAAACTTATCTAAGACTTTATCTTTATGACCAAGCAGATATACATAGCAGTATTTTGAGAAATTATCAATGGAAGTCACAAAATACCTTTTTCCTCCTCTTGTTGGAGTACCATGTAAGTCACATACATCACTATGTACTAACTGTAACAAAGTTGTAGATCTTTCTACACTGGGAAAATGTTTTGTAGTTATCTTACTTTGCATGCATATCTTACATTTATCTACCATATTTTCATCACATTTAGGTATTAGTTCTAACTTTACCATATCATACATTTTCTAAGATTTACATGTCCTAGTCTATTATGCCATAAAGATATAGACTCAAGCAAGTAAACAGAAACATTAACTTTATTAATATTCATCTTGAACATGCCCTCATACATATAACCCTTCCCTTCAAAAGTCCCTCCCTTGGAAAGTACAAACTTGTTAGATTCAAATACAAGTTTAACGCCATTCTTATTAAGAAGGCTACCAGAAACAAGATTTCTACTAACTTCCGGGACATGGTATACATCAGTAAGAGTGAGTATCTTTCCAGAAGTGAATTCAAGTTCCACTTTGCCTTTTCCTTTGACTTATGCTATTGAAGAGTTCCCCATATAGAGAACATTTCGATCTTCTACTGGTGCATAAGTAAAAAATGTGCTCCTGTCTTTGCAAACATGTTTTGTAGCGCCCGAATCGATCCACCAAGCATCTTCTCCTTCAAGGTAATTTACCTCGGATATCATGGCAACAAACTTTTCATTGTTTCCTTGAGTGTTAGATTTTTTAAATCGACACCCCCTCTTGTCGTGGCCCATTTTGCCACATTGGAAACAAGCACCTTTGCATTTCTTGTTCTTATCAGAACCCTTACCATTTTGATGCTTCCTCTTCTGATTTTCTTTCCAAGGTTGATTAGGGGGTTTTGTATCAGTCATATTGACATTCTCCACCACATGAACTTTAGAAGATAGTGGTTCACGATCTTCTCTTTTATCTCGAAGCCTTGATTCTTCCTCAACTTAGAGGGTTTGAATCAAATCTTCAAGAGACATCTCATCCTTTTTATATTTAAGACTTTTTCTAAAGCCTTTCCAAGACGGTAGCAATTTGTCAATAATTGAGGGTATGATGACGGTATCATCAAGATTCACCCCTTGTTGATGAACTTGACTAATGATATATTGGATCTCATGGATTTGATCCACTACCAACTTATGATCAGTCATCTTAAAATCTAAAAAATGACTTACTACAAACTTTTTGGCTCCGGCATTTTTCGATAGATACTTTGCCTCTAAAGCCGTCCAAAGTGCCCCTGCCGACTCCATGTTATGGTAGATGTCAAACAGTTCATCGGTCATGGCATTAAGGATGTGGCCCTTACACAAGTAGTCATCGTGATCCCACTTCCTTCTTCTACATGCTTGAATAGTTGTCTCATCTTCAACAATCTCCTGTTTTGGTGTAGTAAGTACATACACCACTTTGAGAGTAGTGAGAATGAAATGAACCTTTTTCTGCCATCTTTTGAAGTTCCCTTTGTTGAATCGTTCCAACTTCACAAAATCTTGTGTCATTTGCTTCATTGATTGCGCCATGAAGATCTTCTCGGAATTTTGTCTTAAGATTGTTGGTGAGAATTTCCTTCAGTTCATACTACTGTCCATGTTATTTTTTACGATCCAAAGAACTGCGGCCGACCTCCGACACCTTCCTAGAATTTCCAGTAATCAATCCGCGGTTGCCCGGGATACCCCGATCGACCAGCCCTGTCTGAAAATTGTTTTTATATTTAAAACTAAAAACTTGTAAAATCATTTAATTTTCAAATATCACTTTGCATTTTGAAAATCTCTAATAAATAAGAAAAAAACTTTCATTTGCAGAACAACCTTGGACATTTGCAGATTCAATAAATTTCCTCATAATACAGTAGTATGAATTGAAATAAAAAAAGATCTTTTATTTTTGTTTTTGAAAATGATGGCTGCCTTCCATTGTTTAAATATGGGCACTCATTTATAAGGCTGTAAGAAACCTAAGAAAGCAATGAACAGCCATTGGAAAGGGTTAAATAAAGTGAGGGGTGTCATTGTCAAAACAAAGGGTGCCAGATATCATTCTCTTTATTTTCTTAATATTTTAGATAATGAGTGGTCCATTTACTTTGTAATATTTTAGGTGGAGACAGTTGGCAGGATTGCCCTCTTAGCTGCATAAAAGGACAGCAATAATAAGGGGGTATTAATGTCTTTTGGGTTAGGAAGATAGTCCCACATCGACTAATTCAACATGAACATTTATAGTTTATAAGTTATAGCCTCCATCCTAGTACAGTCTCTTCGGAGACATCCGATAAAATTGGAAAGATACAGAGAAGATTAGCATTGGAACGAAGAGAAGATTAGCATGGCCCCTGTGCAAGGATGACACGCACAAATCGAGAAATGATCCAAAATTTTAATTTGGCTCTCATTCTCTCTCTCTCTCTCTCTCTCTCTTGTTTACAGGTTCACCCTAATTTAACGGAAAAAGTAGCTAAAAAACCATTATTTGATAGGAAAAAGTATCCGATAAAATTGAAACGTTACAGAGAAGATTAGCATTGGAACGATACAGAGAAGATTAGCATGGTCCCTGCGCAAGGATGACACGCACAGATCGAGAAATGGTCCAAATTGTTTTGGCTCTCTCTCTCTTTCTCTTGTTTACAGGTTCACCCTAATTTAACACAAAAGTAGCTAAAAAACCATTATTTGATAGGAAAAAGTACCCAAAAAAACCAAATTAGGTGTTCCCTCCATCCCACATCATGTGTTGTCATCCAATCTTAGCCATTGACTTGGTCGACTTGTTCAAAAAATCCTATTCGAAATAACAAAACGACATTTAATTTTTCTGCTATTTGTTTGAACTGCAGTGCTTGAGGTTACTTTTTTTCACTTGTAATAATCAAACAATAAAAAACAGGAAATTCTGGATAATCTTTTCTTTCCCTCCAGAAAATTCCTGCAATCCAAATAGGGCTGTATCATAACTCCTCGTTGAATTAGTTTCATTTTTCTTAACTAGCTTTGAACTTTTAGTTTTAAAATGTGAGGAAAGAATGGTGACTTTAGTTGGTTATGATTAGCTTGATAATTTGGAGGCATGCATGTGAAATCAAGAACATTGATCTTGTAGAATATCGTGAGGTACCCTTGGGGTCTTGGGTCCCATCCCAAATGAACATCACATGTGTATGATAAAGGATTAAAAAAATCTAAGGCATAGAGGATGACTGATGAATAGTCTAATCAAGGTGTTCTCATTGGCCCTTAGCCGGACTAATGATATCATTCGAATCAACTGATATCATGTAAACAAGGGAGAAGTGGTGGTCCATTTGATGCATTTAGTTCAAGGCATGGTTTCAAATTTTGGTTTCGGAATGCGTTTCGGTCCTCACCGAAACCAAAATTTTAAATTTTCGTTTCAAATTTTGAAATTTCGGCTCAAATCCTACGAAACGGTTAAAAAATATTTTATTTAATTCCAAATTTTGGTCGAAATTTAGAAAAAATATTAAATAATTTAAAAAATTGAGATTTTTGGTTGATTGTCCTTAAATTTCAGAAAAAAATGAAATTTCGACTGTAATTTCAAAATTTCGGTCGAAATCATGTAACGTTTTGGGTATTTGCGATTTCGGTTTTGGGGTCAACCGAAATCCGCAAAATTTAAAACCATGGTTCTCCCAGGGCCCATCCGATGTCATAGTTCTCTTTATCTTGATATTCCAACCGTTATTTCTTGGATGAGAATCTCAAACAACAGTTGATTTTCATGTGTGCCTTGATAGATGATGTGGTTAACTGTTACATCTGATTGCTTTAATTGGTTGATCAAAATTTGATTTAATCATAGTAAATTACCCTGGATTGCCCTCAATTGCTTTAGATTAACTTCTTCCTCGCTATTTCTCTCCTTATCCGATGATAGGCTATGATGAATAATGAGAATTTTTTTGGCCCGGATTGATTGATCTTACTCATCCTTCCTTTATACACATAGTTGATACTGGTGGGCCCACCATATGAATTGGTTCACTTTAATTCTAATCAGGCCTAAGGAGAGAAATACAGTCGTATGAATAGGAATAAAACAAAAACTTATATTTTCTAAACAACCTTGGACATTTGGAGCTGAATAGATATAAAAAGAGCTTTTATTTTTATTTTTGGAAATGATGGTTGCATTCCATTGTTTAAATATGGGCACTCCTCTCTAAAGGCTGCAAGAAATCTAAGAAAACTATTAACAGCCAATTGTAAATGGTTAAATAAAGTGAGGAGTATCATTGTCAAAACAAAATGGGGCCAGATATCATTCTCTTTACTTTCTTAATATTATAGATAATGGGTGGTCCATTTACTTTTTTAATATTTTAGGTGGAGACAGTTGGCAAGAATGCCCTCTTAGCTGCATAAAAGAACAACAAGAATAGGAGGGTATTAAGGTCTTTTGGGTTAGGAAGATAGTCCCACATTGACTAATTCAACATGAACTTTTGTAGGTTATAACTTATAGCCTCCATCCTAATGTTTTCTCTCCGTAGACATCCGATAAAATTGGAACGATACAGAGAAGATTAGCATGGCCCCTGTGCAAGGATGACACGCACAAATCGAGAAATGGTCCAAACTTTTTTGGCTTTCAATATCTCTCTCTCTCTCTCTCTCTCTCTCTCTCTCTTGTTTACATGTTCACCCTTACTTAAGTGTTTGAAGTGTGGAAGGACACAAATTCGTGTGTGCCGAGATCTATAAATATGAGTTGCGTTTGATGGGAACTACCACTCATATGTTATAACTAAAGTTCCATCATAAAGAGGGTCACTAAGAGGTAGAAGATCTCTCTTCTCTTGTTAGCACAACAGAGATCATCATAAAGAGGGTCCCTGAGAGGTAGAAGATCTCTCTTCTCTTGTTAGCACAATAGAGATCGTGCTTGTGGTTCCTCAAAGCTTGAGGGATGTTGAGGGATTCGTGATCATTGATTCTAATCACCATGGCCGGAGGTAAGTTTGACAACACCTAAGACACTTAATAAGCAAGACCTAGGACACTATAATGGACAATCTGATTTGAAAAAAATTGTGACCCACTTAAAAAGTAGGATATGAAAGTACTCCAAAATAGATCAGACAGATAAAGGATCTGATCGAAAGGATCATGGCCAAGACATAGGTGATTTTGATCCAAACTTGATATGTTGAAACCCCAAGTCCATGTAAATAAAATTTGAATTGCAGTGGGCGCAGATATATCACTTACTTCCTTCAATAAATTTCTTTATAATACAGTAGTATGAATATAAATAAACAAAAAGAGCTTTTATTTTTATTTTTGGAAATGATGGTTTCATTCCGTTGTTTCTCCTCTAAAGGCTATAAGAAATCTAAGAAAACTATCAACAACCAATTGGAAATGGTTAAAGGACCAATTACCAATGGGGGACAAAAATTAGGCGGAATTATCGACAAGACCCATGCTTTTCAGAAATTATCATCTTCTTCATCATTTAGCCACCATTGGAGGCAGGAAAGCTCAAAAACTTGAAACGTGAGCTCATTTCCATCTATCTCTCTATATCTAGGTTTTGTTTTTCGTTTGTTTTAAGGTTTTGCATTTCTTTTTCTCCCTTTCAATGGAGGATGAGGAAGATGAATTGTAGGGTAGAAAGAAAAAAATGGTGAATATAAAAGAGTGAAAAAAAAACAGCAAGTAAAAACGTGTTCATAAGGGACTTGATAAGCCCATTCGGAATTTGGTAACTCCATTTTGACACAAGATAACCCCAACCCCAAAGACTTGAAAACCCCCTTCCAAAACTCCAGTACCCTAAACCAATTCTAAGGGACTTGATAAGCCCATTCGTAAATTGGTAACCCCATTTGATACTAGATAACCCCAATCCAAAATACTTGAAAACCCCCTTCCAAAACTCTAGTACCCTCGGCCAATTTTCAGGGACTTGATAAGCCCATTCGGAAATTGGTAACCCCATTTTGATATTTGATAACCCCAATCTCAGAGACTTGAAAACCCCATTTGAAAACGCTAGTACCCTCGGCCAATTCTCAATGACTTGATAAGCCCATTCAGAAATTGGTAACCCCATTTTTTATACTAGATAACCCCAATCCCAGAGACTTGAAAACCCCCTTCCAAACCTCCAGTACCCTTGGCCAATTTTTAGGGACTTGATCACCCCATTCGAAAATTGGTAACCCGATTTTTTATACTAGATAACCCCAATCATAGAGACTTGAAAACCTCCTTCCAAAACTCCAGTACCCTCGGCCAATTTTCAAGCACTTGATAAGCCCATTCGAAAATTGGTAACCTTACTTTTGAGAGTTGATATACCCCTTATGCTACAAAACCCCCTGCCTATAACAACTCTTCTAATGGCATTACAATTATACTCATGATAGAACAAAAGAAATGGATGTTGTTTTCATTAAATGTGCTTCATGTATTACATCCCAATTTGTGTATTACAAAAAAAAATTTAAGTACATCAAAAAATATGTAGCCATCCATTCATGAATTACATTAACTTTTTCTTATTCAACCAGTTGTCTTCCAAAAAAGTGAGTGAAGCCATCCATGGATTATCTCCAGAACACACCCTAAAATACAAACCGCTTAAACCCTAAACAAGATAAATCAGAAACAGAGGAATGAAAAATAGTGCGAAAACCCTAAAAAAACAAAAAAAAACAAAACAAAACCTAGATACAAAAAGATAGATGGTAAGAACTCAACATTCAAGTTTTCAAGATTTACCAGCAACAATGGTGGCTGAACAAGGAGGAAGATGACTATAGGGTAAAAAATAAAAAAGGTGATAATGGAAAAGTAAAAGAAGAGGGAAGAAGGAAAAAATAAGGTCAAAATGTGTTATAAATGCCAAAGGGCATTTTTGTCCAGCTTTTACTGACAAGACCTCTTTTGTCCCTCGTTGATAATTTTTGAAAAGCATGGGTCCTGTTGATCAATTCACCTAATGTTTGTCCCCCATTGGTAATTGTTCCATGGTTAAATAAAGTGAGGAGTGTCATTGTCAAAACAAAAGGGGGCCAGATATCATTCTCTTTACTTTCTTAATATTTTAGATGATGGGTGGTCCATTTACTTTTTTAATATTTTAGGTGAAGATAGTTGATAAGAATGCCTTCTTAGCTGTATAAAAGGACAACAAGTATGAATAAAAGGACAACAAGAATAGAAGGGTATTAAGGTCAATTGGGGTTAGGAAGATAGTCCCACATTGACTGATTCAACATGAACTTGTGAGGTTTATAAGTTATTGCCTCACAGCCAAAGTTGTCTCTTCGGAGACATCCGATAAAATTGGAACGATACAGAGAAGATTAGCATGGCCCCTGCGCAAGGATGACACGCACAAATCGAGAAATGGTCCAAATTTTTTTGGCTTTCAATCTCGCTGTCTCTCTCTTTCGGTTTTTGGCTTTCAATCTCTCTTTCGGTTTTTGGCTTTCAATCTCTCTCTGTCTCTCCCTCTTTCGGTTTACACGTTCACCCTTATTTAACACAAAATGTAGCTAAAATACCATTATTTGACAGGAAAAAGTACCCAAAACACCAAATTAGGTGTTCCCTCCAACCCACATCATGTGTTGTCATCCAATCTTAGCCATTGATCCGTTTGGCCTCTTCAAAAAAATCCTATCCAAAATGACATTTCATTTTTTTTTTCCACTTGTAATCAAATAATAGAAAAACAGTAAATCCTGGAAAAAAATTTCTTTTCCAAAAGTTTTTCTATTCCAAACTTTTCCAAAAATAACTGCAATCCAAACAGGGCTGTATTTCCATATTCCTGCACTACAAAGTATGCCTTCATTGGGCGTGCTTAATTATTTGATCAACTTTAGGACAAATGACAGCTAATAAGAAAAATGTGGAGTGGTGGGGATTAGGGGCCCATGTTTGGCCAATGACACCCTCTGGATAAGGAGAAAATCTAGAAGACATCCTCCTATTGGACAACTTTTCCCTCTTCTATATTCCAATTTTTATCCGACACCCCTCCAAATCTCATCTCATTCAATTCTCTCTTCATCTTTCTAAAGAAAATACTGCACCCAAATCTTACAGACCCAGCTCTAAAAACCCAACAATGGCAACCATAGCAACCATGGCCATGTTCAATGCCAAGTGTTTCAGCATAAACTCACCCAACCATGTCAACCCTTCCAAGCAAACAACAAAACCCATTTGTCTTCTCTCACTCCAAAACCACCAAGCAAAGGGTCTCACAACCGCCAAATCTTCCGAAAATTCAAACCCGTAGGCTCTAGTTGGAACCACCATAGCGGGCACAATCTTCTCTTCCTTAAGCTATTGTGATTCTGCCTTGGTGGCCCAACAAATTGCAGAGATTGCGGAAGGTGATAACCGCGGCCTCACGCTCCTCCTTCCCATAATTCCAGCCATACATTGGGTACTCTATAACATTCTTCAACCAGCTTTGAATCAGATCAATAGGATGAGGTCTTAGCAAGTCTTTTTGGTTGGTGGTTCAAATGATGAGAGACCCATTCTCCATGGATTGTTTTTATGTTTGAAAGCAATTATCTATTAGGATTAATTGGAATTAATGTGTATCATATCAAGTTTTACTGTATATATGCTTTCTACTAGTGGGACCAACCATGCGTTGCATGGTTTGGAAACCATTCTATTTAAGATCGCGTGGGGGGAAATTAAAAATTAATTAATGAACAAAATAAATCGGTGGAGCAATGGTATGTGTTTTACAATTCGGTAAGGTCATGCAAGAGAACGATAAAGAATAAAACATATTTTTATCATCTAAATATGTTCAATAGAATAATGTTTCAAGATTAGCAAGAAATGGGGACTGTTGCTAGTGTACATTGTTAAGTTGTACGATAAATAAACGCAAAGATATTGAACCTACAGTTGATAACAATCGCAAGGCAAGAGTACAACTCATTTTACGGTTTGAAAAAATAACTCGGCATTTAATATCACCACCTTTCCCAACTTTATAAAACCCCTAATTTCTACTCTAAATACCCATGACTCACAACAAAACTTCACTAATTAGAGAAGAAGAAAGAAGAGGCTTGACACCGTGATAGTAGCCAGAGGGATATCGATGATCTTGATCTTGGAATGTTCCGCTATGTCGGGAATTTAAGACCAAAATTCCAGACTTTAATATTTATCTTATGACCGTATTTTAAATCAAAATTTAAGACCAAAATTCTATATGTCGCCGAAAGATATGGGCTTGAGCCGACCCCATTGTACAAACAACGCTTAACAAATGAAATTGGGGAGAACCAAACTGCAAATACATGAAGGAAGCGAACTTTTTTGCAAAAAGGGAGCCACCAATTCCAATCAAATGAAATAGCCAAAAGAAAAATAATAATAAAACCTTTGTCATAAAAAAAATCTATTTAGGGTTTGAATAGACCATAGAACATTAGTAGTATTTTTTATATGGGTCGATTTTTTATACCTACAATATCATAGAAAGGCTCGTATCATTGATCAAAATTAGGGCTGCAGCTCGGGTCGGGCAGGTCGATCGGGTTTTCTAGAACCCTGCCCTACTCGAGAAATCATCTCGGATCGGGTTGGGTTGGATTTTCTTGGAGAAAACCTTAGATTCATAACCTGACCCTACCCAAGATAGTTTCTCTGGTTAGTTCGGGTCGGGTCGGGTTTTTATTATTTAGCATAGGATATTGACTAATTTCAAAGACCGTAGGAATCGACAAATTTTCACGCCAAATTCTCTAGATTTATATCATCAAGCGTATAAATTTAAGAAAGAAACTATTTTTCCATACCACAAACGTGATCAGCCTAATGAAAATAATTATATCAATATATTAGAAAATAATTCACCATCTTATTCAAGAGATATTTAAGAAAGTCATAGCACACCTATAAAAGTCAGGTCGGGTTTTCATTATTTAGCATAGGATATTGACTAATTTCAAAGATTGTAGAAAATAATAAAATTTCACGCAAAAAATCTCTAGATTTATATCATCAAGCATATAAATTTAAGAAAGAAACTATTTTTTCACACCACAAAAATGATCAGCCCAATGAAAATAATTATATCAATATATTAGAATAAAGTTCACCATCTTATTCAAGAGATACTTAAGAAAGTCAATGCACACCTACAAAAGTCATGGCGGGCAAGATTGAGTCGGGTTTTTCGACCTAAACCCTACCCAACCCAAGACCCTTGATTTCTAAATCTGACCTGGGTTATTTTCGGGTCTGGTCGATGCGGGTCTGGTAAAATCTGACCGACGCTTTGTCCGGAATTTAAGACCAAAATTCCCGAATTTAATATTTATCTTATGACCATATTTTAAATCAAAATTTAATACCAAAATTCTATATGTCACTGAAAGATATGGGCATTATCCGACCCCATTGTACATACAAAGCTTAACAAATGAAATTGGAGAGAACCAAACTACCGATTGGTTGCAGTAGTAACCTTGATAGGTTGCAGTGCAATAACCTTGGATCTTGTGTGCCATGGGGAAATGATCACGTCCATTGCACGTATGGCCCAATTGCGTTGGTTTTTGTGGGCCAAAATCTTATGTATGTGAAGCATTTTCATGATGGTCCAATGGATCAACAATCTTGATGATACACATCCCATGTGGGACCCATGAATATCTTTGAATTCGATCCTGAGATATTCAGACTATGCATACATTTAATTAATTTGCTATTCTCACATACGTGCATATATTTTCAAAAATTACTGTACGGCTTACACCATAGGATGATCCAAAACGTCCATTTGATGTACTCAAATGAAAATAGGTCGTGCCCAAAAAATCATTTCCATAATATGATCCCAGCCCTTCGATCTATAGTGGTTCCAATATATATATATATATATTGGAACCACTATATGTCTATATATATTGAATTATGAAATAGTCAGCCGATTCACACTGAGCAAGAAAAATAGAATCCTGATTTGCTTCTACCGGTGGGCCCACAAGCACTAGTTAATCAATGGTTTAGCTTTCATTGGCAGAAACCAAAACAAGACTCGATGGATCAAGGGGCTAGCTAGGATAATTCCATCAAGGTGGGGTCAACAGCAAAATGCCAGACTTCTGCTCCCAGTAAGATCAACGGACCTGATCACATCCACATAGCACATGTGAGCAGACTAGAAGGCATTTTGTGCCTTTAATCAACATGATTCTAGGAAGAGGAGTCATCAGGTTTGAAAAATACAAAGATTAATCCCCGTGACCCAACAAACCATTGCACAAAATGCACAAAATTGAATCAACTGATCATCGATAATCCAATGTCAGTTACCTAGCAGTTCTCAGAAGAATACACTGCTTCGAAGTTGGCCTTTTGATGATCAGTGCTATCTTGGGATCGTTTCGGAAATGAACGGTCACAATCGAAAATCTGACGTGAAGGTGTTAGTACTACGCTAATTTAACAAATGCAGAACATTCCTTGGGCCACGGGGATTAGATCGAATCAAAGATCACAAATCTCATCTATCCATGAACACGAACCGTTGCGCACAAACAGGAGAGGATCTTCTAATCCTGAGAAGATCTTTAGGGCTTGATGATGGATCGCAGGCACAATCTTCCTTGCAGATTAGGGACCCTCTTTAGGATGGACTTTAGCTATAAAACGAAGTGTTTGTTCCCATCAAACGCCCACTTATTTATAGAGTTTTGATGTTCACGGTTTGCATCCAACCACAATTCAAAGACTAAGAGTCCAAGAAGTTCTAAAACCCTTTGGGATAGACCACAAGACTTCTTTGCAAAATACAACTTATGAGGGAAGGAGATTACTCGTTTTTGCCTTAGAGTGGATCGAGTTTAGGTACTTTAGGTACTTTATTTGCCTTAGAGTGGATCGAGTTGTGTGGCCCACAACTAATGTGGGCCACACACATTAACGTCAACAGAAAGAACATACAATGGAAACAAAATAACTTCATTTGAATCGAGTTTAGGTACTTTATTTGCATCAAGTTTGGGTTCCCTGATTAAAATGTTTGCCAATTGAATGTGCTGTTGGCTATTCAAGAGAAAAGACCCAACAAAAGAGATGTTTTTAGAACTCATAGCATTTTTAATTTTGACCGCCCATACGGCGCTCAAAGACAGCATCCCATGCTTTCTTTGTAGACTTAGGAACCTGTTCTTCACCAATAAATGGTGTCCACGATCCAGAGCCATTTAAAACCCATGTGACCTTCTTGGGTACGTTGTTATCATCGAACTCCATAGCCTTTGAGCTTGCAGAAGACTGAAAAGTAGGATATGCATACAGGTAAGACAAACAATACAATACTAATTTCCAATATGTTAAATTGGTCAAGCAAAAAAAATTTATAGAACTCACAGTGTTGCTATCCATGGAGTCCTCGGACATTGGTTTGGGCACGGGCCTTTGGGAAGTTCCTAATCCCAGATAATCAAACGCTCTATGCGAGACAGGATCATAGAAGTACTACAGAACCCAATAAAATTTCTCATGCTTATTATCCACAACATATCAATTTCATGAAACGATTTTCCAAGAAAAGGAGTGTAAAAATGTCAGGAAACCTTATTTTAAAACCCACTTAATAAATATGAAATGCAACTTATAACAGTGGTAATACATAAAAAGCAAAACATATATTATGCAATCTGACCATAAATATCAAAAGCCTCCATTGATTGGAACCTTTGATGCGAGATAGGAGCATAGAAATAATAAAGAACTCAATAAATTTCTCAAGCTTTTTAGCCACAGCATCCCAATTCCAGGAAACATTTCTCGCAGGAAAAGAAAAGAAAATTGACAAGAAGCACATACAAATAAGAAAGAAGATAAATTTTACCCAAAGAATGATAACTCTAAATTAAGATAAGAAATCCAATAAGTTGATGGTATTTCTCCCAGTCAACCTACTAGCAATTGACCATCCCATGGTTTCAGGATTTAAGTGAAGGATATATAGTAAAAAATATTGAGGATCTTTAGCAATGCTCCAAATGTTAAGAACTATGGTGTATGCTTGTATTAGGGTTTGAGAGAAGCATATGTTGCTGAAAAATAATAAAATTTTTACCAACATAATGATAACTACAAAATATCAAATCACATACAATCATCTCTTCTAACAAACAACTCAACATGTCCGATGGAAAGTAGCTCAAGTAATACAATAAATTTAAACAACTTTGATGATCGTTCTAGAGAAGCAATTTCATGAGGAGAAATCTTTCCAACTAACTAAGTCATCTTCTGAAGTGTAGATGAAAACTCGGAGTCTAGATCCTCCAGGTTATTAAAGATACAGAGAATTAAGGATTTCATGTTCTAAAAAATACATGAATAGAGTCTAGACCTTGCTGAAAATGTATCTATAATAATGTTTAAAAGAAAATTCAATTAAAACAAATCCTAATTTTTTAACATGGTTATATGAAAGTATCCATCACTACCGAAAGCATGTCATTTTGATTTCTTAGAAAAACAATTGGTAGGTTATTTACTTTTGTGACATTAACCTTTTGTGCATGTACATGTATAGAATACACGGATTGATTGACTGTAATTTCTCATGCTGTAACTTAGTGTGGACATTTCACACTCAATCTTTCCTCATAAACAAGACAAACAAGTTATTAATTTATTGATTTTCTGATAAAAAAGGCTTGAAGTAGTTCAACATCAACTTTCACGGATCAAAGATAGCTCCGCACATAATTAGTTTAATTGATAGCTCTGTACATATTTAGTTTAATAGCAATTGAATTCAAGTTGTGAGTTTTGTGTGATGAATATTCTGGTTTTCAAAACTCGATTGGTATTGCCAGCTTTCTCATTATATGTAAACCCTAAATGTTTATATTTGTTAATTCAAAGGATATAATGCCCCTACATTAAAACTAGGCTACTGATATCTGTAAGACCATGTTTTGATTACAAGACAACTTAAGTTGCTTTAGAATTCTCTAATTGGTTGCTGGGAGCCTTTTGGGAATTGTAATAGCCTTTGAAAGCTTGTTAAAAATGTATAACAAGGTGAGTTCATCACATTATCGAAACATCATTCACATATCAATCTCATAGAAGTATTACACTCCAAGGACATAATACCCATACATTAAAGTAGATAAATATCTCTCCACTAACCTAAAATAGATGCAATCTAGGTACCATTCCACACATTTTATTGTATCAAACTGCAAATCTAACTGACTGACAATTTCCATTTCTATCACATTCGGTATCTGGCAAAGGACCACAGGAAACCTGAGAATATTTTTCTCCAGATGATTGCTACAAATATTATGCAGTTTCCATATTGTGGAGGCAGGAAAAATCGCGGACCTCGGGAGGTGAGATCTGGTCTATAGAGGCGCAAGGTATGTCTCGGTGGAGGGAGTAACTTCCATGTTCGCGGCGGGCAGGCCAGTTTGTTTCTTGGGTGTGTTTGGTCAGAGAAGTTTGTCGTACTCCCAATTCCAAAGAATCGAGAGTAGACCAAACTTCATAATTCAGAGTCGCCACCTAGGTTAGGGCCTAGGACCCATTTTTACTTTGTTTAAAAAGGTTTGGTCTAACCAAATCTGAGTAAGGGTGTGGTTACAGGAGTGGAAGGAGTTAGGCACCACCCCTGCCCGGATGAATCCGGTCACTTTGGCTTTACATTGGAATTTTTGCAAGCTTTAAAGTGATTGGAGAAGAATTTGAATATTCACAGATCCCGGCTCTTGGTTAGCAATTAAGCTGATTTCGGGTCTCGGATGGAATGCAACATCACATTGAAAGGTGATGTGCCCTTCAAGTTAGTCCGAAAGCATTGAGGGAATGAGGGATTATATTTATTTTGAAAAATATACAGCTGTAGAAATTCCCCCCTTCATCAGTCTTTTCCTTCAGTGCACCACGGGACCGGAGAGAGTGATAAGGAAGGGAGAGAAGAAGTGAAGAACCAGCTATCGGTGGGAGGGTTCCTTCTCTGTCAGTCATTTCCACGAAGCTCGACCCCCACAATTAAGTCCTACAAAAGGACCAAGAGGATGATCGGGAGAGGAAAGACAAAGGGAGAGTTCCTCCTGTGTGTTAGGCCTATTTCGGGGATTTCGGTGCTTTAGGGTTTAGGGCCGAAGGATCCCTGTACCCTAGGGCTACCCTCTCTTAGTTGTCCTAAGCTAAGTAGGTTATTTTAGGTTGATCTAATTAATTATGCTAAGCTAATTAATTAATTAATTAAGCGAAGATAATTAATCAAGCTAAGCTAATTGATTAACTAAATAAGCTAATTAATTGAACTAAGCTAATTAATTAGCCAAATAAATCTAACTAATTAAGCTAAGGTAATTAATTAACTAAGCTAATTAACTAATTAACTAAACTAATTAATTAACTAAACTAACTAATTAACTAACCTAATTAATTAAACTAAGCTAATCTAATTAATTAAACTAAGCTAAGCTAATTAACTGAACTAATTAAGTTAATTAATTAAACTAAAACAATAATAAACAAATGTAATCTTACCAAGGGTTGAATAACTTCGATTTGTTGCCGCTAAAATCCTTCAGGGCTTCCGCGCTCCGAGGGAAACCGCCTTCCGCTGAAAGCTTTTTCCAAACATTTCCGAAGTTTTTAGAGAAAATATTTTATCTTTCTATCTTAGAATCCTTTTATGAAAGAGTATTTCATGGATCTGTTTTAACTAATACCTTAGTTTGTATGTATAGAAGTTGAAAATGACCGGTTTTTGGGTTCTGGCCGATGTGGGTCTATGTTGCCTTGATTTCGGAGTGCTATCAGTCTGGGCCGATTGGGCCTTATGAAAGGGGTTCAATCAGGTCCTTTAAGGGTTTTTTCTTAGTTTTGTTGCTTTCCAGCGATTCCCGTTCATTTCTAGGGTTTTTCGGAAGAAAACCGGAAGCTTCTGTTTTTCGATTTTCTTAGCCAAGCCTCCGGGATCGAGGTCGAGACTAGCCCTAAGGCTCCGTGAGTGTTCCGGGAAGCGGTTGGTCGTTCTAGGTTTTTCTAGGAGAAATCGGAAGAAACCAGGAATTCCTGGTTTTTAACAGGTTTCCTAGTCAGACCGATGGGATCGAGTTTTAGACTAACCCTAATGCCCCGAGAATGAGGTTTGGGTAGGGGTAAGTAGTTTCCGGTGATCTCCAGCAGTTTCTGATAATTTTCAACAATTCTAGGGTTCCTTCCAGGAGGAACAAGAAATTGTTGGTTCTCATTTCGTTTCTTGGTTGAGCGTTTGGGATCGAGGTCCAGACTAGTCCAAAGGCTTTAGGATATTCCTGCCTTTGGTTTGGGTTCTTTTTGTTAGCTTAGGGTTTATTTCAGGAGAGAACCAGAAGTTTCTGTTATCCGATTCTCTTAGTGAGATCCCGCATAATCAATGTGACTGGCACGTGGCCCCGTGGGTAACCTGTCTTTTGGCCAAAAGGGAAATCAGTGAAAGGGGGATGGATGGTTTGGGTTCTTTCCGTCAGTCTAGGGTTTCTTTTGGGACAGAACCAGAAGCTTCTATTATCCGATTCTCTTGGTCAGATCTCGCAGGATCAGTGTGACTGGCATGTGGCCCCATTGGTAAGCTAGTGTTGGGAAGAAGGAACTCAAAAGGGGTAGGGGAGTAGGGTTTGGTGTCATGTTGGATATGAGTTTGTTACACCATTTTCACCCTTTATAAATAAAGGCTAAGGCTCCCTAGAGCGGTGCCAAATGTCATCATTAGGATTTATCATCGCGACAACTCATCATTAGTCCAGTTTTTTTCAAAATGAGGTGTCTCCACATATTCATTGCATAAATTCAAATTGTTTCATAATGATCATATAGACCAATATCCAGCTGAAGTCGATTTTCATTAACCTAAAATAGATGTAAACTAGATAGCAGTCCATACATTTCATCATGCTAAGCTGCAGCCCTTATGACTTTTTCCATTTCTAAGAGGTTCAAATATCTGCCAAAAATATAGCAACAAGCCCACCAACATTTACCTTTAGTTCAACATCTTTCCGCTGTAAACATAATGCACCTTCCATAAATGGTAAATAATTCAAATAATGTCGTCATCATCATCATTCCAAGCAATATCCAATTAAATTCTATTTTCACAAACCCCAAAATAGATAGATAGCACATTCCCAACCTTTATTGTACCAAATAGCCATTCAAACCAATTGTTAGTTTCCAACTCTATCATGTATGGAATCATGTGGAGAACAACAGCTAAGACCGCACATCTCTTTCCTCCCACGCTCTCCTTTTTTTGGCAGGTAACCTAGGATCAAACGTGCGACCTCAAAGTTGAGATACAAAGACTCAGTCATTGAGCTACAAGGATAACCCTCTCCTTGTCTCTCTCAGAGTCTCAATATTAGATGCTAAAAAATAAATGAAATTTATGCCAGGGTGATAAGGGGTCGTGAGATTGCAAGAAAAATCGGGTGATAGACTTATTTTCTAATACTTAATATACTCTAATATTTTATATAAAGTGCTGCCACTAGGAATATAAGATATAAGAGCCCCAACTTTATATATCTATATTGGTAATGACACCCCCTAATACAAATATATGACGTAGACAACTAAACGTTACTTACCTCTATTATCCAAGGAGAGTTCCAGGCAAATCCAATGATTGTCTCCTTCCAGTTGACTACGTATTTCACTACTCTCCAAGTCTATGCCTTTCAACCAAACACACTCAAAAGGATTTTAAAGCTTCAAGCGATCGGGGACTGTGACCAAACAAGCCTAGAATCCGAACATGACAACTGGTAAAGTTTGAAAACCAAACAACTTGAGTCTATGTTAAAGCTTGTATTTTGAAAAACGTACACACCTAAGATCGGGACATAATTAAAGTAATTTTTCATGGTACCATTACTAACTTCTCCATTGTCATGTCTTCATAATGCTAGGGATTAGATAGAAGAAAATTAATGAATATAAAATATCTAAAGATTAATAGAAGAAACCTAAAGAATATAAAAGATCTAAATAATAATAGAAGAAACTTAAAGAATATATAAAAGATCTAGAGAATAATAGAAGCACATAACCTCTCTAATTATCCAACCCTTGAAATAACAAGAAAAACATCATGCAGAAGCAAAGAACAACATCGAAATATCGACTTTCAAAGAGTTTCTATTTACAAAATAAGTAATAAGAGTTGTACAGAAAAAAATAATTCAAAGATAGAATACCCTGTCTTTAGCCCCTGCCTTCTCGCCAGAACTTCTAACCTTCACTTCCATATGCCATCCCGCCGGCAACCAATCCGGTGTCTTGTCACTCTTCGTGACTGGAGTCACCAGAGCCCCTACAACTCCCCCGACGGAGCTTGTAGAACTCATCGACGACCGTACACCTTCCTCCCCTACGGAATCTTGCTGCTCGAGATTTGTGCTAGGAGGAGGCACGAATAGGTCGCCAGAATCCTCCACGGATGTTTTAGATTCTGGTAAGTGGTTCGTCGGATTGTCATTTGCGTCGGATTGAAGAGAAAGCTGATCGGAGTCCATCTCTGATAGATTTGGTGGTAAGATTCAAAGGCCAAAATAGAGGAAGTGTGAGTCTGTTGAGAGCAGATTTTCAATTTTTATAGTAGGAGAAATGGGTGGCAAATCTAACAAATGGATTTCCTGATATTATTCTTTCTTATTTAGGTTGACGGTAAAATCAAATGAATAGTATATGTTTGGTAAGTAAATTTAGAGAGATTTTGGTCTTTAAGAGATGAGGTGTATAGAGATGCTATATTTGAAGGGACGCAATAGAAGAAGATACACAGCAAGCAGGCGGAAAATCTTAATCCACTACATGCGTGTATTTTTCCGTGATTTTTTGTTACCCATTTTGACAAAGCGGCCTTATCCTTTCCGAGCCCACGAGACATGTTGCATGTGTGGTGATCACGACTGTTGATTTGGTTGGTTCACCACTAGAGTGATCTGGGTTTATAGTAACCATTTGATCTTGACGATTTTAGGATGATCCATTTTGCACTTAGGTCTAGTCATGGTGTAAAGGGTAACCGTCTGATATTGACTAATGAATCCTATAGTGGTTGACATTTTGTTGGTAAAAAACCTTCACTTAGGCTCTGTTTCTTTCTATGTAAAATGGGCATAAAAACAAATTTTAGGCCTATTTTTACAATAAAAAATGAGCAAAAAAACTGTTTTACATCCATATTACGTCGAAACAAACATAGCCTTAGGATCATCAGTTCAGCGTGGTAGGCATTTAGTGGGTACAAACCCTTTCAACCAGGATCATTTTTCTGTGCTAGCTAACCAAATTAATGGCATAAGGGCAACCGTTCGATATTGACCAACGAATGGTAGTAGTTGACATTTAGCTAGTAGAAAACCCTTCAGCTAGTATCATTAGTTCTGCGCGAGCTAACTAGTTTAATGGCATATATCACCCTATATATGTGTCACTCGTATGGTTTTGATAAGACTATTGATATCCTCACGACCATCATGAGACGGCTCACTTAGATATGTAAAACAAGGTTATCTGTCTCATTATCAAAACTAAATTAGATGTAAACCAAGGGAGTTGTCTCATTAACAAAAGATAGTCCTATCGATAAAATTCCATGTGTGCGTGTGTGCGTAGTGAGATTTTATATGGTGTGTGAGCGTGAGGTCTACTTTTAATCATACAGATCTCATCTTCCTTTGATCGGAAATCCAAGGGAAGAAGCAAGATCTTGAAGTGAAAAAGGGTGCACCTTAAGGAAAATGAAGATTTTTCTGGCAAAGGGGCTACATGTTTGGAAATGTTTTTCAGTCTAAGGAAGGAGGCTACACACATACTAGACGGATGAAGGGACTTGTGGTGGCAACATGTGGTTCCTTGATAGCATTGAGCTACTAATTTTTGAGTAGGTCACTACTTCCTTTCTCCCTCGTCTCTCTCTTTCCAATTCAAGGATTTGTCATCACCAAGCTCTCTCAACGTGTTAAGTTTTCGAGATCTCTACTTTTCTTTCGTCATTTGAGTGCTTTAAATAGGTCTATTTTCATTATCGCTGAGTTTTGTTATGTCGATTAAGCAAGGGAATTGTAAGTTTTATTAATCTCTTGTGTGACCCTAGACATGTAGGGTATTCTTTAACAGGTCTTGAAATTAGAAATGAGAAAGTGTTACTTTGGTTGTAAGCAAATGTCGTGGCTGATAGACATGTATGGTGTTGCAAATAAAGATTTTCATAACGATTATAGATAACAACCAGAAATCAACAAAAATATCAATTTCCTCAGGTGTTGAAATCAACCAAAAAATCTTGATGACATGAGAGATTTATATTAAAATAAACAGAAAATCAAACACAAATTCATCTATGGAACAAATAAACAACATGTATATACTACATCTAACTGCCTATTCATCTTCATATGAATGTTGAATTTGTGTTTATTTGAGATGTCTTTCTTCATAATTTATTGTTTGATCTGTAATTGATGTACATGTGGTGGTTTATTATGGTAAAATATGAGGGACTTCAAAGGATTTCAATCATCGAGCTATGATTCCTGATTATGTTTAACTGATCTTCTGATTTTGTTGCTCAAATATATATGGACTGATTTTTCTTTGAATTATTATCGCAGATGGGAATTTCGACGTTGATCCAGTACATCTTTCTTTGAGCGCCATGTTTTTCTTTGGATTTATATTACCTAGAACATGGTTCATTCCGGTACGAGGTATGATGGTAGCCCGGTATGCACTCCGATGATAGTAAGCTAAATTGGCCTGCTATTTGGGGTCGCAGGTCAGTTTGAAGCGCTAATTCAAGTCACTCTAGTACACACACACACACACACACACACACACACACACACACACACACACACACACACTAGACACACACACATAGGAAAATGATATGGAGACTGAGGGTACCACCAAGTAGGGAACCTACAATGACAACGTGTCATATGTCCAAAAAAGATTAGATTTTGGTATTTTCCAAAATCTACAGGTTGTCTCGTGTCACTTTTGATTCTGTGCCGACATCCCAATTGTCCGGTGCCATTTTAGGTCCTACGCTCAGTTTCCCTAGCATCATATATTTTTTCAAGAATATCATTCAATAGTATATACTACATACATTTTATACACAAAGTAAAAAAACCTCATGTATGCCATGCGTGTTTTTTCAAAAAGAAAACTCATGTCCCAATCAGACCCAAAATATATTAAATTTGTAGTTCTCTCTCACTCTGTCATTGTATGTGCTTCTCTCTCTTTCTCTCCTTCAGATTGCCATGTTTGGTGATCTGGGTCATGGACGAACCACATTTGGGATCGTGCCCCAAATCGTGGGATGGAGAGTGGGATGGCGACCATACTTTGGTCATAGGAACTAGTTGGAACCGGAGTGAATGAAAAAACGTCCTTATGGATCATATTGTGGATTGTTTGTGCAAGTCTCTTTGGCTATTTTTCTCTTAAAATCAATTGCATGTGGTTCTATATGATATAATATTCTTCACATGACACTATATGTATGTTCTCATCTTGAAATGTCCAAAAACCATGACAGAATCGACCAAAATGGTCAAAAATTCAAAATACATTGTTTCTAAGTTGGCGAACGTCTGCAATCTGTCGGACGTTCGGCGATGCGTGGAAGAGGCGCTTGCCCAGCGGACAAAGCCTATAAACACTTCATTTTTTCACTTTCTACCTCATTTTTACATTTAACTCTTTCTTTGTTATTTTACTTCCTCCGGGATTCTTCTTCCTCTGGCGACGAGCGTCCGGCACTTGTACTTCCTATTCTCCGTCTTTTTCTCTCCGTTCTTCTTTCTCTGCGCGTGTTCATCGTGCCTCGCACTCCCACTGCTCCCGACGAAGGATCTTCCTGAGGAAGAAACAAGGGAAAAAGAGTTAGGGACCACGATTGGTCTCCCTCTCCTCCTCCATGTCAACCTGAGACGTATTCCAAGCTCATGATTCAACAAATCCCCCGTAGGAAAATCCTTAGCGGTTGCCGCGTCGACACGATTGCCTACTCACGATTCCCTCTCGTAGAGCAGTTCACCACTCTCGGATGGGAAGGCATCCTTACATATGAAGATCCATGGTACGCATGTCCCTCTTTATTTTATGATTTTTACACAAATCTCCGAGTTTCCATAGAAAACGTAACTCTGATTTCAAAGTTAAGCACCGTAGGGTTAAACTCACCCTTTCTAAAGTTGTAAACATTTTTCACCTTTCAAATGACGGGCCGGATATTTATTTTTGGGCAGACGATGGCATTGCCTCCACTGGCATTCCACAGTCCACCGTCTATAGTGCCATTTGCAAAGCCTACGACCCATCCACTATGGTCAAACCCAATCACCTCTCTGAAACCGCTCATATTTAACACCTGCTCATTTACAGTAACATCACTCCTAGGGCTAGTTGCAAGGATGAAGTAGGCCCTCTCGAGGTGTTTATGACCTTTGTCCTTCTCACTAACACCCCTGTCAACCTTGCGTATATCATTATCCGCCACATCTCGTGTTCAAACAAAGGCACACACCCATCTTCCTTATGGCCTTCTACTCAATCGTCTTTTTACTTATCTTGAAATTGACCTTGAAAATGAAAAGACTTCTCCTGCCTCCGTCGATATAGACAAAACCACCCTTTGTCGTATGCGTATTCCTCAGGTTTTCCTCTATTTCGTATGTCGACTCGGATGCTCCTGAGGACACCCACGATGAGGACGACACCACCGCTCTTCCGGTTACTTATGTACCTCTCCTCCATAGTATTCCTACACCGGTGGTCCTACGCCTCCCAAGTTCACAGGCACGGCTTGTCATTTCGACATTCTGTACCGTGGTCTCCAAGGTTCCTTCGTGCATCACTATAATAGGCTCCAACAATCTGTGGAGCAACTGCGATTGGAGAACAAGGCCCAGCATGACAGCCTCTCTGGGTCAATTGAGTCGTTGTCTATTGATGTCGCGCATCTTCAGGAGGAATTTACCACTTTTCAGGGGCGTTTCTATCCGCCACCATCACCACCATCAGAGGATTAGGACCTCGGGTCTTGTTGTGTTGTTTCTTACATGCCCTTTTTATCATTTGTGCTTTATTTAATTTTAAGTTATCTGTTGGCATGTATTAATCAGGTTCACATACTATTTTTTTTTACTTTTCTGCACGTAACACTTGATACTACTTGAGGTGCCCAATGGCTCCTCATTTTGGTTTGGTATGTTATTGGTATAGGAACTATAATCATCATTCACTATTTCCATCGATATTATCCATATTCCTATCATGTCGTGGTCACTTGGTATGATTGGATATCTCTTTCTTATCACATGGATATGTGCTGCATCATGCTATTTTACTTATTAGTTCTTCGGATCTATATCTATTGCTTCATATTATGCTCCCTTTTTGCTTATGTCAAAAGGGGGAGAACTGTTAGTATTGATTGATGTAAAAATGGAAGCCTCCCAAGTCTCAAATGGCTACCATTCAGGGGGGGAGCTTCAGTTGAGGGGGAGCAAAACTTACTTTATAATTATTCTCATTTCTCTCAATCAATCTGGGTTTACCATCAATAAAAAAGGGGTAGATTGTAAGTCGAACGGCTATCGAACACTAAGTTTTGATTGGAATCAAACCCACATTGATTTGTCACACCTGATGTCGCTTGCCTATGAAGTTACCAGGTATAACACATCACATTCAAGCAAGGCGACTCGGACATTACAAGAGACCCATGGAACCTTGATGCACACACATTTGGAGTGAAATGAAGTTCGAAGACTCATGAAGACTAATGAAGATTCAAGAAGAGAAGATTAGTTAAGTGAATCCAGATTGTAGAATCTCTCTTGTTTGAATTGAATGGTTTTGGCACTTAGGGAGTCCCCAATTAACCTTGGACATGTCTAGGAAAAACACTCCCCAAAGTAGGTTCAAAGTCCGTTGAAAATTCCCCTCAGAAATATAAGTTTTGATTTCCAAGGAAATTACGGATGTCCGGAAGTTTGGTGGACATCTGTCTGAAACCTGAATAATCAATTTTAGATAACGAGGGAATTGAGGAAGTTCAAGAAATTGGCAGACGTCGGTCTAAGAATTGTTTTGAAAACAAAATTTTATCGAGCAAATGCCAGACGTCTGGGAAATCTGCCGACGTCCGTGACGGAATTGGGCGCACTTTGGAATTTCAAACGGCACTATTTGCTGGACGTCCGGACTTCGTCCACGACGCCCGTTAAGACAAAAAACTAGGGTTTCTTTTGTGACACTCATACATATACATCATTAAAAATCCTAAAAAAACAACTCTTGTAATTTTGAGCATCAATTATCAAGCCTTAACTCCTACCTACACTTCCTTTGCCTATTGATTGAAAGAGAGTCAACATTAACTACTCTTTAGTGCCGTTACTTTCATTCCTCAAGAGAGATTCATTAGGGGTTTGTGAATTGAGTAAGACAAGAGTTAATCTATTATCTTCTATCTTTGTACTAGCCTAAAAGAGAGGCAAGTGAGCTTTCACTTCTTCATCTCATTGTAAAAGAAGGGTTGTGACCCTCGGAGAGTTCGAAGACAAGTTGTTTGTAAGGAGGCCTTGGACCCGGCCGTAGTGTGGTGTTTGGAATAGTGAAGAAACCCAAGGACGACAAACTTGGAAGAGTGGAGTAGGTCTTTTGAGAAGACTGAACCACTATAAATCTTGGCGTTCATTGTGGTGCGGTTCTTGCTATATCTCTCATTGCTTCTACTTCTTGGTAATATCTTTAACTTTACTCTTTACATCGTCAAAGTAACTAGGGATAAAATAATTATTAAAGAGGTTTTAAAAGGTGTTTTGATAAAGCTAAGTTTTTAAATACAATAAAAGGTTTTAAACCTAATTCACCCCCCTCTTAAGTTGCCGAGTTCATTTTCAAATCCTAAGGCCTAGCGCTCTTGTTTCTACTACCATATTAGTACTTTTTTCATAATACAAATAGGCTATTATAACCTTTGCAAAGGCATCTCGGACTACCCCTCCACCACCAGATTCTCCCGGATTCCCTTTTGTTGCCCCGACTGTATTTAGTTTGAAAAAACTTGCAGGAGGCCGTTTCCACCAAATCCAACTACCTTTGGTACACTTCGGAGGCCGGTTTTAATACCCAACTGTGCTAAGCCTAACATCTCAAACATGGAGGGCCTTTGTTGTTATTTCCACAAAACCCAACTGTTATTTCACACTTCCCTGTTGATTCCTTTTTTTCATTTTCTGCGAGAAATGATGAATCTAGGGTTCAGATTTGGGTTTTTTCGGTTTGGGGTTGGGTTTCTTATGAACGAAATAAGGTTTTGGGTTTTTTTCTCTTCTATGTGTTCCGATCTACATCAATACTCATTTTCATGGAGTTTTTTCATTTAAAGGTGACGCGTGTTCAGATCTACATTTCAGGGGTTGTGTTTTTACATATTTTTCAGCCATTTCTTAACATTTTTTCATGGCTGGTAGTTGTTTCGTGTGGGTTTATTCAGAGAAGTAATTGTTTGGAAAAGAGTTGAAGTTTTCATTGTTTCATGTGGGTTTTTTCATTTTGGATTATTTAGTTGTTTCATGTGGGTTTTTCCATGGATGCTAGTTTTTTCATGTCTGATCACTCAGATCCATGGGAAAAAATTATGGGTTTTTTCAAGTGTCTGCATTCAGGTGGATGGGTTTTTTCATCCATGCTCGTTTTTTCACATATATTTGCTCACCCAAATCCATGTGAAAAAAATTATGGGTTTAGCTATATGGGTTTTCAAGTGTCTACATTCAGGTGGATGGGTTTTTTTTCCATCTTCACTCTTTTCCATTGCCTAAAAAAGTATATAACTCGTTTATTTTTTAATTTTTCTTTTCTTACATTGGTGGTTGTGGGTTTTGGTTGTTTGATGGTTGATGGTAGTTTGGAATTTGTGCGTGGTTGTTGGTGTGGGGGTTGATGGTTGTTTGGAGATTGTGGGAGGTTGTTGGTGCATTGGTGGTTGATGGTTGTTTGGAGGTTGTGGGGGTTTGTGAGTGCTTTGGTGGTTGATGGTTGTTTGGAGGATGTGGGTGGTTGTGTAGACACCCCATTTTGCTCTACCTTAATCGATAAAGAAATTAGGGTTTGTTTTCCGTCGGTTTTCCAATGTCTTTCTTTCCCGCATCCGTTTGTTACATTTCTAAATATTTTTGGTCGTTTCCGTCGTGTTTCGTATTTTCCCGCTAAATGTTGAGAAGGATTATTCAGAAAAATCTAAACCAGAGAGAATTGGGACCCGTTTGGTGGGCCCGCATTGGGTGCTTCGATTAAATTTGGATCGAGAAAGTTGGACCCATTTGCTGGGGCCGCATGATGCATTTTGATTAAATTTGGACTCGTTTGGTGGGCCCGCATTGAACATTTGTTTAAAATCGAATCAACCGAGGGCCCACATTGTGGGGCCCGCGTTGTGGGGCCTCTTGTGAGGCCTCTTATGAAGAGCAATGATGGTAGCTCTCCACTAAGACAACATGATGGGCCCTCCACTAAGAGCAATAATGATGGACTCTCCACTAAGAAACATGATGGGCCCTCCACTAAGAGCAATAATGATGGACTCTCCACTAAGAAACATGATGGGCCCTCCACTAAGAGCAATAATGATGGACTCTCCACTAAGAAACATGATGGGCCCTCCACTAAGAGCAATAATGATGGACTCTCCACTAAGAAACATGATGGGCCCTCCACTAAGAACAATAATGATGGATTCTCCACTAAGAAACATGATGGGCCCTCCACTAAGAACAATAATGATGGATTCTCCACTAAGAGGGACAACATGATGAGCTCTCCACCAACATATCTCTCTCTCTCTCTTTCTCTCCCTATATATATCTCCCTTCCCATCCATAAGAGAAAAAAAAAAAAAAAAAGGAAATTTATCTTCCATTATCTCTTTCTCTTCCATTATCTCTTCTAATCACTCCCTCCAATCCCTTTCCTCAATATATTCTTCCATCCCTCTCCCTAATATTCTTCTTCCATTATCTCTTCACTCCCTCAATCACTCCCTCTAAACACTCCAGAGAAAGCGAAAGACGGCGGAGCGGATCGGCGGCGGCAGGATTTTTTATATTTTTTTGGATTGGGCGGAGATCTTCACCACAGGTAGGTGCATTGTTCTCAAAATATTTCTGTATTTTTCCGAATTTTTCTGATTTTTTCCGCAAATTGTGTTTTAAAAATGGAAAACTCTTCAAAAAACATCTTTTGACGAAGAAAAATTAAATTATATACCAAACAGATTCTAAAATTAATGAAATTTCGTGGGAAAATAATATGTTACTGATTCATTTTACCATGAATTTGTAAAGATTTTTGGAGTTTATTTGGTATATTATTTAATATTTTCTTTGAAACTTATCAGATTTTAGGAGAATTTTTACTAACATCAGATCATCATTGAAATTCATAAAATTTTTACAGTAGTCTTATCTTCCATATTACTTGTTACTGTAAAATTTTCGTATGATTTGGATCTGTTTTAATATGGGATGTAGTGTTAATTTATAATCTGGTCTGGAAATTGTAAAATCCGAAATTGGTAGTAAATAATTTCTAAAATTCATGAAAATCTCACTGCATGCTATTTTGATTCATATAGTATTTCTGTAGAAATTTCATAGAATTTAGAGTTATATTTCTACTAGTTTATGTGTTAATTGTGCAATCTGGACATTTAATGGTTTAATCAAGATTAAATGTGAATTTAATGTAAAAATATGCAAAACTCATCCTGTAAGCTACATACATTTTCATCTTGCTGCTGTAGAAATTTCAAATCATTTCGAATTTATTTGCAACAATTTCACTTGTAAAATCACTCATATGCTTAAAATTGATAAAATCCATTGAAAATTCGAAATCAATTAAAAATTATTGTGAAAATTTCCAAAGAACCTTAAATTCTGTCACATGTTCATTCCTTAATCCATTGAAACAGAAATTTTAGGGTCTTTAGATTTTCCTGGAAAAATGGCCAGTGCATCCCTAATCGTATCCTAATTGCAACCGATCTTTGACAATTTTAATATTTAAGCTATAGCATGTTGTTGGCTCCGAGGTTACTGTCCACGGAAATCCTGAGATTTGCCAGGCAATAAGATGCTATAACCTAAGTATTAAATTGCACAAGGAAAGAGAGCACGATTCCCTTCCTTGGATGCCATTCTTAGCCGAAATTGGCGAACCCTAGAACCGTTGGTATTCCTTAAATGTCCAGAAACTGAAAATCCTCAAAATCTGAAATTCGTTAACTTCAAGAATTTGAATCGATTTGTCTCAAGTCTTCCGGAACCATTCGATTATGGTTTCCAATCTAAGAACCATTAGAGCCCAATTTAGGAACACTGGTGTCGTGCCGTGTCCTAGGTTTTAGGGAGTCCTAGAGTTAGGAGTCCAGCCTCATCACGGACGCTTGCTATGAATAGCAACCGTACCATAGGTCTAGTTACACTAGTCACCCGATCTTTCCCTAGGACAAGCCTAGTAAACTAGGATGTAGGCAAAACCTGCATTAGTCTAAGGGACAACTTGCATTCAGATAAGAATCATATAGCATCTTAGATGAAATCCTAAGATAATAAAATCCTCAACTTGAATTAAATAATTCCTCTTAAAACTGTTGAAACAGTCAAATCCGTCTAAGTCGGTGTCCTAGTTGAGTTAGGCATATGTAGCTTAGCTTAGGTGCACCGAACTACGTCGACTCTGATCCCAGTGAGGCTTGGGTACGTAGGCAGCTTGGATGTCTGACGGCATACCACCCGCGAGTCGGCACCACAACAAATTGTGGTGTTTTGTATATTAATTTTCTTGTAAATACTTAATCAAATCAGTTAGGGTTTTCCATGAAATTAGAATTCTAGGAGAACTTTCACTTAGAATGAATCCAGACAAATTAATAAATCAAGATACACATCTAGGATTCACATTGAAATTAGATTCTAGGATGCATGTCACTTAGTTCGCACATTAACATAGAGTTGAATGAGCCATTTAAAATAAATTTAAAAGAGTTAGCTTTTAGAATCGAAGACCGATTATCGGACAAGAATGGTGCATGTGGTGGATAACTCCCCATACCTTCCATTCTCGTAACCAGGTAGCGAGTCTAGATTTCTGGTTAATTACGGGTCCTAGATCCCACATCTAGGTGGCGACTCTGTCAGTCTCTTTCGTGTGGAATTCGGATTGCCTTAGTGATCCCAAGTCCACAGGAAAGACGAATTCAAATCAATATTAAAATGCACACGCCAATCGCGTGGGAACGAGAGACCAAAGAGAGAGCGCGCGGCGGCTCGCGCCCCACGCCCCTCTCGCGGGATCATGTCCCACAGTCTGGCGACTCTGCTGGGGACCACCTAACTTCATTAAAATTTCAAAAGATAATTCATTTGAATTTAATTTAACTGGCTCATAAAAACTCTATACTTGTTAGATTAGTTTGTCTCGTTTTATTTTCTCATCACATTTTACTCGAACTTAATTTAACAAAACCTGAAGGCATCATAGATTGCGCGAACTTATTGCACACACTTACATCACTTGCATCTAAACCCTTGCATTTCACATGCACACACGTCTTATTTTAGGAACCCGGAGTGTTATCTAGCATGGTTGACTGGGATTTCATCACCTGGTGCCTCTGTGCTAGAGAAGCATTCCACCCTTAGCCTAGTACCTTTATGGTGCGTAAACGGATCTCTTGTTCACGTACTGATACGCCGGACACTGGTACAGTATATCGAACATGGATTCGCGCTAAGGGGACTCTTGGCCTTACCCCTAGATTAACCCACACATGCATGCAGTATACGAACACATGTGCACCACATGTGTGAGCCTAGTTTAGGATATCTTACCCATTTGTGTCTAGATTAGGCCGTAGTCCATCTTCCAATGGCTACGATCGGTCCTAGGTACACAAACAAAGTCATGAGTCGAGATCCTCTCTCCACTCCGCTAGATTAGGATTAGGGTTGATGCCTTCAGGTAACACTGTTAAAATGTGCGAAGACTAAAAACTTTTCCTTTGGGGTTAGGATATAAATCCCATCATTTCCAAAGATCTCATAGGATTAGTCATTCATGATCTATCCGTTGAAAGCAATCTTATACTATCTCATCTAATCTCTTGATCGTGCGTCTTTCATTCTTCTGTCATACGATTCGATCGTATCTTCATGCCATCCCCTAACTGGCAGGAGCAGAATCTCACAATCTTTCGATTATGCAATCTCATGATCTGATCATGCCTGGTCCAGATGATCCAATCTTGCTTGTACCCCTTGGTCTTTTCTTACTTTAAGGGCAACCTTTTTCAAGAATATTTTGCTAAGTCCTTCAGAGTTCACTATCATAATCCTTGAACTAGGGGCGTTCCCCTATGCGAATCAGTAATCATGGTCAGTACAATTGTTGAGTCCGGTCTTACATTTCAAGGTCAATGCCTAGTCCAGGCAAGATATCTTCTGCTTCTCTTTTTTATTTAGAGTTGTGAATCCTAAGAATGTTCAGGATAGGTCATCAGATGTAATAGCCATTTCTTTAAATAAAAATTTCAGTTCCAAAAGTTCATTGGTGTCTGTTTCTTAAGTGTGCTTCTGATCTTAAAATAAGACTCCCTCCTCGAATGAGGACAAAATTGACGAAACTCCACTTGAGTCACAACGATTACTTGAACAAGAGGAGGAGCGCCAATCTCAGCCTTTCAAAGATGAAATTGAAGTGGTAAACACTGGCACTGAAACCTTGATCCAGTAAATGCCGATTGAAAATACATTACCCTCTGAAGAGTGTAAAGAATTGGTAAACCCATTTTGAGGATAAAAAGATGGTCCGGTAAGCGTTACCATTAATGCCAAGAGAAAGACCCAGATAGAAGGTTCAAGAAAGAATGAAGTGAATATCATATGCTATGCAAGGGGCATGGAGTGGAAACAACTTTCATATTTCCAATCAATGACCTTGGTTCTCAAATTCATAACATGAAGCCATCAAATTCGAGATAAGAAGTTCAAGAGCAAGCATTGAAAAGTGATCATCAGATATCAAGAGTTACAAATCCATAGATGGAGGATGTCGAAGAACAAGTTTCGCTCTATGAAAGTCGAAGGCACGTATTAGAATCTTGAAAGAAGAAGATTTATTATCTCTTACCTGGAAATGCCGTCAAACTCCGTAAAAAAAAGAAAAAGAAAATAAAAAAATAAATAATCAGTACCAGAGGGACTCTAGTAAACTAGATCGACTCCCAATCTGAACATCGGAAGGCCTCCTTTGGCCGAATAAATCCCAAAATCAGAACCCAACGTCAAAAGAATACTGGTTTGCAAACCCTTCGAGCCTAAATGAAATTTTCTTGAAAACCCATCAAACTAGGGGCATTCGCCCCGAACTACGCGAGACCTGATCCCTACACTGGGGTACGTAGGCAGCTCGGTTAAACCGAGTTCGGTCGATTCAAAAAAAAGAAAAAAGGAAAAGAAATGTAATCGTTCCAAAAAAAAAGAGGGACCAGTTCCAAAAGAAGAGAGGTCAATTATTCCAGAAAGAAGAAAAACAAAGAAAAATCAATAAACTTTCGAACAATTTATCTTCAAACTAGGGGCATTCGCCCTGAACTATACACGACCTGATTCCTACCTTGGGATATGTAGGCAACCTATTCACAGGTTCGGTCGAAATCTTTGTTGAACCTTAAGCCATTCTTTGAAAAGCCCTATCCTACCTATAAAGTCCTTCCGGTGTTCAGAACTAATGATCTAGGTCCCGAAAAAAAAAAAAAATGATGATGAATAAAAAAAATGGAGTTTGAAGATCTGCTAGACTGAAAACCTGAAAGGGCGGTTTAGGCAAAATTTAAGATCATTCCCCTGTTAAGTTGAAAACCCGAAAGGGCGGCTTAGGCAAAAGCTAAGGGGATAGCCTGCTGAATCGAAAACCTAGAAAGACGGTTCAGGCAAAAGTTAAGGCTACCACGGTCCGCCAAGTTAAAAACCCTGAAGAGGTGACTTGGTCACGGTAAGAGAATCATTATAAGAAGGCTACAGCCAGTATCAAGACTGAAGATCAACTGAAGTTCAAGCAAATTTATAAGAAGGTTACAGCCGGTATCAGGACTGAAGATCAATTGAAGTTCAAACAAATTCAAGTGACATCCTCAAAACTGGGGGCATTGGAGCTAAGCAATCCTAGGAGTTGTAATTAAATCATTGAGGCATTACTGTTTTAAGGAAAAAGTCCAGTGTTTACCAATTGAAAAAAATATTCCTTGAAAGGATAGACTTACCAAATAAAACGTTAACTAAGTCAGAAGCATTACTGTGTCTGTCAGTGTAGTTAATCAATCGTTGTTATTCTATGTTCACTCCTTTAGAGCTCCTCAATCCTTTGAGTAGTGCCTTTTATCTAAGTTTTCTATTTAAAAAGAGTCAATCGTCATCCATATGTCCAAATGATGCAACTGTCTCGGTGAAGGAGGCCCGGCCTCGTCAGCTCCCTGCGATTGTACCTGAAAAAGTTCGAGAATCTAGTCAAACAGCTATATTTCAAAGATGATCAACCCAGAAGAATTCAGAAGTAGAAACATCAGAAAGCCCAGCTTCCGTAAAAAGATCATACCCCAGGAAGGCATCTTAAGCTTGGAAGAGCCTCAGATGCAATGATGGTCGAGCCAATTTCTCAGAAAGATGAACCGTTAAAATTCAGAATTTCCTTCCAGTTAGTTAAATACTTTCCTGGTCAAGAAATGTTTATCTAAACACCTATCAAGAGGCAAGTCCCACTTTTCCATGATTATATCCAAGAGAGCCGTTGTTCTAGATTACCAATTTCAAGTGTCTTGTTCAAGGTTTCAGTCATCCAAATCCCCAAAGACAAGACCAGCAGTCTCTTTGAGAAAAATCTTGTTGAAGTTTCATAAAAGTGTTTCTAATTCATTCTTGTTAGTAATGGTTCTTCGGTTTGCCGTTTCATCATTCGTCAAAGTCCTAGTTTCCGATATCTTTGTCAGGCACGATCTATAACATCCTCGATTTCATTAAGTTCAAAAAAATCAAAAAATCATCAAATCCAATCCTATGTCAAATTCAAGTTCATGAAAAATCTCTAAATTCTTCGTTATTGAATTCATCAATCAAAGCTATCTTGTTTCTTTGAGCCTGTTTGTGAACGGTGCCTCTTTTCTCGAGTCCATTTGTAAATGGTCTCGTCTTCTCCTTGAACCCGTTTGTGAACGGTGTCTCATTTTTCTGAGTCCATTTACGGTCTCATGTCCTCCTTGAGCCCGTTTGTGGACGGTGCCTTATTTCTGAAAAATCAAAAATTCATCAAATCCAATCCTATGTCAAATTCAAGTTCATGAAAAAACTCTAAATTCTTCGTTGTTGAGTTCATCAATCAAAGCTATCTTGTTTCTTTGAGCCCGTTTGTGAACGGTGCCTCATTTCTCGAGTCCATTTGTAAATGGTCCCGTCTTCTCCTTAAGCCCGTTTGTGAACGGTACTTCATT
Source organism: Tasmannia lanceolata (assembly GCF_043159265.1). Taxonomy (NCBI): domain Eukaryota; kingdom Viridiplantae; phylum Streptophyta; class Magnoliopsida; order Canellales; family Winteraceae; genus Tasmannia; species Tasmannia lanceolata. The sequence continues at coordinate 17,423,747 of NW_027518697.1, read as the reverse complement.
TTCTGAGTCTATTTGTGAATGGTCTCATGTCCTCCTTGAGCCCGTTTGTCGACGCTGCCTTATTTCTGAAAAATCAAAAATTCATCAAATCCAATCCTACGTCAAATTCAAGTTTATGAAAAATCTCTAAATTCTTCGTGGTTGAAGCTATCTTGTTTCTTTGAGCCCATTTGTGAACGGTGCCTCATTTCTCGAGTCCATTTATGAATGGTCTCATGTTCTCCTAGAGCCCGTTTGTGAACGGTGCCTCGTTTCTCGAGTCCATTTGTAAATGGTCTCGTCTTCTCCTTAAACCCGTTTGTGAACGGTGTCTCATTTTTCTGAGTCCATTTACGGTCTCATGTCCTCCTTGAGCCCGTTTGTGGACGGTGCCTTATTTCTGAAAAATCAAAAATTCATCAAATCCAATCCTATGTCAAATTCAAGTTCATGAAAAAACTCTAAATTCTTCGTTGTTGAGTTCATCAATCAAAGCTATCTTGTTTCTTTGAGCCCGTTTGTGAACGGTGCCTCATTTCTCGAGTCCATTTGTAAATGGTCCCGTCTTCTCCTTAAGCCCGTTTGTGAACGGTACTTCATTTTCTGAGTCTATTTGTGAATGGTCTCATGTCCTCCTTGAGCCTGTTTGTGGACGCTGCCTTATTTTTGAAAAATCAAAAATTCATCAAATCCAATCCTACGTCAAATTCAAGTCTCTAAATTCTTCGTGGTTGAAGCTATCTTGTTTCTTTGAGCCCATTTGTGAACGGTGCCTCATTTCTCGAGTCCATTTATGAATGGTCTCATGTTCTCCTAGAGCCCGTTTGTGAACGGTGCCTCGTTTCTCGAGTCCATTTGTGAATGGTCTCGTCTTCTCCTTAAGCCCGTTTGTAAACGGTACCTCATTTTCGAGTCCATTTGTGAATGGTCTCGTCTTCTCCTTAAGCCCGTTTGTGAACGGTACCTCATTTTCTGAGTCTATTTGTGAATGGTCTCATGTTTTCCTTGAGCCCGTTTGTGAACGGTGCCTCGTTTCTCGAGTCCATTTGTGAATGGTCTCGTCTTCTCCTTAAGCCCATTTGTGAACGGTGCCTCATTTCTCGAGTCCATTTATGAATGGTCTCATGTTCTCCTAGAGCCCGTTTGTGAACGGTGCCTCGTTTCTCGAGTCCATTTGTGAATGGTCTCGTCTTCTCCTTAAGCCCGTTTGTGAACGGTACCTCATTTTCTGAGTCTATTTGTGAATGGTCTCATGTTTTCCTTGAGCCCGTTTGTGAACGGTGCCTCGTTTCTCGAATCCATTTGTGAATGGTCTCGTCTTCTCCTTGAGCCCGTTGGTGAACCGTACCTCATTTTCTGAGCCCATTTGTGAATGGTCTTTTTATTCTCCTTGAGCCCGTTTGTGAACGGTACCTCATTTTCTGAGTCTATTTGTGAATGGTCTCATGTTTTCCTTGAGCCCGTTTGTGAACGGTGCCTCGTTTCTCGAATCCATTTGTGAATGGTCTCGTCTTCTCCTTGAGCCCGTTGGTGAACGGTACCTCATTTTCTGAGCCCATTTGTGAATGGTCTTTCATTCTCCTTGAGCCCGTTTGTGAATGGTACCTCATTTTCTGAGTCCATTTGTGAATGGTCTCATGTTCTCCTTGAGCCCGTTTGTGAACGGTGCCTCGTTTCTCGAGTCCATTTGTGAATGGTCATGTGTTCTCTTTAAGCCCGTTTGTAAACGGTACCTCATTTTCGAGTCCATTTGTGAATGGTCTCGTCTTCTCCTTGAGCCCGTTTGTGAACGGTACCTCATTTTCTGAATCCATTTGTGAATGGTCTCTTATCCTCCTTGAGCCCGCTTGTGAAAGATGTCTCATTTTCTTTAAAAAAAAAAAAAAAAAAAAAAAAAAAAAAAAAAAAAACCGCTTGAGAACGATCTTTGTTCTTTCTGTTCGGAATCCATTCGAAAGTGGTATCTCATTCTCTCGTTGCCCGTTTGTGAACGGCACCGCATCAGGATTTCTTATTATGTTCTAATTCTAGGATTTCATTTAGGGCCTTGCATTAGGTAGTAAATGTTTGCGTCTAAGTTCCGTTTGTGTAGAGTCTTTTGTCGATTAAAGCTACGCAAAATGGCTCTGTCATTTTGACTTTGGTATTCGATGACTACGTCATCTCTACCAAAGAGGGGCATCTGTAGACACCCCATTTTGCTCTACCTTAATCGATAAAGAAATTAGGGTTTGTTTTCCGTCGGTTTTCCAATGTCTTTCTTTCCCGCATCCGTTTGTTACATTTCTAAATATTTTTGGTCGTTTCCGTCGTGTTTCGTATTTTCCCGCTAAATGTTGAGAAGGATTATTCAGAAAAATCTAAACCAGAGAGAATTGGGACCCGTTTGGTGGGCCCGCATTGGGTGCTTCGATTAAATTTGGATCGAGAAAGTTGGACCCATTTGCTGGGGCCGCATGATGCATTTTGATTAAATTTGGACTCGTTTGGTGGGCCCGCATTGAACATTTGTTTAAAATCGAATCAACCGAGGGCCCACATTGTGGGGCCCGCGTTGTGGGGCCTCTTGTGAGGCCTCTTATGAAGAGCAATGATGGTAGCTCTCCACTAAGACAACATGATGGGCCCTCCACTAAGAGCAATAATGATGGACTCTCCACTAAGAAACATGATGGGCCCTCCACTAAGAGCAATAATGATGGACTCTCCACTAAGAAACATGATGGGCCCTCCACTAAGAGCAATAATGATGGACTCTCCACTAAGAAACATGATGGGCCCTCCACTAAGAGCAATAATGATGGACTCTCCACTAAGAAACATGATGGGCCCTCCACTAAGAACAATAATGATGGATTCTCCACTAAGAAACATGATGGGCCCTCCACTAAGAACAATAATGATGGATTCTCCACTAAGAGGGACAACATGATGAGCTCTCCACCAACATATCTCTCTCTCTCTCTTTCTCTCCCTATATATATCTCCCTTCCCATCCATAAGAGAAAAAAAAAAAAAAAAAGGAAATTTATCTTCCATTATCTCTTTCTCTTCCATTATCTCTTCTAATCACTCCCTCCAATCCCTTTCCTCAATATATTCTTCCATCCCTCTCCCTAATATTCTTCTTCCATTATCTCTTCACTCCCTCAATCACTCCCTCTAAACACTCCAGAGAAAGCGAAAGACGGCGGAGCGGATCGGCGGCGGCAGGATTTTTTATATTTTTTTGGATTGGGCGGAGATCTTCACCACAGGTAGGTGCATTGTTCTCAAAATATTTCTGTATTTTTCCGAATTTTTCTGATTTTTTCCGCAAATTGTGTTTTAAAAATGGAAAACTCTTCAAAAAACATCTTTTGACGAAGAAAAATTAAATTATATACCAAACAGATTCTAAAATTAATGAAATTTCGTGGGAAAATAATATGTTACTGATTCATTTTACCATGAATTTGTAAAGATTTTTGGAGTTTATTTGGTATATTATTTAATATTTTCTTTGAAACTTATCAGATTTTAGGAGAATTTTTACTAACATCAGATCATCATTGAAATTCATAAAATTTTTACAGTAGTCTTATCTTCCATATTACTTGTTACTGTAAAATTTTCGTATGATTTGGATCTGTTTTAATATGGGATGTAGTGTTAATTTATAATCTGGTCTGGAAATTGTAAAATCCGAAATTGGTAGTAAATAATTTCTAAAATTCATGAAAATCTCACTGCATGCTATTTTGATTCATATAGTATTTCTGTAGAAATTTCATAGAATTTAGAGTTATATTTCTACTAGTTTATGTGTTAATTGTGCAATCTGGACATTTAATGGTTTAATCAAGATTAAATGTGAATTTAATGTAAAAATATGCAAAACTCATCCTGTAAGCTACATACATTTTCATCTTGCTGCTGTAGAAATTTCAAATCATTTCGAATTTATTTGCAACAATTTCACTTGTAAAATCACTCATATGCTTAAAATTGATAAAATCCATTGAAAATTCGAAATCAATTAAAAATTATTGTGAAAATTTCCAAAGAACCTTAAATTCTGTCACATGTTCATTCCTTAATCCATTGAAACAGAAATTTTAGGGTCTTTAGATTTTCCTGGAAAAATGGCCAGTGCATCCCTAATCGTATCCTAATTGCAACCGATCTTTGACAATTTTAATATTTAAGCTATAGCATGTTGTTGGCTCCGAGGTTACTGTCCACGGAAATCCTGAGATTTGCCAGGCAATAAGATGCTATAACCTAAGTATTAAATTGCACAAGGAAAGAGAGCACGATTCCCTTCCTTGGATGCCATTCTTAGCCGAAATTGGCGAACCCTAGAACCGTTGGTATTCCTTAAATGTCCAGAAACTGAAAATCCTCAAAATCTGAAATTCGTTAACTTCAAGAATTTGAATCGATTTGTCTCAAGTCTTCCGGAACCATTCGATTATGGTTTCCAATCTAAGAACCATTAGAGCCCAATTTAGGAACACTGGTGTCGTGCCGTGTCCTAGGTTTTAGGGAGTCCTAGAGTTAGGAGTCCAGCCTCATCACGGACGCTTGCTATGAATAGCAACCGTACCATAGGTCTAGTTACACTAGTCACCCGATCTTTCCCTAGGACAAGCCTAGTAAACTAGGATGTAGGCAAAACCTGCATTAGTCTAAGGGACAACTTGCATTCAGATAAGAATCATATAGCATCTTAGATGAAATCCTAAGATAATAAAATCCTCAACTTGAATTAAATAATTCCTCTTAAAACTGTTGAAACAGTCAAATCCGTCTAAGTCGGTGTCCTAGTTGAGTTAGGCATATGTAGCTTAGCTTAGGTGCACCGAACTACGTCGACTCTGATCCCAGTGAGGCTTGGGTACGTAGGCAGCTTGGATGTCTGACGGCATACCACCCGCGAGTCGGCACCACAACAAATTGTGGTGTTTTGTATATTAATTTTCTTGTAAATACTTAATCAAATCAGTTAGGGTTTTCCATGAAATTAGAATTCTAGGAGAACTTTCACTTAGAATGAATCCAGACAAATTAATAAATCAAGATACACATCTAGGATTCACATTGAAATTAGATTCTAGGATGCATGTCACTTAGTTCGCACATTAACATAGAGTTGAATGAGCCATTTAAAATAAATTTAAAAGAGTTAGCTTTTAGAATCGAAGACCGATTATCGGACAAGAATGGTGCATGTGGTGGATAACTCCCCATACCTTCCATTCTCGTAACCAGGTAGCGAGTCTAGATTTCTGGTTAATTACGGGTCCTAGATCCCACATCTAGGTGGCGACTCTGTCAGTCTCTTTCGTGTGGAATTCGGATTGCCTTAGTGATCCCAAGTCCACAGGAAAGACGAATTCAAATCAATATTAAAATGCACACGCCAATCGCGTGGGAACGAGAGACCAAAGAGAGAGCGCGCGGCGGCTCGCGCCCCACGCCCCTCTCGCGGGATCATGTCCCACAGGTTGTGAGTGCTTACGTGGTTTATAGTTGTTTGGAGGTTGTGGGTGGTTGTTGGTGCATTGGTGGTTGATGGTTGTTTGGAGGTTGTGGGGGTTTGTGGGTGCTTTGGTGGTTGATAGTTGTTTGGAGGATGTGGGTGGTTGTGGGTGCTTTGGTGGTTTATGGTTGTTTGGAGGTTGTGGGTGGTTGTTGGTGCATTGGTGGTTGATGGTTGTTTGGAGGTTGTGAGGGTTTGTGGGTGCTTTGGTAGTTGATGGTTGTTTGGAGATTGTGGGTGGTTGTGGGTGCTTTGGTGGTTTATGGTTGTTTGGAGGTTGTGGGTGGTTGTTGGTTTCGTGCTTTGTGATTGTGGATGTTTTGTTTCAATTGTTGCGACTATAATTATAGTGTTTTTGGTGGTTGGCTCTTATCTTCTGTTATGTTTTGTTTTTTTTAGTATTTGGTAGGCTACCATCATGCCTCGATAACCAGCACATAGGCGCATGTTGATCCTTCGAGCTGCAGCTTTAGTAATCTCTGCGGCGGCTGCAGTTACGCTTATGGTTCGACTATACCTCGAGCAAAATATTACAAGAGCCCCTTACGAAAGTGGGTACTTAACCCATAGGACCTTTGTTAGGCGTATCACACACGCAGAGGACCATTGTGTTGCCCTTCTTCGTATGGATTTCCGGTGCTTCCGCACCTTCCTGGGCCTTTTCAGAAACGCGACCTTGCTAGAAGACACAATTCACTGCACTTTTGAGGAACAGGTGGCCATTTTCTTAAGTGTGATTGCACACAACGAAAGGAATCGTACTATTAGGGCAACCACAAGAAGGTCAGGGGCAACTGTTTCAAAGTATTTTAATAAGGTTCTCGATGTTGTTTTCATTCTGCTAGACATGTTCATATTACGTCCATCAAGGGAGACACCACGGGCAATCCTTGATAATCTTAATTTTATGCCTTACTTTAAGGTATATTTACGGTAGCTACGCATTTCGACTGTTGGTTGTTAGTAATGGCGGTCTGTATGTTTACACTGATGGTTGACATCTGAATGTCTATATTATAGGATTGTATCGGTGCAATTGACGGGACACACATTCATGCAAAAGTATCTCAAGATATTCAAAAAAGATATATTTGTCGTAAGCACGTCCCATCCCAAAATGTGTTAGCCTGTGGACCCCGATCCGAGAGAGGCGGGGGACGAGCCCCAGGAAGTCTTTAGATCATCCACGTGAAGGAGAGCTCTATGAAGGAACTCTCGAAAGAGTGCCCCTCATAGCATAGTGGCAATGTAAGGTGAGATACATCTCGATTCGAGGACTAGCCCGGATTCTAGACGTACCTTAAACAAAGAAGAGTCGCCATCCAAGGAAGTCGGCCCTGCAACCCATACTATGCTCTGTTGCAATGGATAACCACAGATATAAAAGGTCCGTGCCTGGTTATGAATTTGGAAGGTCCGAAGAGCACCTCATCCGCCCAAGTGCAAGCACCTGGTCCCTTATGCCATTTATTAATTGATTTTGAAGAGCTTTGGGCAAAAATTATGTGAAATGGGAACGAATATCCCCAAGATAACGTCTACCTAAGCATGCATGTCCTGGGGATGGGAATAATAAGCACACATAAAATGAATGAAAGAAGTGTCACCTAAGAGTGGCTAGTTTATGAGTGTCATGCCTAAATGATGTCTAAGTTCGGGTGTGCAAACACATGCATGCTACAACTAAAGGTATAAGGTCTGCCCCTTCCCCTCTGCGGGGAATTTTCCCCCTCCCCTTCCCCTCCCCACGGGGAATATCTAATCCCCATCCCCTCCTCTTCCCCGCTCCGCATCCTTCGGGGACAATCACTTTACTTTCTCACTTTACTTTGGTAAATGCTAGGTTTAAAACTAAAGATTTGCTAGGGACAATCACTTCAGGCATGTTGCGGTTGCATGTGAGAGTAGCCACACAACCCACACAGGCTAAACTTTTGTCTTATTCATTTTATTAACCTAGGGACAAAGGTAGTTGCTCTCAGATTCATTTAATTGATCGATAGTCCCTAGCAGATCCCTAATTCCCAATCCCACTTGCCAAAAAGTACTGTACGTGCCACACCATAGGAAGATCCAAACCGTCCATTTGAAGGGCACACCACACTACCATAGGCATAGGATGATCCAAACCTTCCACTTGATGGGCACATTGTAGGATGATCCAAAATGTCCATTTGATGGGCCACAACGTAAATAGGTTGTGGCCCAAAAATCATTTCCATAGGATAATCCCAACCCTCTGATCTATAGAGGAATTGCATATTATGGTACCTTCTATAGATTGGAGAGTTGCAATCATCATATGGAAATGATTTTTGGGCCGCAATCTATTTACGTTGAGGCCCATCAAATGGACGGTTTGGATGATCTATGGTGTGGCCTATAAAGTACTTTTAAATTGTAGCCTATCAAATGGACGGTTTGGATCATCCTATGGTGTAGCCCATACGTTACTTTTTGAAAAATAATGGACTATACGAGCGCACACCATATAAAATCTCATCACTCGTCAGAGAGATGTTGCCTTTATTTGGGGGAGGGAGATTTTCAAAGGATTTAATGTTGCCTTACAGTGATGGTTCGATGGAGAGATTTTAGGGATTTCTAAGGGTAATATACTAATATAATTAGGGACAATGCCCAATGGATTATGGGTAAAAGAGAACATAAAAAGCTATTTCAGGGACAAAACTGTACTAATGGAAATTATGAAAATTTTGGGGGAATCTTGTAGATATGTTTCAATCGAAGGGGTTTCTAGTAGTTTTCCCCAAAAAAAAAACACTTAAAAAAATACAAAAAAAAAATGGCATTAATGAGGCGGGGCGGGGCGGGGCCAACTCCATCCCCTTCTCCTCCCCTTCCCCGCACCGGGGAATTTTTTAAATCCCCTTCCCCTTCCCTGCTCAAATCGGGGAATCCCCTCCCCAAGCGGGGCGGATCCTCGCTTTCCCGGGTGAAATTGCCAGCCCTGTATGTTCACGACTTATTTAGAGGGATATTATTATAAATTGAAGGGGGAAGTGATATTTACGCCCCTTTTGATCACCAAGGACACCCATCGCTAGTGTATCAATGACTAAAGGGGGGCTACTTACTTGACGTCAGAAAGATTCAGTGGGTTTGATTGCCACGTACACTGGTGCTGGGTGTCCCTCGTGATCAAAACGGGCGTAAATATCACTTCTCATTGAAGGCCTCTCTAGATAAAATTTGAATTACACCAATTCGAGCTACCTTTTTTTCAAGTGTAATCAAACAATGGAAAAGCAAGATTTGAATTTCACCAATTCGAGCTACCTTTTTCACGTGTAATCAAACAATGGAAAAGCAAGATTTGAATTTCACCAATTCGAGCTACCTTTTTCACGTGTAATCAAACAATGGAAAAGCAAGATTTGAATTACACCAATTCGAGCTACCTTTTTTTCACGTCTAATCAAACAATGGAAAAGCAAGAAATTCAGGATAAAATTTTCTTTTCCAAACTTTTTAGAACAATTCTTGCAATCCAAACAAGGCCTAAATTATTTCCCCCTAAAAAACCAATGACAAAGGAAATAAGTCAAATAACCTAAAAAAAACCAATGACTAGGAAAAGTAACATCATAGTATCCTATGGATAGACAGATAAGAGAGATAGAGAGACCGAGAGAATGATAGAGAATAAAGTTTTCAACTGCCACATATGCTCTTGATCAGACCATCCGATCAAAACATTGTTTGACTCCTACGGGTAATTGGTTGGATCCCTCCTGTACAGAGATTTCCCTTTTCTTTTAACTAGTCTTTGAACCGACTACCAATGGTTCGAGTCTCTGGATAGGTCTGTGTTGAGTCAACTTGTGCTGGTCTAAACCCTCCCTTAACCCTAACCTTAAATACCACCCCTCCCCTCTTTCCTCTCTCGCGCCCCCCTCCTCTCCGTCTCTCTCCCTCACCTTCTCGCTATTTATACACCGAAAGGGCTTCGATTTTGATTAAAATCCTCATCATATAATTCCATTCATCTGTTCTCTTCGACTTCTTAATCTGATTCTCTATTCACTGCAACCTGATTTTTAGGGTTTTTTTTTTTTTTTGGATCATGGATCTACCGAGCCTTGCTGTTGTTCTTCAAGCCGCACTTAGTCCTCAACCGGAGGAGCGAAAAGCGGCAGAGGAGAGCCTCAATCAGGTGATTTTTAGGGTTTTTTTCCTCTATTTCTGACTCAGTATTGTAGACACCCCATTTTGACCGTACCCTAAACCCTTCATGATTGAGTAAAACCATATCAAACCAATGCTTTAGGACCCCAAATATCGTTCCAAGGTAGCTTAGAGTCCCAGCTAGGTCCCCATAAAATTTCGTCAAAATCCGAGCGCGTTTGCCTAGCGAACGAGCCGAGAGAGGACCGTAGTGTAAAACAGAAAAGGGGGTGTGTTTATCCTGTGAGGGGGGCGAATTTATTCTGGAATGGTGCGTTTTTTTTTATCCGAATGGGACACGATTGTGTCGCGCGCTCATCAAATAATCGCGCAAAACCGCACGATTATCAAATTCGGTAGTGCTGATATCAACACCCCAGATTTCTCTATAAATAAGAGTTTTTAACTCTTTTTCAAAAGAAAAAAAGAAAAAAAAGAAAAAAAAAAGAAAAATCTGAGAGAGAGAGCGAGATCCATCTTCGTCTTCTCCGATCGATCATCGGTCGGACTCCGGCCAAGCTCCAACGGATTAATCCCTTTCTTTTTCCCTTTTTTTACTGAGAGCAAGAGAGAGAGAGAGAGTTTCTCTCCAAATTTCCGATCCAAAACCCGTATTCTCCGATCAAATTTTTCCTTCTCCGGCCAAGATCCGATCGGATTCCGGCAATTTTCCAGCCAGGTTCTTCTTTGATCAGACGTTTTGATTTTCTAATTGTTTCTCTTGTGTTATTCCATCTCAAACCCTATCATCTCCAAATCCCAAGCCCTAATTCCTCATTCGACACCCTAACCTTGGCTCTTCCATTTTTTTTTTTTTTTTCCGATCATGCTCCGATTGTCTCCGGCAATCCTCCGGCCAACATTTCTCCTCTGGCCAGCTGCTCTTTGGTTAGATCTATCCTATGTTCGACTTACAAACGTCAGATCCCAAAGCTTTAAACCCTAGATCTATACTCCTAGACCTTAGATCTATGATCTCTAGCCCTAACCTTCATTGATTCCGGCAATTTCTAACGGAATCCGGTTACTCTTTTGCCATTGCCAATTTTTTTTCTTTCTTTGAAATCTTTTAAAGTCTATGATTCTTTAGATTCCAGAGATCCAAGGCATTAGAACAGTTTTTTTGAAGATTTCATAGGAAAATTGTAGAGAGGGAGAAAATCTTGTTGGAATTCGGCATCAATCTGACCGTGCAACCATTATTTTTTGTTCATTTCCTGAGAAAATCTCAATCAGCAGAAAACAAAGAAATCAACAATTCCCAGTAGGTATGGATTTCTAGTTTGACCCACGGATTCTTTAAATGATATTGCTACTGATGGTTTACAAATTTTTATTTTATTTTTATTTTTAGAGATCCATTAAAATTCTGTGTTTATGATGTTTTGATCCATGTGTTGCTGTGTTTACAATTGAATTGGGATTTCCTTTCATTAACTTTAGGGATTCAATTAGCAGGTGGCTATATATACAAAACTTTTATTACAATTTGCTACTACAGATTTCTGGTACAATCAGTTTTTTTTTTTATATAACAATAAGATTCTCAAAATTTCTATGCATGAAGGTTGTTATTATGTTTTGGACAAGAGAAATGATACTAATGCATCCATTCTCTGTCGTTTGTTGCGGCTATAGCTGAAATGACCCTGCTGTTCAATATATGGCTATCAATGTTCCAATTCCCATTCAGTCATGCATTATTAACTCCATACATATTGAACTGTGCTTCACCCTTGCATGTTAAGCAATCCCCAATTATTTTCAATCAGGTTGTTGAGGTTTCTTTAGAAGTTGTCGTATCTCTTTTAGAGATCCCAGGTATTAAGGGTTAAGATGTCTTGATATTGGATCCTCTGTGTGCTAATGTTGACAACATTTTTTCTCTCTCTTTCTTTTTCTTGATTCGTTAATTTCTTAACGACAGTAATGGCTCAGGACAAGCATAAAATAAGATGAACTCGGGAGTGGTACATACTAGAATGTAGAGTCCTATTATTCCTTTGGTGTTTAAAGACAAATATCCTCCTCTTTGTAGTTTATTCTGTGTTAATTTCAGAGTTTGTAAGGGTTCAATGGGAAACATGGGGTAAATTCTTAAATGCTAGTCTCATCTAGATTTCGTAGTTTTGTACATAAGTTCAAGCTTTATTTTTTATTATAATTCAAGATTATAATTCCAATGAGTTGTCTACTCTCTGATCAGTATTGTCAAGATAATTGCTTTACAGGCTATGTAAGATCAACATTATTTCTAGATTGAACCAAGTTGATTTTATTTCTTATTGAATTAACTAATTCGGGCAGTTCATGAGTGGTTATTTATTCCACTGAGAAAATAAGACAGCATTTGGGTTTAATTGACTGTGTTCATTGTGGAATAAGTCGATCAGGGCAGCAGTTTTCCATCTTACTTGAATTGATTTTGTTTCATATAGAACAGGTACATCAAAGCGGTAACTCCATTTCCTTTCATCTTTTCTTTCCCTTCTCGGGATCTCTATATTGGATTTGAGGGTTTCCTTCGTTTTCATTCTTGCCTTCGGCTTCAGAGTTTATTTCAGCATTGAGATTTAGTGATAACGGAGTGTTTCATGAGCCAACCCTATCTTTTCCTGTCTTAAGATTTTACAGATAAAGGGATCTCTTTCTTAAGGGCATATTCTTCATATCCATAGGATCGTTTCCTAGGGTCTTGTCCTTTAATTTAGGAAGTTATCTTGTCCAGTAGCTTATCATCTTCCCTATCATAAGGGCGATGAAGGCGTTAGCCCAAGCCCATCTTTAGGTGACTTGCTCGGTCTAAGTAGCACTCCTCTTATTTTTAGACTTACTCAGTGTTTAGAAACCCTTATAATTTGTCCTCTCATTGCAAGGGCGATGAAAGAGTTATTTAGAGCCCTCTTTTAGGAGACATGCTATGTCTTGGCAGAAAATCAAACCTTTTAGAGACAGGCTTTGTCTCATTGGCCCAACTTATCCTTTTGTTTTAGGAGACATGTCATGTCTCATTAGAGCCCTTCTCAGAGTCATTAGCATAGGAGTCTGTCCTTTTGTGTTAGGAGTCAGTCTTTCAGTTTCAGGAGTCAGTCCTATCATCATAGGAGTTAAGATTCTTTCTAACCTCTCATCAAATCGTGTGATCTTTATCCGCTCCTGCAAGGTATAGGATGCTGTCCAACCCTTGCAGAGTTGTTATTCTGTTCATTCCCCCGCAAAGCATAGGATGCTGTCCAACCTTTGCGGGATATCAGGAGTTTGTCCTCCCCTTATGATGATAGGAATTTGTCCTCTTGTGTCAAAAAACATAAAAAAAATTTAAAAACCAAAAATCTCAAAAATCTTGAGTCTTTTAAAAGTAGTTAGGAAAGTCTGTTCCGAACTACGTTGGCTTGATCCCTCTCCACAGGCTACGTAGTGCAGCTTGGGATCTTTATCCCAGGTCCAGCCAAACCTTTAAAAATAAACATTTCAAATCTTCCCAAAAATACAAAAATCTTCAAAACCTTTTCAAAAAAAATTTTCCTCTAGAGTTAGGAGTCTGTCCTAGTTGTTTGAGGTGTTTAGAATTAGGAGTCTGTCCTGATTTGTATTGATATGGTGTGTCCTGTCGTGTGAGTGTCCCTAGAGTTAGGAGGCCTCGAGTCGATCGGTTAGACATTTAGTCGAACTGATGGCTAGACTAGGATGCATATAGTCAGCCCGTGGTTTTCTTTAGGATGCACAACCTAGTTACACATAGGATGTAGGGCCCACCTGCATTAGCTTAAGGCTAACCAACTTGCATTAGTTAGGGCATATAGAGAGTCCTAAAAATTACAATTCACCTGAACTTAAGCAATCGTACAAAAAACTTTAAAAATCAGTCGAGTCTAGTGGATCGAGTCTAGGATAGCGGTTCTAGATGGTTAGGCATCATAGTTTAGAATAGGTCATCGAACTACGTTGACTCCGATTCTTCCCGAGGCCGGGATACGTAGAGCAGCTAGGATGGACGACCATCTTGGTCCGAGTCAAGTCGCATTAGAGTTTTAGGGTTCATCTTGTCCAGTCATATATAGAGTTGATTTGTGTGTTTTGCTGTGTTTTCTTACTTTCATGTACAGATCCTATACCTTTAGCTGTAGCATGCTTGTGTTTGCACACCAGAATTTAGACACCAATTAGGTATGACATTCATAACCTAGTTATTCTCAGGTGACACTTCTTTCATTTCTTTTTCTGTGTGCTTATTAATCATCTCCGAGACATGCATGATTAGATAGACGTCTTCTCTGAGATATTCGTTCCCATTTCATATGACTTTCGCCCAAAACTCTTCAAAATTATTAAGTAAATGACATAAGAGACCAGGTGTTTGCACTTGGGCGGATGAGGTGCTCTTTGGACCTTCCGAATTCGTAACCAGGCACGAACCTTTCTTTCATAATCTCTGGTTATCCGTTGCAACAGAGCATAGTATGGGATCCTTGGCCCACTTCCTTGGATGACGACTCTTCTTTGTTTAAGGTACGCCTCGAATCTGGGCCAGTCCCCGAATCGAGAGGTATCTCACCTTTTATCGCCACTCATGCTGTGAGAGGCATTCTTCTTTCGAGAGTTCCTTGGTAGAGCTCTCCATTCACGTGGATGATCCTGAGACTGTTCGTGTGGGGCTCGTCGCCCGCCTCTCTCGGATCGGGGTCCACAAGTATATTCTATTTTAACAACTTACAATCTTTTCCATATGGATTTTTGTTGGATGATTGTTTAGCAATCTAGGTCTTAAGTGTTTTTTTACAATATGTATCGATTTTCTGATTAAAGTTAAATGTTAGCTGTAGTTTGTTTGGTGAAGAAGAGTTGATATTGATAAATTATAGATTTGTTCCACTAATCTTGGATACACTACAATTAGCCCTAATGAGTGTTTATGTAGAACACTTAGAAATCCTATCTACTAAATCTAGCTTAGTTGCTAATCTATCTAAACTATCTAATCTTCCACACACCTGATCAAACGGTCAAGATCTGATGTATTCTAACAAATATGTTGTGGGTTTATTTATTTGGATTGATTGCAGCAATTAGCTTATATTAGTTAGTCTATGGCATTATCAATTTCACATCTGCTGATTCTAAAAAGGTTGTTTTGTGGTAGATTCATTTAAAGGGTCTCTTTTATTTGGATTGATTTAGTTAGTGCGTAATTTGTAAGCTTCGAGTTATGTGGGATCTGAGTCCAGCTTATTACGTGTTCTTAGATTGAACTGTTGTTGATTTCGTTCTTATTCATTTTACTAAATGATTTCTTGATAAATCTGAGATTGTTCACTGTTGTCTTAATTCTTACATGTTATATTTGTACGCTAAAAAATATCTTAATTGAATCTTGATACTCATCAGCTCTTTTTCGGAGTGCTCATATTTTTATTTTTATTTTTCATAATTCAAGATGCTTTGCTATTTTTTCTCAGTTCCAGTATACTCCACATCACAATTCAACATATTTTGCTATTTTTTCCCAGTTCCAGTATACTCCGCAACATTTGGTAAGGCTGTTGCAGATCATTGTAGATGGTAACCGTGACATGCCTGTACGTCAAGTGGCCAGTATTCATTTCAAAAACTTTGTGGCTAAAAATTGGTCGCCTCATGAGCCTGGTATGTCTATATCAGTAAGTAAAGTTCAATCAATTTATTCTCCGTATGTGATTTTAACAGTTGTTGTATCTAATTACTATAGATGAGCAGCACAAGATTTCAACTATTGACAAAGACATGGTCAGGAACAATCTTCTCCGATTCATTGTTCAAATTCCCCCTTTGTTGAGGTACATCAACGAGTGGCCTTCAGCAACATATTTAGCGTCGTGATTGGAAATTTGTGATCATAATTTCTAATTCTGGTTGATCAATTATCTCCTTAGGCTGCATCACTACGGTCCTGTTCGTTTGAGATTATGACAACCGATTGTGAGTACAGAACCAATTATTGGACTCAAAATTAAACGTAAATTTGAGTCCAATAATTGGTTTTGGACTCGCAATCGGTAGGCATAATCTTAAACGAACGGGGCCTAAGGGATTACATTGCCTGCATACTTCTCTATATATGTTGATTCTTGTTTTTTTGTACAAATACGAAATTATGGCCCTGTTCAATATTTCTATTTGCCCTTTAAGCTTCCCTTTTATCCTAAATATTTTTGGATTTTATGTCTGCTTCTAATTTCTATTTTTTGGTCCTGAATTTCACAACTTCCTGTTTTACCTAAATCTATGTGAACTACCTTTTGTCCTTTCATTTTTTAAGTGAAAGTTATGAAACCAAAAGCGATTTCTGTGGAAGATCTCACATTGAAAATACCAATGGCCCATAAACAGGGCAAGGTCATAGGTGTTATGTGGAGCAAAATTTATTATCAACTCTATAATTTGGATGCTTGTTATATATGAAAAATGAATTGTTATGGGGGAGGTGACTAATTTCGTGAAGTTAGAGTACATCGGCCAAAGTGTTGAAGTGTGTTTCTTCAACTATCTAATTGTTTGAGATGTCCCATTCAATTTAAATTGTAGGTTGGGGTGTAGTTATCGAAAACCCATGTCTCATTCACTGTTGTTATACTAGCTAGTCCAATGTAAGCTGAAGTGAATTGAATCTTTTGATGGCCTCCCACCAATCCCCCTTTGGTTGAAAGAATAGATCCCAAATATCAGTTCTGCCCTTCTCTCCTTTCCCTATTTGGAGGTCCTTTCCATACATCTGCAGTTACATCCAAACTGAAGAGCAACTCAGAAAACGATCCACTAATTTATGAGTTTGACACAGTTGAGGTCCTTCAAAAAAAAAAAAAATCACCAACTCTCTTGCGCACTTCTTGGGTTGAAGAGTCTCTAGTGATCATCTGTGTAGAAACTTAGGTGAGCAAAAAAGGGCGTCTTGCTTCCAATGCTAGTGAGATGGCTGGGTGTTGGTATAGTTGCGGGAGGAATCTCAGTAGTTGTGTCAGCCTGTTCACTGATTTGATCCAGGCTGGGTATTCGACTCTTGAAGCTTTGCAGGCTTTATTGTTGGAGGAGTGTTACCGTCATAGCGTGGGACTCTCTGGCAGGCTGTAATTAAAGAAAATGATGGATACGGAGAGAATGAAGGTAGGTCTTCTGAATGGTGGTCAGGGGGTGAATGTGATTGTTGTAAAGAATGGAACTGCCACAATGAAGTTGGGGAAAATAGCATCTAGGAACAGAGAAAGAGACAAGAAAGTTGTTCCTAAATCCCCTCCTAGCGAGGTTCAAGGTGTTACCTGGAGACTGGCTGTGTAAAGAATTTGGTTACCATGCCTTCATGAAAGGAGTGGAATTTATGTGGTATTGATACAAGCCATATCATGGGAATGATGCGAGGAAGGCATTGAAGATCCAGGGTATCGATCTCAAGATGGTTTGGCTGAAAAGTGGCCTGGTTTCTATTTTTGAGGAAGGAAACCATCTCACTGTTACCATTACCATACCAGGGATGGAAGTGGAAGAGAGGGTAGTGATTTTGAAATTGTGCCTCATCGGAAAGGTGAGAAAGGAGACATGGGAGGTGGATGAAATCCATGATTGGGCTCGCTGGTTCTGAAGTATTCCTATCCTCCCCAAACCAAAGCAACTGAATCGGAATGAAGTATTGTTTTGGTTCAAATCAGAGACGCAAGCTACTGGTATTCTTAGATAAGAAGGTCGGGCAT
Organism: Tasmannia lanceolata; assembly: GCF_043159265.1. NCBI lineage: Eukaryota > Viridiplantae > Streptophyta > Magnoliopsida > Canellales > Winteraceae > Tasmannia > Tasmannia lanceolata. Next base: position 17,406,338 of record NW_027518697.1, on the reverse strand, counting down.
TTGGCAAACATCTTATGGAGTTGGAACCGTGGAACTAGGCTTACCACGTTGTGGCGAAGTTCGTTTGGGTAAGATTTTTAGGCACCCCCTACTTGCTAAGGCTTAGTCGACGGTGGAGGCTTTGGGAAGCTTATTTGGAATGATTCTGAAAATCAAAATGGAGGCGGTCGAGGGGCCTAGTTTGGAATATGCTTGCCTAGGGCCTTTGGGGCAGTTCTGAAAATCAAAATGAAGGCGCCGGAGGGGGGCCTTTATTTTCATGGGGAATTGGGCCTTCCTCAGCATTTTGTCTAAGAACTAACCTAACATAGAATTAGACAAACATGTGTGAAATTTAACTTGCACATCCCCAGGTTTGTGAAAATTTGTGGGTTATTAAAACCACTTAAAAGGACTTACTTCAATAAATAAATATACCCCTAAAACTGTTAAAAAACATGTTCTACTGCTAATTGTATAGAGGGGCGTTGGCTTATGGGGGCTACCAATGCCCCTTGGGCTCGAAGGGGATGACCGAGGGGGGTTTGATCAACCTGGCCCCGACGTCGCGATGGTGCTACTCAATAAAGATAATGCTTGCTCCTTTCCCATCACCAATTGGTTTTGGGATAGTTGGTAGCGCTACGATCCTACAGGTGGTATGAGAGCAAGGTCGCGGGTTCGAGACTCCCAGGGTCATCGCCGGGGGTGAGGTGGTGGTGGTGGTGGTGGTGGTGGTGGTGGAGAGTGTTGGCTTATGGGGGCCAGCAAATGCCCCTTGGGCTTGGAGGGCACGGTCATGGATGGTTTGATTAACGTGGCCCCGCGCCGCGATGGTGCTACTCAATGAAGATAATGGTTGTGCCTTTCCCATCACCAATTGGTTTTGGGATAGTTGTTAGCGCCATGATCCTACAAAGGGGTCACCAGAAATCACTTTAAGACCAAACTACCATAGCTCGTGCTGTATGGACATGGGTGGGGCCCATCTTAAACCTCTCCAATTTTAAACATAAGATCCTTTTATGATTATTGGACCTTAAGTTCTTGCTCTCCTCCTTGACTTCTTATTCTTCCTCATGGATGATTGTCGAGCATCTCTAGGGCTGGCATTGGAAGTATAAAATGCGTGGTTCCTTATGTCTGATATCTTGCACACTTCTAGGGAATGTAATTTGTAATATATGCTAGATGTAACTGGGGACATCCTTTTTTTTCTTCGAATTTATGGAGATACAAACAAGGTGATCCACTTGTAGATGTAGTTTTGGTGCTGTTGTAGTGATATAACTTGATGTTAGGACTTGACATTGGGTCTTTTTTGCTGAAAGACATCATCGATTCAATCTTTTTAGTTTACTCCATACTGATTAAACAAAGTCATTTATTGGAGGGTTTTTTTTTTTAGAATAATAGTGATAATTTATCAAAGAATGGCCCTGCTTTTCAGATGATTGAACAACCGGGATCAATTTTCTTATGATACTTATTTGACATTCATTAAACTTATCCAATGAATTATGAGTTCAATAAACCCTTTTGAGCAAAAAAGATGGATCTTCCTTGCTCATCATTAGACAATCACGTACATACCTTGTATGGGGCTAATAGTTCTCCTTTCCCATCTCATGGAAAACCCTTGACATATTTTTAGATTCTGAACAGTGTTTTAGGTTCTTGTTTGCATATTTTAATAAAGTTGCATATTCAAACCTTTCCTATCTGTTAGTATCATTTCACATTGCACATAGGCAAATGTTTTTTTTTTTTCAATGGTAAAGAGATTTCATTGCCGATCCCAACTAGTTTGGGACAAAGGCTTAGTTGAGTTGAGTTGATTAAAGTGATTTCATTAAAGAAAACAGAGACCGAGGAGGTCCCCTAAAAGTACAAAATCATAGAAAGAGTAAGAAAAGAGAAAATGTATACAGATCTTATGACTAGGGAGGGAGGAAATCAAAGAGCTCTATGCTCTACCGGGCAACACCCTTTCTAGCTAATATGTCCGCCTCCCCATTAGCTGGCCGCCTAATATGAATAAAGGAAGTTGATGCCGCCCCAATCCTATCCTGGATCTCATCGAATAAGGCGGCAAATCTCCTTGGAACCCCGTGTGAGCCTCTTAGCCATCTAATGGCATAGGCAAAAATGTTTATTGGGCCTTCTCTCTGTTGTAACTCATTTACTAAATGGATTCCTTTTGATGATTGCCAATTTCTATTATATGGGAGGAACTGTCTGACATCTACTTTGCATCGAACAGAGCACAGCTTGGTGAGTGCCTCAAAATGATCATCCATGCTGATTACCCAGAACAATGGCCTACCCTTCTCCAATGGATAAAGCACAACTTACAAGATCAGCAAGTATATGGAGCTTTATATGTATTGAGGATTCTTTCTCGCAAATACGAGTATGTCTCAATTAAATTTACAAATGAAAATTTCTCCTGCTATATTTTGTTGGTGACTGTGTATCTGATATGCCTTTTCAATTGTTTGATCATCAGTCTCCTCAATTTAATTTGGAAATAGACATGATTACTTCTGTGCACATGTTTGACTTAGAAAACCCAAAAACCTGATAATAAGCACATCCTTATTGTTGTTTTGTATAACTATCAAGTATCTTCTAATGTATTATTCGGAATGGTGTAATTAGTATACAATTATATGTAAGCATGTAACCCTGATACACAAGGCTAAAGGCCGATCAGTTTTATTTTGCTTTCCCTGTCAACATGCATATTTGACATACAACTTCTCCGAGAAAAAAGGGAAAGAAAGAAACGGGGAAGCACATCTTTCTGATTATGTTATGTCTCCATCTTTATATTTCCAACTGAGTGGAAGCATGAAAGTGAATTATACTTGTACTTTCCAAATCAGGCATTGTAGCTCTTTTTCTAGAAACTCTAGTATTCCTTGTCTGAAGAGTTAGAGTCCTATATTGATGTTCTTTTAAAATCTAAACTTCCATTACCTTTTCTCTTGAATGTAGTATTGCATTTCCTTTTCAGGGATCTTTTTGATATTCTTTGTGATGAAGGGTCCTATATATTCTTTTAATTTTTCTTTCTACTTAAAGATTAACTTTTCAAACTATTCGTTTTCTTTGATCCTGTCTAAAGGTTCAAGTCGGATGATGAGCGGACGCCAGTTTACCACATTGTTGACGAGACGTTTCCTCATTTACTTAGTATATTTAATAGACTTGTTCAGATGGGCACTCCTTTGCTGGAAGTGGCAGATTTAATCAAACTCATCTGCAAAATATTCTGGTCTTCGATATATGTATACCTTCTGACACAAGTTGATAATTTTTGTGAAATATTTGTTAGTGCTTATGATTTTACCATGCTTTTGGTTTCATTTTTTCCAGTTAGAGATTCCAAAGCAGCTGTTTGATCCCATTGTCTTCAACGCATGGATGGTCCTATTCCTGAACATATTGGAAAGGCCTGTCCCTTTAGAAGGCCAGCCAAATGACCCAGAATTAAGGAAATCGTGGGGATGGTGGAAAGTGAAGAAATGGACTGTTCACATATTAAACCGATTGTACACTCGGTATGGTTCTTGGGAGCAAAATTGATTCCTGAAACAAGGTTATATTGTTATGGAAATATTTTGGTATATGACCATTTAATCTGCACCTCACAGGTTTGGAGATTCGAAGCTTCAAAAAGCGGAGAACAAAGCTTTTGCTCAAATGTTTCAAAAGAATTATGCTGGGAAAATTTTGGAATGCCACTTAAAATTGTTAGATGTGATCCGCATAGGAGGTTATTTACCTGATAGAGTTATCAACCTTATTCTCCAATATTTGAGCAGCAGGTTGGTGTAATATGAATTCTTGTGGTTTCTCAACTTCAACTATGTACTTATTAATGCCTTATTTTATTTTTTATTTTTTAAGAAGCATATTTAACACTACTATTTAATCAATTATATGAAGTTGATACTTTATATATGATAGTTGGGTTATAATGCTGTATAATGTGATACATAATTGGTATGTAAATGTAATCCTAATATTTTATTTTCTAACAAAAGGATTCTTTCGAGATGAGTATGTTTGGTTGAACTTGGATTCTTTGGTAGAACTTGGATCCTATGGTGAATTTAAGTTTATTATTTTTTCTTTATTTTTTCATTCTTTGTAAATATAAACATGTAAAATATTTCTTAATAAATAAATGTAGACTTCAAGTAGCTACTCAAATAGGACAACCAAAAGCTACAAATGCAACGTAAAATAACCTCCAAAAACTAATGAATACATTAAACATGTACGATACAAACTCTAGCATATAAATATTGCACAGTGTGTGATGTTCAGGTTACCCATCTGTGTTGACATTTCCTTCCCTATGAAAGTAGGAAATACATCTAGCCTCAAAGTTTGCCAAATAAAGATATCTACGGAGTAGACGACTTCTTTTTTAAGCTATTTGATCAGCACTTCATAGTGTCATTTGATCCACAAGTTTTGATCATTGAACCCACCAACGAACTTTATGCTAAGTTTTGGTCACCACCACAACGATTGCATAGCCATAATCTCATATCAATATCTTGCGCAGGATTGTACACTCTTCTATATGGAATGTAGTAACTCGATTCTCCCCTGCTATAGTCTTCTTCGAAACTTATGAACCACGCAACCCTTTCTTTCTCTCATAACAATAACCAAATGCTTCTACTTCTTAACTATCCTATAAACACTCGATAAATTTTACATAAATTTTTTTTTTTATGAAACGGCAAAGAATTACTTTTGAAGGTGACTGTAGTCACTGTAATATAATATTGATTTTCAAGTTTAGTTGGAATCCGTATTTTTATTGCAAGGTACTTTTGGTTAATATGATGATCTTAGCTAGGAAATAATTTCTTTTTTCTACAGTATTTCGAAGAATAGTATGTATCAGTTGCTGCAGCCTCAACTTCATATTGTTCTTTTTGAGATAATTTTTCCACTTATGTGCTTCAATGACAATGATCAAAAGTTATGGAATGAAGATCCACATGAATATGTGAGGAAAGGCTATGGTGAGTCTTTAAAATCAAGCCATTTTACTTTCAATATTTCTGCAGTTATTTTTCTTGATTCGTTCTTAATTTGGTTATTTGGTATTTGCTCCTTTGTTTTTGTGCAGATATTATTGAAGACTTATATAGTCCTTGTACTGCGTCCATGGATTTTGTAAGTGAATTGGTGAGGAAAAGTGGAAAAGGAAACTTTCAAGAGTTCATTCAATTCATTGTACTGACTTTTAAGAGGTATCATAACTGCCCAATATTCTATCAAATATCATTCTAGGCTGAAGGATCAATGCTTTTGAAGTATTTATTATGCAATACAGGTATGATGACGCACCTATAGAATGTAAACCATATCGGCAAAAGGATGGTGCTCTTCTTGCTATTGGGGCATTATGTGATAAATTGAAACAAACTGAACCTTACAAGTCTGAGCTTGAACGTATGTTGGTGCAACATGTTTTCCCTGAATTTAGCAGTCCCGCTGGTCATCTAAGAGCGAAGGTTGGTCATTTTTCTCTCCCTTTAATTCTCTAATACACCCTTCTATAGCTTGCACTGTGGTATAAATTTAATTTTTATTTGATTTATGCTTCTTTATTGATGGAGAGATGGAAGTCACTTCAATGGTTAGTGACTTCACAGTGTTTCAATAAATATGCTCAGTGACAAACCATTTTCTTGCTTTGGATTTGGGTAAGGCATTGAAAATCACAACTGAAACATTGTTTAGTAAGATGATGGTGCATATGAAGACTATCATAGATTCCATTTGCTACAAAGCAATAGATAGAGAGAACCATCTTTCAATGTTATTCGGTGGCTTAGAGATTTTAAGGTTGCTCCATGGCGGTTTTGCTTAGTATTTCGACGAGATTCTAGATTGAGTGGAAGGATCGTCGATATCGCTCGTCCATATCAGGAGATCCGCTAATAGTGTTGCTGATAGATTAGCTCGGGAGGGTGCCGATAGGCCGGGGTTGGAGATGTATGATTTTCTTCCCCCATGATTGTTCCGTTACTTTGTTTCGTTTGGTTTTTGTATTTTTGTTGTGTTTTGATCTTCTCTTGTATTTCTCAGGTTGACCTCCTCGGTCTCCCTTTGCCTTGTTAATAATATTATCTTGCCATTTGAAAAAAAAAAACAATAGAGAGAGAAACAAACTCCCACAAATGGATCCACCAAAACAAGAGCAGAAATGCATTTTAAATGTCAGGCAAGAAATGTCAAGAGACTGTCATTACTAAAAGTAAAAACACCCTATAGCTAATTGATTCAACAACAAACCTTCTCTATGTATATGAAGAAGCATTCATGTTGCATATACATCTTAAATGTCCGGCAAAAAATGTCAAGAGACTATGTCATTACAAAAAACATCATATAGCTAATCGATTCAACAACGGATCTTCTCTATTTATACAAGGAAGCATTCATGTTTAAAACAGCAAGTCCAAAAAGTCTCAATAGAGGTAAAACTTGAGAGGTTTGTAGAAATGTCAGCATATCTTAGAAGCCCTTGGGCTCTCAAGGAAATATGAAAAAGTTGGGATAAATATAGACACCCTGTCATCTGAGTTCAAGTGCAATTGGTAATGATCCCTTCATCAATATTGGTTACCCAATATTGAGCGTGTTTGATTTTCTATTTAGTGGGTTCCTCAATAAGGGCCTTACGGATGTTAATATTTCTAGCTTGATTTTTTGAAGCCAAGGTAAAACAATAGTATTCTCTCATATTAAAGACGGGATATTACTGGCCTAGTTCTGACCTTTGTACCTTTTGAATGACTTACGTCAATAGCTTTCTTGAATAGGTAACCAATGGCTTCCGCCGGTAGCTGATGCCTCTTGAAATGGAGAAAAAGCCATGTGGAGCTCCATTAGTTATAATAGAAAATTGGGCAGAATGTATGCTAGAAATCCACTTCCTTCACCTCAAGCCAAAACCCACTTATTTGTAGCGCCTAAAAAATAATAGGCCACTCATGACAATCACATGCCTTTTCTTAGACACCACTTCCTCCTTATGCAGTCAATGCTTCGTTGGCAACAAACGCTCTGGAACTTGTCTTGATACATATCCACTTTGCTTTATATCTACGAGAAAGCCATAATCCCTTTAGTATTTAAAGATATACATTGACCAAAATTATGTAGACCCCACCATCTAGGCTTGTAGGTCTAAATTCTTTTATGTCCTCTATATTCTTCACCTTGGGGATCAAAGCAATAAAAGATTCATTAAATGCTTTGGATGCCTAATGAGAAAAATAGAACTCTTCCATGACCGTCATCACATTGGAGTTGATGGTTTCCCAAAACTCTTGGAAAAGCTCTAGGGAAAAATCGTTCATGCCAAGAGACTTATCGTTTTGAAGACTAAAAGCTGCCTTCCTAAAGTGAATCTCTTGGTACTTTCTTTCTTCAGCCACAAGCCTTGATATCATTGACGCAAAAGAATCTCCTCTTGGTCACTAATCCCTTCCTTGCTTAATTCACCTATGCATCTTTCTTTGTTTGACATAGTAGAAGTTTCCTCCTTATAGCCTAAAGTTCAGTCTCGGTTTCATTATTCCACTTTCGAAGGTTCTCTTCAAGATCTACAGAGCCTGTTCACCATGAGGATAGCAAGCCGGGATTTATTTTATCCTTACGTAGACTTGGTTAGATAAACTTATCCAAGCAGGATAGCCAATCCCAATAATAACTTATCCAAGAATTTCTATCCTCGTGATGAACAGCGCTATAAGCTTGCAAAATAGTGTGACACACCTAGGGCTGCTTTCAAAGGATTTTGATTTCCACCACCTAACGAAAAATCTTTGAAGTCAAGAGAGAAAAACACAGTTGCTGGAATCTCAATGGGGTAGGCTTCCTCATGCCCTCGGTCGTGTTTGAGGAATGAGTGAATGCTCTGATAAAGACAGATGAGAATTATTTGAAAGGAATCAAGAAATGATTTGATGCAATACATATCCTTGGTTCGAAAAAAAATTTAGAATGGGAGGATGGCCTTTGGAGAAAGGAGTTGTTATGAATTTTGGTGATTTTGTTTGAATTGGAGATAGTCCATGTCTGGTTAGAAGTTGGGTTGCCTGAAGTTTGCTATTTGAATTGAAGAGGTTTACGTTGAACTAGGAAGGTTGAATAAGGATTGATATATATCTATATACTATATAGCAGAAGAGAAAAGGAGAGAATTATTTGAATTTCTCCCAAAATTCTATGAGAATTACACATCACTTTTTTTGACTTTTTTTAACAAAGGCACCCATTCAACCCACATATTTTCAATCCTACCCCCTCCTTTATTCTTTTTAATAAAGGCACCCATTAAAGCCACATAATTTCAATCCTACCAATTTACGGAATTATTTGAAAAAATAAATCATTATTTGCTAGCCACCTTCTCGAAAGGCTACGTCTCGCCCATCCTTTGCAATTGTATGTGTTCAGAGATTTGTCTTATTAGAGGTGGTGAATAACTGCACGGAAATACTATTTCTTCAAAGGTGGCTAGCAATAATAAGTACCGAAAGAAGCTACCAATAATAATCATTAGTAGTAAAGTTTTGGAGGGAAATTATGGACGACGGGTACTTGTATATGACAATTACAGAAAAAATTACAAAAAGAGGTATCGAAATATGACAATTACGAAAAAACTACTTTTCCTTAGTAGTTTTTTGAGGATATTATGTATGAGTACTGTTCTTAAATATACTATGATCTGAGGATACCCTTGTAGGATGACAATAGGAGTTCCAGTCTATGCTTGCCAATGATACAATGGTGTCCTTCTGGCACTCCTCTATAGATTATTATATACTATTATTATATGTTGTAGGAAATTAAAGTCGTGAATTTTGACAATGGACCATTCTAAAAAAAATAAAAATAAAATTGACAATGGTTTTTTGAGCTTATGCAATTTTTTTCTTCATAACTACTCACTAATGCCTTTTCTTATGCTCGTGGTACATGTAAATTGTGGGTATTTGAATTTCTGGCATTTGTGTTTTATGTACCTTTGGATGCCTATGTTTAATCTGTATGGAGTCTTTATTGTTTCTATAATAATTTGGGATTTCATAGTTATTTCATGCTTATTTTCCTTTTAAGTGAGATTTGATGAATTATAAGAAAATTTCTAGTAAAATCTTTTATAGTCATCACTTATGGATGAGAACCATTCTCATGTTTTACCCGTGTTCATGATTAGGATCCAATTAAACATCCGATTAAGCAGATTCCATACAATACACAATCAATCAAAACACAATTCCTGAGACATTTCTGCAAGTTGTATTTTGAGAACCTTAAACGCCAATTGCAGAGAAAAAAAGACAAGTTAAGATAACGGGAATACAAGGGATATCAGTCGTATACAATACTAAAATACATCTTTCTATGTAACTACTATATTAGTATATAGGGTTCATGATCTTTTTCAAAATTTAGTATATACTAGAAAATTCATACTAAATCTCCCAATCATGAATAATACTCAAAGTCTCAAACCAACTTTCCTGTAAAACATATGTACAGGTCCTCGATTTATTTTGTTAAGGGGGCTTTGGTATTCAGGCTTTGTTTGGTAATCAAGCCATTCATTTGCATGCATTCCAAAATTTTACTTCTTCTAAAAAAATTAACCGCCTGTTTGTCTACGTGAATTCTGAGATTTCAGAATCCAGGTTTTAGTTTGGAAGCAGTGTAAAATTCTGGATTTTTACATTGGAAGTAGGTTGCAGATGCGGGGGAAGTAGGTTGCAGATGAAGGGTTTAAGTAAGAAATCCTGGTTTTAGAAATCTGTTCCCCATCCTGAGGATTCTAAAACCTGGAAACAGGGGCGATCTACTCTCTCGCTCGATGGAAAGAAAGGCGACTAATCAGAAAACGACGGACGGTCTCCTTCTCTAGTCTTCGATCCACGATTTTGAGGAAATCCAAGATTCTAAAATCCGTGTATCCAAACGGCCCCTAAATGACACTACAAATGTGGGTTTAGTTTGATATACAGACCAGCACCACATAGAAGCCCCCAAACACTGATATAACGGCTCTAGCCAGGAACACATGTTTAAAATTGAGGTTCTCATCGATGGAAGGGCGATGGATATTGGGGTGCCAGACATTTTTCTAAATTCCTCTACTGCATTGCTTAATGGAGTTAAGAACTGAAAACTTTAGGAAAAACAAGGCATACTAACTATGCTAAACCCCTTTTAACAATTACAGTACCCCGAATCTTAAACAAAGCATTCTGCTGAGAATAATCTACAGAGAACCAAAAAAATGGCAAGGCATATAGATTAATTTTCATGATAGAAATATTCACAGCTATCAACAACACAAAATGGTTCAAGAAGTTCAGTTCAATCTAAACAGAGATTTGACCTTTTTTTTTGTTTTATAAGCTTTCAATCATTTGAGAAATTTCCTTTCTCATATTACCCTATAAGTAACATCATCACTAGACAGAGATTTGACCTTTTGTTTGTTTTCTAAGCTTTCAATCATTTGAGAAATTTAATTCCTCATATTATCCTATAAGTCAATCATCATTCTAGACAGAGAAGGTCTATTGGCCAATAGGCTGGAAAGAAGGTCTACTTATCCTTCAGGCAAAAATGCGTTGTAATTAAAAGTGAGAAGCGGGGTCAGGTTAGAGTACACAGGGTCCCACAAAAAGTCTACACATAATGTGAAATGATATATTCGCCCCATTTTTACATGGGACAACCCCCTCTAGTGTAAAAGAGTAGATGATACACTAGAGGGGGCCGTCCCAAGTAAAAACGGGGCCAATATGTCACTTCCCCATTTTATTTCAAGTCATTTTTTGGGAGAGAAGAAACATAGTTATTCTATTATACTAAAAATACCATAATAACATTTATATTTAAATTAATAACAATTATATATTCATTACTATAGGTTTTATTTCTGTCATCCTTGTGCACTCAATTGTTTGGGTAGCCCCAACTCCCACTTCCATTCCTCATTTCCTAATTCTTCATGTCAAACTAATATTATCAAATTATTTGACCTATAATTCTAATATTTTACACACTAAAAGTCTAAAACAATAGTAATAAGTTGAGTTTGTTGCCTATATATGTAAATACACCCATCAAATATCTACAACAAATGATACACTATTCTAACTTCCATATACCCAAACAACTATCAAAACTACAAAACCAACTTCCCATGAAAATTAGTTCCATAAAAGGAGTCCTAAAGTGAGAAAGAAAAGAAACTCATTCGTAATTAATTTAGCCTACTGATGTGGGCACTACCATGTTTTGATAATTGCACTAACTCATCTTGTCTTTTATTATTTAAACAACTGTCAAAGGTTATTATCATTCCCAAAAAGCTCTCAGAAGCCAATCCAAAAGAAAAGACAAGCTGAGTTTGTGTAATTATCAGAACATGGTAGTACAAATATCAATAGCCTTAATTTTATAAAATAATGTCGCGGGAAAGAATTATGGGGAAAATGAAACTTTCTTAAACAAAAGAGTGCAGGGAAATGGACCTATAAGAAAGAATTGCCATTCCTATGAACAAAAACAGAAATAACACAACGAATGAGAGAACTATGGTCACCCTTCTCAGACTATTTTGATATTTTGCTCTTCACCCTTCTCAGACTATTTTGATGTTTTGCTCTTCTCACGGTCCATACATGCCAGAGAGGGTGAGCTAGGGTTCTCACAAGATAGAAATGAAAAGTCTATTAGGTTTCTCACTATTTAAACATTATAATTTTGAATCTTAATGTTTGCTAAATGTAAAATACTAAAGCTTCCAATGAGGAAAGGCTACTTACTATTATTTTAATGAGGAACAGGTGGAGAATTATCCCCAAGTTTTTAATCATTTGTTAATTTTATGTAACTAGCTTAGTAATAAATATCCCTGTATTGAGGAACCTGTTTCCTAAAACTAGAAAATGTGTTCCCTAAATTTAGGAAACCGGTTCCTAGTTTAGTTTCCAGGAACAGTGATGGAGGCCATTGTAGGGTCCATATTTTGATTTTAGGTGTCCTTTAGATGTTTTTTAAGTCTATGAGACTCACCAAGGTTTTCCCAACAATATCACTTGGTTTCTTTAAGTTGCAGGTGTTTAAATGGAGCCCACATGTTACCATTAATAAAAAGCTGGAGTCCACATGTTTATTATGAATTTCTTAAGTTACAATAACACATATGTCATTTGTCTTGTTAATTCACTTAAGTTTAAGTGTCCATAAGGGCCCACATGACATAACGTGACATCGTGTCACTTAAGTGATTAATATGGCCCACATTGCTGCCATTCAAAAAAAGAAAGAAAAAGGGCCCACATTGCAACATAACTGAGTCCTTATATTTGAAGTGGGCTGGTTTCAATGAGAATTTAGGAGTCCTAGTGGGTTTCAAGAGTCCTAGTTTACTTTTAGTAAGGAGAGTCCATGTAATAAGAGGAATTCCTAGGGTATCCGACCTCAATAACCTGTTCCTAGTCCATTTTAGTGAGGAATTCCTTTTTTTCTTTTGGACAGTCACATAGGGTATCCCACCTCAATTTATAGGGTGGGACTATTCCCTACTGATGCGTGTGCAATCAGCTGTAAACCACGCATACAGGGTAAGCCCGTGGGGATTCGAACTCGCATCAGTGGGGAGCAAACCCATATCTTTAAGCCAAAGAGCCGCACCCGTACGGGTTAGTCAGGAGTTTGCAGTTTAAGTTAGTAGGAGTCTGATTTAGACTAGGAGTTGGTTTGTAATAAGGATTAGGATTTTTTTTTTCAAATTTCGTATGGCTTGCATAGTCTATAAATATGAATGACATATTGGTCCTGAAAACCGTTGAATGTGAGTGGAAATTGATATTTTCTTATGTTGATTGGGTGTGGTCTTTTTCTGAAGTGTGATGCTTCATATCCTTAGGTGTGATGCCTAGGAGAACCTAGTGTGACTTCGGGTTATTTTTTTCCCCTGTACTTTTCCTTTTCCTTCTTTCCTTCTCTTTATTTCTTTTCATTCATCTATTCTCCCAAGCCTACCTGATCCTGCCACTCTATCCCCATATTCCCTTAGATTAGCCAACCAAAGTCTGACTCTACCTTGAAGCAGTCCTTTACTTGGTTGGCCTACATCAATTGGTTTCAGAGCTACATACCCAATTGTCTTCCCTTACCCATCCTGCATAAACATGTTTCCTAAATAAAAAAATTATTTTATCCCCGTCTCCATTATGTTTTCTGGGAAACGAGTAAGATGACCAAAAGGGGAGTTTCTCGGTAACTATGCATAATACTGATAACCTTGAATGTATCTGGAGGACAAAACGAAAACGTATAGTTGCTCGAAGTTAAGCGATCAACATTCAAAAACCAACAATTCCCTAAAACATCAAATCCTAAGTTTCAGCTGAAGTGGATCAAAGTTGCCATGTGAAGTCAGTGAAATTATCTTGTTAATTTTTCTCCTCATGTCCTAAAGTCTTTTCTCTTTTACTCATTTCTTCGGTTTTATCTTTTCTAGAAAGATCGAATGATGGATTGTCCTGTTTTAACGTGTAGAGTATGGATGGAGCTGGTGAAAGTGTGAACAAATATAGGAATCTAATATCTATTTTATTCCTCATTAAGACATCCTGGATTTTATTGAACTTCTCACTTAGCGGCAATCATGTAATTTTTTTAAGTTTGATTAGTAATTTATTAACATAAAGGGTATAGAATTGAATTGTGCTCAATGGTGTAATTAATTATTGAATGTCTCACTTAGCAGCAATCTTGCAATTTTTGTAAGTTTGATTAATAATTTAATATCATAAAGGGTGTAGAATAAAATTTTGCTGGACGATGTTAGTTCTATGCTCTCCCATTCTCCTTCTTGGATTCATTCACGACACCCACAACTGGATGACTATGGTCAAACCAGTCAAAACGACACATATACTCTTCTCTGCCTTTACCACCTTTTCTTGTCTTCCATAGGGTGTAAGAGGTCCTCATGGGCCCCACTTGATAAGTTTTTCAAAAAAATAAAAAACTCTCATTTTATGTGAAAACATAAAATGAGATATCTTGTTCATAAGAGACGAGATCTGGTCTTCTATAAGAGACGAGATCCTGTTCATATTTATGTGAAGTGCACACAAGTCAATTTTATGGTGTTAAATAGATTTTTTTTTCATTTTTGTCAAAGATTCTAGGATGAATCTATAAAGGTTGTCTTCTTACACTGAACGACGGACTTCGAGTAATTTTGGTGTTTTTCTAGCAACGTATGGAACTATTGGGTTTTCGTTGGCAGCCGCTCCCAATCCCTTATGTAGTTGGGCTTGTTTGTTGTTTGTTTTATTTTTGTTTTTTGTTTTTTAATTTTTGAATAGCAGGGCTAGCAATAAAAATTAGTCATTCTAATCAAAAGGGAACAGTGGTTTAAACATGCCCCCCCCCCCCCCGCCCCGCCCCCGGACATCTGTTGTAGAGTTCTATGGATTAAGACATCCTGGATTTAATTGAACTTCTCACTCAGCGGCAATCATGTAATTTTTTTTAAGTTTGATTAGTAATTTATTAACATAAAGGGTATAGAATTGAATTGTGCTCAATGGTGTAATTAATTATTGAATGTCTCACTTAGCAGCAATCTTGCAACTTTTGTAAGTTTGATTAATAATTTAATATCATAAAGGGCGTAGAACAAAATTTTGCTGGACGGTGTTAGTTCTATGCTCTCCCATTATCCTTCTTGGATTCATTCACGACACCCACAACTGGATGACTATGGTCAAACCAGTCAAAACAACACATATACTCTTCTCTGCCTTTACCACCTTTTCTTGTCTTCCATAGGGTGTAAGAGGTCCTCGTGGGCCCCACTTGATAATTTTTTCAAAAAAAAGAAGAAAAACTCTCATTTTATGTGAAAACATAAAATGAGATATCTTGTTCATAAGAGATGAGATCCTGTTCATTTTTATGTGAAGTGCACACAAGCCAATTTTATGGTGTTGAATAGATTTTTTTTTTCATTTTTGTCAAAGAATCTAGGATGAGTCTATAAAGGTTGTCTTTTTACACTGAACGACCGACTTCGAGTAATTTGGGTTGTTTTTCTAGCAACGTATGGAACTATTGGGTTTTCGTTGGCAGTCGCTCCCAATCCCTTATGTAGTTGGGCTTGTTTGTTGTTTGTTTTATTTTTGTTTTTTGTTTTTAAATTTTTGAATAGCAGGGCTAGCAATAAAAATTAGGCATTCTAATTAAAAGGGAACAGTGGTTTAAACATGCGCGACCCCCCCCCCCCCACCCCAATCTTGTTGTAGAGTTCTATGGATTAAGACGTCCTGGATTTTATTGAACTTCTCACTTAGCGGCAATCATGTAATTTTTTTAAGTTTGATTAGTAATTTATTAACATAATGGGTATAGAATTGAATTGTGCTCAATGGTGTAATTAATTATTGAATGTCTCACTTAGCAGCAATCTTGCAATTTTTGTAAGTTTGATTAATAATTTAATATCATAAAGGGTGTAGAACAAAATTTTTGCTGGACTGTGTTAGTTCTATGCTCTCCCATTCTCCTTCTTGGATTCATTCACGACACTCACAACTGGATGACTATGGTCAAACCAGTCAAAACGACATATATACTCTTCTCTACCTGTACCACATTTTCTTGTCTTCCATAGGGTGTAAGAGGTCCTCGTGGGCCCCACTTGATAATTTAAAAAAAAAAAAAACTCTCATTTTATGTGAAAACATAAAATGAGAAATCTTGTTCATAAGAGACAAGATCTGGTCTTCCATAAGAGACGAGATCCTGTTCATTTTTATGTGAAGTGCACACAAGTCAATTTTATGCTGTTAAATTGATTTTTTTTTCATTTTTGTCAAAGAATCTAGGATGAGTCTATAAAGGTTGTCTTTTTACACTGAACGACCAACTGTGAGTAGTTTGGGTGTTTTTCTAGCAACGTATGGAACTATTGGGTTTTCGTTGGCAGTCGCTCCCAATCCCTTATGTAGTTGGGCTTGTTTGTTGATTGTTTTATTTTTGTTTTTAAATTTTTGAATAGCAGGGCTAGCAATAAAAATTAGCCATTCTAATTAAAAGGGAATAGTGGTTTAAACATGCGCCCCCCCCCCCCCCCCCGTGACATCTGTTGTAGAGTGCTATGGATTACAAAGATCTAAATTTGAGAATCCTACAATAGTAATTACCTCAGAACCTGAGGTTCAGATGCAGCCAAAGGCAATTGAATATTGTATAATCTTGGAGGTAGAATTTGAGAAATCCTTAGTATGTTTAATGGTAATCAAATAGCGTAATAGTTACGTATTGGTTTTCCATTTTAAAATTGTAATGTCCATTATTGCTAGAGTGAGAAGCGATGCTGGTATCTAAAGTAGGAAGTGGGGTTTATAAGGAGAAAATTTTGGAACCGAGAAACATGGTTTTAAATTTCCCTAAAAGAACCGAAATGTTTCCGTTTCCATCCCTACCGAAATGAAATCTCAATGAATATCTTCCACATCTTTATTTCCAAATGAAATTCCCGAAATGGACAGAAATTCGATCAAAATTCTCGAAATTCAACCGAATTGGTTGGAATGAAAAAAAAATTGAAGGTCATGATTTGCGTTTAATTTCATTAATGTAAAGAATGATATTTGGTAGGCAACATCGTTGAACTGCACAACAAAGGAACTATCTTATGCATGGGATGTCAAATCGGCACGGGACCAACACTAGCATGTAACTCTGTGATATTGACATAGAGTTGGGGTCTTTAGAGGGGAGACTGGTCATTTACTTTCTTATGCTTTATTACATTGTATTTCTTTATTGACTTTACTGTTATAGACATGTGCGACAACACATCTCACTAGTGGTGTGTTTGGCATCGTTTTTAAAGAACGTTTTTTGCATTCTTTTTTTAAATTTTCGAATCAGAAAAGCTAAAAACATGTTTGGCAATGTCTTGGGAATCATTGTTATTGATTTTCTTTTTGCTTCATAAACGCTAAAAGGTAACGAAAAAACCACCGTCACAAAAAAAGTCATCAATTTACCAAAATCCAAAAATATCAAAAAATATCAAATGCTAAACTGGGTTTTTGGGGATTTCACGGAGGCCCTTTCTCTAATGCCCTAAACGCCCCCCCTCCTCTCTCTCTTGATGATCTTCTCAGGCCTCTACAAAACAACCGCCACAGACAGATTACAACATCTCAAGGAGATGTCGGCCAACAAGTGCCTCAAAACGCTAGAAATCTTCTGCTATTTTTTTTCCTTCATTTGTTATTTTGCTTTGCCTTTCCCCCCTTTTTTATCTGTATTGAGAGCGAAAACAAAGCTTACTCTTACCTTTTCAACACCTGTTTCTCTTTCAAACCCATTCTCTATCTCCTATTAGCAACATTATCATCATCATCTCCAATTGAAGACAGGTCTTTACCTACGCATCCCCATCTCTCTCTCTCTTCCTCTCATTTTTCTCTTTTTTATCCTCATTAGTTTGAACTGAGTTGGGATGTGTTTTTTATTTATTTATTTTCAACCTCTATCTGCAGATCTGGCAGCGATAACCTGAGCGATGGATCTGGAGATGATTGGGATGGGGTTTCCCACACAACTTCTCCCGTAATTGATGTGTTAGCCGGCAAACCATGGAGGTGGCTGGATCTATGAATTTCACCCGAGTTCGTGCTTCTGGAGATGAGACGCAAAAACATGAAAAAACTCTCCTCGACCTGACCCTCGATTCCTCGAAAGAAACATCAGTATTTTGAGTTTGTATGAAGCGAGGTATCAATTTAGGGTTTAATGTCTTGTTATGGTTTTTTTTTTTTTTTTTTGAATTTCTTGAGTTTGCATTCCCACTGGGGTGGACGTTTTTGGGTTTATAAAACAAATTAGCACACCATTCGACTCCCCTGATACCTAATATTGTAATCCTTCCTTCTATAAGAAATCTGTGTATACTTACATTATTTTCTTCCATGTTCTTTTTTCAGATCTTAGATTGTAAAGTGTATGCTTGCCTTGAAGGGGATAACATCTACTGTTGGAAAGGAACAAGGGACAATCACTGGAAGCCATGATACAACATATGAAGGTTTGGTTTACAAGGTTATTTCCTTTCCCATTGATTATCTATTCCAGCCTTCAAAGGTGTTGTACATTTATTGTTGTTTTACCGATTGTGAAGGGACACATGTGGGTTTCCATTCCAAATCAGATGGCCAACTGAGGATGGTTGGCCGGGTTAAGGAGGAACTCTAGAAACCGGGTGGTTGCTGGAGATAAAAAGTGGTTTTCGAGGGTAGCCATGTGATGCTCGAATCTGGCAACATCTACATCACAATCACCTGCGGGCCCACATTCGATGTGGTGGCACGCTCAATTGGGTATGGGAGTATTTTCTTCTTTTTTTTCAAATTTCTTGAGTTTTGCATTCCTAGTGCGGTGGATGTTTTTGGGTTTGTAAAACAAATTAGCACATCATTCGCCTTGTCGGACTTCAGTTGATTTTATTTTGTTATTCTTGTTTCTAATGGTCTTCTTTTTTATGTTCATCTATGATGAACGGACTACAACCTGAGGTAATGGCCTTAATGGTAAGAAGCATGCCAAAATTTCTTGTCAACACCCCTTATACCTAATATTGTAACCCTTGCTTCTGAAAGAATTCTGTATAGTACTCATATTCATTTCTTTCACATTTTTTTTGGATGTCTCTAGATTCTAAAGGGTTTGCTTTCCCTGTAGGGTATAACGTCTATGGTTGGAAAGGGACAATCACTAGAAGGAATGACTTATAAGGTCTGTTTCCTTTCCCATTGATTATCCAATCGAGCCTCCAAAGGTGAAATTCAAGACATTGTGCTTCCATCCCAATGTAGATCTCTATGGCAGTGTTTGCTGGAACATTCTTCAGGTAATGCCCATTCCTATTTTGAATCATGCCTAAACAAATACGGTACGTACCCTCCTTTCTATTTTTAGTCCTCATATTTTTCTTTCTATTTTTAACGCATCGAGGACAATGCATAATTCAAGTATGGGGGGTAGCTTTTAGAAACTTTGATTTTCTAGTCTTTTCTATAATTTAAAGTTACAAAGTTTCTTTTCCTTTTGTTTTTGGTATTTCTCTCAAATTAGAAAGAACTTGGTATTCTTAGAAAGAAAGTTGTTTTCCTATTTTAAGAAAGAAAGTTAATGGATATTTTAATTTTGGAATTTGAAAAATTAGAAAGAATACTTTCCTTTCTTAGTTTTGTTTTCTTTTGGAATCTTTCTTTTAAAAGGATTTGAATAAGAAATAGAAATAGAAACTTGCTTTTTATATGGTATGGATAAAAAGGAAAGAAAGGTTGAAACAAAAGAAAGAAAGAATGATTTTTAGAAAGTTTGCTTTTTTATTATAGTTTTGATTTGTAGCCTTTTTGACTTGAGCTATTAAGTCTGAAGGGTTTTTACGCCTAGTTCCTTAAAGCCAACTGGCTTGAGAGCAACTGACTGAAAACTCCATACATGGGTCAATTAGAAAGCTTAATAAATCAAAGCACTGCACGTAATCAAAGGTAAAGTTTGAACTCATATGCATCAATGTCTATGACATATGCAAATCAAAGATTAGTCGGACACTGTTTAGTAGCCTGGGTGTCTGGTGCATGCCCTGCATGTCATTCACGCCAAAAGCAGTAGAGGATTACAAAAACTGAGTTCTATTCTTAGAAAGTAATGGAAAAGTGTAAGGATGGTGGACCATATAAGATTGCAATTTTTCTATTAAGTTTCAAAATCAAATTTCTTTTATGGTACGATTACATTAGAGGCAAGTTTAAGGGAGCAAAGTAGGACAAATTCAAAAGAGGATTCCTTGATTAAAATATTTTTCTAATTTTTTTCAACTTGGGAAAGGATGCAAAGTTTAAGTATGAGGGTATTCTTGTTCCTCTATTTTGAGTAATTTATCAAAGAAAAAGGCTTAGAATTTTTTTGGCTTTATTCTATAGTGAGATTTGGAAAGAAAAGTTTATTTTTAGAATTTTGTGTGTATATTCACAGCAAACACACACGAGACAAAACTCGTCCACTAGGGTAACCTAGGGGTTTAAAGGCTTGTTGCACATGCTAAGTGCAATCGTGATTTCTACGAAAGTGAGTTAGGATTTTGTTTTTGTTTTTATTTTTATTTTTGTATATTTTCATTTTGTTTGCTTGAGGACAAGCAAAGGTTAAGTATGGGAAAATCTGATGAGCACATTTATGTGTGAATTGTAGGTAGGAAAAGCATGCATTTTTGTTATTTAAAGCGGTACTACGAAGGTACTTTATCATTCGCCTTGTCAGACTTCAGTTGATTTTATTTTGTTATTCTTGTTTCTGATGGTCTTCTTTTCTATGTTCATCTATGATGGAACGGACTACAACCTGAGGTAATGGCCTTAATGGTAAGAAGCATACCAAAATTTCTCGTCAACACCCCTTATACCTAATATTGTAACCCTTGCTTCTGAAAGAATTCTGTATAGTACTCATATTCATTTCTTCCACATTTTTTTTAGATGTCTCTGGATTCTAAAGGGTTTGCTTTCCCTGTAGGGTATAACGTCTATGGTTGGAAATGGACAATCACTGGAAGGAATGGCTTACAAGGTCTCTGTTTCCTTTCCCATTGATTATCCAATCGAGCCTCCAAAGGTGAAATTCAAGACATGGTGCTTCCATCCGAATGTAGATCTCTATGGCAGTGTTTGCTAGGACATTTTTCAGGTAAATGCCCATTCCTATTTCGAATCATGCCTAAACAAATACGGTACGTACCCTCCTTTCTATTTTTAGTCCTCATATTTTTTTTCTATTTTTAACGCATTGAAGACAATGCATAATTCAAGTATGGGGGGTAGCTTTTAGAAACCTTCCTTCGCTAGTCTTTTCTATAATTTAAAGTTAGAAAGTTTCTTTTCCTTTTGTTTTTGGTATTTCTCTCAAATTAGAAAGAACTTGGTATTCTTTGAAAGAAAGCTGTTTTCCTATTTTAAGAAAGAAAGTTAGTGGATATTTTAATTTTGGAATTTGAAAAAGTAGAAAGAATACTTTCCTTTCTTAGTTTTGTTTTCTTGTGGAATCTTTCTTTTAAAAGGATTTGAATAAGAAATAGAAATAGAAACTTTCTTTTTATATGGTATGGGTAAAAAGGAAAGAAAGGTTGAAACAAAATAAAGAAAGAATGATTTTTAGAAAGTTTGCTTCTTGATTATAGTTTTGATTTGTAGCCTTTTTGACTTGAGCTATTAAGTCTGAAGGGTTTTTACGCCTAGTTCCTTAAAGCCAACTGGCTTGAGAGCAACTGACTGAAAACTCCATACATGGGTCAATTAGAAAGCTTAATAAATCAAAGCACTGCACGTAATCAAAGGTAAAGTTTGAACTCATATGCATCAATGTCTATGACATATGCAAATCAAAGATTAGTCGGACACTGTTTAGTAGCCTGGGTGTCTGGTGCATGCCCTGCATGTCATTCACGCCAAAAGCAGTAGAGGATTACAAAAACTGAGTTCTATTCTTAGAAAGTAATGGAAAAGTGTAAGGATGGTGGACCATATAAGATTGCAATTTTTCTATTAAGTTTCAAAATCAAATTTCTTTTATGGTACGATTACATTAGAGGCAAGTTTAAGGGAGCAAAGTAGGACAAATTCAAAAGAGGATTCCTTGATTAAAATATTTTTCTAATTTTTTTCAACTTGGGAAAGGATGCAAAGTTTAAGTATGAGGGTATTCTTGTTCCTCTATTTTGAGTAATTTATCAAAGAAAAAGGCTTAGAATTTTTTTGGCTTTATTCTATAGTGAGATTTGGAAAGAAAAGTTTATTTTTAGAATTTTGTGTGTATATTCACAGCAAACACACACGAGACAAAACTCGTCCACTAGGGTAACCTAGGGGTTTAAAGGCTTGTTGCACATGCTAAGTGCAATCGTGATTCCTACGAAAGTGAGTTAGGATTTTGTTTTTGTTTTTATTTTTATTTTTGTATATTTTCATTTTGTTTGCCTGAGGACAAGCAAAGTTTAAGTATGGGGAAATCTGATGAGCACATTTATGTGTGAATTGTAGGTAGGAAAAGCATGCATTTTTGTTATTTAAAGCGGTACTACTAAGGTACTTTATCATTCGCCTTGTCAGACTTCAGTTGATTTTATTTTGTTATTCTTGTTTCTGATGGTCTTCTTTTTTATGTTCATCTATGATGGAACGGACTACAACCTGAGGTAATGGCCTTAATGGTAAGAAGCATGCCAAAATTTCTCGTCAACACCCCTTCTACCTAATATTGTAACCCTTGCTTCTGAAAGAATTCTGTATAGTACTCCTATTCATTTCTTCCACATTTTTTTTAGATGTCTCTGGATTCTAAAGGGTTTGCTTTCCCTATAGGGTATAACGTCTATGGTTGGAAAGGGATAATCACTGGAAGGAATGGCTTACAAGGTCTCTGTTTCCTTTCCCATTGATTATCCAATCGAGCCTCCAAAGGTGAAATTCAAGACATTGTGCTTCCATCCCAATGTAGATCTCTATGGCAGTGTTTGCTGGGACATTCTTCAAGTAAATGCCCATTCCTATTTCAGTTCTTGTTGACTTGTTTTTTTTTTAAATCTATGCCGGTATACACCCCCTTTTCCTCTTTCATATCCCAATTTGAATAAAAACTTGTATTTGATCTTAAAACATTGTTTATGCTTTGGCCATCTACAAAACAACACATATTTTATCTTTGCTTTCTTTTTATACCAATCAAAGTCGGAAGGAGGAACTCCATATTTTGTTTTTGGAATTGCAGGATAAAATGACAATATACAAGACTAAATCTTCCGGCCCTTCTTTTATTTATTTTCTTCCTTAAGTTTTACTTTATTGTTTATGGTTTGAGATCCAGTCATCATGATGCTAAATTTTTTATGTATGAGTATTGGCCTCAGCTATTTGAGGGCACCCTTGTAGGATGACAGTAGGTCTGCCAGTCTCTGCTTGTTTTGTATGTAAGCTAGACTAGCAGTCACGACCTTGCCAATGATACAAGGGCATCTTCTACCACTCCTCTTTAGATTATTATAGGTTGTAGGAAATTAAAGTTGTTGTTACGTTCCATTGGAGATGAAGACGATGGAGATAGAGATAGAGAAGAGAAAAACGAGTGAATGAGGTGAGTCTCACCCCACGCACTGTTTTTATTGATATATGTGTGTGTATGTGTATACATGGGAAAAGACAGAACTGCCCCTATAAAGAGGGGGAGGGGGGGTGCGCACTTACACAGCCTTATTCAACAGTTATGGATTTTGACAATGGTTTTTCGAACTCGTGCAATTTTTTTCTTCGTAACTACTTAATAAGGCCTTTTCTTATGCTTGTGGTACATGTAAATTGTGGTCATTTGAATTTATGGCATTTTAGTTTTATGTAACTTTTTGATGCCTATGTTTAATCTATGTTGAATCATTATTGGTTCTATTATAATTCAGGGTTTCATAGTTATTGCTTGCTTATTTTACGTTTCAGTGAGAACTGAAGAATTATAAGAAAATTTCTATTAAAAAAGCCGTGTTATCAACACTTTTGGATGAGAACCATACTCATGTTTTACCCATATTGGGTACTGGTATCTGTGTCATGCATGTTCATTATAAGAAGCTCTATTTCCTTGTTAGAGTTAAGAAAAGAAAATGTTTGAGATGGTAGACATAAAAATGCGTTTATTTAGTAGTTGATAAAACAATATTTTATGCTGCAATGGATTTGCTTTTAGAGTTCTAGCATGTAAAACCATCAATTGTCTTCAGCATTTTTCATGAAGGAAATGCTCAAGATTGGTGAATAGTAATAGTTAATGTCAATTATGAGAAGTCTCACTGTTGTTGGTATGAAATTGGTTCATACTTGTCAATTATTGACATCTCAGGTATACAAAAATTATAGTATTTAATATATAGGCTTGTTGAGTATTGTCTCCTTCGTCCTATACATTAGTATTAAATTGGTTCTTACTTACCAATAGTTGATGTTTCTATTATATGAAAAATTATACTCATATATGTGTTTGTTGAGTATTGACTCTTTCGTCCTACATTCGCTTTGTTGTCATAACTTCTCTCTCTAAATTTCAAATTACTCCTGTCATTGAAATTCAGTACTAGTTATATCTGTGTCAGACCGCTCTTCCGATGATATCCATTGGATGGGCATCTGCTTTTGCTTCTCCTCCTCTGTTGGCATTGTCAATAATTGCTGGTAGTGAAACTGTGACACTTGCAACTTAGACGTGACAATTCATTGCTTCAGAGAAAAACAATTAGGCTGCACACTTTTTAAAGCTTTCAGAAGCCCCCTGACACACCTAACAAGTCATCCTCTGTTCCTAATGACAGGTATCTTAAGTTATTCATTGTTTAACAATATGTTTTCAGATTAGTTCACACAATTCTGCATTCGATTTTAATTTTCTGTTGAAGGCTTCAGGGTGTGCTGCTTACTTCACTTATGCAGGTTTTCTGGAAGTTGGATATTATGGAAAGTTCTGTGAGAATGAGAAGATGTTTGAGAAGGAACTACGAACGATCTGACTATTTGGCTGCTGCTGCTAATTCTGGAGATCATCTACTGCAACTTAAACATCACTTGTCATACAAATGACCCTGAGGGTTTTTGAACTACTTCTATTCTGATGGCAGAAACAATCTCAAGGGACGAAGGGAATGAAGAAGATAAGTAGACAAAACCTGATAATTATGAGGGTGAAACACATGATACGGAATAGTCAGGAAAATCAGCTAGTGCCGAGTGAACCTTTGCCTGGCCCAATAGATTTTACAGAATCTGAAGGTGCAAATGACAGGAATTTTGTTCAAAATGCATCAGTAGTAGCCCCTTGGTTGATGCCAAGTGAATTTGATGAAAGAATTTTTCTTTAACTTTCCTCATTGATGGTCTGGCCATTGAGGATTATACGAGCAATCTTTCAAGTAAGTGCACTACTTAAAGTTTTTTCTAATGGGAAATTCTTCTATTATTCGTGCATTGAATACTTTGTGCTTCATCTGTTTCTCTTAGCCTTAGTGTTTTAAGGGTACTTCGGCCCAAAATTCTTTGCAGTTGTGACATCAATAGCTATGTCATATATAATGTGATGGGGAACTAAGAAAATTTCAAATTTTAAAAGTTCTAACATACTTCCATGTATTCGTTTTGTTGAGAAACAGTCTGAACCAAATAAGCTCAGAAGTAGTGATAATGGTCCACTATACTATAGTCCCACACTAGATTGCAAAACCATATTATTTGTTCATCCATCCTATTCTAAAAGCCTAAATCATGTAATTTCATCAACCATCTTCCTTTGTAATTCCTACTGTATCCTACCACGTCTAACTCTCACTGCCCTAGATTTCCAAGTTCAATCATAAAAATCATCTCATGCGTCCGCTGTGTATGCCCATTTTCGTCTTTTCATCCGTTGAACTACCCCCCCCCCCCCCGAAGACACAACACGTATTGCTCGGTTCTCCTCCAGCATCACACCTGTCGATCGAACCGCCTAAATTACCCGTGAAGAAGAAGCACACTTGTTGCTCATTTTCAGTCAAGCACCCCACCTGTTAATCGAAATCGAACCCTCCATCCATCGTCAAAATGGTTTTCCCCTGGAGCAGAGGCAAGCTTACGTCAAACGAGAGAGAGAGAGAGAGAGAGAGAGAGAGAGAGAGAGAGAGAGACTATTTTATTTTGCATCTGTTCCTCTGTTTCTCACATAGAGACCTTGATTAGGGGTTTGTTCTTCGTCTCTTCTCAGATAATTTTCCTTTGCATTATTAAAATTGTGTTATGAAATCTCAGGATTTTTTAGTTTCTTGTTGGCAGGTAGAGAAATTTTCTGGGGTTTTGGGTGTCTTGAAGGTTTTCTGAACTTTTTCTCGTGTTTTTTCAAGGATGGTAGTTTTTTGTATGATTTGAGATGGGGACTTGAAGAGATGGATGGTAGAGAGTCTTCATTAGCTCCTGTTACTCAAAGCAGGTTGGGCTTCTTAGATCATTTTTTCCCTACTCGTTTTGACACTTCACAAACTTTTTTGTTCCAGTGGTGCAGGTCGGTGTTCATCCCTCTCAAATCAATTAAACCCCATTGCTAATTTCTTGTGCCAGACAACATAAAACCCTTCATATTTATACAGGGTTTTTTTTCCTTATGTAGTTAGGGACTTAGGGTTTCTGTTTGGATATCTATGTTTTATCCTTTGATTTGTTTCTTTAACATTTTTGGTTCGTTTTGGATACAGTGGTTGAGCCATACATTGACACTCTCTGTGTTCATCAGCTGGGGAGAAGGCCAATGAGTGCATGGTTCTGGATAACGAGGCCCTCTATGATATAATTTACATGTTTGTACGCCCTGTCATCATATAATTTCTCCTGCTTCAGAACTCTCAAGCTGGTAGCTGTAAGTGTGCCACATATGCTTCAAATACTTACATAAATATCATTTTAATGGGCCTTGTTTAGAGTATTATGTGGATTTTTATGAATTTTTTCTTTGGTCTTCGATATTTCTATGAGTGTTTTTTTCTTAGTTTATAAAAATGGGTTACTTTTATTTATAGTCACTGTAACTACACTGTTTATTAAGTAATGATTTAAACGATTTTTGTTATCTTTCAGTAAGATGGATTTTTATATTCATGTTTCTAACAAAGTGAGATGATGTTGTATTATATATTTAAATTGCACTTGTTGGGAAAGCTCATGTTCGGATTATGGCAGCTATCACTTTCGGCTTGAGTGGAAGCTCCTGTTGGGAAAATAAGACGAGGAGTACCATCTATAGTATAAGACAACTTTTTTTTTTTGCTGGAACTGAAAAGCAAGTTGTTAAACCAGCATGAAGAAGTATCCTCAATAATTTATTTTGCTTGGTTATTGCTCCAGTGCATTACATGGGGTTGTTTATTTCTTACTAGGGTATTTTATGTGGACTTGGATTTTGGTAATCTGTATTTCTGGCTGTCTGGAAAACCCATTAATTTTGAAAAAGCCATTGTTTAATTTTTCATATGATGTGCTTATTAGAAGTAAAATGACTACCATATAATTTTCTCGGATTGTCGTCCATGAAATGCCCTCTTTTCCAAGCGGGTACTCAAATCTAAAAGTGACATTTCCCCATGTAATATGTAGATTCAAGTGGTTTTGTAATCAGAATTTGAAAGGGACGGGCCTTCTACTGGCATGTTTCTCTGGAACTTGATATCTTTGGACTAAATGAATATGTGGCAGCAGACTGACCAAGCAGTAAGTAGGTCAACACAATGCACATGGTTTATTGGACGATGATGCTAAAAGGTGTATATTAAACAACATAATTTACGCCCCATGACAATTCTTAGATATAAAGTAAAGTATTTACATACTTGATTTCTTTATGAGTTAAGTGTGCTTCTTTATGAGATTTAAGACTTTTCTTTATGAGGTTTAGGACGACGCCACGTATCAGGCTGGATAATAGAATTGGCAGTGACATCCCTACCCAAAATATGGATTAAATTGCCTCCTGCCCTAATAGAAATGCTAAAACTCGTGTTGATTATATTTACAGTTCTACTTGATCTCTTCTGCTTGCTAAAGCCATGGGTAAAGAAACTTAGCATTTGATATGCTAATCCAAAGTTTATTTTCGGAGGATTTCAAACTTTCACTATAAGCTTCTGTTCTATCTTAAGCTCGAATACTCAGTTGATGACATGAAGATTGGCCTTCGATACACAACTGATCTAAGTTGCTTGTCCTGGACAGTGGAGGAAAAATCACATAAGCTGTTAATGTAATTGGCTGCCCTTCATATGTGTTTTAAGTCTAGGATCACTGAAGTTCGTATTCTCATTTAATGCTTTCTCATTGGACATGTTTCTTTTCTATAATGACAACCTATTTACTGAATTTTCTCTCGGTGATCTAAACTAATTGATCTCTGCAACAATGAGTGGTGTTACTTGCTGCCTGAGGTTCCCTAGTCGGTTGAACTCCGACCTTCGAAAGCTTGTAGCAAACCTGATCCCATTCCTCCGTCTTCACTTCTTCATGGTTGGTTTTGCCCCTCTAACCTCAGGGGTGTCTCAGCAGTACCTCCCTCTGTCCCTGACCTAACCCAGCGAATGTAGGATTCAAAGAACATGATGTATGCAAATGACCCCTTCCATGGCTGCTATTTGATTGCCTCTGCCATGTTCAGAAGCAAGATGAGCACCAAGTAGATGAGCAGATCATGATCAACGTGCAGAACAAGAACTGAAGTTCGTTGAAGGTCAATGGATCCCCAACAATGTGAAGTCAAGTTTATGCGACATCCCCCCTCGGGGGCTGCCCATGGCTTCAACTTTTATTGGAAACTCAATCCAGGAGATGTTACCGACTGACACAGAGTGTCAGACCAGTTTACTGTCATGTTTAGACAGAAATCTTTCTTCTATTGGTACACTGGAGGGGGGATGGACGAGATGGAATTTTTGGAGGCTGAAAGCAACATAAACGATCTGGTGTCGGAATGTCAGCGATACCAGGATGAGACAGCATTCAGCCTCATGAACTATCCGGTGTCAGAATATCAGCGGTGTGAGGATGCGATAGCCGAAGACGAAGGTGATTATGAAGATGAGGCAGAAGAAGGGCTCAAGAGATGTGAGGTCTTTGAAAAAGGGATGAAATTGGTGGTAATGCTGATATGTGAGAATGAAGCTGCTCTATGAATGCTGATGCTTTGATATATCCTCTTATCCCAACTTGAAAGTTTGGATGGTTGTGGGAGGAGATGGGGCTTTAGGTAGGGGTAATGCATTCTGGCTCTTTATAGAGCTTTGTTAGTTGATGCTTGGAGATAGATCAAAGATATCTGAGAAATGTTGATGTTGACTTTGAGAGCCAATATATGCTTACTACAAATAAAACAATAAGAAACTAAAGTGGCATTTATGAACATGTAGAATTGATGGAGAGAAACACATAGGGGGTCGATTTACGATATTTGGTGGTCGATTTATCACTTCCCTATATATATGGTTACTGTTAATGGGTACATTGTGCGTAGTCTTTTGTTCTTGGAGAGAGTAAGTTCATTGGTCATATACGTCATTGATATCACAATGGATAATTAAGAAACGATGTGAAAAAAATGGTGATGAAGGTCACAAAATTCATTTGTAAAAAAAAGTTCTGTAAAAAGGTTTCTGATTCTTCTACAATGGGTAGTACTTTAGGAATATTGCAAAATTTATAGTCCTTAATAGGAAAAGGTGGATTGCATGATCAATAAGTCAAAGTTGGGTTGGGTCGGATTGAGATTTTTCTAAAATGTGAATTGGAATCAACCCGATCCCAAGGATTTTGTGCGGTGTCCACCCGAAAAATTTCTCGAAAATACGTAGGTGATAGGGCATCTCTATGGGGCCAAGGATTTTGTAAGTTGTCCACCAAGGATAGAAGCTTATTGTCTCATGGAACATTCTACCTTACTAAGGTTCCCTCCATGTAAACATCCTCATCATTGCCAAGACCATGAAACTGAATAACCATATATGATGCTCAATTTCAGTTCTACTGCTAATCGCTCGTCCTGTAAACATGTTGCATCAGACAATATGGTATTCATAAGTGCTCCACTTTTCAAATTTTTTTCTTTTTTAGACGTACAATTTGCTGGTCTTTTATTGCCTTTTCTCTATTACATAATGCAAAAGAATATTTCAGACCAGTTAGAGCTGGATGCATGCATCAAACTCTTTGAGCAAAGTCCTATGAAGGACTTTACTTCTTCCTAGGTTCACTTTTGAGCTCTAGAAGAACTACAAGTCCCTGTTTGTGGATATTCACCATGGGTTATTTGAGACATCTTGCTTCAAGCTGGTTTAAAATTTGAAAAGCAGGTTGTGCGTGCTTTTTTATTAATTTATGAGAACTAATAAGAGTTGCTATGTGCAGGATAAGTGAGTGAACTGACAAGCCAAGGTGAAGCTCAAATTTACTCAAGTTACCCTCCTCAAGTATGTTAGAGAATTTGAGATGTCCAAGGATTGTGATGGTATGTTTACTTATTATTTCTGTCCCCAATCCTTTTTAAGGCTTTTCTAATTATGCTGCCTACCATTAAACAAAATTCTTATGTTGCCATTTGTTTGCCTCATAAATCACATTTCACAAAACATACTAATTGTTACCCATTGATTATCTTCACTATAGTGTTTGATGCTTGTATTCTACTTTGAAATTGGAATCTTAGAGATCTACATATTTGGTTCTTTCTGTAAAAAAAATTTCCTACAGTCTTTACACCTGTTGGTTTTATTTTATTCCACTCAACACAATTAAAAGAATATAGGTTTCATTCATCAGCCAATATTCCAAGAGTGCTTTTGCATTTTTTCATTCATCATCCAACACTCTTTAACCACAGTAATGCTTTTGCAATTTTTCTATTCCGAGAATGAGAAGCGAAGCATTGAAGATCGCATCCACAACATCTCTACACAGAAGTGAAATGTGGTAAGAAACATAGGCAATGAAGTAAAGAGGTACATTGTGGACCCAATGAATGTGGAAAGCCGTATGTACGGCTTGGTGGGAGATCTTTCATAACTTTCGTGATCCGCCGGTCACATAATATTCTATTTCAGGTCCCTTTTTATTTGAAATGGTATTATACTTGTGGCCTATCAGGGTGAAACATTTTTTGTACCAAAGTTCGTAATTTTTAGAAGGTATTAGAAAGCCTTAATAATGCTATGGCCTAGAAAGTCTATTCCCTCGGGTGATTAAATGTATTAGTAATGCATGAAAGCTCAAGGACATTGATGTCAATTTTTTTCCCTGTGCTTTTGTTGGTCATTAAACCTTATAATTTCCTTATCTCCATTTTGTAAGATGTCGATTCTTGAATGATTATGATTCTTCAAGGTAAATGATAAATGCACCCCTTTTCATCACATGGGACACCCAACTGCAGTGTATGTGGCAATCAAATCCGTTGAATCCTTCTGACGTGAAGTACATCAGCCCCGATGCAGTCATTGTTACTCTGCTCTGCTGGGTGTCCCAAGTGATGAAAATGGGCCCTTCTTCAAATACCACCACTCCAAGTTTTGTTAAGCATAAACATATGGTATGCTTCTTTAACGCCTAAAACTTCTACATTTGTTATCCTCTCATCAGTTTCACGTGCAACGCCGTGCCCTTTTAGTAGTCTACCCTAATGCTAAAGGTCTTTGCTAATGGATTTCAGATTGCCCAAGTTTCTTTGCATCCATATTGGAGAAGATTGATTTGGGATGATTATATGCACGATCTCTTGTAAAGTTTTTTGGTAATGGACTTCTTATTTCACAAGTTCCCATGCATCCATATTGGAGAAGATTAATTTGGGATGATTATATGCAGGATGTCTCACTGACTTCTTTGTCGTGTTCCATTCTAGATAATAAAATTATTAGGTAATCTTACCAAAAAGGGATTTGCTAGGGTCCATCGCAAAAGGCATTCGCAGGTGGTCTGTCGCATGTCAGACCACCCACCTCGTGAATGAAGACAACAGCTTTTGTCTCCATCCAAGAGGTGGGTGGCCTGACATGCGACAGACCACCTGCGAAATGCCTTTTGCAATGGACACTAACAATTCCCTACCAAAAAACCTACAATCAACGCACAAAAGCATGTTGTTAAGTTCTTGTCATCATTAGATCTTGGAATTCTTGCCAAATCCTTTTTTTGATGTAGACCATGATAACAATGTTGCTATCAGCAACAAGTCTGCCTATAGAATATTTGATGTGCCAAGTATCTGGAGAAGCTGGTAATTTTGACTTAGAAGTGTTATAACTCTGAGACTTTTAGAGATGTCTGGAAGGAGCTTTTGAGAATATCAAGTTTTGGAGAAGCTGGTAATTTGCCTTTTAGGTTTGAGCATATAAAGTTTTCCAAGCTATAGGAAATCTTTCGAAAGATCTTTTTAAATTCATATTATTTGAGAGACTGAATTTTTTGTGCACTTTGCTCTATTGACCGTATGATACAGTTGGTAGGGTTTGATTATCAAACCCCTCCTCTGTTTGAATTTTGAATTTATTTGTAACTTTTTTCAATTGTAATGTGATATTAGAAGCGAACTTTCAGATGCCTTAACCAAAGATAATGCGTAGGTTTAGATCAACTTTTCTGTGAAGATAGGAATGCTTTATTTACTTACTGCAACTTGAGGAGGAGGATTTAAGTTATTAGAATTAAGGTGTCAAATGGTTTGTGTTTCCTGTTTTCTAGATTTGAATATACCTTACTTCATTAATGACCTTCATCCGTCACTTTTTAACTTGGGACTTAAACACGCGCCTTTAGACTTTTCATGGAAAGCAAAATTCCATTTTCTCGATTTCAAATTGTATCAAGATTTTCCGTGTTTCTGCTGTTTGTTTCCCTTTCATGAATCGCAGCTAGTGAATCAAATTAAGAATTAGAAGACATTATTCAGTGGTTA
The DNA here is from genome assembly GCF_043159265.1 of Tasmannia lanceolata. Lineage (NCBI taxonomy): Eukaryota > Viridiplantae > Streptophyta > Magnoliopsida > Canellales > Winteraceae > Tasmannia > Tasmannia lanceolata. The sequence goes on along the minus strand of NW_027518697.1, from coordinate 17,373,716 downwards.
TACTTATACTGGTGCGCATTAAAGTTACTAATTATGGATACATAGTTATGGTCTATTTTGTAGTCTATATTGTGTTGTATAATTAGTTTCTTTGCTTTAGTAGTCGTCAAAAGGTTCCAAAGTGAAATGTTCGAATTATATTTGGTGTGCATTAAATATAATAATTCTCGAAACCTAGCCATGGTTGATGTTTTTGCCTATACTGTGTTGTATAATCAATTGCATGCTTGTAGTAGTCTTCAAAAGGGTCCAAAGTGACTAATTGTGTGAATGATATTTTTCTCATGTTTTACCGTAATGTATGTCTGACAATTACAGTTAGTGTATTTTCCAAACCCTTTTCCTTTTTCTAAATTGTGGGATTAATTTTCTCTTTTACATTATGACAAATAGATTCAATTTCATAGTTGAGGACAACACTGACGACAATCCCATGGAAGATGGGTTGGATTCTAGTGCTCAAACCAGATATCGAGAGAAGGACTAGAGTTGGTTGATCTCTTCCTTTCATCAAATGTTTGGTAGAAGGTGAGTTCAACCCTTTTTTCTTTGTTTTTTTACTTCACTTTTCATTGCCTGCCAACACATTCTTATCATTTGGGTCTCCATTTCTGTAATTTTTCATCTTGGCATTCTACCAACTCTGTAGGTAACTAGATGGTCGCCCACTGACTAGAATTGAAAAACTTTGTGTTAAATATTTATGTGAATGCCTACTGTTATTCTTACCTCATAAAGGATGAGGGCTAACACTCTCACCCCTTCAGATTTGGTATCATCAAGCCTTGTCGGGATGTGTTTACTCTTATCTAATATGGAAATACCGAACACTTTACTACAAGGTTTATTGTTAGGAATGATAAAATGATCCCACAAGGTAAAAGTCATAGATAGTTTTAATAAGTTCCATTTTCTTGTTAGTCATCTGTGCCGAAGAGAAGAGTTCTAGATGGTGGAATATATCTTGCAAGTTGGCATTGATCCCGATTGCATACATATGTTTATTACTTCTCTCTCTCTGTTGGCATTGCTAGTCTAGTCCATTCTATTTTAATTGCTTGAAGGTGGCATATGTTGACAGTGACTAGAGAAGAGGTCAGATAGTGAAGAACTTATTTTAAGATTCCCATAAGGATTTGGAAATACCTGACTCCTGATTATAGGGATTATTTTTAGGAATGATAAAATTATCCCACAAGGTAAAAGTCATAGATATTCTATTCCATTCAATTAGTAGTTGTCTTTTATCTATTGGCATGCTAGTCTAATGTATTCTATTCTAATTGCTTGTAGGCGGCATATATTGACAGTGACTTAAGAGGAGGTCTGAGATTCATATAAGGATTTCGAAATAGCTAACACTTGACTGCAAGCATTATTTTTAGAAAGGACAAAATGATGCGACAAGGCAAAAGTCTTAGATGGTTTTATATAGTTCTATTTAGTACTTCTCTTTTCTCTCTTGGCTTGTTAGTCTAGTCCATTCTATTCTAAATGCTTGAACATGGCATATATTGGCAGTGATTGGAGAAGAAGTCGGAATGTCGGATAGTGAAGAACTGATTCGATGATTGCTATAAGGATTTGGAAATACCTAACACCTGACTGTAAGGATTATTTTTAGGAATGATAAAATGATTTCACAAGGTAAAAGTCACAGATAGTCTAATCCCTTCTATTTAGTACTTCTCTTTTCTCTCTTGGCATGCAAAATTATTCCATTTTATTCTAATTGCTTATTCGGGGCATATATTGACAATGAATAGAGAAGAGTTCAGATAGTGAAGAACTGATTCTTAGATTCATATAAGGATTTCGAAATACCTAACACCAGACTATAAGGATTATTGAATTGCATGCACATGTATTGACAATGATTACAGTAGAGTTCGGATAGTGAAGAACTGATTCTTAGATTTCTGTAAGGATTCAAAATACCTAACGGGCTGGCTATAAGGATTATTTTTAAGAACCTTAAAATGATTCCACAAGGTAAAATTCGTAGAATGTCAATTTTTTTTTCATTTTTTATTATTTGTAATTAGGGTTAGGCAAGACCCAAACCAGATACAGAGGAAGAAAAAAAAAAGAGAAAGTTACAAGCGATTATATATCATTCCATCGAAGTCCTCCTTGAAAATTGCAAGAAGAGGAGGGGGGATCAAATGGGATGGGTTAGAGCCTCCCTTAATGGGGCAGTCGTGTTTGGATAGGAAATTCGTGGCTCGATTTGCCTCGCTCCAGACATGAGTGATGGTCCATTGATCAAGCATAGAGAGATTTCTTTGAATTTTCGTTAGGAGGGGTTTCTTTCTCCAAGGACATGGGACTAGTCCAGTGACAATGTGGACAGCAAGTAATGATTCTAACTCAATCCACAGGTGTTTAATTCCCAGGTGAGATGCGAGGCTAATTCCATGTTAAATTGCTTGGAGCTCCAACTCTTGAATAGTTTCGGGATTCTTTTGGACAGAAAATGCAGAAATCACTTCCCCCTTTGAATTTCTCAGAATCCCTCCAATACCTGCATTCAAACCCGCTAGGGATGCATCTGAGTTTAGTTTAATTGTATTACTGATTGGGATCCTCCAATGACATTGCTTCACTATTTTTAGTTTTTCAAAGTATGGAAGCCGGAGAATTTCAGTGAGAAACTTATCTCGGGTGGATATGATGCTATCAAGCTTCAGGAAGATACATCTAGACCTAACGGCGTCAATGATTTCTTTTAAAATCTGCTTCTTGTGTCTCCGGCCCATGGGCTCTTTTGTTTCTCTCCATCCAAATACAGTGAATGGAGGCAGTGAGAGCGATTTTCATTGTCTTACAAAACTGAGTTGAGCCTTGATGCCTCGTTCTAATCCATTCTTCTTCCATAATGGATTTTAGGGGCTTTCGCCTGTGAGAGAATCTCCATAAGATAGATCTCCAGACCCAAGCTGAGTGATGAGCACATTTATGTGTGAATTGTAAGTAGGAAAAGCATGCATTTTTGTTATTTAAAGCGGTACTACTAAGGTACTTTATTATTTTTGGTATTTCATGGCTACTTCGGATTTTTACGGAAAATAGAGCTAAGGCCTATGAAATGAACAGTTTAGATCATCCAATAGAAATGGTTTGGGCCATGGTCATCAGGGCTCACAAATTGGACAGTTTGGATTAGTGAACAAGTGACCCCTATAGTTGGTTTTTATCACTAATGTTTGAATGGCTTAGATCAACTTACAAGGATGGTTTAGGGGTGTAAGTAATTTATATGCCAATATATCCATCAATATTGAATGATTTAGATCAACCCAATAATTGGATCGTTTGGAACATCACATGGGAATGGGTTTAAGTGTTATTGTGCAATACTTCATGGAAGGAGGATGGTGTTCTTTTGCAGTGACCCTCTCTATTCATGATTTCGTACACATTTTTGCATGAAATAGTAATTTCTATTTCACCTACTTGCACTTGCTCTCACTATTTCTAAATATTGCAACCCATGGGATAATCTGAACCGTTGAGATGAGCATGACATCATGGCTGATTTCAAAATAGGCAAAGCCATAGCCATGTTGGGAATTTTTGAACCAAAATAAAGATTGTCTTATGTGATGTGGGACCCACTTGGGTTTTTGGAAAGCACTGTTGTGGAAAGCAATTTCGTCGTCTTGTCATTTCTATATTTGCACGGGCTGGATGATAAAAAATAAAAAAAAAGCGTACATATGCATGTGCGTGGGAAATCCAACAAGGGTTTTTCTTTTATAGAAGTTTGACTTTTAATGGCAACAAGCCATATTTGACAAGTGGGTGACGTTTTGCTCTCTACTTCTCTACCACTCTCAAGCTCTCTCTCTCTCTCTCTCTTAGGTTTTCTTATTCTCTCTTGCTCTTTTTCATGTTTTTTTTTCTTTTCTACTCTCAACCAAGGATCAATCATCCACCGTTCAATCCAAGGTGACACTAAAGCTTGAAGAGGACGATTGGGCCAAAGTTGGAGGAGAAAAAGACTAAGTTCTATTTAATTTTTGTTATTTATTTTAAGTTCAATTTGATGTAATTTTGTTTCAATTCAAGTTAGTGAAGAAGTAATTTGCTTTTGTTTCATAGCCTTTCAAGTTCTATATGGCAATTCTTCTCCCATCTATCTCTTTTATTTTATTTTTTTACTTCTTCATGAATAACTAAATCCTAATTACTTAGGATTTAGTTGAAGCCATGGGAAGGAGAACTATTTATAATTAATTCAATCTGCTCAATTGAAAATTTGTGTAGGATTTTTGTGTTTGGAAAATCCCAATCATTCATGCCATTGGCTTTCCCCTTTCGTATGAATGATTGTTGATTAACAGATATAAAGTTCTATATAATCAATGTAAATTGGAGAGTGGATTTGATTAATTACTTATAAGGAATGACATCCCTTTGACCTTATTCCTTATTGACTAGTTAATCGAATTTTCAACCCAATTCAAGAGTTGTTTGAATTAATCAATCTAATCCAAACCCATGTTGGATTCTAACCCTAAGTAATCTTTTATATTGAATTAAGGTTTTTACACTATTCCAAATTACTTTTGCAATTTTCCAATTAACTTAGGCCCTTAGAATTTTGGTTTTCTAATTAAATTAGATAAGTAGTTAAAAGAGATCATTAGAACCTTGGTACACTTTGCCTAAATTAGGATTTTAAATAAAAAAGATTTTAGTTAAATTTGATTCTTAGATTGATTAGAATATACGCTTATATATAGTGTTGGCTCCGAGGTCAAGTCCACGGAAATCCTAAGTCCATTCCAGGCAACATTATATCATAGCTAGTATTCTAATCGGTACAAGAATAGGATTGACAACTAGATTTCTCTTCCCTGAGTTCGACCCGTATTTACACGATCCATACACTTGCGGTTATTTAATAAATCAATCAAGTTTTTGGCGCCGTTGCCGGGGAAGAGAGTTGCATTAGAATCTTAATTATTCGAAGTGTTAGATTAGTAGTTATTTTTAGTTTAGTTATAATTTTGGTTTCTTGCCTATCCATCTCTCTTACTTGGTTTTCCTGTGTTTACTAGTGCAGGTTGGGTGCAGAACTCGGCCAATCGACTAGAAAGAGCAAACCGGTTAGAGACGGCGGAAGGCATCGCACCAAATCCAAATCAAGTAGTCATGGCGGAAGAACAAGAGCCGCCCAAGAGTTTGCGCGATCGCTTCTATCCAGCCGGAACCGCGCAACCTTCTTGCATTAGATTGCCGATTGCACATGGTAATAATTTTGAGCTAAAATCGCAATTTATCTCTTTGCTTCCTCATTTTCATGGCCTCCTTTCGGAGGATGCTTATCTATTTTTGCGTGAGTTTGAAGATGTATGTGCTTTGATTAAGTTGCAACAACTTACCGATGATGCGGTAAAGTTACGGTTTATTACTTTTTCGCTCAAGGATGGAGCCAAAAAGTGGCTCTATGGCTTACCAACGAACTCCATCACCACTTGGGAGGAGTTTGCCGTCGCTTTCCTAAAAAAGTTTTTCCCATTACATAAAACTAATAAGCTTAGGAACAATATTTTACAATTCAAACAAAAGCCATTAGAGTCATTTTCTAAGTTTATGGAGAGGTTCAAAGACCTACTCCAAGAGTTTCCTCACCATGGAACTGATTTGTGGCACTTATGCCAAATTGTTTATGAGGGCATAGATTACCAAACAAAGCAACTTCTTGAGTCCATGTGTCCTAATGGTTTTACATCTTTCACGGTTGAGGCCGCGGCATTGAACTTCTTACTTGATTTGGCGGAAAAAACGAGAGAGTGGGAATCCACTCAAGACGGTGAGAGAGCCACTTCAAGCAAGGGATTTCTAATAGAGGGTGCCGTGGCAAAAGAGGCCCATCTTGATAGCCTAATCAAAAGGCTAGAAGCAATAGTTGTCAAAGGACCCTCACAAGTCAATCAAATTGCACATAGTGTTCCCATGTGTAATTGGTGTCAAGCCATAGACCATGTCATGGAAGAGTGTCAAACTCTTGCTAAATTTGGTAATTCTAATGAGAATGTGAGTGCTCTTTATGCTAATAATCCTTATTCTAGCACTTATAATCCGGGATGGAGAAATCCTCCCAACTTTTCATGGAGTCAAAGTGGGCCATCTAATTTCCAAGGCCAAGGCCAACTCGGCCAACCTAGGCCCACCTTCCCTCCCACTTTTGGTCGGCCATCCCCTTCCCCTCCTACTTTTCAAAATCCCATGATTAATAATGTTTCAAATCAGCAACCGCCGGGTTTTCAAAAACAAGGAGAGTCGGCACGCATAGCTTCCTTAGAAAAAGCATAGAACTTCTCACTAGCACTTTCATGACAAGCCAACACAACATGGAGAAGCAAATCTCCCAACTTGCCATGGCATTGCATGAGAGGGAAAAGGGGAAGATGCCAAGTCAACCCGTTCCTAATCCAAGGAACGTGAATATGAATGTGAATCAACTGGTACCGCCAAATCAGTTGAATGCCATTCAACCAATTTTTCCGCCGCAAGAGCCCTCCAACGAATGTAATGCCGTATATGCTTTAAGGAGTGGTAGAGATTACCACAAGGAGGAGGTCAGATCTGAACCTTCTATAGATATACAAGATACATCCAAAGAGGTAAGAAAAGACTCCCCTCCAACAGGCTCGATTGCGGAACCCAACCAGGTACGTGAAGAGCAGGCTGTTTCTGCACCTGAAAATGAGTATGTGCCTAAAGCTCCTTTTTCCAAGGAGACTTGCTAATAATAAGAAGGTGGATGCCATGGATAAAATTTTAAATGTGTTTAAACAAGTGCAAATAAACATTCCTTTATTAGATGCGATTTCTCAGGTTCCTACTTATGCCAAAGTGTTGAAAGATTTGTGCACACAAAAGCGCACAACTAATGTGTCCAAGAAAGCTTTCTTGGCCGCAAATATAAGTTCCATCTTGTCTCAACAAATGGTGGCTAAGTATAAGGATCCAGGATGTCCTATTATTTCTTATACTATTGGTAACACAAATATTGAACATGCTCTTTTGGATTTGGGTGCAAGTGTAAATTTCTTGCATTTTTCTGTATTTAAACAACTAGGATTAGGAGACCTCAAACCAACCACCATCACTCTTCAATTGGCGGATAGATCAATTAAAACACCCAAAGGGATGGTTGAGGATGTGTTAGTTAAAGTAGGTGATTTTTTATTTTTCGTAGATTTTGTTGTGTTAGATACCGAGCATGTTGCTAATATCAATGATCAAATTCCTATCATCCTTGGTAGGCCGTTCCTTGCCACTAGCAACACTCTAATTAATTATAGAAATGGATTAATGAAATTATCTTTTGGAAACACATCGGTTGATTTTAATGTCTTTAGATTGGGAAGCAACCAAATTTTCATGAAGAAATCAATATGTTGCATTCCTTTCCTGACGATATTGTTTCTAATTTTGAAATTGATTTTGATGCATGATTCCTCTTTTATTAACTAAATCTAAGAGTCAATACCATCTCACCCTCATCTCAAAGCACGGCTAAAAGCTCCTTTACACCATCTCTAGGTTTTCATATGTCTAAAAGATGGATTCTTATAAAGATTCTAAAATTAGAAACTCTCTATTTTTTCAATCTCCATCCTTCATCAAGTAAATCTAAGATTGAAAACCAACTCATCATCATCCCAAAACTTGGCTAAGAGCTCCATGCCACCATCTATAGGGTCTCCTATGTCAAAAAGATGGATGTTTTATAAACTTTCTAAAATAAAAAACTTTCTATTTTTTCAATCTCCATCCTTCATCAACTAAACCTAAGATTCAAAACCATCTCATCGTCATCCCAAAACTTGGCTAAAAGCTCCTCCACACCATCTCTAGGGTCTCCTGTGTCTAAAAGATTGATGTTTTATAAAGTTTCAAAACTTGGCTAAAAGCTCCTTAACACCATCTCGAGTTTTCCTATGTCTAAAAGATGGATGTCTTTTGAAGTTTTCAACATAAGAAACTTTAAATTTTTTCAATTTCCATCATCAATCAACTAAATCTAAGATTAAATATCATCTCATTTTCATCTCAAAACTTGGCTAAAAGCCCTTTCATACCATATCTAAGGTTTCCTATGTCTAAAATATGTATGTTTTATAAAGTTTCTAAAATAAGAAACTTTCGATTTTCCAATCTCCACCCTTGATCAACCAAATCCAAGATTCAATACAATCTAATCCACATCTCAAAACCTTGCTAAAAGCTCATTGACACCACTTATTGGGTTTCCTATGTCTAAAAGATTGATGTCTTATAAATTTTCTAGAATAAGAAATTTTCTATTTTTTCAATCTCCATCCTTGATCAACTAAATCTAAGCTTTAATACCATCAAATCCTCATTTCAAAACATGGCTAAAAGCCCCTTGACACCATTTATAGGGTTTCCTATGTCTAAAAGATGGATGTTTTATAAAGTTTCTATAATAAGAAACTTAATCAACTAATTCTAAGATTCAGTACCATTGCAACCTCATCCCAAACTTGGCTAAAAGCTCATTCACACCATCTCTAAGGTTTCTTACATAAAAAAGATGGATGTTTCATAAAGTTTCTAAAATAAGAAACTTTCTACTTTTCCAATCTCCATCCTTCTTCAACTAAATCTAAGATTCAATACCATCTCATCGTCATCTCAAAACTTGGCTAAATGCACATTGATACTGTCTCTAGGGTCTCTTATGTCCAAAAGATGGATATTTTACAAAGTTTCTAAAATAATAAACTTTTTATTTTTTCAATCTGCATCCTATATCAACTAAATTTAAGATTCAATACTAACAAATCATCATCTCAAAACTTGGCTAAAAGCTCCTTCACACCATCTGTAGGGTTTTCTAAGTCTAAAAGATTAATATTTTACAAAGTTTCTAAAATAATAAACTTTCTATATTTTCAATCTCCATCCTTCATATTCCAAATCTATGATTCAATACCATGTCATCTTCATCCCAAAACAAGGCTAAAAGCTCCTTCACACCATCTATAGGGTTTCTTATGTCTAAAATGTGGATGTTTTATAAAGTTTCTAAAATTCGAAACTTTCAGTTTTTTTCAATTTCTATCCGTGATCAACAAAATCTAAGATTCAAGACCATTTAATCCTCATCTCAAAACTTGGCTAAAAGCTCATTGACACCATCTCTAGTGTTTCTTATGTTTAAAAGATAGATGTTTTATAAAGTTTCTAAAATAAGAAACTTTCTATTTTTTCAATCTCCATCCTTAATCAACTAAATCTAAGATTTTATACCATCTCATCATCATCCCAAAACTTGGCTAAAAGGTCATTGACACCATCTCTAAGGTCTCCTATGTCTAAAAGATGAATGCTTTATAAAATTTCTAACATATGAAACATTCTATTTTTTCAATCTCCATACTTCTTTAACTAAATCTATGATTTTATATCATCTTATCCTCATCCCAAAACATGGCTAAAAAATCCTTGACACCATCTAGGGTCTCCTATATTTAAAAGATTGACGTTTTATAAAGTTTCAAAAATAAGCAACTTACAATTTTTTCAATCTTCACCCTTTATCAACTAAATCTAAGATTCAATACCATCTCATCCTCATCTCAAAACTTGGTTAAAAGCTCCTTAACACCATCTCTAAGTTTTCATATGTCTAAAAGATGGATGACTCATATAGTTTCTAAAATAAGAAACTTTCTATTTTTTAAATTTCCATCATTCATCAACTAAATCTAAGATTCAATATCATCTTATCCTCATCTCAAAACTTTGCTAAAAGCTCCTTCACACCATCTCTAGGGTTTCCTTTGTCTAAAAGATTGATGTTTTATAAAGTTTCGGATCATCATCTCAAAACTTGGCTAAAAGACGGATGTTTTATAAAGTTTCTAAAATAAGAACCTTTCTATTTTTTCAATCTCCATCCTTTATCAACTGAATAAGAAACTAAATCTCAGATTCAATACCATCTAATCCTCATCTCAAAACTTGGCTAAAAGCTCCTTGACACCATCTATGGGGTTTCCTATGTCTAAAAGATTGATGTCTTATGAATTTTCTACAATAAGAAATTTTTTATTTTTTCAATCTTAATCCTTGATTAACTAAATCTAAGCTTCAATACCATCAAATCCTCATTTCAAAACACGGCTAAAAGCTCCTTGACACCATCTATAAGGTTTCATATGTCTAAAAAATGGATGTTTTATAAAGTTTCTAAAATAAGAAACTTAATCAACAAAATCTAAGATTCATTACCATCGCAACCTAATCACCAAACTTGGCTAAAAGCTCCTTTCCACCATCTCTAGGAATTCTTACGTCTAAAAGATGGATGTTTTATAAAGTTTTTAAAATAAGAAACTTTCTATTTTTTCAATCTCCATCCTTCTTCAACTAAATTTAAGATTTAATACCATCTCATCCTCATCTCAAAACTTGGCTAAAAGCTCATTGACACTATCCCTAGGATCTCCTATGTCCAAAAGATTGATGTTTTTCAAAGTTTCCAAAATAATAAACTTTCTATTTTTTCAATCTCCATCTTTTATCAACTAAATCTAAGATTCGTGTTGAATTCTTATTTGTAAATGCATATGCAGAATGCATGCCTATGCATACAGGTAAAAATAGGTGAGGCATGTAGCTCATCTGGAAGAATAAACACAAAATCTGCCACAAAGTAGTCGATGTTGCATTCAGTAGTGGTAAATGGTATGAAAAATACACAATCAGAATTTGAAAGCACAATCTAGATTTAGCATTCACATATATCAGTAAAAAAGGCTTCCTCGGACTAAAATAAATACCTTGTCCATCGGAAGTTAACATTCTACGCATTATAGGTAATAGAGTCGGCTCAATCTGAATGAAAAGATGGGGTAGCCTGCTCACAGATTCAAGAATCGTGCTTATGGCACGCAGACATCCAACAGCTGCCAGTGCACCTAGATCATCAGTGTCATCCTCGGCTTCAGAAGTATCCATACACTTCCAAAATGCAGCAGCCTAAAAGTGAAGGAAGTAAAAAAAAACAATGAGTAGATTAGAAGAAAATAAACTCAAGTACCCAAATAGATAAAAGTCATGGTTATGAAAGTATTTTTACCAAATTTTGACATAATCCAAGAGCATAAGGTGCCATCTTTTCCCCAAATTTGTCCACAATAGTCTCAAGGGTAAACACAAGGTCCTCATTCTCAACCTCATTCATGAGCTTAAAAAACTCCGTGCATAGGCCATTGAAATGTGTATAAAACAAATTGGCAACACATACAAATAGTAGTGATGATAAAAGAAAAAGCACATACCATCGAGTAATTGAGGAAGAATAGGACGGATTTCATTTAAATCTGCAAGAAAAGATGGGATTATTTAGCATTGAAAGAAGTTAGTGTATAGAACAGAGGACAACAAGGAAAGACATACCTTTGCAAGCTTCCACAAAAGAGCGCAATGCAAAGACAGAATCAACACGTACTGGGAGCTCTGGATCACGCAATCCAGCAACAACACAATTTAAAGCCTTGCGGAAATTGTTCTGATCCGAAAAGTTGATATGGGCATACTGTCCTGCAACCACGCTGCCTAATAATCCATAAATTTGATATATCAATTTGCAAAAGAAGAAAGTTCCATAGTACAAAACTGAATGAAAAGGCAGAAATATACAAGCCAATTCAATTGCAAGCAAGCAAGGTTGTATTAGGAAAAGCTACAGGCATGTTACTAGTTCAATGTTTTGATGGGGACGAGAAAGCCAATCTCAAACTCTTTATTTTATTTTTATTCCGATCGTATCTACACCACATTTTTCCAGGTTGCAACTCATAATTAGGGCGGTTCCCAATTCTTTCACAGAAGTGAGGGTGTATGGCTTAATTTGCTTCTTAAAGTTTCCTATTTCTCTTCTTCCTTCCACAACACTTTGTGGAGATAATACTCAACTCAACTCAACTCAACTAAGCCTTTGTCCCAAACTAGTTCGGGTTGGCTATTGAATCCTTTAGAAAATTTTCATGAAGAAGGTGAAAGGATCTACTCGGCTCAAATTGACTAAGTCTAATCCTGCAACTAGTTGGGTTCGTCTACATGAATCATTTTCTCCCATTCTATCCTATCCAAGGTCATGTTTTTTGTTATGTTCCTAGCCCTCAAGTCTTTCCTCACTGTTTCTACCCAAGTTGTTTTCGGTCTGCCCCTACTCCTTTTTACTCCATCAACTTGGCACGAGTCACTTCTTCTCACTGGAGCATCCAAATGCCTACGTTGGATATGCCCATACCATCTTAAGTGACGCTACCTCAATTGGTTCCAACCCCACCTTTTTTACGGATGACTTCATTTTTAATTCAATCTAACCTTGTGTGGCCGCACATCCATCTAAGCATTCGCATCTCCACCACACTCATCTTATGCACATGCTGCTTCTTGACGGCCCAACATTTTGAGCTGTACAGTATGCTTGGCCTTATAGTCTCTGCTCGCCCAGGCTGCCTAGGCGCTGGGCGCAGAAAAAATGCACCACCCAGGCCCTGGGCGTTTAAAAAAGCGGTCTCACCGCCTGGACGTTATTAGGCAGCCGCCCAGGCGATTTGAGCGTGGGCCTGGGCGGGGTGGGTTTGAAGACTCAGATGAAGATAGAGTCTTGGTCTTGGAGGGAGAGGACAATGATTGGTGAAGACTGAAGAAGTGCTTGGATTTTAATCTTTTTTTGGTCATGGATTTTTGTTGTATTGTTAAATACTTAAATTATTAAGTACTTTATGCTTAATTTCTTATTATGTTTTTAACTTTTTATTATTTAATGTTTAGTGCTTATGCAAAAATGGTTTGGATTGTTATGTAGTCAAGTATTTATATTTTATATAAAAAATGCAAGATATTATGAAAATATATTAATATCTAAAAAAAATGAAAAATGCCTCAAAATGCTTGGGCGGCCTAGGCACTGGCAGGTCAGTCAGCCGCACAGCTCCGCCCAGCGCTTTTTAGAATACTGCTCATAGTTGTCTTATAAAACTTTCCCTTCAACTTGGTAGGTATTTTACGATCGCACAGAGCGCCTGAAGCATGATTCCACTTCAACCAACCTGCTCTTATTATGTGGTTAACATCCTCTTCAATCTCTCCTTCCTTATATAGGATTGAACCAAGATAGCGAAAGATATCCCTCATAGGTACCTCCTGTCCGCTCATATTTACTAGATCGTCGCCCCGCTTCCTTACATTACTAAAGTTGCACTCCATATACTTTGTCTTAGTCGTGCTCACTCTAAAACCTTTGGATTCCGAAGCAGTTCTCCATAACTCTAACTTAGCATTAACTCCTGCTTTGGTTTTGTCAATTAATACTATGTCATCTGCAAATAACATAAACCACAACACCTCGTCCTGAATACCCTCCGTTAGTTCAACCATCACTAGAGTAAAAAGATAAGGGCTTAGAGCTGATCCTTGGTGCTGTCCCATTGTAATTGGAAACTCACTTGATGTGCCATCCGTAGTTCTGACATTAGTTACTGCTCCATCGTACATATCCTTAATCATATGAACATATTTATTAGGCATTTTTTTCCTTTCAAGGACCCACCACATAACACTCCTAGGAACGCTATCATACGCTTTCTTCAAATCAATGAAAACCATATGAAGGTTCTGTTTATTTTCACTTAATCTCTCCATTAACCGCCTAATCAAGAGGATAGCTTCCATGGTCGATCGTTCGGGCATTAAGCCAAACTGATTCTCCGACATCTTAGTCTCTTTTCTTAGTTTATGCTCAATTACCCTCTCCCAAAGCTTCATGGTATGACTCATTAGCTTAATCCCCTGGTAATTGGTGCAGCTCTGAATATCTCGTTTATTTTTATAAATAGGTACTATTGTATTCTTCCTCCACTCATCATGCATCTTCTTAGTCTTCAAAATATTGTTAAATAATCTAGTTAATCAAACCAAACCCACATCACCCAAGCATCTCGAAGTTTCAATAGGAATATCATCAGGCCCCATAGCCTTACCTAATTTCATCTCCTTCATAGCCACTCTTACCTTTGATGTTCGGATTCTACGAACAAACCTCCGGTTATCTAAATAGCACTTTATGGAGATAATAAAAGTGCTATTTAGATTGTCACTCTATGTCAGCAGCATCTAGTGAGGGTGTATGGCTTCTCTTAGAGGCTTGTTTACACCATTTTGTGTACATAATCATAAAATACATTACTTATATACACATCTTTTAATCACATCGGCGTTACGCATTTGGTCTTCAATTTTGTTTATAGTATATGAGTATTTAAGTCACCAAGTCATATGCATTTTGGGAAATTACTCCATACCCTATAGACAACTTTTACCACCCTAAACCCTACCAACCTTGAAACATGCTTGCCTTTCATCGATACCCAACTGTCCCATTCCCACCTTCTAGTGATTTCCCTCCAAATTCCAACCTCCTTGTCGTAGCCAGAAAGATTGGGAGCTTCAGATTGATCTAGCAACTTCATGAGACATACCTTTTCACCTGAATGCTTGGTTAAGCGATCTATACCTTATATCAAAGGTCATTTAGATTTTTGGTGGGTTTTCCACATTTCACCTTTTGAGCCTTACAATGTTGGTCCAAAATCCAATTCCAAGAAATGTGACTAATTTCAAACAGTGAGATCTATGGATGGCTTGCCCACAAGTTGATTGCCACCAATTTTTGTTATCATTACATCTTAGGTTGTAGTTAAAGTGATCTTAAGTTTGGCTGCGATAGTTGCTAACATAGGTTCTTTAAATGTGTTATTTTGATCATATTTCTCATGATTGGTCATGTTAGCCAATTAAGTTAATGCGTTTGGTAACTTGGGGGATACAAAGTATCAATATTTCTTAGAAAGAGAGGAGTTTCTTTAATTTCATTGAGTTAAAGAGCAAGGCTTCCAAGGCTTGGGAAGGTGATGGAGCTACATATCAACAAAGTGAATTTATAGTTTTTTTGGTTACGATGCAATCTTTGGATCCATAATGTTGGGAGACCCAGTTTAGGGTCAAGCTCCCTAAGAGGAGTCATTTGGAAGATGATAGTTTTGCTTGAAGGCCAACATCCATATAGTTAATTTAAAAAAAAAATCTTGGAGGCTAATTTTCTCAACTTTCTTGATCTAAATTACAATACATTTGATGAGTAACACATGCGAATAAACTTAGACATTATATCCCTGAAGAGGAGGATTTTGCATAAGAAAATCATGAAGATAAACTTTTGGAAATTGTAAATGAACATGTTTTAAAAGTAGTATGAAACTCAGTTCAAGTATTTAGCTTGTTGAATTGATGAACGAAAGCTGCTTGGCTCACAAATTGAAATAACTTGCGGATGCGTCCGCTTTTAACAAAGGAAATACTAGTGCTTGTTTTGAGGATCTTTCAAGATTTGTAATAATTACTTCTAAGGATTTTTCAAGGCTTCTCTTTTGGGCAGTAAACTGCAAGTCAATGTGCAATAGTAAAATTTATGATGAATTTCAAATGGTGATATTAGCAAGGGACACAGCCACAATTCGACTGTGTAAATTTGATTGATCTTCCCATTCAAACTTTTCAGAATTCTATTTTTTTCAGTATGAGCCGTATAATTTTCTTGAGAAGTCAAGGAGTTTGGACACATTTACTTGCTTTTGTTATTCAATTCTTGTTTGAGATGAGTAATATTGTTATTAGTTTTAGTAACTTTTGTCATGCAGGGAAATATGTCTAAAGTTTGTACGAACCTAGAAAGGAGTCCTTTTCCTAGTGCTATGTTTTACATATGAGCTTTAAGATGTAGGAGGAACATTCTCAACATTAAACCCGTTCTCTTTAATCTATGTATCTTATGGTTTGTCTCTAAGTCTTTCGAATAAACCACACACACAGATATATATATATATATATATATAAAGAGAGAGAGAGAGAGAGAGAGAGAGAGAGAGAGAGCTTATCTAAGCTATAGCTCAAAAACACATGTGGCCCCACATTTTTTTGGGGGGGTCCAAAGCATTCATTTGGAAGGCCCTTCCATGGGTAGGGTGTGTACCAAAAATCAGCCCTATAGGATCATCCTAACCCAATCAAAGGTGGAATGGAAAATGGACAGACACTGTGTGTCCATGTTTCTGCCCATTTTTTCCCTCAACAAATGGCAGGGTTAGGATGATCCTATAGGGCTGATTTTTGGTACACACCCTATCTATGGAAGCGCCTTCCAAATGAATGCTTTGGATCCCCCAAAAATGTGGGGCCACGTGTTTTTGAGCTATAGCTTAGATAAGCTTATCTAAGCTATAGCTTAGGAACACTTCCTCATATATATATATATATATATATATTATATTTTCGGGAATTAATATTTGCATCCATGAAGTTAGAAATTTTCTTTTGGGAAATTATCTTTCCACTCCCTGCTGTGGCCTACTTACCTCTCTCTGTCTAGGAATTTGTTCAGTCGGTGCTAAATGCTCTAGATGATAATCCATCCCTTTTGATTATTGTTTTTTTAGGAGCAAAGAGTAGTGCTACCATTCAAAAAAAAGAAAAAAGAGAGAAGAGTAGTACTTCCATGATTCTCTCTCTCTCTCTCTCTCTTTCTCTCTCTCTCTGCCTTGTTGGCTCGAGGCAAGGCAAGGTTAGTCCTTTAAAGAAATTCATTGATAAAGGGTTTGTTATGATGGAGGCCAAGCTGAGACCATTGGCCATCCAATTACACCCATGTCCCGGTGATGCAGGACGGATCTGGAGCGGCCACATTGAACGCAATCCCCCATCCACATAGACATACTCATGCAATTCGACAACCACAAAATAAGTAAATCCCCATTATTTTCATAAATTTGGCCCAAATCCAAATTTGCAAAATGATAATTGTACCCCCCCTATTGGGGCTTGACTTTTATTGTGTTCAGTGCTGGGCAGGTGGGCCACATATGGTTGCAACCTGTTTGGGAACCACTGAAGGTTTCCTTATTTGTGTGGTATGAACAGAAGTCTGTTGTTGCATACGAGTTGGCGAAAATGAAATTTATAATGTCTTGTGATGTGATTACCGTCACCTTCGAAGAACGTCATCTCTTCCAATCACTTAGTTCTTGTGAGATAGCTTGTGATGGATCTAACCAGCACATTAAAAGCACAATAATCACTTTGTTGAGCATCTATCCCAATTTGCTATCTTTGTTGAAGGTTCAAAACTCTTGTTCTCCAATCTGCACAAATTAGTAGCATCATCACCAACTCTCATCGCTAAAAATGACGCACCTAGCCTCATTCCTTGCTAGCTGTCAAATCAAGAAAGAAAGACGGGGTGAATCTTGCCCAAGATGTGCTAAACTGATAAAATCTTGCCCAAGATGTGCTAAATCTTGCCACTCCTCATTGGTTGCTTTCCATAATAGATTACCACTCTTGGGACACAAGGGGTGTTGTTCTAGCCTAAAACCATCCAAATAGGCCTCTTATGTCTCTAAATCTTGACCTATTCCTACAACCATTCTCAACCTATTTCTTTGATCTCTTCCAACCCTTCCACTTGTCATTCTTCTTGCAACAATACGGTTATTATTGGTGATAAAATCACAGTCCTTGCCAGATTTTCTTTGTGCCACTCAAGTCCCACCAAGATGGCTAACATCACCGCCTTTGAGAGTTTGTTGTTGCTTGGATGGGGAAATAGAAAATCCTAAAGAAAAGAGATTGAGGAAAGGGAGGTAGGCTGAGCTGGTGATTAGCAAAAAAGTCAAAGCAAGGGGAGCTAAAAAAACTAGGGGGTTAAAATATCATTTCCTTTTATGTCTCTAAAACTTGACCTATTCCTACAAACCTATTTTACCTCTTTCAACCCTTCCTCTTATGATTCCTCTTTCAACAATACCCTTGATTGTATTGGTGATAAAATCATAGTCCTTTGCCAGCTTCTCTTTGTGCCACTCAAGCCCAACGAAGATGGCAAATATCAGCATCTTTGCGAGTTAATTGTTGCTTGAATGGGGCAAATAGAAAATGCTAAAGAAAAGAAATGAGGAAGGGAAGCTAGGCTAGGTTAGTGATTGCCAAAAAAGACAAAGCAAGGGAAACAAAAAAAAATTCGGGATTAAAGTCATTTAATATTTTACATATCTATCATGTTGACATAGGGAAATGATACCAGCAATCGTTTTACGCTTATCTGGTTAAGTGCTATCAACCATAGTTTCAAAACTGCCCCGTGTCATCGTGGACTTGCTTGAGTCAACTCCCCTTTACCTTGTCCGCCTTCTTGTCGAAGTCTGCGTTTTGCCCAACAAAGTCAATCAAAACTCCGTTGACTCTTATGACCGCATCAACAGAGAACTCAGCCGCGTCAACCTAGTACTCGATCACGTCGCGTCGAGTAAATTAGGATTTGCTCTGGCTTCTTTTTAACCCGCATCCACGTTTTGAAACAATGCTATCAACAACCAATTGAATACATGTTTAATATAGGGACGAATGCCATTATCGAGATAAAAAAGTGTCGATGTCATTTCCCACACATATATTCGATAAGTCTTTGCACTTTCATTTCACAAATGAACTTACTTACGAGTACATTATTGCCAATTCCAAAAAATGTTTTTCAAACAAGTAGTAATGATCCTAGTGACAAAACATGAATTTTCTTCCACGAGTCCATACTCATTTTGTGGTATGATCCTAGCAAAGAAACACAATTTCTAACAAGGAGCAATTGAGCACTTCTAATGAGAATGCCAAGCAATGACACCAAGTTCAGCTAACAAGCCTATCTAATACTTGGCAATGCTCTCTAGTAACTAGTCGACCTTTTGACAGTTTGTTTGCCGATAGAAATTAAACTTAAAATGACTCGTAACGAGATGGAGGTCTAATCACTCGCTTCTCACACATTTTCACATGTTATTGTAGAATGATAAGAAATAACATGATACAATTAGATTTCCAGAATGCCATTCAAAAAAAAATAAAAAAATTACAGAATTATGATTATTAGTGTATTGAATGTAGTACATGGTTGGAAATTTTGGGTGTGTAAAATGCATATTGCTCTTTGTTGTCGTTTACATTTATATGCATTAAGGTTTTGCTTTGATATCAGTTGTTTTGACATGGTAAGGAAGTAAAATATTGAGTCCTCAGTTGTAAATTTCGTTTCGGTTGCCATTTCGTTTTGGCGATGGAATGGAACTTTTCGATCATTTCAATAATTTCTTTTTGTGTTCGATCGAAACTTTTCCTTCCGGTACGATGAGGGATTTTTTAATACTTAAAAATATGAAAAAGTCCAAAAAAATCTGAAATTGTTAGAAAAATATATGAAATAATTAACTGATCCAAATATGTAAAAGATCCAACATTTACTTAAAGGAAAATCACCATCAGCCGAAATGCCTTTGTTGACCTATATATTGACCAGGACACAATTTCAGAAACCAAATTATGAGATTTTTTTACCCATCTTTTGGGATTTAATAATGTTTTGGCATGTATGAATTTTTAAAATTGGAAAAATACTATATCGTTTGGAAGTTAAGATTTTGACCCTGATCGATTTTTTCAAATTTTGTACTAGAACTGGAAATTTTGGGGTGAAATCCGGAGTTTCAAATTTTCAAGGAGAGTAGAAGAAAAAATGATTTAATTTCCAAATTTTGGGTGAAATTCGGAATTTCGTCCATTTCAGAAGAAATTTTGGATTTCGGAAAATTTTGTCTGAAATTTCCGTAATCCACCGAAACCTGGAACGAAACGGTATTTATCAGTGTTTAAAAACTTGTTGATCGTCCATCAGTGTTACATTGATAATCCGTCGTTTAGATTTGATACCCCCTGTAAATATTGGATAACCCCCATTTATATTTGGAAACATTGTTTTTCTTATGATCTGAAACCTATTTTAAAACTAATAACTGATAATTGAATTTTTTAGTTTCATTTTGTTGGTGTGTTCTGAAGAAGTTGGTATGGTATAAATTGATAACCTCAGTAAAGAATTGGATAACCCTTGTTCTAAATTGATAAGCTCAGTATAAATTGGATAACCTCTGTATAGAATTGAAAATCTCAGTATAAATAACCTAAGTATAGAATAAACATCAGTATAGAATTGGATACCTCAGTCTAAAATTGATAACCTCATTAAAGAATTGGATAACCCTTGTTTCTAATTGATAACCTCAGTATAAATTGAATAAACTTTGTATAGAATTGGATAACCTCAGTATACAGTTGGATAACCTCAGTATAAAATTGATAACCTCAGTAAAGAATTGGATAACCCTTGTTTCTAAATTGATAACCTCAGTATAAATTGGATAACCTCTTATAGAATTGGCTAACATCAGTATAGATAACCTAAGTATAGAATAAACATCAGTATAGAGTTGCATAACCTCAGTATAAATTGAAAACCTCTGTAAAGAATTGGATAACCCTTGTCTCTAAATTGGTAACCTCAGTATAAATTGGATAACCTAAGTATCTATACATAATAACCCTTGCTTACATGTTCAAATTTGACTTGAAATTGTAATTTTTTTACATATGTGTTTCAAAACTACCTTGTACACAATTCATAGTTGCTATCTCAATAATATATAGCAGATAGACCTTGTATCCAATAGATAACACCTTTGTGTATTTCATAACCCCTTGGTTAGAACTGTCAATCTGCTTGCAATTGTGATATTTGTATTGTATAGTCTTTATAATTTGTTCTATACTTGACATAAGGGATCCTTCTTGAAATTGTTAATGTATGCAATAGGTAAGCCCTATTTGTCCCTTATAACCTCTCTGTATAACTGATAACCTTATTGAATTTTTTATCTTTACACATGATTGAAATTGTGTTCATTTCGTGTCGTTGGAGGTATTCGTAAATGCCTGAGTTTCTTTTACACTATGATGGTTATTTGAAGGATGAAGTTTCTTGGGAATATGTCGGAGGTAGGAAGTCATTGATTTCGGTGAGCCGTCGGATTAGTTTGCTAGATTTTGAAGATCTTATCCGCAAAACAATGGGGAGTATAGGTAGGGAGGTGTTACTATCAATAAAATCTCGAGACATTGTTGATTGTACATAACCACTTTAGTTGATGTTGGTAATGACGATATCCTCCAGTCTCTGATGAAGATTTTTGACAAAGATGCGGTCAATTATGTGATGCTGTACATAACCCAAAGTAGAAGCCCCGAGGGTATTAATTCAATGAATACGTCTATGCTTCCCCCGAACAATGTTTGTATGCCCCCCTATGCTTCCCCCGAACAATGTGTGTATTTCTGAACCCTCTCATCACCCACCAATACCTTCTGTTTCGATTCCACCTCTAAGGGATAGAGAACGCCGAAATTTGAAACGCCCAATCTTGGAAGTAGATTTGGAAAAAGACTTTGAAGATGAATTTGTTAGTGTTACAGGAGGTGTTAGCCCAAGGGTTCTTATGGGTTCATTCAATCACCTTGTTTTGATGATTAACAAACTCAAATTGATTAGTCTTTTGTGGACTAATTGTTTGCCTTTAGTGTTGTGCTATAGACAGGTAATTCACAGGTCAATCCATGCTAGCACACACCATTAATGGCCTATGCTTGAAGATGAATCACACATGTCAAAGGAGCTTGAGCATACTTGGATCAATCATGCCTTGGAGGGGTAAACCAAGGAGAAGCTCAACATCAACCATCTCAAAGCATTGAACAAAAAAGGAAGATCAATGAAGGCCAAAGCTTGTCGATCAATAACTTACATGTCATATCGCCATTACACAATATAACGCAACACATGGCTTAAGGATCAACATGCAAAGGAGCTTGAACACATTGGTGGCATCATCTTTGGAAGATGTCAAAGCAAGGAGCTCAAGTGAAGATCCTACAAGCAAGCCAAGAACCATATTGAAGATCAAATGAAGATTGGCTCAAGAGTTCATTCAAGAGAGTATCCAAAATGGTAGAATGTATTCATCTTTCTCTTGGACTTTCTCTTGATCAAGGCACATCTTAAAACCCCCTAAAAATATAATTTCCAAAGAGACTAACACACCATTTAAGGACTTAAATGGCTAAGTGAATGGCCATGGTGGTGTACCAACATGTTGGGACCCATACCGTATTCGACACAACATTGAACAAAACAGAGTTCCAAAGAAACAACCTGGACTAGCAACTAAATCCTATCAAAACTTGTTTAAATTATTGAAAATATTTTTAATAGATAGCTCTCATTTTTCTCATATTCGTAGAGTATAAGAATGTTGAAATCTGACGAGAAACGAATGAGATATGAATTTTCGAAGATAGGAGCTGAAATTTAGAAACCAGGTACGGAACTCTGTGGGTTTTCACGGAGCTCCGTGGAGCAACCTGTCTCAAAATAAAAAATGGGTAATGGTCACTGCGGAGCCTCTGTTGGTGCCTCCGTACTAGCCGTTGAAGACTCCCAAACGGTCATATTATGTTGGGACTCTATATATACCCATTGTATGTGTTCAAAACATGATGATGAACATGTTCCAACTCTAAGAAACCCTTGAAAATAATTTGGCCATTATTTTTGGGTAAAATCTCTCTCCATCTCACTTGTGCTTTGATCTTGAGGAATTCTTTTGAGATTGGATTAGGCGTTACTTGTAATCATCTTTGAGAGTGTATTGTGATCTTTACATTGTATTAGCCTACAAAGAGGCAAGAGAGCTTGTACTTCTTCTCTTCATTGTATTTGGCAACAAAGGGCGCCGTATTTAAGACCCTTGGAGCTTAGACGCTCATATTGTACTTGGCGGAAGGAACGCCGTATTTAAGTTCCTTGGAAGAAGACTAGTGGAATCCTCAAGGAGACAAACTTGAGAGGAGTGGAGTAGGTCTTGGGTTTAAGATCGAACCACTATAAAAACCCTTGTGTCAAGCCTCTTGTCTCTTCCTCTCTACTCTAGTGGTAAGTGTTTAACTCTTGTGGTTGAACTTTATTATTAATTTTGTTTTACTTGTATGAGCCATCCACAAAGTGTTTGTCAAAGGAACTAAAGAGAGTAGATTAACTAGGGTTCCACCAAGTGTTTGATAAAAGGCCTAAACGAAACCACTCATCCTATTCCATTATTTTGTTGTGGGATTTGCATTATATTTGTAATCTTTAATTATTCACCAAGTAAAGCTAAATATCTTATTTTTTCTAATCAAACTAAAACTAGTGCAAACAAAGTTTTTAAATCCATAAAGTTTTAAAAGAAACCCAATTCACCCCCCTCTTGGGTTGCCTAAGTGAGATTTCAGGAGGTGATTCGGCCCAACCTAATGACAGTCAATGGTATTGTACTTCTTCAGGAATTTTTCAAGACCTCTTAAACAAAGGATTTACTGATGATCCGTGTATGAACAATGTGGAGTTTGCTGCAGACCATGCGGGGGAATATTTTGATGATAGACAAAATGAGGCAGTTCTGAACCATATGGAGTTTACTGCGGACCATGGGGGGGAATGTTTTGATGATAAACAAAATGAAGCAGTTCCAGAAGCAGACATCAATGATGAGTTTCAAGATGACTTTTTTGTGAAGGATGGTCCGGTCGGATGTGATATTGGACAAGGCAAAGATGATGATGATGATGATGATGATGATTACGACGACGACGATTATGATCTTGAAGAAGACGACGATGATGATGCTGACGATGTTGTTGATAATCATCATGATGATGGTCGGAATGATGTCCATTGTGAAAACGTTGGTGTGAATCCGAGCGCAAAACCTATCGCAGTGGGTTCTCCTCCCTCTAGTCGGCTAATAGGAGTGGAGGACATGTATGTTGGGGCCCATGATGAAGGTGTCGATAATCTTGATTTGATCAGTTAAAGATTGGGGCAATCTTTCCGAATATGAAGCAGTTCAAGAAGGCGGTTCGAGAGTATAAAATCCGGCAAAGATTAACATTCGTGAGAGTAAATTCCACCCCCAGGAAGTATGGCGTTCGATTTCAAGTAAGCGATTGCATATTTCGTATAACGGGCAGTACTCATTTGAATTATATGCTGGTTAAGACTTTTGTACCCCACCATACGTGTACATCGACGATAAGTGGCATTGATCACCCTCATGCTACATCTGCTTGGGTCGCAGGAGAATGCCTACGCTTATTCGCTCGTCCGAAAGACACGTCGACAATGCTCATAATAGAATATATCAAGATGCAGTGGGGTGTGACTATAAGCTATCGAAAAGCGTACCACGCAATGAACATCATCAATGAAATTAAGTGTGGGAACGTATAGGACTCTTACCGCATATTGCCTGCGCTCTCGGTTGAGCTGGAGAGAACAAATTCTGGTAGCTTTGTTCGTGTGTTCCGAGCGAGAGAATTGCGTCCAAAGGGAGACGATACGTTCGTTCGCATGTTTTGGACATTTGGCCCCTGTATACGTTCTTTCAATCGAACTCTCAGACCTCTAGTTTTGGTTGATGGAACTCATCTGCGTGGAAAGTATCATGGAGTCTTATTGATTGCGTGTGGGGTCAATGGCAACAACAGATTATTTACCTTGGCATTTGCAATTGTGGAGAACGAAAACGAAGATAGTTGGAGCTGGTTTTTAACTTTGTTCAAGCAGAAAGTAATGCCTTCGGAGTCATACGTAATCACGATATACTCCGATCGCCAGAAGGGGTTGATGCAGGCGGTACCTGAAGTCTTATCACAAGCTCATCATAGTTACTGCATGCATCACCTCACCGCCAATTTCTACTCCGAGTTCAAAGATGTCCTACTTAAGAGGTTATTTTGGAGAGCTGCCCGCACTTTGAGGGAGAGTGTTTTTAAAAATACCATGGATCAAATTAAGGCAAGGAATGAAAATGCCCACAAGTGGATAAGCGCAATTCCGAAAGAAAGCTGGGCTAGTTTTTATTTTACGAGAGATAGATATGATGTCATTACAACCAACAGATCGAAGTTGTTGAATGCATTTTTGAAGAACGCGAGGAAATTGCTGATTGCATCATTGGTGGAGCACACTAGATGGAAGACTTCTGATTTCTTTCAGAAAAGTCGGGTATATGGTGATGAGTGGCGGACACAGTTAACCAATTATGCAGAAAAACATATCAGACTGGCAAAGGAAGAAAGCCTGCAGTATGTGGCATATCGAGCTGGTTTACATGTTTTCGAAGTACGGTCCGTTCAAATTCAAGATTCTGTAAACTTGCATCTTCAAACGTGCAGTTGTCGTGTGTTCCAAACGATCGGACTACCATGCGGACATGCCATGGCAGCGATTGCCATCACAAAAGAAAAAAATATGTATTCCTTCTGTAAGCCTTGCTACAAAGTGGACCGATATCGGCAGACGTATGATGAGGTGTTGTACCCCACATTAGATCGCACCCAATGGCAGGTCCCTCCTGAACCTTTCATGCAAGTAATACCGCCACGTCCAATACGACCACCTAGAAGGCCGCGAACGAGAAGAACGGATCGCGAATTACAGAGTGGATTACATTACAAGTGTAGCAAATGTGGACAGCTTGGTCACAACAAAAGAACTTGCAAAGAAACTACTATCGTAGCGCAGCTTGCTGACCATAGTGCTATTGGGGCTTCTACACCTATATTCAAAAGGTCGGGTGTATCTTGTCAAGCTCCGTTCTTTTCGTAGGGGCTTGATGTAAGTAATCATTTCTTTTGTGGATGAATTGAATATTTTTATACTCATTTTTTGATGTAATCAAGCTCCGTTTTTTTTGTAGGGGCTTGATGTAAGTAATCATTTCTTTTGTGGATGAAATGAATATATGTAGTCACTTTTTGTAAAGGCTTGATGTAATGATACAAAAAAAAAATGTTTCAAGATTGATTTGAGGTCTTCTCTTGCACTTGCTAAGATCTTGCCTTCCTCATGCTTTTTTAAATGACTTGAACTTGAATCATTTTGCCTTTGGTGAGCAATCTTGAGAGTACTTGTTGAGCAAATTGAGCTTGTTAATCATCAAGACAATTAATTGGGAGTACTTGTTGAACCATTGGGAATATAAGCCAAGATAAGAAATGTAAGCAAAACAAGAAATATAAAACCATACAAGCTGAAGAGCATAGGCAATGCGCATGTCGTATAAGGAGAAAGGCCATACATAACATACTTCCATACTCATCAAAACGTAGCTGAGTATACTGCTAACCATGTCTATAAATGCAAAGATAACCTAAGTAACCTAAACAGATCAACCATAAGATCAAAAGCAGAGATAAGCCCAAAATGAGTGAACATCGGCTAGCGCTGTGATGAAAGGAGCATAATCTGACTACTGCTCTGGAGGAGGTAGAGGGTGTGATGAACTGCCTGGATACTGTCCCCACTGACCGCTGGAGAGGTACTCTCAAAATGATGTAAACTGATCATCTATATGAGTACGGAGCTGCTGGAAGTGAGAGGTCATAGAGCACTCAAGTGTCTGCTGCAGGGCCAATAAATCATGATGGGTACATGCTGCCCGAGTCAGGTCCTGTGAACTATCCATGTCCGCGGTTGCCTGATCGTCCTGCTCCTCAACGTGCTAAGCTGCCTCATCGTCCTCCTCAACGTGATGAGCTGCCTTGTCTTCATCGTCGGGCTCCTCGTCCTCAATCTCTGGTGCAACAGCCAGCTCCATCCTGTTGATGGATCGTCCATCAAATGGAGCAGTAGGAGTGCAGGTCATCTCACTAGAAAGAGGAACACGATAGGCCTTGAAGATTCGGGTCAAAAGCATACCATAGGGCATGGACGAACGGGCCCGGCGAGGGGCTTCGCTCATGAAACGAAAGATAATGTTTGCTAGATTCACGAGGTGACGTTCTAAGATGCAATAAATGATGAAGGCCTCAAGGGGCCGCAAGGCATCAGTTTGCCCACCTCGAGGGGTAATGTTGCTGAAAAAGAGATTATGAAGCATTTTTGCAGCAGGTTTGAGATGACCAAATCGAACGGGTATGTTTGGGTCATAATCATTGGCGATAGTCCTATAAATGGTGTCTCTAGTAATGTTAGTTGTATCAATTTTATCACCTGGCCAAAAGTAGTCGCCGCTGTCTGCCGATGAAATGCCTAGGAGAGTACTAAATTGTCCTTGGTCCATCTTGATGGTAGTTTTCTTCACACGGGTTTCAGTTACATAATTTGAAGGTGAGATGCGAAGATTCGCATAGAACAACTTAACTAAACGGGGGTACACAAGTTCATTAATTTGAAGGATGGGTGTCCAACCCAAGGTATCGAAGCAATAATGGAGATTGAATCGTTCATTGATGAGAGGTTTGACGTACCTACCCGTTAGGATGCCCCGATTACGAATCTTGTTCCATGTGTCGCGTGCGGATGGACTGTCGAAGAGGGAAGGGTTTTCTAGGTCAGATTCTGTAGCCCTTTTTCGAGAAGGATTGTCGTTGCGACGACCGCATGAGTGCTCACCACATGCCATCTGCACGCTAGGGAAAAACAAAAAATGGGAAGATTTGGGGAAGAAAAAAGGGTTTGGATGGAAGATAATGAGTAGATTTTGGGTTTGGAGAAGGGAATTTGGAGAAGGGACACAGAGAGCAGGGAAAAAGGGTATTTGGAGAAGGGAGAGAGAGAGGGGGGGGAAAAGGATTCGAAGGAAGTTGAAGTTTAAAGGGCATCACTAGGGCCCGGTTTTTAAAAATGAGCTAGAAGCTCGCACGGAGCACCGTAAATTTAGACGGAGCTCCGTGTAAACTTCTATTTTTATTTTTTTTTAAATCTCGCACGGAGATCCGTATAACTATACGGAGCTCCGTGTGCGAACTTCCATGGAAATTCACGGAGCTCCGTGTGAACTTCTGTTTTTTTTTTTTTAAATCTCGCACGGAGCTCCATGTAACTATACGGAGCTCCATGTGCGGACTTCCGTGGAAAATCACGGAGCTCCGTGCGTGGTACTCTTTTGTTAAAAAAATAACAGTAGCTCCCACGGAGCTCCGTGCATTTACATGGAGCTCCGTATGACCTACTGTTTTTTTTTTAAATAACCAGTATCTCACACGGAGCTCCGTATAAATTGACGCAGCTCCGTGGGATCTTCTGTTTGTTTAAAAAAAACTGCTAATGAGGGACCTGTTTCAAAGCTCCGTGGTAACTTCTGTTACACGGAGCACCGTCATTTTATTACACTCCCAGTAATAATGGGGGACCCTACTTAGTCTTAAGGGTTAAGATTTGAAAAAACAGTAACATTCCCTACTTCACCACCCAATTGTGCTTGTGTAGCTATCAGATATCAGCACCCAATGGTGCTTGTTCAGCAACATCCCAAACATTTATGATGGGTTTCAAACAACTCAGTGATACGGTGTGTACAACTCAAAACATGTTTATGTACAACTCAAACCTGTATATGTACAATTCAAAACACCCAATGAATCTCCATAACAAAAACTCAATTCAACTTCCGTAGATCAATGTTTACAATGTCTCAATCCTTTACACAAAAGAAAATGTGTACAACTCAAAACACATTTTCTAAAAATTACATTGGTGCTTGTTCAGCACTTCACTTACAATTGATAACAGGTTATCAATTCAACTTCCGTAGATCAATGTTTACAATGTCCCAATCCTTTACACAAAAAAACATATTTACAACAACTCAAAACACAACGTATACAAGAACTCAACCTACAACATCTTATATATCATGATCATCTTTGCTAACTTTACACTCTCCAAAGTCCTCCTTTAGAAATCTTTGACAAAGAGCCTGACGCATGTCGGGGATGTCTGCCGGGCCAAATTTCCAAGGGGCTCCGCGATAAAGATGGTCGATGAATTGTAGAACAAACAATCCACAGTCAAACCTGCATAATAAATAATGAAAAAACCAGTGAGAAAACTTTTACTAAAGTTACAATTAAACAAGTTTACAATAAACTTTCTATTCTGACTAACCCATTGTCTTGCTGTGGGCAATCACTCCTCTGTTCATACGGAAAATCATCTATATTCATACCACGATCCTTGAAATACTGGTTTATGCAGTCTATCTGAAAAAGAAATTAAGGTGTGATACGGTGTTATACAAATAAATTAGGGTGTCAATCAAACGGTGTTATACAAAAGGTGTTTTACTTACGGTCGGTGCTGCCAATTCCTCAAATTTCACGCCCGTTTCTGAATTGAACTCGACGAAGGCTTTTTTCACCATGTCAACCCCGAGAAGAGCCCAGTGCATGTTTTGACATAACAGGAATAAGATCATATCCAACTAGGTCAGATCTTCATCCCCAATAGCTTCGGCCAACATCTTCTTCCCGTCCGCCCATACCTCCAGCTTTCTTTTTATATCCATCCGTTCACGGCCAACTGTTAGATACCCCTGAACAACCGTGTATGCAGATAGTAAGAAACGAACATTAATAAATAAAGGTATTATGTAACATGCATATGTAGAGAAACCCTCTTACATGGAGTGACGAACTGACTAATGCAATTTGGTTCTGACCGGTTAAACGGTAATTGGAGTGAATGGCCTTCGCGCATATGTCTACTATCTGTTCAAAAAAAAGATTCGAATTTAATTCAAAACTACTAATGGTGCTAATCCGAACCAAATTTGAAGAGACGAGTGCAATGCCACTTACAGAGGTTGCAAGGTACCCTCTAAGGCTCTAGAGTTCGTACAAGTCGTCCGCAATTACCCTAGTGCCATCGTCACAGGCAATGACTTCCAAGCTGCATAATCATAGAGCCGTTAAAATTGCAACACACTCGCATTACCGGGAGAAATAAATCTATGTGCTACAACCTCGCATTTACTTACTTTTTATTATACTTTATGAGCTTCTGAATAGCTGCGCTTCGCCTGCCTCCTCCATTCTTCTTCATCCTGAGGGATCGCTTCCCCTTCTTGGGGGCTGCCTTCATCTCCTACTCATCGGTTTGAGGTTCCACGTCAAAAGGTGATTGTTTGAACCTGGTCGTAGCCCTGGTCGTTCTCCGTTTCACTTCCTTTTAAATACTACCCATAGGAGGAGCTTCGGCCTGCTTCCTCTTCAGAGGGTTGTCCTTAATGTTAATGATGAATGGGGTGCTCTCAACCTCTAGAGGACTGTCATTAATGTTGACAACCACCGTTTCCAAGACATCTAAAACTTGTAGAGGACTGTCAGTCATGGTGAGAGCCACCTTCAACACATCTTCAGTCTCCTTCCCCACTACATCCTCCAATACACCAACTCGAGCCTCCTCCAAAACACTGCCACCCTCCTTTCCCATTATACCAACTGTCTCCTCCTCCAATGCACCAACCCTTTCTTCTATTACTTCTTCACCCCCTCCCTCTCTTTTACGAAAGCTTCCTTCACTTTCCTAAATTCTTCAGTCTCCTTTCTAAAGGAAGATTTCTCTTCTTCAAAGTCCTCCCTCTCTTTTCTCAGCTCCTCTTTTCTCTTTTCTACTTGTTCCCTCTCCTTTGCTACCTGCTCCCTCTCCTTTCTTGTTTCCTCCCTCGCCCTGCTTATGTCCTCCCTCTCCTTCCTTCTCTCCTCTCTCTCCTTCCTTAACTCCTCGCTCTCCTTTCTTAGCTCATTTCTCTCCTTCTCTCCTCTCTGTCCTTCCTTAACTCCTCTCTCTCTTTTCTTAGCTCATCTCTCTCCTTTTCTATTTTGTCCTCTCTCTCATAGGATCATTAAAGTCACCACCACCAATTGGGTCGTCTTCTCTCTCATTTTCTGGTCTCTCGGGTGGGTTGGCAAATGCAGGGGTCGTAGGGGAACGCGTCAGCGATAGAAGCCCCTCTATAGAACCTGACTCCTCATCCTCCTGCCATACAAAAAGAGTAAATAATAAAAGGATAGTAAGGAGAGAAATAAGCGATGAAATACCGTGATTACAATATAAAGTGCATTACCAGGTAGCTTGAGGGCAGGTACCGTAATTCCTCCCCATCCGGAGTTAATGAGACGACCATCTGATGATTTCAATAACCTATTATCATTGTCTAACCTCATTTAAAAACAACAATTAATGAACAATCATGTTGGTTATGTCTCACCTCATGTCCATCGATGCATTTTTTTTCGATCCATTGATACTTCGGCCGCTCCTCCTCCGACCCGAACTTAGTATTCCACTCCCACTTCAGGAGACGTGGTCGGGCTTCTGGATTCTTTGGGACCCATAATTTGGTATGCTCATAGAGCCACACCTGCATAATAAACCTAATCATCATATAACTAGCGAACATATAATAAACTACATATAATGATTTAAAGAAGCTAAAATGACACCGTACCTGAATTACCCAAGAGCAGCCGCCGAGGTATTTTCCAGATGACAGGTACTCAACTAACCAGTCATATACTGCGTAGCCCCAGGCGTAGTCGCCTATCTTCTCTAGGTCTTCTATGTAGGGCGAGAACATCTGGTCTGCCCGATGTGCGGTCTGCGTGAAGAGGACCGTCGTAAATAGGTGAAGGAGAAAATACTTCACCGTTGCGTCGATCGACACTTGGTCCTCCCTGTTCACTACCTTCATAATCTTCTTCTCAATCTCCGGTGCCATCGCAGATGCTTTGGGAAACACGCAACCCGGTACAAGAGGAGGGGGATTCCTCTTGTCAGTAGGGATTACCCTAGCTACGTTTAGTCTTTGTCCTCTCAGTGAGAGGCCTAGCGCCAATGCAACATCAGTCACTTCAAAGGGAACTGCGATGCTCCCTAAAATAAAGGATTTCGTATGTGCATTCCAATTAGAATGCGGTGCTTTGATTAGGGACTTGTGCATCACCACATCTTCTAAATTTATCAAATCCTTGAAGGGAGTCATCTTCAGAGCATTCTTATGCCATTCCCTCAGCTTCATCCTCCCCATAGCAGCTGTAAAACATGCAGGCGAACATCGTGCCAGCACGTTTTTAACCTGCATGATAGGTTAAGTCATCAATGAACATAAAAGAACTACTAATACATCAAATAGTAAACTACAATTGAGTACACTTACAGGTTTCTTCCCTTCCTTCTTTCTCCGCTCCCTTCTTTCTCCCTTAGCCATATAACAAATCAACAAATATATCGAGGTCTGTACAAACATCATCAAAAAGTTATAAACAGCCCACATTAAAGAAAAAAATGAATGAGTTCATTCAAGATACAAATAAATGAATTCATTCAAATTATGTTGCCTTCTAACTAGACTGAATTCATTCACGATACAAAGAAAAAAAAAAGCCCACATTAGAGATTAAAAGAACTGAACTAAATTCATTACCAACATAATCAATAAACAGAACCCACATCAGAAATCAGCACATCTAAACAAACAGATGGAAATGACAAATAGAAGAACAAGAAGAAGAAGGGTTTTTTTTGGTTTCATACCAGAGGTATAAACAAATAATCTATTAGTTTGCCTGTTCGTATTGTGATCTAATTTCAGGAAACTCATAAGTAATTCAAATGGATAATCTAACGGCAAGGCTTATAAGTTTAAACAAGGGTTATCCTATTATAGACAAGGCTTATCCAATTATATATAAGGGATGCCAAGTTATACATATGGGATGCCAAGTTATACTGAGGTTATCCAATTCTATACTGAGGTTTATTCTATAATGAGGTTATCTATACAGAGGTTATCCAATTTATACTGAGGTTATCAATTTATATACAAGGGTTATCCAATTCTGTACAGAGGTTATCCAATTTATATTGAGGTTATGAATTTCTATACAAGAGTTATCCAATTCGATACTGTAAGCCCAATGGTTCCCACCTTGGCATTCCCATCTTATTTTGATGATTCCAATACACAAGTGACTTAATATCACTAATGTGTTTGAATGTCTAAGTTGTAGATTATAATTGTGCTTAGACAAGATTGCTTGGATTGAGGCCAAGAAGCTCTCATTGGACCACATTCGAAAGGCTAAAGACATCGGAGATCCAAGAAGAATGAAAACTTGAAGAATCGCATTGAAGATCGAAGTCTATTTAGAATGTAAAGATCCAATCCTAGTTTAGGTGCTAAGAGGCATAAATTAAGTTAATCTCACACACCCCTAATATGTTTAAGAGATTGTCCTTTTGGTGTTCCAACACTTTGGAACTCTCATAACAATCCCAACTTGGTGTTGAGTTGGAAGCCCAAATAAATAAAGAAACAGAATTGAAAATCTGCTGCTGATAAGCTTCTCGGAACTCCGAGAGAATTCTCGGAGTTCCGAGCTCCAAACTCCGAGAGATTCCTCGGAGCTCCGAGAAATGGTCCAGTAACAGTTTCTTAACTTCTGTTTGTATTCCCGGAACTCCGAGAGAAATTCTCGGAACTCCGAGAATTCTCTCGGAACTCCGAGACCACTACAACGGGAAGAATTGTAGCCGTTGGGGATTTTTACAGAAATTACCACTATGCCCTCAAACGGTCATATTTGGTTTTTCCTATATATATGGGTATTCTAAACTTCCCAATTATCAATCCTAACACTCTAAAAACCTATTGGAAAATCCTAAGAGTGAATCAAGCTTGTTTATCCCTCTTATCATCTAGATTTAGGATTTGGATCATTAGGCTCAAATTTGTACATCCTCTACAAATCTTGTAAACCCTTGTGAGGGATTTTTTGTTTCCTTCTTTCTTATTCAAGAACATTGTATTGGGCGAGTGTTCGGAGAAGTGGAGCCCACTCTCCGTGGTGAAGATTGCCACCAAGGTTAAAGGCGATGGGAATTTTGTAATCGGCACCGATCTTCGCCGAAGTTAAGAAGATCAATTAGTGAAGCCATCAACGGGTTTCATTGGTGGAGTGGAGTAGGCCTCGCGTTTTGAGGAACGAACCACTTTAAATCTCGGGTGCACTCTCTCTTAATCTCTTGCTTTATATTTGCATTGCACTTAGGATTTAACTCGTGTGCTTAAATTTCATTCTTGATCTCTTAATCTTCAAAATTGGGTTAGAAGTTTTCAAAAGGTTAAAACTCGTTAGTAACCTAATTTTACCTCCTCATAAGTTGCCATTAAAGTAAGTACTCGGGCCTACCCTTGGATTTTCAGATACTGAGGTTTATTCTATACTAAGCTTATCTAGACTGAGGTTATCCAAGTTATGATATACAGGGAAGGAGAGGAATATAAATTGTGTAGGGATCATAATAGATAAGAGCCAAAGAGATGAGGTTGTAGATGTTAAAAAGAAGGGTGATAGAATTATTCTAATTAAATTAGTATTAGGTGAAGAGATGATTAACGTTATTAGTGCGTATGCCCCTCAAATAGGATTAAATGATTTTGTCAAGAGGCAATTTTGGGACGATATGGATGAAGTAGTCCAAGTAATACCACAAGGAGAGAAGTTATTTATAGGAGGAGATTTAAATGGTCATGTGGGAAGAACTAGTGGAGGTTTTGAGATGGTTCATGGAGGATTGGGTATTGGCAATAAGAATGAGGCAGGAGAAGATATTTTAGGGTTTGCAGTCACATGATTTTATGTTAACAAATACTTTTTTTTAAGAAAAGAGATTAAAACTTGATAACCTTTAGCAGTGGCAACAACTGTAGCCAGATAGCTTTTATCGTCACTAGGAGAGAGTACAGAGTTGCATGTAAAGATTGTAAAGTCATACCCGAGGAGTGTTTAGTCACACAACATAGGCTGGTGGTGTTGGATATATGTGTCAAACGTTGGAGGAGAAAAGATAGAGTTGTTAGACATCTGAGGACTAGCTTGAGGGTTCTCAAAGGGGAAAAATTAAAGATGTTTAAGGATAGACTGCTTAAAGGACCTTGGAGTCTTGACGAGGGGACTAATATTATGTGGAATGGGATGTCTAGTTATATCAGGAAAGTGGCTAGGGAGGTACTTGGAGAATCTAGAGGAAGTGAGCCAGCGTCTAAAGACACATGGTGGTAGAATGAGGAGGTCCAAAAGGCGAATAGGTCTAAAAGAGAGTGTTATAAATGTTTGCATAAGTGTAGGAAGAGGAGAACATTTAGAAGTATAAATTGGCTAGAAAAGAAGCTAAGAAGGCAGTAAGAGAAGCTAGAGGCAAGGCATATGAGGATTTATACCGCAAGTTAGGGACAAAAGAGGGTGAAAAATATGTCTACAAGGTTGCTAAGATGAGAGAAAGGAAGTGCAGAGACTTGAATCATATAAAATGCATCAGAGATGAGAATCAAAGATTGTTAGTAAAAGAAAACGAGGTTAAAGAGAGGTGGAGAAGTTACTTCGATAAGTTGTTTAATGGAGAATCTGTAGCGAATTTGGGAGAACTTGATAACAGTTTTGATGATACAAATCGGAGGTTTGTTCGTAGAATCCGAACATCAGAGTTAAGAGTAGCTATGAAAAATATGAAATTAAGTAAGGCTAAGGGGCCTGACGATATTCCTTTTGAGACTTAGAGATGCTTGGGTGATGTGGGTTTCGTTTGGTTAACTACATTGTTTAACAATATTTTGAAGGCTATGAAGATGCCTAATGAGTGGAGGAAGAGTACATTAGTACTTATTTATAAAAATAAAGGTAATATTCGGAGTTGCACCAATTACCAGGGAATTAAGCAAATGAGTCACACAATGAAGCTTTGGGAGACGGTAATTGAGCATAGACTAAGAAAATAGACTAAGGTGTCAGAGAATCAGTTTGGCTTCATGCCCAGACAATCGACTATGAAAGCTATCTTCTGGATTTGGCGGTTAATGGAGAGATTTAGAGAAACTAAAAAGGATCTTCATATGGTTTTCCTGGATTTGGAGAAAGCGTATGATAGGGTTCCCAAGAGTGTTATGTGATGGGTCCTTGAAAGGAAAAAAGTGCGTACTAAATATGTTGATGTGATAAGGATATGTACGATGGAGCAGTAACTAGTGTCAGAACTATGGATGGCACGTCTAGTGAGTTTCCAATTACAATAGGACTGCACCAAGGATCAGCTCTAAGCCCTTATCTTTTTACGCTATTTATGGATGAGCTTATGGAGGGTATCAAGGATGAGGTGTATGTTATTTGCAGATGACATATTATTAATCGACGAAACCAAAGCAGGAGTAAATGCTAAACTAGAGTTATAGGGAACTACTTTGGAATCTAATGGTTTTAGACTGAGTAGGACTAAGACAGAATATATGGAATGCAACTTTAGCAATGTAAGTAGGCAGGACAAGGACGTACTAAATATGACTGGACAGGAGGTACCTAAAAGGGATATCTTTCACTATCTTGGTTCAATTCTACATAAGGAAGGAGAGATTGAAGATGATGCTAACCATAGAATAAGAGTAGATTGGTTGAAGTGGAAGTTTGCCTAAGGAGTTTTGTGCGACCGTAAAATCCCTACAAAGTTGAAGGGAAAATTTTATAAGACAGCTGTGAGGCCACCCATGCTGTACGGCTCAGAATGTTGGGCAACCAAGAAGCAGCATGTGCATAAGATGAGTGTAGCGGAGATGCGAATGCTTAGATGGATGTGCGGCCAAACAACGTTAGATAGAATTAAAAATGAAGACATTCGTAAAAAAGTGGGGGTGGCACCAATTGAGGAAAAGATAAGAGAGCACCGCTTAAGATGGTTTGGACATATCCAACGTAGGCCTTTGGATGCTCCGGTGAGAAGAGGCGACTCGTGCCAAATTGATGGAGTAGAAGAGGTATGGGTAGACCGAAAACGACTTGGGTAGAAACAGTGATGAAAGACTTGATAGCTAGGAACATAACAGAGAACATGACCTTGGATATGATAGAATGGAAGAAAATGATCCATGTAGAAGAACCCAACTAGAACCAGGATTAGAGCCGGGTAGATTCCTTTTACCTTCTTTATGAATTTTTTCTAAAGGATTCATTTAGCCGACCCCAACTAGTTTGGGACAAAGGCTTTGTTGAGTTGAGTTGAGTTGAGTATAAATAGAGATTTTATATGGTGTAATCCCTTATAGTCCAAAAAGTAGGATGATCCAAACCGTCCATTTGATCAGCTATAACCTAAACAGGTTGTGCCCCAAAAATCAATTCCATATGTTGTTAAGCTAAATTCTAGGGTTCAATGCAATTCATTCCCTTTTATTTTTGGAATCTTATCGTTTCTTTGTCTCCTTTCTCTATGCAGGTTTACAACTTCACACCAGTGCCACATATGAAGTCTTCTTTTGTATATCCATGAAGTTATTTTGCTCTGAAATCCTGGTGAGTGGATTTGTGACTTGGGTGATTTGAAAGCTTACCCATATACTGATTTCAAAATAGAAAATTGGAGGGAGGACAGTTTATCATAGTTTTTATTCCTTTCAGGTGGTAAGATGAATCAGTTTCAGAACAGAATGCGTGCGATTTTTGGAAGCTATTTCCGGGATGTATTGGAAGAATGGTTACCCTTTTTTACTTCAGGACTGGTTACAAAGAGGCATCTCACAGAGAGCACATAGGCATGGTGATTTCCCATCTGTGTCTTCCAATTTTTTTACATTTTGAAACTGCCCAATTCCATTAACTGTTTCCAATAATTTTTTACAATCTTCTCTCCTATTCTTGTGAGAGATCCATTGGATTACAAACATGACTTCATTCTTGGTCACCTGTAATTTGGTCTTCATTTTGAGGTATTTGGAAGTTTTTCATTTTAGAGGATTATTCTTATGCATCACTGTATTTTCACTGGTGTCAACTAGAGCTCTTCCAGTCTTGGGTCTTCAATGAGCAACTTGATCCCAGCCTTTTCACCTTCGTGCTTCCAAATTTTTTTCATTTTGAAACTGCCCAATTCCAGTAACTGTTTCCGATAATTTTTTACAATATTCTCTCCTATTCTTGTGAGAGATCCATTGGATTACAAACATGACTGCATTCTTGGTCTCCTGGAATTTGGTCTTCATTTTGTGGTATTTGGAAGTTTTTCATTTTAGAGGATTATTCTTATGCATCACTGTGTTTTCACTAGCGTCAACTAGAGCTCTTTCAGTCCTGGGTCTTCAATGAGCAACTTGATCCCAGCCTTCTCACCTTTATGCTTGCTGTTTTTTTAGTCTTTACACCTAAAAGAAACCAAAAATAGTCTTTTCCATTGTTATTTTTGAAAGTTTGCTCTGTTTTCTTTCTGGACTATTGGAAAAATGGTCATGGGTTTTCTTTCTAATGAATTTAGCCTTCACCTATTTAAGGTCTTTCTCTTGTTTCGATGACTTCCTCACCAATCAACGGAGAAGAAATTGTTGGGTCTCATCACAACATTATTAATTCGTCCTTTTATTAAAAGAATTGCGCACCCATAGGCACCCTATACGCTCATCGGCATTCATAATTCCATGTGAGAAGCATCAATCAGAGGTTCATCTCTAACCTCACCTCAAACGGATTATTGGGGGCACTTCTCTTTGCTTTTGCTGTTAATGGAAAAAGAGTACCTGCAGGTGGAGTGAATTATGTTTGAGCAGCTGGAGGAAAATTAACCTTACTTTGTCTACTTATGTCCCATTTGCTATGCAGATATGAAAATTAGAACTTGTTTTTCTTATGTAAATAGATTTTTTACCAGTAATAATGACGGGTCTCAGATGACAGACAAAATAAATATCCGTTTGACGAGGATTTTTGTCCCAGCTATTTGCCTGCCCAAATATCTCATGTGCGATGTAATAGTAAGCCGATTCACACTGAGCAAGAAAAATAGCATCCTGATTTGCTTCTACCAGTGGGCCCACTAGCACTAGTAAATCAATGGTTTAGCTTTCATTGGCAGAAACCAAAACAAGACTTGATGGATCAAGGGGCTAGGATAATCTAATCTTGAGAAGATCTTTTGGGCTCGATGATGGATTGCAGGCACAATCTTCCTCTCAGATTAGTGACCCTCTTTAGGATGGACTTTAGCTATAACACGAAGTGACTGTTCCAATCAAACGTCCACCTATTTATAGAGTTTTAGAGTGCACAGTTTGCATGAAAGACTAAGAGTCCAAGAGGTTCTAAACCACTTTGGGATAGACCACGAGACTCCTTTGTAAAATACAACTTAAGAGGGAAGGGGATTACACGTTTTTGCCTTAGAGTGTATCCCACCAATGTAGGCCCCACACATTAATGTCAACAGAAGGAACATACAATGAAAACAAAATAACTTTATTTGAGTCGAGTTTAGGTACTTTATTTGCATCAAGTTTGGGTTCCCTGATTAAAATGTTTGCCACTTGAATGTGCTGTTGGCTATTCAAGAGAAAAGACCCAACAAAAGAGATGTTTTTAGAACTCATAGCATTTTTAATTTTGACCGCCCATACGGCGCTCAAAGACAGCATCCCATGCTTTCTTTGTAGACTTAGGAACCTGTTCTTCACCAATAAATGGTGTCTACGATCCAGGGCCATTTAAAACCCATTTGACCGTCTCGGGTACGCTGTTATCATCGAACTCCGTAGCCTTTGAGCTTGACTGGAAAGGAGGATATGCATATAGGTAAGGCAAACAATAAAATACTAGTTTCCAATATATGTTCAACTGGTCAAGCAAAAAAAATTATAGAACTCACAGTGTAGCTATCGACGGATTCCTCGGCCATTGGTTTGGGCACGGGCCTTTGGGAAGTTCCTAATCCCAGATAATCAAACACCTCCTTCTTTGATCTGAACCTTCTATCCGAGACAGGATCATAGTAGTACTACAGAAACCAAAAAAAATTCTCATGCTTATTAGCCACAACATATCAATTTCATGAAAAGAGTTTCAAGAAAAAGAGTGGAAAAATGACAGGAAACCCACTTAATAAATATGAAATGCAACTTATAACAATGGTAATACATAAAAAGCAAGGAAAAACATATATTATGCAATCTAACCATAAATATCAAAAACCTCCATTGATCGGAGCCTTTGATGCGAGATAGGATAGTAAAAATAATAAATTAGTCAATAAATTTCTCAAGCTTAACCTAAAATAGATGTAAACCAGATAGCATCATAACAAAATAGATGTAAACCAGATAGCAGTCCATACATTTCATTAACCAAAAATAGACGTAAATCAATATACCAAAATAGATGTAAACCATCATCATCATCATACCAACCAATATTCTTCACCTTACTGTCATCATCATCATACCAACCAATATCCAATTAAATTCCGTTTTCACAAACCCCAAAACTGATACATAGCACATTCCCGACCTTTATTGCACCAAATAGCCATTCAAACCAATTGATAGTTTCCAATTCTATCATGTATGGTATCATGTGAAGAACAACAGAAAAACCAAACAACATTTACATTTAGCTCAATATGTAAATCTAATACAAGTTATGGTAATAGCAGTTAGAGAAGTGGAATCCTGGGTATGGAGATCGATTTTGTGCAGGATCAATTACCGGAGAAAGCCTAAAAAATCAACCTGAGAAGAGGAATCCTGGTTCAGAGGGAAATTCAAAGGAAATGGTCTAATAACAATTGCAGCTAAGCTTGCCACCTCAGCATCGATTTACTTCATATTGGAAGAATGGAATGCAAGGTTCCATGGAGAACCTGGGAAGTAAAGATGTGTGTTCTGTAGACCTTATACAAACACTCCAGATGAGAGTTCGTCATCTTAAACTAAGTGATATGAACTCTCAAAGGAACATTCAAATTGCAAGCCATTGGGGCTTCCCTTAGTTTCCCTATCACAAGGAACCAAAGAGCTGTATTTGGGAAAAACAAACAAAGAATTTGTCAAAGATAACTTCGACGCTTTACTGCAAAGAGATAGAGACAACATTGGCGACATCGAGGGCAACATCATTTGGATATTCTCTCTAAATGTTAGTAAAGAAGCTATCACAAACTTGGAGATAGAAGCAATTCACTTTGGTAGTAAAATGGCTGCAACAAAAAATATTTAGAACATCTGGATCGAGATGGATTCTCTAAATGCGGTAAATATCATCAAGATGCAAACACAGTGTCCATGGAAGAAGCTCATTACATTTGAAAAAATCCAAAAAAGAGCTAAACTCATTCAAAAGTTGGAAAATATCACACATTTGGAGAGAGGCAAATTCATCAGTGAATTATCCCTCCAAATTTGACTGGCCGTGTAAAGGGGATGACATCAATACATCCCTCATTCCTCCCTATATGAAATTGTAAACTAGAACTCATCTGGAATCCCTCTTCATAGATTGTAATTTTTTATCTGTTAATTAATGCACTGGTAGAGGTCATGCCAAACCCTAGCTTACCGACCAAAAAATTATCTGCCAAGAATGCCACAACATGACCGCTAACATTTACCTTTAGTTCAACATCTTTCTGTCGTAAATATAATGCAGTTTTCATAAAGGGTAAATGATTATCCCAATATTATCACCATCATCATACCAACCAATATTCCATTAAATTCACTTTTCACAAACCCGAAAACAGATACAGAGAAGATTCTCGATCTTTATCGTACCAAACAACCATTCAAACCAACCGATCGTTTCCATTTCTATCACTTACAAAATCCTACGAAGAACAACAGTGAAATCCAACAACATTTACATTTAGCTCAATGTGTAGATCTCAGAGAAGTTATGGTAAACTGGAATCTAACTGACTTATTCCCTCTAATCCCTTCCTCGATCAAAAAGAATAAAATTACTACCCTCTCCGTCAGTTTTTTTCCATACCCTAAGATGACCTTGACAAGGGGTTTTATATGTTTCATCAGCGTGTGCGGCCAGGTCCAACTGACATGCTTCTAATGTACTGAATTAGTTGGTATTTATATTTAGCCAAAAAAGTTGAAGAAAGGTAAGGAGAGAGTATGGGAGCAGAAGACATGTGATGGGAGCGTCTCTCATCCAGGATCTATAAAAAAGCAACTTGGGTCTTGGGTTTGTTTCGGAACTGATTTGATGTAGTTGGAGGTTTATATCTGAAAATTTTAGATATCGAACCCTGTAAAGGCTTCAAAGTAAATTTGAAAAGAACTTGTAGGCACATGATTTTAAGGTTCTATTGCTTGATTTGGAACCACTCATTTCTTGAGCATAAGTTCCATAAAAACAATTATGGGTGGCTAAAGGTAATGAAAATTCATTTTCCCTAGTCGCTCTTGTTTGGCCCAGTTGTGCACCTAATTGAGATAAGATCCCTCTGAATCAAGGATGGAGAAGGAAATTTCCAAATCATTGATGGATCAATCCCTAATTAAGGTGGTTCAATGCTGATCTAGTGTTTGTGTTTTTAACTGTAACACTTCTTGATCGGTTTACATTGAGATATCACTACACAAATGTAACGAAGAATGTTTATTTCTACTTGGGAGATGGAATCATTTGCGATAATTAGCGGCGTACAAAAGAACACATGTTTGTGTTAAATGGTGTATGAACTACTTGCACTATTGAAACCACATTTGGTTGCATTTGTTTATCCAATGCAATAGTTAGCTCAATAAAGAATTGATCGTCTTTAATAAATAGAGAGTGTGAGAAAGTTGGATAAGGTTGGTTTGCTTTGAGGGATGCTTATGCTCAACGATCATGAATACTACTAGTGTTATTAGTGGTGTCTGAGTTCGACTAGTATCATGTGTGAGAACCACTAATATGTCATGGCTCACCCAACGATAGGGTCCTGATGACCCACTTGGTGTCTTGATTTTTTTTTAAATGAACACTTGGTGTCTTCTTATAATCACAATGTAATTTGAGTGGTTCTTCGCAATATAATTGTTTTTTCCTAAAATCTAGATTGGATAGTGCAAATTGAACTCCATTGTGGATGAAAAGGTGTCATTTGGACCGAGCATTTTAGTAATTGTAAACTCATGTCTACAACATTGAACCCGAGTTCCATTTTCGGTTACCTGTCACGCATCAAGTATTTGTGTGTGTCGATTGTTGGCCGATGAAAGGAACACATACATAAAGTACTGAGCTTCATGAATCTGGACTATGCTCGATTGAAAGATGAAGCCGCTATGACCGACGTAGAACGCTCGCTACAGTTGATTGCTGCTTACGGAAAGGAAGAGTGCTTGAATCGTATGGGTTATGATCATGAAAAGCCTTATCTATACTACTACTATCCGAAGTATCATTGGTGACTTGGAGAATGAGAAGGAACTCACAGTAAAACAGTTCGTGAAAGCATTTGAGCAGTAGTTTAGAAGATCATCCAAGGCACTTGTGAATACCTTTGTGATGAAGATAAGCATGGGATACGACGGTCATAGTGGCGTGTGGGAGCACATTATGAAGATGAATTGTATGACCTCTCAATTGAAGTAAAGGGTTAAGTAATGGAAGAGGGGGGAAACTCCAAAGAGACGAAAAGAAGAAAAAATGAGTACGGCTTTCAAAGTTACGAAAATACCCCTTATGAATAGACGTAAATGAGCCTGAATGTGAAGGGTATTTTCATACATTGGCGCCCTTCATTCCTTTGTGGCTATGTCTGGGTCACTATGTATCCAAAATAATTCCGGACCTTGGAATATAAAGTCAATGGGAACAATTCGATCCAATGTTGAGCCCAACTCCCAGTTATCAACATTTGAATCCTTTGGATCCATGGGACAGTTTGGGTCCATTGACACCACAAATGATCAATGGAAAGGCAAATTTATGATTCCATAACGGGCATATAGGGGCATGTATGTGAGATCAAGACCGCTGATCTTGTAGAACATCATGACGTGATCCACATGGTGTTGATACCTTCCAGAACGGGTATCCCATGCAAAATATAAAGGACGACAAAAATCAATGGTTTAGCTTTTCATGGTGCAACCCTAAACGGGGCTTTACCAAGATTTGATGGATCAAGGGCCTAGATCACTCAATCAAGGTGTTCTCAGTGACATTTGGCCGTCCAGCCAACATATCTAATCACGTAAACAAGGCAGAAGTAGGGCCCAATAATTGTCTTTTAAGAAATAAGCATTTCACCATTTATTTGGTAGGACCCACCATAAAA
Organism: Tasmannia lanceolata; assembly: GCF_043159265.1. Taxonomy (NCBI): domain Eukaryota; kingdom Viridiplantae; phylum Streptophyta; class Magnoliopsida; order Canellales; family Winteraceae; genus Tasmannia; species Tasmannia lanceolata. The sequence continues at coordinate 17,329,756 of NW_027518697.1, read as the reverse complement.
TGCCAATGTTTGTAAAATCTACTAATCGGATCATCCTCGTCATCTCATCCTAATAGTTTTACGAGAACCAACTTGTGATCATTGAGTATGCGTGAGATTTGTACCATTGTTGGATCAATGTAGATCAATGGATTTAGCCTAATTCCAGGTCGTTTGATTCTAATTAGGTAAGATACAATCACAATTAAGACATAAAATGCTAATCAAGAGGGAGTTATTCTACATCTAAACACGGAGAAAGCGAGAGAGAGAGAGAGAGTGCCTTTCCAGCCTATTGTGGCCCGGCCATTTATTCTTGTTATTGTTCGTCTAATCATTCGGATTGTAGGGTGTAGACTCCTAATCCATCTGGCTCGTTCCTTGTGTAATTGTTCTTTTACATGTTGGCTTCTCTGCTTAGAAGAGATTCTCGATGCACTTAGGTGTGGAAATCTAGAGCCCCACCTAATGAGTAATGGCCTTTGCATGGACGGTTGTGAGGATAAAGGTAAATACTTGTGACTGATTCCAAAGAAGGAAAGTGCACCTTCCCAACAGGTGTGTCCTATGGAAGGATAATAAGAAATTTTTAGAACACGCGCTGGTTCATTTCCCTTTCTCTTATCATGTATGGATATGCATTATATAGAGTTTTGGAGTATCTTTGTCATTCCGTTAACTTACCAACTTCTCCAAAGGCTTAAGCTGTTGGAGAAAAGCATTATACTTTAACACTCCCCCACACGTGTGGCCCAGTTGGCAAACACGTGGCACATGTGGTCCCACTTTGGGCCGACCATTGCATGTGAAGGAGATTTGAACTCGAGACCTTTGGCTCTGATATCATCATGTTAATTTACCAACTTCTCCAAAGGCTTAAGCTGTTGGAGAAAGGCATTATTTATCTTTTTATACTTTAACACGCTCCCAAGAGAAATCAAGCAAATCATATTGGAATAGAGGGGAGGGCCTTTTGGCGAGGTAGATCAAGCGGTGTAGCGGCTGGTTCCTTCTATGTTAAAGTATAAATGATTAAATAACACCTTATCCAACAGCTTAAGCTTTTGGAGTAACTGGTTGTTTTGAGGCAGCAGTGACAGCCGTGTAACAAGAGGGAATGGGATGGTGAGTTGCTATTTAGACATAGGACGCCTAGTACTGTCTTGAAGCCTAGTCACCATATGGAGTCGTCATAGTGGAGTCAGAGAGGGTAGGGAAGTGGAGGGTATTGGAGCTGATGTGGTCGAGAGCGTGGACTCAATGGTAGTGTTGAGCTGTTCTGTATCTGGTTCATAAGTAGTTTCAGGTTGAGTATTCATAGGTAGAGGATCCGACTCTTGAGTGACTACTTCTGGAGAAGTATTTGAGTGAAGAGGATTAGGGACATGAGTCTGTATGATGGAACTAGGTTATGTTGGTCTGGAGGATGATGATGACGGTACATGGCGTTCAAGATATATCCATTGTTGAATATAAATAGATGAGGTGGGCATCACAGGGCCGGGCCAAATTGCATTCCTGCAAAGGAAATAAAGTCTCTTCAAAATCTACATGACAAGAGACATAAGGTTGACCAGTGGATGGATCCAAGCATTTGTAACCTTTATGATGTTCAGCATAGCCAATGAATACACATGGTTTAGTTCTAGCCTCAAGTTTATTGTCGTTGAATGGCCGTAAATATGGAAAGCGTCTGCCGCCAAAAGCCTTTAAAAATGAATAATTAGCGGGCTTGCCGTACATTATTTTATATGGTGATTTCTTTCCTAAGATAGGGAAAGTAAACGATTTATCAAATACCCACTTGTTTGAAAGGCATCCAACCAATAGGATTTCTTCATCCCAGCCTTATCCAATAAAGTAATCCTCATTTCCGCAATATGTCTATGTTTGCATTCTGCAACACCATTTTGTTCTGATGTTGCAGAACAAGAGAAACATTGATAAATGCCACAATGATCTAAGCATAGAAGGCCTCAGTGAATTCACCACCATGATCAGCTTGAAAAGCTTTAATAGTTATTCCAAATAATTTTCAAACAATTGTTTAAAGGAGACAAAAGCATCCAAAGTATCACTCTTCTTAATAAGAGGCATGATCCAACTGAACCTTGAATAATCATGATGAACAAGGACTTTGAAGATGGATATAGCAGAAAGGAGAAGAGAATGAGGCTACACGTGCACAACCAGTGCTATGATACCATGAAGATTTTGATAGGTTCTAACGAAACCGTACCAACTTTGGGCAGAGATGTTTACTATTTAAAATGCAATAAACCCAAGATAAGGATACAATGAATATTTATCCTTTACAACAATAGTGGTTACATATAATGTGTATCGTGTACTAAATAATCCTACTAAAAGTGGCCTCTTATCACTGTCAAGTTTGAAATGGACACAAATCTGTTGTTGTTGGTATGGTGAAAGCGGTGGAGTTAACCGCGAAGGGATTGATCCGAAGAGTTCCATCAAACTCCCAACACTAGTGAAATCAGCTGCTAAACCAACAGCCAAAAAGTCCAAGTGAGTGGGAAGAGTGGTGGTGGGCATTTCTTATTTTTTCCAGAAATTATGGAATTTCTGCAAGTGTTTCATAGATTTATCTAAAACATCAATGCCTCAGGCTTCTGTAGAATGTAGATTGTAGGTAGTGGTCATATTTCATTTACAAGTAGGGCTTCTAAGTTTAGACAGAAATTATGGAATTTCTGCAAGTGTTTCATAGATTTATCTAAAACATCAATGCCTCAGGCTTCTGTAGAATGTAGATTGTAGGTAGTGGTCATATTTCATTTACAAGTAGGGCTTCTAAGTTTAGATTGATTGATTTATTTTTCATTTGCGCCCCCCCCCCCAAAGTCGGCCCAGAATGCCTTTGCTCTATACTATACTATACTACTTCGGATGAACGGGGAATTACGTCGCTCTTTGATCTGCTGCCAGACACGAAGCAAGATTTCCGTCAAGGCATGAAAATCCGCCCATCACATATGTGACGTGGGACAACTTTATGAAAGAGAAGCACGACATGAGTTGCTTCACCTTAAAAAATGGCAGCATCTCTCTCTCTCTCTCTCTCTTACACACACACTGCATGTGTCAACTACCAGGAAGGCAATTAGAGATGAGCGAAAAAGCAAAGAAAGAATTCAAACTGGAGGACTCAACTTAGTTTTGAGGATTCTTTGAAGAGGAGATGCAAATGACTCTCTCTCTCTCTCTCACACACACACACTGCATGTGTCAACTACCAGGAAGGCAACTAGAGATGAGCAAAAAAAGCAAAGAAAGAATTCAAACTGGAGGACTCAACTTAGTTTTAAGGATTCTTTGAAGAGGAGATGCAAATGATAAACAAGATTACTCTTTGACATACAATATACTAACAATTTTACATACAATACACTAGTATTTCCTAAAACGCTATCAACAGCTAGAATAGTATTAAAGAAAGAGAAGACAACCATTATCAGAATGATCGAGATTGCAACTATAACAATAATAATAATAAATAAATAAAAAAAGATACTATTTTATGGTGACTGATGCCTTAATTACATACCCCACTTTTTAACAGCTTGGCCATGTCTTTTTTTTTTTTTTTGATCGGTAAGCTGAGGTTAGGCAGGACCTCCACCAGATATATTAATATATAGAGAGGTCTAGGGAGAGTAGAGTAGTTTATCAAGTGGATCGGCAAGCCGAGTTTGGCCATGTTTGGCTGCCATGAAAAGTTTTCTATGAAGTTTTAATTTATCAAGTGGATAGAGAGGTCTAGAGAGAGTAGGAGAAGGAGAGACTAGAAAGGGCATGAGTGAGGACAGGGTGAGAAAAAGACTAAAAACAATGAAAAGAGAACTTTTTCCCTGCTTTGTAGTTACTTCATCTCCCCAGTCATGTGATCCCAGTTCTCTTCATCTCCCAGACTCCCTAGTTCTCTCTCACCACATGACAAACTAATATTCCATGGAAAAAATTTCTTGATTGCCAAACACGTAGGGCCTTAATTTTAACATCATATTCTCTCAATCTTTTCTTAATGACTCGATTGCGGGCCACGATGAGAGACATCAAGATGGATAGTGATCTCAGTGTCGATGTCGTCATAGAGTAGAGGACGGCGATGCCAACAGATGCCTCCTTTGCACGGCTTGATGCGGGTGGGACCGTCAGGAGCTTGAATTTTTTCCCAGACGTCGAACAAAAGGGCGCCGATTACCATGAGACAAGAAGAGGTTGCAGAGAGTATGAGGATCATGAAGCTAGAGAACCCACCTTGAGGAAATAAGCCTACAGATTGAAAGAACTTCAATGCCATGATATTTGCAGCCCATACATGCTTCCAGTTGGATGCAAGTATATCTGAAACCCTCATCTCTAGAAAGGCCTAACAAACCAACCTTTTTTTCTTTCTTTTAAGACTTCTCAAAGAGTTTAAGTATAGGAATGATTTCCAAAGCAAGTAGAGCAAGTTGAGAATTTATGGGGAGTAATGTTTAATTAATATAATATAAATAGTAGGATACGGGGAGATTTTCTCAAAACATATGTTGACAAGAAATGAAATTTCTAGACATTGGCTGCAATTAAGTCACCGTTGTGCATTTAATAATGGCTGCAAGTCAAGAGTATTAAACGCAAAATGGTGACATGCAGCCAATGGAGGAAACTTTACATAGTAAATTTCTCTCTCTCTCTCGACTCATCACTAAAGATTGGTTATAGTACGGAATTGCTAGGGACTTCTGCAGAAAGGCATTACTCGGCTCGTTGTTGCATGAGAGAGCAACCACGCGGTTCGCATTTCAGCAGATTTTGTCGCTGCTATCTCATGCAACGTACATAAGTGAAATGCCTTTTTTGCTAAAGTCACTAGCAAATCCCATTCTAGTAATATCTACTTCCTTCTGTGGGAACCGTAACATTACACCCTTACACTTCCCCTCAACGTCTAATTTAGAGGAAATTAAAGATTGATTCTAGTAATACCTACTCCCTTCTATGGGAAGTGTAAGAGCTCTCTCTCACAGACACATCTTATTTGGAGAAAGGCCAGACCATCGCATGTGGATTTTTTGTAATTCGGGAGGTTTGAATTCGAGACCTTTGCCTTTGATACCATGCTAGCTTACCAACTTCTCCCAAAGCTTAAGCCGGTGGAAAAAGGCGTTATTTATCTTTTATACGGGGACTGTAACTACCCTCTCGCTCTCTCTCCTAGTCACAATCTGTACAACTGGACTAGGCAATGAACCAATTATACGGAGACCTGGTTGCATACTAATGAGTGGTAGGTTTGCATGAATTTATTTAAGGCCATGGTTGGATTAAATACATTCGCATGTATCTAGACATTTCTCCTTATTGATTTTATGGAATCCCCTTTTTTATGAGAGGCATTTAAAAGAAGGAAGTGATATATTCGCCCATTCTTTTACTAAGACAGCCCCCTCCAGTGCATTTATGACTACAGGCTATTCCAAGTAAAAAAAAACGGTGAATATACCAGTTCCCGGGTGTATTTACCCAATTTTTTTGCACATTTCCCAAGAGAGTAAGCAGTAAGCACACACTGTGCGAAGGTGATTGGTTCAAGAAATAATATACTCTTTCATGACTAATGTTTTTGTGTCACCCAATACTCCACCCTTGGGTTCCAAATAGCGTGTCTAGCTCCCATGAGTTATGTACATGGCTTGGCCACATGCCTCATGTACTCACCAAAATAACTCTGTTGCCTACAGAGATCAACGATTAAGCCTTTGTTCGCAAGCCCCGCAGTGGGGTTATATCGATCAAGGTTCTAGGCTCATTGAATCAGGCATAGGGGTGTCAATGGACCGACCAGACGGTCCGATGGACAATCCGAATCCGAACTTGACCTAGACAAGTTGCCAGGATCCATGGACACATTTCTGGACTCTGTTGTAGGATCCCAAAACAAATAACAAAAGCCAGTGGACAGTCCTAAATCCCATTTTATTATACTATGTTACAAAAATGCCCTTTGATTTTTATAACTTAAGTGTTATTTAGGGGTATTTTAGTAAAATAAGTCATGCATTTTTTATGAACAATACCTATTTTCAGTATATCTTTCATTCATCTCTCAAGTCTTGAGTCGCCCTCTTCTCTTCCTTCTCTAACCATTGACCCTAAGTCTCTAGCTGACTGCGTCGCCATCGTTGCAGCTCACCATCATAACTATCGATTAGGCTTGTGCTCGCCCTCTTTTTAGAATTTTAGCGTTGTAAAATGTAAGTAGGACCTACTAGGACACTCCGATGGATTGTTCTTGATGCAAGAAGTAGATCCGAAGAGCACACTGAATAATCCTATCCGACCATAGGTGATTTGAATGGATCGTGACTAAGACAAATGGATTTGTTCGGTTCCACTCTTGGTCCCTGTTGTAGTACTCTAGTATTAATATAGGGAAATGATATTAGCACAACTATGCTTTAATAATTACACTAACTCAGCTTGTCTTTTATTATTTAAAGAGCTGTCAAAGGCTATTACACTTCCTAAGAAGCTCTCACAACTCACAAGCCAATTAAAAAAGAAAGACAAGCTAAGTATGTGCAATTATTAAAATATGGCTGTTCTTATCAAGGTTTTAAATTTTGACCGAAATCCGAAATTTCGGGTTTCGGTGGAGACCGAAATCGAAACCCGTAAGATCCGAAACATTACTTCTTTATTTCGAGTGAAATTTCAAATTTTCGTTTCCCCTGAAATTTAAGGGATTTCACACAAAAATCTGGATTTTTTATAATTATTTAATATTATCCCGAAATTTCAGCCTAAATTATTGAAGTTTCGGGAATTTTGGCCGAAATTTCAGAAATTTCTGTAGAAATAAATTACGTGAACAAATAGCCATTGAATTGATTTCGTACGATTTCGACCGAAATTTCAAAATTTCAGCCCAAATTTCGGTTTCGGTGAGGACCGAAATGCATTCCAAAACTGATTCTGATATCATTTCCCTTAGTACACCCATGCATAAAGAAGCATAAGAAATTGAAAGTAGGAACTTGAGATGGAGACATAGATAATAATGCCAACGCTAAGACAATAATGCAAAAACTAAAGTAGCATTTGGATGCACACACAAGTCTTCCAGATGAAATAGATTTCCATGAAAATTAGTTTTACCCAGGTTGGATTGGCTGATTTTTATGAAAACCAATTTGAGAGTAATGCCTTCCATAAGCTTCTGGGGTAAGAGGATACTGGATTTGTTGGATGTTCTAATATTTTAAAGCTTTAAAAACTTTGACCGTTTGAATCAAATTTCAAACTTTTCACTCACCTCTTTAATACTATATACGTTTTAGAGATTCTTTCTTTAAAGCCATTGACTCATATTATAATATTATATTCATTTTGCACTTATTGTTTTCTATGCAACGTTTCATTGCTTTATGAGGAGAGACGTTGAGGGGTGTAGCTTATATACACTTAAATAGTGTATACAAGGGCATCTTCTTTTGTCTTGTTAAAAACTACACAAGATTTTCTCCTCCATTTCAACTGTTTCTCTTCTATACGTGTGCTTACACAATTTTCAAGCTTTTAAGCTTTTTCAAGATTTAGTTTATCGTTGGGCAATTTGTTCAGCATCAATTGTGTTCGCAAGGTCCGAGCCGGTGCGTGCACACCGACAAAGACAATAGATAGTGGTGTTGTATCCTGGAGATAAGTCGCAAGGAACCCGGTTGCATACCGATTTTTGGTGGGGCGATAATCTATCTTAAGAGTAGCGTTAATCTGTAACGTGCCTCAACCACTCAACTCATTTCTATTTGAAATTTCATTTCATTTTCATTATTATTTTAGTTTGGTTCTTGCTAACGGGCTTGAGGTTTACATTCAAGATCATTAAAGGTAATTTCAATTTCAATTTCCGGATCGCATATTGAGTAGATTGTTGAACTAATCATCTTGACCCCAAATATTTTTCCAACAATCTTAAGATAGATTATCCGGATTAGTTCAACATGGCCGGTGAAGATTACACTCGTCCCGAGAAGTTTGACGGATTGAACTTCAAGCGTTAGCAACAACGCCTATTCTTTTAGTTTTCAACTCTTAAACTTGCTTATGTCTTGAACACACCCAAACCTAGTCCCGAAGAATATGAACCCGCTCAATCCGAGATTACACAAAAATGGGAAAATGATGACTTTTTGTGTCGTGGTTACATACTTAATTAGTGCCATGACTAATTCATTATATGATGTGTAATGTGGAATGAAAACCGCAAAAGTAATTTGGGAAGCTTTAGATTTGAGAAGGTAGATGGAAAACCCGTCTTGGGACAAGTTCATGAATTCCAACTCCTATTGAATGAGATCCTAGCGGAAGGAATTAAAATGGATGACCGCTTTCATTCGGCGGCCATTATTGATAAACTTCCACCTTCATGGAAGGAATTCGAAAAAAGTCTTAAGCATCGGAAAGATGAATTATCTTTAGAAGACCTCCTAGTGACACTCCGAATTGAAGAATAACATAGAAATCGTGATGAAAATGGCAAAGAATCAGAACTACTCTCTAAGGCTAACCTTGTTGAGACTAGTGAGAAGAAAACAAATAAAAATTTTGGGTCTCATCAAAAGAAGAAGAAGATGGAGAACCGAAACCACTTCAAAAGTAACAAAAAGATAGACAAAAATAAGAAGAACGAGGGCTCTTTCAATTGCGGATAACTTTGACACTATGCTAGACAATGTCGACATCGAAAGGGGAAAGATAGCTCCCAAAATGTCGAAAACTCTCAAGCGAAACCCGCTCCGCAGGCCAATATGGTGGAATCCGGGACTGTTATTCATGGAACCGAAGTGAAGAAGCTTATAACCGCAGACTCTGAAGTGAACATGGTGTTCAATGTGAGTGATTGGTGAGTAGACACTGGGGTCACTGTACATGTCTGTTGTGACAGAAGTGCGTTCGTCACCTATCATCAAGTAGATGAAAGCGAAATACTTTTCATGGGTAACTCCTTAACGGCTAAGATCATGGGGAAAGGGAAGGTTGATCTCAAACTCACTTCTGGGATGCACCAAGTTCTCTATGTTACAGAAGTCAGGAAGAACTTAATTTTTGGCTACTTGTTGAACAAGCACGGTTACAAGCTCGTCTTCGAATCTGATAAGTTTATCCTCACCAAGGGTGGAATGTTTGTGGGAAAGAGTTATGCTTGTGGGGGGGTCTATTCAAGCTCAATGTATCCATGAATAAAATTAATAAAATTTCTGAGTTTTCTGCTTATATTGTTGAATCTTATGATATGTGGCATGGTAGATTAGGACATGTAAATTCACAATCTATCAAAAGGATGATGAACTTAGGTATGATTCCAAAAGTATCCATTGAACAAAAACCAAAGTGTCAAATATGTGTTCAATCAAAATTTAGCAAAAAACCATTTAAATCAATAGAAAGAAATTCAGAAATTCTAGGAATTGTACATAGCGATGTTTGTGACCTAAAGAACACTATTACTCGAAGAGGAAATAATACTTTATAACCTTCATCGATGATAAATCAAAATTTGCAATGGTATATCTTCTTAAATCTAAAGATGAAGCTTTAGAAAAATTTGTAACTTATAAAACTGAAGTAGAAAATCAATTAGACAAAAGAATCAAAATACTTAGATCGGATCTAGGTGGTGAATACACCTCAAATGAATTTTCTGAATATTGTAGAAAATATAGAATTATTCATGAGGTGACGGCACCTTATTCTCCACAACAAAATGGAATTGCAAAAAGAAAAAATAGGACTCTAATTGACATGGTAAATGTCATGCTAACTAGTTCATGGCTACCACTCAACATGTGGAGGGAAGCATTATTGTCTGCTTGTCATATACTTAACAAGATACCTATAAAAATAAAAATGGAACTCGATTCGAGTTTTGGAAAGGTAGAAAATCAAGTCTTAAATACCTTAGTGTGGGGGTGTTTAGCTAAAGTGAGCTTACCTCCCCCTAAGAAAACAAAGTTAGGATCTGAAACAACGGATTATGTGTTCATAGGGTATGCCCAAAATAGTGCAGCTTATAGATTTCTAGTGGTGAAATCTGAACATAACTCTATAGATGTAAACACCATATTAGAGTCTAGAGATGCATAATTTTTTGAGGATGTGTTTCCTCTTAAGCAAATAAGTGTGAGTCAAACTCTAATACCTCAAACAGAAGTTGCATCAAGTAATCGTGGTATTCCTCAAATGAAAAACCAAGAACTTATAGGAAGTAAAAGAGGTAGAGAAGAAGGTAACTTAGAGGTAGAACCTAGAAGAAGTCTAAGAGCAAAGAAAGCTACTGACTTTGGCTCTGACTTTTATACTTTCTTGGTAGAGGATGATCCATCTACTTTTAAAAAAGCTATGTCTTCTTTGGATGCAAACTTTTGGAAAGAGCTATAAACAGTGAAATAGAATCCATTATGTCAAATAACACATGGGAGTTAACAGATTTACCTCCAGGGTGCAAACCAATCGGTTGTAAATGAATTTTTAAAAAGAAACTTAAAACCGATGGATCCATAGAAAAATTTAAAGCTAGATTAGTAGCCAAGGTTTTAAACAGAAAGAAGGGATAGATTTTTTGACACATATTCTCCTGTAATTAGGATTACAACAATAAGAATGTTAATAGCTATAACTGCTGTCTATAACTTAGAAATTCATCAAATGAATGTTAAAACTGCTTTCCTAAATGGAGAATTATAAGAAGAAATTTACATGAAGCAACCTGAGGGATTTGTTGTCCCTGGTCAAGAATATAAAGTGTGTAAACTTATAAAATCCCTTTATGGTTTTAAACAAGCGCCAAAATAATGGCATGAGAAATTTGAAAAAGTAGTGTTATCAAATGGTTTCACCATAAATGATTCTGATAAATGTGTATACAGTAGATTTGAAGGTAATTATAGAGTTTTGATCTGCCTGTATGTCGATGATATGTTAATCATTGGTACGAGTCTAGATGTTATAAATGACACTAAGAATCTTTTGTCAAAGAACTTTGACATGAAAGATCTTGGATTGGCAGATGTAATCTTAGGGATTAAGATTATTAGAAAAGGGATTGTTTTGACACAATCTCATTATGTTGAAAAGATCCTTAGAAAATTTAACAAATTTGATAGGACTCCCTTGAGTCTACCATATGATCCTAGTTCAAAACTTAAGAAAAATAAAGGAAAAAGTATATCCCAATTAGAATACTCCAGAATTATATGCAGTTTAATGTATCTAATGAACTGCACTAGACCAGATATAGCTTACGCAGTTGGTAGGCTAAGTAGATACACTAGTAACCCTAGTCAAGAATATTGGGATGCACTTATCAGAATTTTAAGATATTTGAAAGGCACAATGGAGTTTAGACTCCTCTATGGTAGTTATCCCGTTGTATTAGAAGGATATAGCGATGCAAACTGGATTTCAGATTTAGAAGAAACTAAATCCACAAGTGGATACATTTTCAATTTGGCTGGTGGCGTTGTCGCTTAGAAATCTATCAAGCAGACCTGTAGAGCATGTTCCACTATGAAATCTGAATTTATTGCTTTAGATAAAGCAGGTGAAGAAGCAGAATGGCTTAGGAATCTGTTAGCAGATATTCCTCTGTGGTGCAAGCCAATTCCAGCTATCTCTATTCATTGTGATAGCCAACCTACAATATCAAGAGCTAAGAGCAGAACCTATAATGGTAAATCCAGACACATACGTTTGAGGCACAATAATGTGAGGCAATTACTTTCAGATGGGGTAATTGCAATTGACTTTATAAAGTCAGAGAGAAACTTAGCAGATTCACTGACCAAAGGACTAGCTAAAAAGCTAGTAGTTGAAACATCAAGAGGGATGGGGCTAAAGCCTATCAAATAGAATTACCAATAACGGCAACCCAACCTATATGACTGGAGATCCTAAGAACTAGGTTCAATGGGAAAAATAAGTTATTCGAGTGATCGGTTAAAGCACTATACTTAAATTTCAAGAGAATGAAAGACTTCTCTTGGCCTATCCCTAAGATGTAAATAGTGCTAACTGTAACGATACAGAAGAAGAGCTTTGCTCTAAATGGGTCTATAGCTGTTTATAAGTGGGGTGCGTAGTTACAGGTACCCTTGATGGACTCACCTATATGAGTGTGGAAGTGGGCCGCTTCCTATGAGAATTAAGGCTTATTCTCTAAAGCGCTCATGAAACAGGATCAGCGCATGGCCGAAATGTACTACCCCGATAGAACACGATTACATTGCCAATATTGTGTATGTAATATGTGAAGGTCTATTATTCAAGGTACTTAGTTCAAGACGTAGTTCACTTGGAATCTTTATAGACTGGAATATATGAACACTAAGTGAAGGTTCAAGTCCACAAGACACCTTCGCCCATTGCATGATATTACAAATTTGCCCATATTTGATTTAATTTACTTGATTTGAATTTATTTTTATTTTTATTTTTTATTTTGGTAACGAAGGGTGTCCCTACCCCCGAGGTAGGACTATTTTCCTACGGATGAGCGCAATCACCCGGAAACCACGCGCATCGGGTAAGCAAGGGGGATTCGAACGCTCGTCACTGGGGAGCAAACCCATGACTTTACGCCAAAGAGCCACACCCTTCCTGGTTTGATTTGAATTTTGATTCATGTGGGGGATTGTTGGATATTTTAATATTTTAAAGCTTAAAAAGCTTTGACCGTTTGAATCAAATTTCAAACTTTTCACTCACCTCTTTAATACTATATACATTTTAGAGATTCTTTCTTTAAAGCCTTTTACTCATATTTTAATATTATATTCATTGTGCACTTATTGTTTTCTATGCAACGTTTCATTGCTTTATGAGGAGAGACGTTGAGGGGTGTAGCTTATATACACTTACATAGTGTATACAAGGACATCTTCTTTTATCTTGTTAAAAAATACACAAGATTTTCTCCTCCATTTCTACTGTTTCTCTTCTATACGTGTGCTTTCACAATTTTCAACCTTTTAAGCTTTTTCAAGATTTAGTTTATCGTTGGGCAATTTGTTCGGCATCAATTGTGTTGGCAAGGTCCGAGCCAGTGCGTGCACACCGTCAAAGACAATAGATAGTGGTGTTGTATCCTGGAGATAGGTCGCAAGGAACCCGGTTGCATACCGATTTTTGGTGGGGCGATAATCTATCTTAAGGGTAGCGTTAATCCGTAACGTGCCTCTACCACTTGTGGACCCCGATCCTGAGAGAGAGGTGGGGGACGAGCCCCCAGCGGCCTCTTAAGATCATCCACGTGTGAAGGAGAGCTCTACCAAGGAACTCTCGAAACGGATGCCACCCTCATAGCATAGCACGAGTGGCGATATAAAAGAGATACCTCTCGATTCGGGAACAAGTTCGGATTCGAAACGTACCTAAACAAACTCAGAGTCGCCATCCACGGTATACGGCCATGGATCCTTTAAACAAAATATGCTCTATATACCATGGATAACCAGAAATATATATGGGTTCGTGCCTGATTACGAATAGAGAAGGTCTGAAAGCACCCCCAATTCGTCCGAGTGTGAACACTTGGTCTCTTATGCCATTTATTATTAACCTCGAAGAGTTTCGGGCGAAAATCATATGAAATGGGAACAATCCTCAAGAGTCGTCTACCTAAGCATGCATTTCCTGAAGAAAAAGAAATATGCATACACAAAATGAAATAAAAGATGTGTCGCCTAAGCAAAGCTAGGTTATGAGTGACATGTCTAATGGATGTCTAAGTTCTGGTGGACATACACATGCAAGCTACAGCTAAAGGTATGGTATCAGTACAAGAAAGTAAGAAAACACATCAAAACATAAAACACAAATCAATCCTATATATGACATGACAAGACAAGTCCTAACTCTAATGCGACTTGACTCGGACCAAGATGGCCGTCCATCACAGCTGCTCTACGTATCCCGGCATCGGGAAGAATCGGAGTCAACGTAGATCGATGACCTATTCTAAACTACGATGCCTAACCGTCTAGAACCGCTATCCTAGACTCGATCCCTAGACTCGACTGATTTTTAAATCTTTTTTACACAATTGCTTAAGTTCATATGAATTGTAAGTTTTCGGACTCTCTATATGCCCTAACTAATGCAAGTTAGTTAGCCTTAAGCTAATGCAGGTGGGCCCTATATCCTATGTGTAACTAGGCTGTGCATCCTAAAGAAAACCATGGGCTGACTATATGCTTCCTAGTCTAGCCATCGGTTCGACTAAATGTCTAACCGATCGACTCGAGGCCTCCTAACTCCAGGGACACTCACACGACAGGACACACCATATCAAACAAATCAGGACATCCTCCTAACTTTAAAACACCCCAAATATCTAAGACATACTCCTAACTCTAGGGGAAGATCTCTTTGAAAAAGGTTTTGAAGAAGTTTTTGTATTTTTGGAAGGTTTGAAAAGTTTATTTTTAAAGGTTTGGCTGGACTTGGAATAAAGATCCCAAGCTGCACTACGTACCTCGTGAAAGATGATCAAGCCAACGTAGTTCGAAATGCGAACTCTCCTAATTACCATTAAAAAAAAACTTAACACTCCAAATGATTTAAAAGCTTTTGGTATTTTTTAAAGTTTTCATATGTTTTTGAATTTTAAGATATTTCAAATATTTTTGTTTTAAATTTCAAAGTATTCAAGTGTTTTTTTTAGATTTTTAAAACGTTTTCACTCTTTTGATCAAAGACCTAAAGAGAACACGCAAAACGACAAACTAGGGCAAAACCCTAAAGCTACGGGGAAACCCCGAACAAGCAAACTAGTGTCAAAGACACTTGAACTAAACCACAAACTAGTAACTGAAATCTAAAGTAAAAGAAAAAGGATAAGGTCTCTAACAAATCAAACTCGAACAAGACTACGCCAGTCTCTAAGGATAAACCTCTAAATCAAGCGACACTAAAAAGGGATTACAAATTGAGGTACAAGTAGGGGAGGTTCTATAAATGAGACATCGTATGCCTCCTATGGGTATCTCTCTAAACGAGACAAGGCTTGTCTCCTATGAGGGCTCCATAAATGAGGCATGACATGCCTCCTATACACAAAGGATGTAGACAAAGGATCAACGAGACTGGGCAAGTCTCCTAAACAAGAGAGGGCTCCAAGTATCCCTATCATCGCCCTTGCAATGAGAAGGGTTCTAATATCTAAAAGGCGTCTAAAAGACTAGGCAAGTCTACTATACAAAGGAGGGGTATGCTACTTGGACTGAACAAGTCCCCTAAGGATGGGCTTGGGCTAGCGCCTTCATCGCCCATAAAAAAAAATAAAAAATAAAATGGCAAGGATATGCATATACATATATATATATATATATATATATATATATATATATATACTCACCTATATTCACACTTACTAATATATATTTTACACAAAAGGAATGCAGCCAAGAATAGCTCCATATACGATTCCCATTTCATCTTATACATGCATTAGAAGAACAAAGAAGTAGGTGAGATTAGAACAGGAAAACAAAATTAACTATGCATATCAAGTGCTGAAACAAGTTGGAATACCATTAAGACATAGAATTAAATGTTCTATCTGTATTATCCAAGATCATACCATAGCGGGGCTCAAAATGCCAATTTATCTCTATCCTCTCACATAGAGTTATTATGAGACATCCATAAGGTGTAGAATCCGCAAATGACCATTAATGACATCTATACAGTGATTCACAAAATTTTTTATTATTAACTGATTAAAGAGAAAGAAATACTACTAGAGAGTGCAACTATCAAGGCATGGTTGACATCCTTTTTAACTCTGATAATTTGAGACAATTTCAACTTACCAAACCTAACTGCAGCAGCTATAAGACCCATTGATTTCAAACATGGCTTTCCCCAAAGCAGAATGGTGCTAACATTATTTTCCCCTAAGAAATTAGATTAAGTTGGTATACTTATGCAAGCTTGACTACGAAACATCAATGACTGTTGGCCTTGTATTTGTAGCCAATTACAAGGACAATGGTCATGAAAAACTCTCGTTAATAAAACATTATGACTAGAAAATTTACAGCAAATTTATGACTGAAACCAAAATACACACCATATGAGTCAATTATACCTCGTCATTATGGGAACAAAACATATATATCTCTGAAATTAAAATATCATTAAACAATCCAAATACGTATTTACTAATGCCATAACAACAATGAAGATGCACCTGGCAGCAACACAAGTGTTGTCAAAATAAAGTAAAAAATCTTAACTAGAGAACTCTATCTTTTGGCTTTTATAAGTATGCCTGCCAGTCAGTATATATCCATTATCACCACAATATCAACAATGTGAGACAATATCAACAGTGTGACATTTTCAAATTAAAGAAAGATTAAAAGATGCGTATTCATCTAGACACGTTCCTCATAAGCAAATCTAAATCATAATAAAGACAAACACATTATGTGGACATTTACCAACAGAGCATATATGTATTCAATAATTATTAAACTCAATGATCCTGCCTTGGTTGGTTAACCATAGCATCAGCCCATGATTCAAACTCCTACACCTTATTACTCTCTCCTTAAATTCTTTTATTCATGGACCAAAGTGAAGCTTAACAGACCTCCACTCCATTCATCCATCCAAAGGATACATTCTAACAGGAAATAAAGCAAGACTTCAAAGTGTAGTGTCTTGTGAACGCTTATGACATAAGCATATACATTCTAAACATATATATATATATATATATATATATATATATATATATATATATATATATATATATATATTGAATTTATGAAAACAATAAATAATTTAGACCATGCGAACAATTACCTAAATATCTAATTAGTTTGTGACTTTAAAACTAACAGGTTGTACATAATTATTTTAATAAGTTTAAGCCAACATTGAACCACACAAATAGATAAGGGAGAATGAACTAGGAATATAATTAAATTGCTATGACTAATAAACAGGTGAAAAAAACATGGGATATTCTATCTTAAAATCCTTCCAACCTTTCAAACTTGAGGCAATACAGTTAGGGAGCTCAACAGCCTAATATTTACAAGCAATGTTGTTGTATAACCATAAACCAATAGTAGCAAATATATTCAAAGCGAGCAAACAGTTACATGTTTCAAAGTTTTGTTGGCAATACTACAAAATCACCAAGGAAATCATAGTATATACTTTCTAGACGAATGTACCCAAAATTTTCAAGGAGAAACAATTTATAGGCTGAATCTCTTTTAAATCAATGCCGTATAAAAGTTTACAGGCTCCATAATCAGTTCTAACTCTCTTTTTTTTACGGTGCATAATAATCATATACATAAAGAGTCATAAATAATCAGATATAATGTAAAGAATTGGGAGTGAAATAAATAAAAATCAAGAATATAACTAGTACTAAGAAAACAGAAATTCAAAACTACAGTTTTAAATTCAAGTCAAAAGACTATCTGAATCATATCAAAAGTATAAAACATGCATGGAATTTATTTCCATCACCACAATCATTTTAATTGAAATATAAATCCTTTCACTAATACCCTCTCGAAAATAGTATTACTTTATAAAACCACTCATCTCATCAACTCCACATGGTTTAACCCTCTCATATATATAGCAGGGCTAGGGAATAAGGTAAAAGGGCTGGAAATATCAATTGTAAAGAGAAGGAAATAAGGGTAGAAATATGTGAAAAATGTAACAACGGGCTTCCAATATTATAGTGAAATGATGACTGCCAAAGTACAAAATGCAAGAAAGGGATGCAAATATCAAATCAATGATTACTAAAACCAAAGTGATGAGTGGTATTCAAGGCATTTTAATATGGGAAATTAATTACACTAACACGAAAATTTGAGAGGCTAATCTTATTTCCACATTTAGACCAACTATCCACAATGTAAAAGATCGTCATAGACTAAAATGACTGATTTAAAGGACCTCTTACCAACGCCTCAACCCGAAGGAAAAAGTTCTAATGATTAATAATAAGGTCAAATACTGATAATTAAGTGGAAAAAGGCTTAAAGCCACACTTTAAGTTCAACAAATCGATTTCAGCATTGAATGATTAAGCTAACTGAAAATTCATATACCTTTCTACCTTTATCTATCTTGCGAGCATAACCCTCAATCATGTATACCCTTTCCTTATGCTATCTTAGCCTATTTTTGTGACTATAATGCTAAGACACTCCTATTCTAATTATTACACTTGAAGGTGAAAAGAAAATATCATGCCCAATTACTTGAACTCCATTTACTAATATGTAAATGCCTTCTACCTCACCTCCTGACAGTTGCAGATAAGCCATTTCATTTTTAAATCTCCCTGCTGCAATAACTTCATGAACAAAACTCCCATAAAAATCTAAATTCCTTTATCAAAATTTTGTGAAAGAGTAAATGCTTAAAACTATAAATGCTTTCTTTCATATATGCCCTCAATATGAATTTGGAAATAATTGCTGCCAGAACAAGGAGTATAACCATAGGTTGGTTTGTACAAAAAAAAAATTAGGACCAAAGCATGGATCAAAATGAGTTAAATTGTGCTGAACCATGAATTCATGTTGTACAAATAGGGACTGAACTATGGTGAACTGTTGTTCAAAACAGGGACTAAATATGGACAAATTTTAGTATAAAACAAAGACTGAATCAATGAACAAACAGGAGCTGATTTGTGGCGTGAAAACTGTGCTCTAACAAGGGTTGAAGTGGGATTGGATCTGTGTTGAAACAGGGGCCAAATCAAAGGCTGGATTTATGTCAAAACAGTGTCAAATTATGTAATGATTCATGGGTTGAATTATGCTTAAACATGGGCTAAATTGCTGACCAAACTACACTCAAAACAGAGACCAAATTATTGTGCAGAAAATGCGCAACACTTGTACCAAAACTGAGCATATTTAAGGATTAAATCTGTACAGAATATTGAGTAAGACTTGTATAAAACTGGGCATATTTGAAAACCAACAGCACTATAAATGCCAACTTTCACATAAAGAAGTAAAAGAAGAAGAGTAAGGATAACATGAAACAAGATCTACTAGAGAGCATGTATCAAATTAGCACCCTTTTGCAATGGCGCCCCTAATTTTTTTTAGCACATATACTAAACAAGATTTGATTGCTAAAACAAAAATCTGAACTATACTATAATTAAAACGACTAGAAATTTCAACTTCAACATGTCTACAGAAAGATCATGTTCACAACATATAAGACAACCTAATCCAAATACATCAAACATGCTTTCAAAAACTTATCTAATTGACTATACACTTATCTTTTGAATAGCAAAATCAAACCCAACAATGACACAATAGCAAAGCAAAGACAGACTATGACCAATGGGACTTTAGTAGCTTGCAAGGCCTGATTATGACAATGAATAAAGACAACATTTCAGTGAGTAAAAAGAATTATGAAACCAAATGTGAGAGCAAAGACTGTAGGTTAATCTTTCCAATAAAAAAAATGAACTTAGGCCAACCATATGAATGAATAAGCAATATTAATATTGCTTAACAAAATCTTTGGTCTTGTTCAGTGAAGACTTCTTTTCTCTTGATTAATCCAAACAAATAGCACCTTTCTAACCTTAATCAATAAGTTAAAAATATGCAGGACTCTCTTAACCTCTTTAACTAAGTAATCAACCATTTATTTAAGCTTAAACAAAACTACAAATCAAACTCAGTCTTGATAGCTATATGTTCATTTCAACTCTTACAATCACACATTAGTTTGTGTAACCACACTGCTATAGCTATCTATACTAAAAAAAAATTGTCTTTATCATGTCAACTATTCCAACAGTCATGACATACAAACTACTTTCAAAATCACTGATCAGAACTAAATTTCTTCGTACAATGAATAAATCCACACAATAAAAAAAAATTGCATCGAACCAAATTTTCATGATTAATCTAAAAAAAATATTATTTATATACTGATGATCTTGCAAATTGCTCATTTCTTTCAAGAAAGAAAACATATCTATTAAATTATAACTTTTGTAATAGAAAATCAAAAATAAATAATACAAATAATTAGAGAAAAATAATACCTCTTTTCTTTAGTTGTGACAAGAAACGAACTGATCTGCTGGTAGATTTTAGCCTGATCGAAATTGTAGCTACAGCTATTAGCACAAGTTTCTGATCCACGGATTCTTAGATTTTCATTTACTCCTCTTTCTCTTAGATCATCTTTTTCAGCTTTCAATTCCCTTGATCTCTCTTCCTCTTTTTTTCTTTTGAATTACAAAATTACTCACTCAAATATCAGATCAGATCTTGAGCTTACTGGCGAAGAAGAATCGACCGGAAATTTGACCGGATCTGACAGATTTTTACCGGAGGAAAATGATCAAAGAGTTTAGAGTTTATAAGAGAAAAGGAGTAGAGGCTATGGATTTGAACTAAAATTTCAAGAAATCAAAAATCAGATCTGAACCAGATCCGATCGGAGAAGAAGATATGAAAAAGGAATTCGAATTTTAAGGTTTCTGCTAAAGGAGATCTAAGGTTTAAGGTTGAGATCTAAGGTTTTGCAAGAAACAAGATTGAAGAAAGAGCATTGAAATGAAGAGATTTTGCTTTGCCGGAAATCGGCCGGAGTTAGGCCGGAGAGAATGGATCGGGGAAAAAGAAAACAAAGAAAACTAGGGTTTGGGGATTTGGGGATTTCTCTTTCTCTTTCTTCTCTTACGAAAATGTATAAAATAAAAGCTGCTGATATTGGCACACCCTAAATTAATGGGCGCACAGAAATGGTGGGCGCCAATATTTGATAAGCGCGCGAATCAAACGCGGCCCCAGACGGGATTATGCACCCTCCCTCTTATATGAAAATGACACTTATATCTCCTTTTTCCCCCATGGACAACCCCTTTCCTGATTAATTCAACCCTCCTCTTTCATGCTTACACTACGGTCTTTTCCCGGCTAGTTCGCTAGGCAAACATGCTCGGATTTCGACAAAATTTTGAGAGGACCTCGGTGAGACTCTAATCTAGCTTTGGGTGAAGTTTGGGACCTTACCTAGTTGATTTGATGGGGTTTCGCACAAAATTGGAAGGTTTAGGGCACGGTCAAAATGAGGTGTCTACACCACTCAACTCATTTCTATTTGAAATTTCATTTCATTTTCATTATTTTTTTAGTTTGGTTCTTGCTAATGGGCTTGAGGTTTACATTAAGATCAACAAAGGTAATTTCAATTTCAATTTCCGGATCACATATTGAGTAGATTGTTGAACTAATCATCTTGACCCCAAATATTTTTCCAACAGGATGTAGTAGTATGAATTTGATTTTTGTGAAATTAACTTGAATTCTTAAGTTTATCAAGCTCTCTCTCTCTCTCTTCTCTCTCTCTCTAACCCAGCACCTACTACTTTCTTAAAATATAAAATTGGAAAAGTCCTTCAAAACATAAATTTATTTTTGTAAGCAAGACAAGGATGGAAAATAACAAAAAACACCCCTATCTTTAAAATAAAATAAAATAAAAGAGCCCTACGTCACATAATATGAAAAAAAAAATACTCCTATCTAAGGAGTTAGTTTTCAACATAATATTATTAGGGAAGTGATATCTATGCCGATCATTGATGATCGGAAAACAAAATTGCCGATCAAAGCCTCGCCACCCAGTTTTTATGTCTCCTTTCATGAAAATTGTCCTCTGCTATCATGCACCTTAGAGCACCCTTTTATAGAGTCTAGTGCTTAGAAAAATAAATTCAAGAGCAATAAAAAGACTAAAATTTGTGCTTGACACTAGTTTTAGAGATATTAAGAGTGGTTTTTGAAGCTTGGATGATTTGGGTAGAGTTTTATAAAAGGGCAATGACATTTTCACTCCCCCTGCATTACGCATGCGCCCCCTTATTATGTGATTTGACATCAAAAAGCGTTAACTGTTCACGTCAAATCAGGTTTTCGGGGGGGGGGGGGGGGGGGGGGGCATGCCATAATGTGGAGGGGAGTGAAAATATCATAGAAATGCTTAATTTTTTGCTTTGATTTGACTGATAGGATTAAAATTGGGTTTTGCAATAGTTTTAGTGCTCATAGAGGTTTGCTTTTAAGGATATTATTTTTGAAGAATTCCAATTGGAAACAATCACTTTGAATTCAGTTTGAAAAATTTCTGAACTTTGTGTCTGTTACTTAAAGGCCCTGGTGCCAATCAACTCTTGAACTCGTCGACCAACCTCCAAACTTAGGGATTGATTGAGTCTAATTGGATTTGGGAAAGTCGACAATTTCTAGAGAAAGCATCCTCAGGGTATTCTACACCATTTGAAAGTATTTTATAAAACTTATGTTTTGAAATGTAGGTCCGCTAAAGGTTAAATATCTAAGGTTATTTTTGAGAAGTTACAAAAACAGGTTAAATTTTAAAAAATTAATGTAATTTTGGCCTAAACTCCATTCAAGAGATGCTCTGACATATTAAGGCCCCGTTCGTTTTAGATTAGATTGTGACATCCTATTGTTAGCCCCAACCCGACCCGATTATTGGGCTCAACAACGGGGCGTTAGAAAGACAAGCGACCTCAAGAAGACTAGTGGTAGTTCAGGTACGAACAAAATGAGGTGTGCACAATGGTACCCACAATTTGAATTGAGCATGTATCTCAGTATCTGCTCAAGATGCATGGTCCCAATGTAAAATCTTGGGCATGATTCATGAAGTACAGAATTTGCCAAGTCAAAAAGAACAATAACACCCATATAACGAGTTCAGGCAATGTTTGGATACCTCATGTTTTGTATTTGGATTTGGATTTGAGTTTTGGATACAAAATACATTAATCATCCATTCATCCTCATACTCATATTGTACGAGAGAGAGGGAGGGAGGGATGTCTGGCTGCTGCTACAGCAAGGTCGAGAAGCAGCGAGGGTGAAGGTAATTGATATTGATTTCCAAATAATGTCTTCCATAACAGATCTGAAAATCGGATTATTTTTTTTTTTGGCTGTTGTAGCTGATTTGGAAATCTAAGGATCTAATCAAGTTCCAAATCTCAATTGTAAATGTGAGAAATCCAAATCTAAATTTTGTGGGTATCCAAACGTGGTCTTAGTCCCTAACTTGATTATAATGCAAGATATAGAATTTGCCAATGACACTAACACCCCTATAATGCGTAAAGTCCCTAACTTGATTATAATGCAAGCCATGGACATTTCCATCATTAAGAAAATGGGATTTACTAGCGTCCATCGCGTAGCGTCCATCACAGATGGTCTGCTGCATGTCCGAGCAGCCACCTCATGAATGAAGACAAAAGCTGCTGTAAAGTGAGCCTGTGTGGCTGGTCTGATATGCAACAGACCATCTACGCGATGGACGCTAGCAAATTCCTCAGAAAATATTAAAAGCTCAGTCAATAAGTATAAGCTCATGGATATTTTTGTAATTCGCCAAGAGAAACACTCCCTTGCAACCCAAGTTAATTTCCTTTCATTTCCTCCCCATCCCCCCCTTCTTCTGCATTCTCTGCAGTGAAGAAAAGAAACCAAGCCAAACGAAATAGAAGAACGAAAAAACCCTAACCCTAGCCCTAACCCTAATCGAGGGAAAATCAATGGCTAGATACGATCGTGCAATCACCGTGTTCTCTCCGGACGGGCATCTGTTCCAGGTGGAATACGCGCTCGAAGCCGTGCGTAAAGGGAACGCCGCCGTTGGTGTCCGAGGAACAGACACCATCGTTCTCGGTGTTGAAAAGAAATCTACTGCAAAGCTCCAGGACTCTAGGTAATATCTCCAATCTCTCTTTTTTGATCTGGAATTAGGGTTTATGATGAGAGGATTTTGAATCTTTGATGTGTATTGTAGAAATTGAAGCAATCTGGATGGAGATTTTAGGGTTTGGAGCTACTTTTGAGACTTTTGAGATTTAGTATTAGTTTTGATTTGCTGTTCTCTTTCGAAAGTGTGGGATTGATGTTTTTGATTTCTTGCTTAAATGTGTGATGTAATCCCGGAAAGGATTAGAGAAAACCCACAATCAATATGTGCTTAGATTCTTAGTAGAACATTAAGAGAGCGAGCCAAGATAGATTTACAAAAAATTGTTGTGAAAATTCCCAAAGGAAAAGAAATTTTATTTGCAATCTTCAAAGCTAAGAGACAATGAAACTTCCCATTACCACGAGTTTTTGGGGCTTTATATAGCCTCAATCACAAAACAAAAATAGAAATACAAACCAACTAGGAAAGAAAATCTGTGTAAAATAAGAAATTAAAAAAAATAAGAAAGCAGTGGAAGACGGTGTCAAACAGCTTGTGGTCGGATCCTGGCACTCTGTGGTCGCTAAACTTGGTCCAACTTGTCCCAGAATTGCTCGCTAAGCTCCAGGATTGCATCAATGTGTAATGTTGGAAATTGGAAATAGACTCATTCTAATTTGGGTTTTTGTTAACGTGGTTATTGTCGAAGTTCAAGAGGCTTGATTTATGGAAGTGTAGAATTACAATGCTTTGAAGTTCTTGGGCTACCTTAAATTGTGTTTAGTCTTTTACCCTATTACTGGTGACCTTAATTTTTGAATTTGAACTGAGGGGGTTCAATCCTCACTAGTGTATTAGGAGAAAAAAAACAGAAAAGGTAAAAAAAAGGAGGGTGTGTCCAAGTAATGAAATTTATGTAATGTGCTAACTCCTCTTGCTTTCCACTTCTCCCTCCTGGTTTTGGAGAATAGAACACAGCATTCTAAAGATTGGAGAAGTTTTCAAATTGAGAAGATAGAAATGCCTCCTCGCTTGTTCCACTGCTCATGATTATTTTCTAGCTACTTTTACTAGGCCCTGCTATTAAAAATTGGCATCAAAATCTTATTCTAAGAAGTGTTTATTTGTAAAACCTCATTTTCCTAAGAGTGCTCCCTCGCTTTTTCTTTTCAGTCTGCGAATAATGTAGAGACTAGGTAGGCCATGGACTTCCTTTTTGTTGAATCTGTTGTCTTGATGATCTTTCTGTCTTTAGAGTTGAAGGTGCCTGAGTTTGGAACCAGAATTCATTTTGTCCTTGGGTTTTGTTGGGAATAATTGTTTTCTCAATGCAATGAACAGAAGTGGGGCCCTGTACTTACAAAGGGTAGGAGGTTCAGACTTCTGGTTCCCTCTTTTTCAAATCGCTAGTTGTTGTTGGAAACATAATAAGTGAAGCTGCGTTCCGCTTGATTAGTGGTGATGGCGTAAGAGAGGTGATTGGTACAACTATCCGATCCCGACCGTGTCCATCTGCCCCACCACCTTTGACTTTCAAAATCGCGACGAACAAGACTGCTTTTTATTTAATGGTAAATTTCATTAGCTAAAGCAGAGAGAGAGAGAGAGAGAGAGAGAGAGAGAGAGAGTCCGAGCGTACAGAGACAACCGGAAGAAAAGAAAGAAAAGAAAAATAAAGATAGACCATTTCAAAAAAGGAAAATAAAGATAGAAAGCCATCCCATCACACCGTCAGGGAGGAAAGAATTCAAAAGTCTCTAACTTTTCCTAGCAACTCCGGACCGAGCAGGTGCATCGGCCTTGGGATTGGCCTAGGGCTAAACCTGCTGAAAACCCACCGAATGACCTTCGACCTTGCCCCTTACTTTGTCAATAGCATACACAAAGTGCCACGGATACCTATCTCTCTATCTCCATCCTTAATATATCTAATCACATTGGGAGAGCCCTAGGGCATCCAGAAGATCGAGTTCAATAAGACGGATACCCATGAGAATTGCTTGCATTTCCGCAGCTTTAGAATCATGCACTCCAAAGGGGCCAGAGAAGCCAAAAACAATCTCCCAATTCACATTGCGCAGGGTGTCACCAATGTGTGGTGAACTCGGATTTTCCAGGCTCAAACTGTCAAAATTTGAGGCGGTTTGATGGCTTTTTCGGCTGTGCCACTCTTAGATGCTTTGAGTCAGTTTTTAGGTAGCGAATAGATTTAAGGAGTTCTTTTTTTTTTTTGCCATGGGAGTTGGGATGTGGAGTCATCTAGTGGTGGGTTGATTGCCTATCATGTCCTCTTGACCTTAGAGTGCCAAATGAGATGAAGATGATTGTTCTTTTGCAAGGCATTTGGTTTTCGTTTGCTCAGTCTTCGGTCCGTTAGTCATTGAATGGAATGGGACTCCTTGCAGCGATTTGTACCTGTGCATGCCCTTCAGGTTTCTATCCATCATTAATAAGGGTTCTGATAAGGGATTGAGCGTCTAGCTCAATTGGTATAGACCATGCTCTTCAACCCTGTGGCCGGTGGTTCAATCCCAACTTACCTACCAAAACAAAGGGGTCTGACAAGGAAGCGGATTTGCTCGCTTAAGTGGGCACTTCTAAATTAACTTTAGCGCTGAGATATGGGAATCAAATACCCTTGTAGAGTTTTACTGCTCTGATTTTTTTTAGCTGGAGTCTTTATATGCTGTTTTCCTCTTTCAAACAAAATTTGAATAGCACTATTTTAGTCTTCCAATTCATTTTCTGGATTTCAGCACAGACATAATAATGCCTGTTTTCGTGTAATGTTTTGACTAATTCAGACAGATCTGTTTTGCAGATCGGTTAGGAAGATCGTAAATCTGGATGATCACATTGCATTGGCATGTGCTGGTCTAAAGGCAGATGCACGGGTGTTGATAAATAAGGCCCGCATTGAATGCCAGAGTCATAGGCTCACTGTTGAGGATCCAGTAACTGTTGAATATATCACACGGTATATAGCTGGCCTCCAACAGAAGTACACACAGAGTGGTGGTGTTAGACCATTTGGCCTTTCAACTTTGATTGTGGGATTTGACCCATACACTGCTGTTCCATCACTTTACCAGACAGATCCATCTGGGACTTTTTCTGCCTGGAAGGCTAATGCAACAGGGAGGAACTCAAATTCTATGAGAGAATTTCTGGAGAAAAACTATAAAGAAACTTCTGGGCAAGAAACTGTAAAGCTCGCCATTCGTGCATTGCTTGAAGTATGTTACTTTTTCCCATTTCTGAAGCTGTGATGCCCAATCTTTAACTTGTATGTTTTTAGAGGAAAATGCTAACACACCCACCCACGCCACCTTGTAGGCACATGTAAATACAAGGGTTTGATTATTTTTTACTTTTAAAGAAATCAGTTTGATTATTTTTTACTTTTCATTCAGAGCACATACTCTATTTCTTTTGTTGGATATTTTATCTATAGTTACTGGCCTGTGCTTATATTTTACTTGTTGGTTTTCATTGTGATATTTCTTTACCTCCTTAGATAGATGTATGTGGTCTGGATGAAAAGTAGCATTCTCATCTTATTCAAGTTGGTGATACCACATAGCTTCCCCTTAAATGGACGGATCTCAATCTGGGCTCTTGGCCATTGTTTAAAAACTTCCCTAGTCAACTGTCAATTTACCCAAGTTCTTATCCGAGTCCGAGTTTTGCCTTACCGAGTTGAGTCTAAGTTTTGCTTTACCAAGTTAATTAGGACTCCTTTGGCTTGCCCGGGTTAGTGAAAAATACTTGGCGTTATGAATTTAAACATTAAGGATCTTATACACACTAGAGGGCTCATTCAATCCATAGTGACAAATCCATGTAAGATTGTTTTGGAATACAAACATGCTCCAGTCCCATCATGTGCAGATGGTAAAACCTCTTTACCTAACTCTCCACTTACTAATCTAAATAATTATTGGCTGGTAATGGTAGTGTGCACGCCCTCACATCAACACATGGCTGAAAGCAAAGTTATCTTCATTTTCATTTTTGCATTTAAACCTTGTATTCACGCAAGTTTGTGGGATTACTATACTTAATAATATAATTGGTTTCTTTTGATGCATGCAATGTGCCCTGTCCTTTTTAATTGAATGGTCGCATGGAAAGCCCTGTCCTTTCAGTGGTGTGAACTGTCATCCCATCCCAGTTGTGGTACTATGTTTTTCACAGTTTGAAGTTATTCTATATTCGTTATGGCATTTGCTCACTTCCATCTCGTAGTTCTTATGATGTGCTCAATACTTCTACTGCTCTATCCCATTTTATAGTGTGGCCACATTTTTTGGAAGATTCACCTGCTACTTTCATCCTATGTCACAAATATCGTTTTCGGGAATTTCTTGGCAAGAGAGAATCTCGGGATATATTAATTTTTTTATATTTTCTCTCCTTTATGTAGGGAAAAACAATAAAATAGAATTATTAAATATATATATATATGTATATATATATAAAAATTAATAAAAAATAAAAAAATATTTTAAAAATATCATGATATTATCGCAGTAAATGAAAATATTGCTATATTTTTTAATTCTCAGGATTATTTCGGGATTTTGTTGTTAAAATCGCTATATTTTAAACCTATCTGAGATATTTGTGACATAGCTTTCATCATCTTGTGATGATCCTGTGGCTGATTTTATTGTTTTTTTTGTCATGGGTGATTTATGATACCGTTGCATACCGATGATGCCTATGGTTTGTGTTCCATGATGCAACTCATGAAGTTCTGATGATCTTTTAATATTTGAAATCCCATGTGAAAACTTCTCTTATGTTCACTCTTAGTATCATACTAATATTTGCATATACACCCCCAATCTTTTGATCATGTCCACGTGTTTCTAGGTTATCGTTGCATATATAATCTTTATGTATGCAATTGTAACACACACCTGTAAGATTACATTTGTGTGATCTGTATTGTTTTATCTTTATAACTTTAAATTACATTTTTAAAATTAGGTTGTTGAGAGTGGGGGAAAGAACATAGAGATTGCTGTGATGACAAAAGAGCATGGACTGCGTCAACTTGATGAATCTGAAATTGATTCTATTGTTGCTGAAATTGAAGCAGAGAAAGCAGCAGCTGAAGCTGCAAAGAAAGGTCCTTCTAGAGAAACCTGACCTTGCCTGTTTGTTTTGATATATGGTGCTGCCTTTCTACAATTCCTCCAAGGCTTTAAATTAAAAATTAGGTATATTTTACTCTTGAATGCATTGGCTCTTTTATTAAGGATTTTATTTTCTTTCCCTAACAGGATACAAAGATTCAATGATACATGGACAATGTAATCACCTGTTGCTGTTTTGTATGAGCTATTTTTTTGGGTTATGTTTTTACATGTTGGATTACTATGTGCTACTTGTTCTGCTGTTTTCACCCTTTGCATATTGGAACTGACCTTTGACCACTATTATCTGACTTCTCGTTGCCATTGTGGTATGATTATTCTGCATTGACATTGGTTTCAAACTGCCACTGTTTCTTCAGTTTGTGACCCTTATGTAAGTATGTAACCAAAGTCAAAAGCCACAAGAAACCGCTCAGGTTTGGGGTTTTCAGATTTTTTTAACCACATGAAACATTCAATTCTCTGGTTTCTTAGCACTTGTGCGTCAAATGATTCCAAACTGAGAACCCATAAAAAACCACTGAGTTTTATTTTTATTTATTTATTTATTATTTTGCGAATTTATTTAGAGACCCAAAACATTCAATTCTCTGTTTTGTGGCGCTTGCGACCCAAGCGATTCCAAACTTCAGAATCCACATTAAAACAGTCATCGAGCTCCTGACTCATCAGGTGCTACAGCTGGGTCATACTATGTTCTGAAATATTAACTCGCTGAATTTCAAATCTGTCGTTTCAATTCAAAGCTACCTACCAAATTACAAAGTCTTAATGTGAATTGATTAAGGGAATCTAATTCAATACAAACTGGATAAAAATCTTTTCCGCCCTTGCTTGTGAACACCCAAAGACCCCATTGTTTTAACTTTTTTTTTTCTCTGTATGCGAAGGAACCTTTGGTACCAATTTATGCATCCCTTCGATTTGATTTGATTGCCTTCTGATCAGGGTAGCTTGGGGTGCCTTCCATCCACTCCATTTGTATTTTTATTAGATACATAGACTTGATAATTTCTACCATGAAGAATCATGCTTACTATCTTTTACTTTTTCATGCTAGATATACAGAGGCATGGTTTTAAATTTCGGTTTCGATCGGAAACATTTGGGTTTCAGTTGAAAATTTTGGTGGAAATCATGTAAAAAATCATGGAAAGCATATAGGAACTATTACATAAAGATGAACATATGCTAATGATATAATTTAAAGATGAAAGTCCACATCCGCAAGACAACCATCCATTTTGGTCTCAGTTTCAGTATAGGTTGGGATCAAAACAAAAAACATTTATCATTTCAATGGAAATTTAAAACCATGTATACGGTAACTTCGTTCAAGAAAACCATGTAGATACTGACATACACTATGCTTTCAATGAAGCTCTCTAAATCATATATCAGCATCTTCACTGAATTGGAAAGGACTAACTGATCCGGTAATCTGCCCGCAAAGATATCAGGATCCGAAATGGGGTCACTAGTGTGCTATGTGCCACTTATCAATGGTGATGAGATCCTTGGACACAGATTATATTATTCTTTATGTTATGTGCTCTCCATTAGTAGAAAAAATATCATGTTTTTTATTTGATTTTCCTCTTACCAATACGAAATTGGAAAAATAAAAAAGAATCAAATATCGGAAAACCCATTTTACAACACCCATGTACTAATGAAAAAAATTGGATAAAGAACCATTTCTCTCTCTCTCTCTCTCTCTCTCTCTCTCTCAAGGAATCACTAGTGCAGCTGCAATATACACCAAATATTCTGTGTTTACCTGGACGGCGTGATAATACTTCTCACGATGAGTTTATACACTGATGTTTGGTGTGTATTAGGAAATGTTTTGGCTCCCCTTAATTTTTTTTCCCTAGAATATTAGCTTATCCAAAGGTGGGGGGGAGGGATAGATATGAGAGGGACTGAGTCAAGAGAGGGTAAGAAAAGGTTGAAAAACATCTCTAATTAAAATCTGATCAATTGTTTCCTGATTTTTTAGCCACTTCTCACCCTCTCAAGTCTCTCCTCCCACTCTCACCACTAGGAGAAACTAATTTATCATGAAAAATTATTCCTGCTTGCCAAACATTGCCTTAGTATTCGAAAACTCTAACTCGGACAAGAGCTTGATCGAAGTAAAAGGGAGTTGTTAGGCCTAAAATCGGTAACAGGTTATGGTAGGGCTGGGTGGTCCGAGCTAACAAGCCACGACTGAGGGACTGGTTGAGTCCTGCGCTGCACAAGAGTACAGACAAGAAAGAAAAGAGTCAGAGGACCAACCCGGAGTGATACTCCGGACGGGCGCTTCGACACTCAAGTCAGTATGAGCAGGAGTGCAGAGCAATGTCAGAGCAAAAGCTTAGAGTTTTTGGTTCTCAGATTTCCAGGACCCTCACCTTAGTACAAGTGAAGGCTATTTATAGTGATTCTGAGCCACCTGTCTAGGACAGGTGGTAATTCTGAGCCACCTGTCCAAGACAGGTGGTGGGCTCTGTATGGACCAGGTCTCATACCTAGAAGGGCAGGTGGAGGTCCCTGATTGGTCCAGGTGCCACACCTAGTGGAGACAGGTGTTGGCCTTCCAACGGTCCTTGTGAGGGCCACGTGCCAGCAGCTAGTTGGATGCTGAGTTCGGACCCCTCAGTGCTGAGTCCGGATTCCCTCAGTGCTGAGTCCGGACCCCATCAGTTGCCCCCTGGTTCTTCAAGCCATGAAAGTGGCTAGAAGAAGCAAAGAGAAGGTAAAGACAGCGTCGGGCCGGCCTTAAGGCCTCCAGGCAGCTTAGGCCGGGCTCAGACTCAGCTAGGAGAAATAGTGGCAGGACAGGAGACTCCGGGCGCCCTGGCCTGGCCGTGGAGTTTGGCCTGAAGGAGTAAGGCCGGGCAGAAGGCTTTCGGCTATCCAGTACGGCTAAATTTTTGACCAGAGGTCTGGGCAGCCAGGCTTCCTGGACGTCCTTGGTTCAGGAGGTTATGCGGTCCTGTTCGGCTAAGGCTGTGAACGGCCAGCCGGGCAGGTCTTTGCTTGTAGCGCTTTTTGTCGTCTAGCGCTTTTGTCGTCTAGCGAACGCGCCATATCCTGTCCGGACAGGTCTTTTGTCTTCTAGCGCTTTTGTCGTCTAGCGAACACGCCATATCCTGTCCGGACAGCCGGACAGGTCTTTTGTCTTCTAGCGCTTTTGTCGTCTAGCGAACGCGCCATATCCTGTCCGGACAGCCGGACAGGTCTTTTGTCTTCTGAATGCGCCATATCCTGTCCGGACAGCCGGACAGGTCTTTTGTCTTCTAACGCTTTTGTCGTCTAGCGAACGCGCCATATCCTGTCCGGACAGCCGGACAGGTCTTTTGTCTTCTAGCGCTTTTGTCGTCTAGCGAACGCGCCATATCCTGTCCGGACAGCCGGACAGGTCTTTTGTCTTCTGAATGCGCCATATCCTGTCCGGACAGCCGGACAGGTCTTTTGTCTTCTAGCGCTTTTGTCGTCTAGCGAACGCGCCATATCCTGTCCGGACAGCCGGACAGGTCTTTTGTCTTCTAGCGCTTTTGTCGTCTAGCGAACGCGCCATATCCTGTCCGGACAGCCGGACAGGTCTTTTGTCTTCTAGCGCTTTTGTCGTCTAGCGAACGCGCCATATCCTGTCCGGACAGCCGGACAGGTCTTTTGTCTTCTAGCGCTTTTGTCGTCTAGCGAACGCGCCATATCCTGTCCGGACAGCCGGACAGGTCTTTTGTCTCCTGAATGCGCCATATCCTGTCCGGACAGCCGGACAGGTCTTTTGTCTTCTAGCGCTTTGGGGCCTGTGCCTTGTATTTAATGCAAACGGCGCATTTAATGCGGACGGCGCATTTAATGCGAACGGCGTATTTAATGCGACAGGCGACGTGGCGCACTCCGGCTGGCGGGAAAGGGGCGGGATTTTTCCCGCTCTTCCCAGCCTCTCTATAAATACTGAAGTTTACTCTTCATTTCTTACTTTTCATCTTTTACTCTCCTCCTCTTCTGTTCGGCTATTCAAGTTTTCTGCCCGCCTCGGATCAGTGAGCCCGGAGGTCCTCGTCCAACACTTCAGTTCGGTAATCTTTTTTAGCTTTTCTTTTCTTCCCTTTTTTATGTCTAGCACTAGTTCGGAGACGGACTCCAGCTCAAAGGAGTCCGGTTCGACCAGTACCACCACGGGGTCCGGGGCGTCGGAGAGGGCGGTGCCGGCCTCACCTATAGTGGAGGCCGGTATTGAGGGCGAAGAGCTAGTAATCGTAATAGACGAGGAGAGCGGTGAGGAAATGAGTGTGGACTTAGACACAATCCCGGCCTGTGGGGACGGACCGGACCGGGTAGAAACCAGCGACGATGAAGAGGACGTCGAAGCGGCAGTTCCTCGATCGTCGCGCATGCCAGTCGAGGTGATAGCGGAGGCACAGATGGAAGCCAACCCACAGTATAACATCGGGGCCCTATACGAGGTGAACCATCTGTGGCCGAGCAGGCTTCAGATCGTCAGGGACAAATACTGTATTCCTAGCCGGTACATTCTGAGGGCGGCTGTCGAAGGGGATCGGGCCAGCAACGATAGTGCAGACCTCTGCGTATATGAAGAGGCCTTACGGGCCGGGCTTAGGCTCCCCTTCCACCCCTTTTTTGCGGACGTACTGAATTATTACGGGCTGGCAGTTACACAGGTCGTCCCAAACTCTTGGAGAACGCTGATCGGCTTCTTGTACCTTCTTGAAGTCCGGCTCCGTAGGAACCCCACCGTGCCCGTCTTCAGGATGTGTGCGCACCTGAAGAGGCATAAGGACGGCGGCTGGATCTACATTAGCCAGAGGCCTGAAATGAGGATGATCACTGGGATACCTTCTTCCATTCACACATGGAAGAACAGGTTCTTCTATGTAAAGGACACCGTGCCGGGCTCGCACTGGCCGTTCTCATTACAATGGAGAACGCCGGACACTCGCCGCCTTAGTAAGAAACCAGCCCTCGAGGACTATGACCATATGACCTTCGCTCTGATCAAAGAGGAGCTCAAGCGAGGTCCAATACACTGCTCAGAGTTCGAAGATGAGGCCGAGCTGGTCGCACTCGGGGTCAGTCGTGCGACGCTGGCACGTACGTAGATTTTTTAGGACAACATTTTGTTTTTCTGAAGTGTTCTTCAGTTTTCATAGTTCTGACTGCACTCCGTTCTCTTTTGCAGAAATGGTGAAGCAGATGTCCCTTTTGGACAGAATCAAGCAGACCTCTGGCGCGTCCCCAGCGCAGGAGCAGCCCCAAACAAAGGGCAAGAAGAGGAAGGTGTCGGAGTCGACTCCGCCGATGGTCGCACTGGCTAAGCCTCTGAAAAGCAGCCGGGCGACGCATAAGCTTGCCCTATCGAGCCGGGCAGATACCCCGGGTCAGAGCTCCAAGTCCGGAGCGGCGACAGGGCCAAAACACGGCGGGGCAGTACTGGGTATTCCGGCCGCCGCATCGGTTGGAGGCGACAACGTCTTCCGCCCGAACTGGGCCGTGCAGAAAACGGACACCGGTCTGGGGGATACCCGGGTGGCCACAGAGTTGATGTACAAGGGCGTCCTCCCACGCGACCGGTTAGAAGTCGAAAAAGAGGTGCCGGAGACCTGCGAAGCGGCAATCAGCTCCGCCCTCTATCAACTCCAGGTCTACTCAAGGGATATGGCTAAGAAGCGATATCTCTTCTCTGAGACGATCACAAGGATCGAGTCTGAAAAGGCCCAGCTCCAGAAGGAGAACGGCGAGCTCACTGAAGCCGTCCAGATCAAAGAAGCCGAACTCAACAGCTTACAGGACGAACTGCAGAGGGTAAAAAACCAGGCCGTGCAGGATCTCCTAAGTTCGGCAGAGAGGGCCGGAAGGAAGGAGAAGGCGGCCGTGGAGAAGGCCGTGAAGGAAACCGAGGAGAGGAAGGAGGCTCAACACTTCGACTTAGGCCTCCAGGCTTACAGGGCGGGTTTCCTTCTCTGCTCCGAGCAGGTGAAGAGGCTTCACCCCGGCATCTCCTTGGACGGGCTGACCGTTCCGTATGCACCTCCGGAGGAGGAAGATGAAGAGGAAGACGGACCGGACTCCTCCCGGCCTATTGAGGTGGATGCGGAAGTGACTGTGGCCGCAGTCTCCTCTGCTGAGGGCGGCGAGCTGGCAACCCTCACTCCCACAGAGGTCGTCACCGAGGTGGTGGCCGACGAGGAGGCCTGAGTAGCAGCCTTCTTTCTTTTTGGTGATATGTTTTTTTGCACAGTTTGTAATGCCCATTCTTTGTAAGCCAGCTCGGCGAAGAGAGCAATTTTGTAATATGAATACTGAATACAAATACACTTTTGTTCAACTGTCTGTACGGCATTCTTATTTTTTGTACGCATTATTTCTGTGCTGCGTCGTTGACCGAGTCTGGGAACTAAGTATGCAAACACATAGATTCTTTAGAAGTGGTTTCCACTGCGGGCGTCCTGGCTGGAACTGATCTCCAAGCCACTAGGATGGACCGGAGTGCACCACTACTGCTCGTCCTAAGTCTGCGAGAACCGAGCTGGAAGCTTGGTACTCAAACACTTAGGAAATATTTGAAGGTTGTTTCCACTGCGGGCGTCCTGGCTGGAACTGATCTCCAAGCCACTAGGATGGACCGGAGTGCACCACTACTGCTCGTCCTAAGTCTGCGAGAACCGAGCTGGAAGCTTGGTACTCAAACACTTAGGAAATATTTGAAGGTTGTTTCCACTGCGGGCGTCCTGGCTGGAACTGATCTCCAAGCCGCTAGGATGAGCCGGAGTGCACCACTACTGCTCGTCCTAAGTCTGCGAGAACCGAGCTGGAAGCTTGGTACTCAAACACTTAGGAAATATTTGAAGGTGGTTTCCACTGCGGGCGTCCTGGCTGGAACTGATCTCCAAGCCGCTAGGATGAGCCGGAGTGCACCACTACTGCTCGTCCTAAGTCTGCGAGAACCGAGCTGGAAGCTTGGTACTCAAACACTTAGGAAATATTTGAAGGTGGTTTCCACTGCGGGCGTCCTGGCTGGAACTGATCTCCAAGCCACTAGGATGAGCCGGAGTGCGCCACTAGGATGAGCCGGAGTGCACCACTACTGCTCGTCCTAAGTCTGCGAGAACCGAGCTGGAAGCTTGGTACTCAAACACTTAGGAAATATTTGAAGGTGGTTTCCACTGCGGGCGTCCTGGCTGGAACTGATCTCCAAGCCGCTAGGATGAGCCGGAGTGCACCACTACTGCTCGTCCTAAGTCTGCGAGAACCGAGCTGGAAGCTTGGTACTCAAACACTTAGGAAATATTTGAAGGTGGTTTCCACTGCGGGCGTCCTGGCTGGAACTGATCTCCAAGCCACTAGGATGAGCCGGAGTGCACCACTACTGCTCGTCCTAAGTCTGCGAGAACCGAGCTGGAAGCTTGGTACTCAAACACTTAGGAAATATTTGAAGGTGGTTTCCACTGCGGGCGTCCTGGCTGGAACTGATCTCCAAGCCACTAGGATGAGCCGGAGTGCACCAGTACTGCTCGTCCTAAGTCTGCGAGAACCGAGCTGGAAGCTTGGTACTCAAACACTTAGGAAATATTTGAAGGTGGTTTCCACTGCGGGCGTCCTGGCTGGAACTGATCTCCAAGCCACTAGGATGAGCCGGAGTGCACCACTACTGCTCGTCCTAAGTCTGCGAGAACCGAGCTGGAAGCTTGATACTCAAACACTTAGGAAATATTTGAAGGTGGTTTCCACTGCGGGCGTCCTGGCTGGAACTGATCTCCAAGCCGCTAGGATGAGCCGGAGTGCACCACTACTGCTCGTCCTAAGTCTGCGAGAACCGAGCTGGAAGCTTGGTACTCAAACACTTAGGAAATATTTGAAGGTGGTTTCCACTGCGGGCGTCCTGGCTGGAACTGATCTCCAAGCCGCTAGGATGAGCCGGAGTGCACCACTACTGCTCGTCCTAAGTCTGCGAGAACCGAGCTGGAAGCTTGGTACTCAAACACTTAGGAAATATTTGAAGGTGGTTTCCACTGCGGGCGTCCTGGCTGGAACTGATCTCCAAGCCACTAGGATGAGCCGGAGTGCACCACTACTGCTCGTCCTAAGTCTGCGAGAACCGAGCTGGAAGCTTGGTACTCAAACACTTAGGAAATATTTGAAGGTGGTTTCCACTGCGGGCGTCCTGGCTGGAACTGATCTCCAAGCCGCTAGGATGAGCCGGAGTGCACCACTACTGCTCGTCCTAAGTCTGCGAGAACCGAGCTGGAAGCTTGGTACTCAAACACTTAGGAAATATTTGAAGGTGGTTTCCACTGCGGGCGTCCTGGCTGGAACTGATCTCCAAGCCGCTAGGATGAGCCGGAGTGCACCACTATTGCTCGTCCTAAGTCTGCGAGAACCGAGCTGGAAGCTTGGTACTCAAACACTTAGGAAATATTTGAAGGTGGTTTCCACTGCGGGCGTCCTGGCTGGAACTGATCTCCAAGCCGCTAGGATGAGCCGGAGTGCACCACTACTCTATGCTGATGTTTATATAAGTGACTCAAAGAGGGACACTTGTTCGGGAAACTTATTTTATTCATTCCAGAACTTGGATGATTACAGCAGTTCTTTACAAGCCTATGAAGGCAAACAAAATTACTGATAGTAGATCCGAAGATTTCTAGAATTCCAGGCGTGTGGTAGCATCTGTTCGTCGAGGGACTCTAACCGATAGCTTCCTGGGCGGATGACTTCTTTGATTCGGTACGATCCTTCCCAGGTCGGAGAGAGCTTGCCCACGCTTCTTGGCTGGGAAACGGAGGCCTTCCTCAGGACTAGGTGGCCGGCACGGAATTCTCTTGGTCGGATCTTGACGTCATGATATCTGGATACTTTCTGCTTATAGGCCGCCGACCTGATCTGAGATTCCTCACGGACTTCTTCAAGCAAGTCAAGGTTGGCACGGAGTCCGTCCCCGTTGAGCTGCTCACTGAAATGGACGATCCTTGGGGAGGGGACGCCGATGTCAACCGGGATCACTGCTTCTGTTCCGAAGGAGAGATTGAAGGGTGACTCGCCTGTGGCCGTACGCGGAGTAGTCCGATACGCCCAGAGCACATGATACAGTTCGTCTGCCCAACGCCCGGCCTTGCCATCCAGTCTCTTCTTTATCCCCTGCAAGAGGGTCCTATTCGTCACCTCTGTTTGCCCATTCGTCTGAGGATGTGCCACAGATGTGAATCTCTGCTCTATGTGCAGGTCAGAACAAAACTTTCGGAAGTTCCTCGAGTCGAACTGCTTGCCATTGTCCGTTATGAGGACCCGGGGGATTCCGAACCTGCACACCACTGATTTCCAGAAGAAGTTCTGTACATTCTGCTCTGTGATCTTGGCCAGAGGCTCTGCTTCTACCCATTTGGTGAAATAATCAATGGTGACAACGACGAACTCACGGCCTCCCGAGGCCGGCGGAAAGGGGCCCAGAATATCCATTCCCCATACTGCAAAGGGAAGAGGACTGATGATCGGGGCCATCGGAACGGGTGGCTGGTGGACGGTCGGAGAGAACTTCTGGCACTTCTCACACTTTTTCACAAGGCTCAGCGCGTCCTTCCTCAATGTAGGCCAGTACAGACCTCTCAGGAGGATTTTAATGGCCAGGGCCTTGCCCCCGAGGTGCTCTCCGCAGATTCCTTCATGGGTTTCCTGCAGGGCTAACAAGGCATCACTGGGGCGAAGACACTTTAGATACGGGAGGGTATAGGACCTCTTGTATAGAGTCCCGCCATCCAGTGAAAACCTCGCTGCCCTCTGCGTGACCTTACGGGCCTCCTTTCTCTCTCCCGGGAGCTCTCCGCTGCGCAGATACCTGATTATCTCATCCATCCAGCACGGCTCATCGTCAATCTGCATCACCACGACGGACTGGGCATCGATACTGGACCTCTTCAGAAACTCCATGCGAATTTCTCTGAGGGCGGTGTAACCTGATGCTGCAAGCTTTGATAGCACATCTGCCTTTACATTCTCTGCTCGGGGGATTCTGACGACCTCAAAGCTCTTGAAATGAACGGCCAGACTGCGAACCCTTCCCAAGTACTTGATCATTCGCTTTTCACGGGCTTCATATACTCCCTGGATCTGACAGACGACCAGCTGTGAATCGCAGTACGCCCTTAACCTCTGAGCACGGGTCTGCACAGCGAGATTCATCCCGGCTATGAGCGCTTCATATTCTGCTTCATTGTTGGACGCACGGAAACCAAACCTCAGGGCATAGTTCAGGACGAAGTCCTCTGGTCCAGTGAGAACTAGTCCTGCACCACACCCTGTCTTGTTCGATGACCCGTCCACATAAACTTCCCAGAGCGGCTCTTCGTCAAAAACTGGGTGCGCGATGACGGACTCAGTCCCGGGGGGCGGTGATGCTCTGGAAACGACTGGAGGCTCCGGTACAGCCAGCTCTGCTTCTGGAGACGGAACTGCTACCAGCCCGGGGTCTTGGTCCGGAACTGTGCACTCGGCTATGAAGTCTGCGAGAATCTGAGCTTTGATCGCCGGCCTGGGTAGATACTTGATATCAAACTCACTGAGCTCCACGGCCCACTTGACAAGTCGGCCCGAAGTGTCTGGTCGGTGGAGGATCTGTCTGAGAGGCTGCCCTGTCAAGACCTTGATTGTGTGCGCCTGGAAGTACGCCCTTAGCTTCCGGGCCGCCATAATGAGGGCGCACACGAGCTTCTCTACTCGCTGATATCTGGTCTCTGCATCGTGGAGGACCTTGCTGACATAGTAGATCGGCTTTTGCTGGTTAGACTCTTCTTTGATCAGTACTGCTGCAACTGCCAAGGGTCCCGCTGAGAGGTACAGAATCAGCTCTTCTCCTGGCTCCGGCGTGGACAACAAGGGGGGGGAGGATAAGTACTGCTTCAGCTCCTCGAACGCTGCTTGACATTCCGGAGTCCAGGGCGCGGTTTTTATACCTTTGATCGCATTGAAGAACGGGAGGCATCTCTCGGCGGATTTAGAAATAAACCGCCCCAGAGCTGCCACCAGCCCGGTCAGCCGCTGTACTTCTCTGATAGTGTTGGGAGGAGTCAGCTCCATTACTGCCTTGATCTTCTCCGGATTCGCCTCTATTCCTCTCTGGCTTACCATGAAGCCCAGGAATTTGCCTGCTCCGACGCCAAACGTACATTTGGTCGGATTAAGCTTCATGTTGTGTTCCCTCAAGACTTGGAAGGCCTCTTCGAGGTCGGAGACGTGGTTGGAAGCACTTCTGCTCTTTACTAGCATATCATCAACGTAGACCTCCATGTTCCGACCGATCTGATTTCTGAACAGCTTGTTGACGAGACGCTGGTAAGTGGCTCCTGCATTCTTCAGTCCGAAAGGCATCACCCGATAGCAATAAGTCCCCTGGTCGGTAACGAATGATGTCTTCGGGATGTCTGACTCGTACATTCTGATCTGATTGTATCCTGAGAAAGCATCCATGAAACTGAGCAGCTCGTGACCTGCTGTAGCGTCAATGAGCTGGTCTATTTTTGGGAGTGGGTAGCTGTCCTTTGGGCAGGCCTTGTTCAGGTCTGTGAAGTCTATACAGGTCCTCCACTTCCCATTGGACTTTTTCACCATCACCACATTCGCGAGCCAGTCCGGATACTGGATCTCACGGATGAAATCGGCCTTCAAAAGCCTCTCCACCTCTTCTCTGATGGCTCTCCGCCTCTCTGGTGCAAAGTGTCTCCGCTTCTGCTTCACGGGCTTGCAGGTCTGATCGACACCGAGCTCGTGGGTGCTAATCGACGGGTCAATGCCGGGCATGTCTGAAGGAGTCCAGGCAAAGACATCTGCATTGGCTCTGAGGAACTGAGCGAGATCCTGCTGCGCGGCCTCTGGCAGGGCAGAGCCGATCTGGACAACCCTCTGCTCGTCACCGTTGTTCAATTGAATAGAGATGAGGTCCTCTGCGGGCTCGTTGACCGTGACCTGCGCTTCGTCTCTCAGATCGTACAGCTCGATTGGAAGAGACTCAGACGCATTCTTCCATCTCAGCGCTGCCGCATAGCATTGTCTTGATTGAGGCTGATCCCCTCTGACTTCACCTACGCCTCCTGGCGTAATGAACTTCATCTTCTGATGATAAGCGGAGGGAATAGCTCGGAGGAGGTTCTGGCCAGGGCGTCCTAGAATGGCATTATAGGCTGACTTGGCCTTAACCACCAGGAAGGTCACCATGGCAAAGGACTGGCGGGGCGGCTCCCCGATAAGAACTGGAAGCTCAATCTGCCCTTCGACCTTGACAACTTCTCCTGAGAACCCGAACAGATCTGAGTTGGCCGGCTTCAGACGGTCAGCTCCGATCATCATCTGTTCGAAGGCGTGATAGTAGAGGATGTCGGCGGAGCTCCCGTTGTCGACCAGGATCTTCTTCATTTCCCAGTTTGCCACTAGCATGGTGACGACCAGGGCATCATCGTGCGGGAGGATCAGACCGTCAAGATCTGCCTCCGAAAAGGATATCTCATTTTCCGGCTCGGCCTTCTTGCTGCAGGCATGGACGGCGTTGACCTGCCGGGCATAGGTCCTGCGGGCCGATGAAGAGGTCCCTCCCGCGGTCGGCCCTCCTGAAATGGTACCAATAACACCATGAGGTTGAGGTTGAGGTTGCGGTACCTGAGGAGGGAGAACGGCCGGGGCAGGAGCTTGGATGCGGTCGCCCAGGGGTTGGGCGTCTCGAGGGCTTCTGTCTCTGGGCCTCGGGTTGTCCTGGCGCTCCCTTCTGTTGTCATTATTTTTTAAGTACCTCCCGAGGTACCCTCTGCTTATCAGCTGCTCGATCTCCTCCTTGAGATGAATGCAGGCATTGGTGTCGTGGCCGTGGCTCTTATGGAACCGGCAATACCTGGACATATCTTGCGTGCCCGCCTCTGGTGTCTGCTTCTTCGGCCATCAGATGAAGTCTTCTTTCCGAATGGCTGCCAAAATTTGAGCCCTGGATGCGGTGAGCGGCGTGTAGCGCTCCCTCGTCGGGGGGCTCCTCTCCTTTCGAGGCCGGGGGGAGCTCCTTTCCTTCCGGGACGGGCTGCTCTCCTTCCTCTGGGGTCTGTTATCCCTACGTTGCTTGGCGGGGTTCTTCTCCTCTGGTCTTCTCTTGCTGACGGAATCCAGGGCAGCGAGAGTTTCTTCGACGGAAATGTACTCTTCCGCCCCGGTCATCAGATCTGCCAAGGACTGCGGATTGCGTCGAGCGACTGCTCTTCTGAAGTCGGTGGACCGGGCTCCGGCCAGAAGAGCATTCGTTGCCGCGGAGGGGTCCAGGTTGGGTACCTGCAGGGCCTCCCTGTTGAACCGGCCAACGAACGCTTTTAAGGCCTCACCGTCTTCCTGCCTCAGGGCCATCAGTGAAGCCGTTGTCTTTCGAGGTCTTCTGCTGCTCATGAAATGTCGGGCCAGGTCGTCCCCGAAGTCGTCGAAATTGTCCACAGACTTGGGCTTCAGCCGCGAGTACCAGTCTCTCGCGGCTCCAATTAATATGGTGGGGAGTGCCCTGCAAAGGAACCCGTCCGACGCCCCGTGGAGAAGCATCGTGGTCCTGAAGGTCTGCAGATGATCCACGGGATCGGTGGTCCCATCGTACTGCGGGATCTGCGGCATCTTGAAGCCCAAGGGGACTGCCGCACCGAGTACCCTGTCTGTGAAAGGGGGATTGCTACTGAAGATCCTTGAAGCAGGGCGGCCATGATCTCTAGCCAGCTCTTCGATTCTATTATCGATCTTCTGGATCCTCAGTAACATCGGATCATCCCTCTGTTCGGCCAGACGGGCAGGTCTACTCCTTACGGCTGATGGGCTCCTTGCGGATCCGGATTGGCTGAGGGGACTCCTTCGCCGGTGCCGCGATCCCTCTCCGTGCGTGGGGTCTCTCTTGCTGCCACGTTTCTGCACGGAGGGAGATCGTGACCGGTGATGCTGACGAGGCTCAGGGCGCACATTCCTGTCCCGCGAGCGGTGGTCTCTTCTTGTGGAGTGACGAGTTTGGTCCCGGGGTGGAGACGCGCGTTCTCTGCGGGAGCTTTCTCCCCTCTGAACGGGTCGAGAAACCTCGACTGGGTGTTGCTGGAGTGCGGGGGCTGCATTCCTGAACTGCGCAACTACAGCAGTCATTTCTTGAAAAAGGGCCCGCATCTCCCTTGGGGTCGGGGTAGGGTCTGAACGGTCCGAGTGGGGCGAAGTCCGCTCCACGGCCGCCCCGACCTCCACCTGCGAGGCCAGCCGCTCACTTCGTCCTTCACGGGGGGCCGTAGCCCGAGTAGCCCGAGAAGTCGGAGGTGCTCGCTTGCCGGTCTGTCCTACCATTTTTATCTGAGTGAGATTTCGAACAGCTTTTGTAAGAACCGGTAAAATATATATATATATATAAATATAAAAATGGCCTCATAGGTGGGTAATCATCGGCCATTACTCATTTTCCCCAAG
Organism: Tasmannia lanceolata; assembly: GCF_043159265.1. Taxonomy (NCBI): domain Eukaryota; kingdom Viridiplantae; phylum Streptophyta; class Magnoliopsida; order Canellales; family Winteraceae; genus Tasmannia; species Tasmannia lanceolata. The sequence goes on along the minus strand of NW_027518697.1, from coordinate 17,286,320 downwards.
TTAATCGGGCATGAGGACATCTGGCATAATGGGGCGTACACGATTCGAACCCAAGTCTAAGCTAAGATTGAACGGCTTCCTACCACTAAGCCACCGCCCCAGATGTCAACAAAAACGGAATAGATATATATATATGTTAAAAATTTCCAATAGTCACTATTCACAATTACTATTCACAATAGTCACTATGCGAGATTACTATGCAGAAATACTATGCAAGTTCACTATTGAGATACACTATTTAAAAGTATTATTCACAGTAGGACCCACCGAGTACTATTCATAAGCGGGTCCCACATCAGCGGGCCCCATACAAGCAGGCCCCACATAAGCGGATCCAACACCAGTGGGTCCCACATCAGCGGGTCCCACACGAGCGGGCCCCACGACCAGCGGGTCCTACCACCAGCGGGACCCATCCCTAGTGGAAACGAAAATATCATCGCACCGACGAAAATAATAATAAAAAAATGCAAAAATACTATTGACCGACAAAATTAATAATAAAAAAATATTATTAACTATGCAAAATACTGTTAACCGACGAAAATAATAATTTAAAATAGTAAATAGTTTTTACTATGCAAAAGTACTATGCAAAAATACTATTGACCGACAGAAATAATAATTTAAAATAGTAAATAGTCTTTACTATGCAAAAAGTACTATGCAAAAAAATGTCTATAAATAGAGGAGGAGGAGAAGAAAAGGAGAAGAGAAGAGAAGAGAAGAGAAGAGAGAGAGAGAGAGGAAGAGAAGAGAAGAAAGAGAAAGAGGAAGAGAGAGAGAAGAAGGAAAAAGAAAATCCACTACCAAGTAAGTCTTTTATAATAGTCTCTCTTTCATGGTTGGTTCTACCACCTAAATTATTTAATGATCTCTTTCAATGGTTGGTTCTACCACCTAAATTATTTAATGATCTCTTTCATGGTTGGTTCTACCACCTACCTATATTTTATTTGAAGTAATGGTTGGTTTTACCACCTATATGGATAAAGTAATGGTTGGTTCTACCACCTATATACTTAACGGTGAAATACTAGCATAGTAACCGTAAAGTAAACTTTATCAACTTATGGTGAAATGAATAGTGACATGATGGGGCCCACATAAATAGTGACATGATGGGGCCCACATAAATAGTGACATGCGGGGCCCACATGAATAGTGAACACAGGGAACCTTATTTTAGGACATAAATGGACACAGAAAGGACAAGTGTTGTCTGTGTGATATTAAAAGGACCTAGACTAAAATAAGTTGACCTATTTCACTTATTTGCCTACAGGAGCCATCTCGTCCTACTGCGACTATAAGAAAAGGCAGGTGACAGCTAGACCTTGTCTTGTAATGGTATTCAATATAATTGTCTATGCAATGTAGCTCTGCTTATAAATTGTCTTATAAATACCTGCTGAGTTACTTTATACTTGCTTGCTGGAATCAAATGAATTGAAATGGATGCTGGAATCAAATGAATTGAAATGAATGCTGGAATCAAATGAATTGAAATGAATGCAGGAAGAAAGGCAAAGGTAAGTAATTGCATACATGTTACATGGGGGAGAGTGAAGGGGAACTTAAGGGTGTGGTGGAATCATCCTGGGACCTAAGGTCCAAAGGCCAACGCGAGAAGCGTGTACTGCCTTTCGTTGGCAAACCAACCAAAAAGGGAAAGTATCCCCGAGGGATAGTATCCCCGGCTCGGCATTACATGCGAGACCGTAATCCAAGTCCATAACGTCACTGCCTTCAGACAGGGGTAGTGGGTAGCCGTGCGGCAAGGACACCGGCAGAAAAATAAAATGAAAAAGTCAGAAAAGAACTGACAGAAAAATAAATGGGGGAAAAGCCGGATGTACCTGGGGAATGTGCTGTCTCATTTTATAAAATTGTTGCATACATGCATACATAGCATACATTGAAATTATTGTCACTCCTTTGATTTATATTGCCATGGGCATTGTAATCTTTATTCTAGACATTATTGAAATGTGGATTTTATTGTATGCACTGTTATTATTGTCTCTTTTACTTTGCTCGGTCTTTGGATGACCCTGCTTTGACGTTGATTCCTCCACCACAGGGGTTGAGGCATTAGATGGCGGAGCATTTGCAAATGAAGGAACCATGGGATAAGGGACTGTGTGATCAGAGAGTTCGTTCCTGGAGTCCTTGCATTTTGACGTCTTACGTCATGTATCATTTTTAAGTTGTAATAAGATTCTATCGGGATCGTCGTTGATGCTTGTATAAAAAAAAAAAAAATATTTCCATGATTTTTACTTTCTTTTGCTCGTAGCGACACGACGGAAATCGGGTCGTTACAGTTGTGGTATCAGAGCTCTGGGTTTTTGTGAAATACCTGGACTTCGTGAGAGTGGGTAGATTATAGGATTGGGGTAGACAATTAAGACTTGTCGACCAAATTATATGCACTCTGATTTCTATATCCTTAATAACCTTAAAGGGAAGACACAGTACTAAATTTTAATATTACTCCATTAATGGCAACAAAGTCTTTTATTAGTTTGGTACTTCCTAGCAATGAAAAGATTATGTATTGTTCATTTTTGAAGATGTATCAGAGGAGGGGAGCTGCTAACCAGGCGAATGTCCCTACTAATGATGGACATGAACCATCTCAGCTCGTTACGCATGGCCACGTTCAACCTAATCAGGATAGTCTGCAAATGCTTGCAGAAATTCTTAGACAGAATCAGATAGCTAATCAGACCGCCCTTCAGGCCATTGCAGCCAATCTCGGGAATCGTCAGGAGTCGAGACCTCGTGAGGATGCCTCTCAGATGCATCGTCAGTTCCGAGACTACCATCCATCTGAGTTTACTGGTTCAGGTGATCCCTTAGCGGCAGATCATTGGATTACAGAGATAGAGGGGATCTTTGCAGTAATGGAGTGCTCAAGTATTCAGAAGATGCGTTTTGCTTCCTTCTTACTGAAGGGAGAAGCGGGTGTCTGGTGGCGGACTATGATTCAGAACTATCCCGCAGTCTTGTCAGGGACTTGGGGACAGTTCAAGTCTCGCTTCAATGAGCAGTTCTTTCCGGAGCGCATAAGAGATCAATTGGCGGGGCAGTTCGCAGAACTAAAGCAGGGGGCTTTGACTGTGGCTCAGTATGGAGCCAAGTTCAGAGAGCTGTCTCGTTTTGCACCTGGATATGCAGCAACAGAGGCAGATCGGGTTCGGAAATTTGTTAGCGGTCTTCGCCCTTCCATTAAGGCGAGTATCGTTAACCTTGGTTCTAGGACCTTGGCAGAAGCCTGTGAGAAGGCCGAGGTGGCAGAAGACTGTGAGAAGTCAGTACAGGCAGCTAGATCTCAATCTATTGTTAGCAGGAATCAGGGACCTCCACCCAAAAAGCAGAGGACGGATGGTGGTTCGCAATCCAAGACCTTGTGCCCCCACTGTGGAAAGATTCACGTTGGGCAATGCTGGAGAACCATGGCAGTATGTTTTAACTGCGGAGACCCTAACCACAAAAGAAGGGATTGCCCTAAGGCACCAGCCTTCATCCAAAACCGCCCACCTTCGCCACAATATCAACCAATGCAAACAAATCAGCAGAACCAGGGAAGAAGAAATCAGTACCGCCCTCTTACCCAAGATAAGAACGCACAGCCAGGAACTGAAAAGCGTTTCTTCGCCCTAATCAACGATGACAACGAGGTACAGGATGGGGCAACAGAAGGTCAGAAAACTTATTTATAAATTTTGGATTATGGGAAACAAGGGAATTCATAGGAGTAAAATGTCTGCCTAGAATAGAAGATTAGTAGTATTTAAGAGGCAGTGCAGATTATGATGGATTTCACAAGACGTTAATTTCTAATCAAAATTAAGATTTACAAAGTAAAGGAGATGATCTTAAATTATCATGTGTCGAGATTCTGATTATCAAGATATCTAGGTTATGGGCGTAGGAATTTCGGGGACGAAATTTTTTTAAGGGGGGTAGAATGTAAGAACCGGTAAAATATATATATATATAAATATAAAAATGGCCTCATAGGTGGGTAATCATCGGCCATTACTCATTTTCCCCAAGTTAATCGGGCATGAGGACATCTGGCATAATGGGGCGTACACGATTCGAACCCAAGTCTAAGCTAAGATTGAACGGCTTCCTACCACTAAGCCACCGCCCCAGATGTCAACAAAAACGGAATAGATATATATATATGTTAAAAATTTCCAATAGTCACTATTCACAATTACTATTCACAATAGTCACTATGCGAGATTACTATGCAGAAATACTATGCAAGTTCACTATTGAGATACACTATTTAAAAGTATTATTCACAGTAGGACCCACCGAGTACTATTCATAAGCGGGTCCCACATCAGCGGGCCCCATACAAGCAGGCCCCACATAAGCGGATCCAACACCAGTGGGTCCCACATCAGCGGGTCCCACACGAGCGGGCCCCACGACCAGCGGGTCCTACCACCAGCGGGACCCATCCCTAGTGGAAACGAAAATATCATCGCACCGACGAAAATAATAATAAAAAAATGCAAAAATACTATTGACCGACAAAATTAATAATAAAAAAATATTATTAACTATGCAAAATACTGTTAACCGACGAAAATAATAATTTAAAATAGTAAATAGTTTTTACTATGCAAAAGTACTATGCAAAAATACTATTGACCGACAGAAATAATAATTTAAAATAGTAAATAGTCTTTACTATGCAAAAAGTACTATGCAAAAAAATGTCTATAAATAGAGGAGGAGGAGAAGAAAAGGAGAAGAGAAGAGAAGAGAAGAGAAGAGAAGAGAAGAGAGAGAGAGAGAGGAAGAGAAGAGAAGAAAGAGAAAGAGGAAGAGAGAGAGAAAAAGGAAAAAGAAAATCCACTACCAAGTAAGTCTTTTATAATAGTCTCTCTTTCATGGTTGGTTCTACCACCTAAATTATTTAATGATCTCTTTCAATGGTTGGTTCTACCACCTAAATTATTTAATGATCTCTTTCATGGTTGGTTCTACCACCTACCTATATTTTATTTGAAGTAATGGTTGGTTTTACCACCTATATGGATAAAGTAATGGTTGGTTCTACCACCTATATACTTAACGGTGAAATACTAGCATAGTAACCGTAAAGTAAACTTTATCAACTTATGGTGAAATGAATAGTGACATGATGGGGCCCACATAAATAGTGACATGCGGGGCCCACATGAATAGTGAACACAGGGAACCTTATTTTAGGACATAAATGGACACAGAAAGGACAAGTGTTGTCTGTGTGATATTAAAAGGACCTAGACTAAAATAAGTTGACCTATTTCACTTATTTGCCTACAGGAGCCATCTCGTCCTACTGCGACTATAAGAAAAGGCAGGTGACAGCTAGACCTTGTCTTGTAATGGTATTCAATATAATTGTCTATGCAATGTAGCTCTGCTTATAAATTGTCTTATAAATACCTGCTGAGTTACTTTATACTTGCTTGCTGGACTCAAATGAATTGAAATGGATGCTGGAATCAAATGAATTGAAATGAATGCTGGAATCAAATGAATTGAAATGAATGCAGGAAGAAAGGCAAAGGTAAGTAATTGCATACATGTTACATGGGGGAGAGTGAAGGGGAACTTAAGGGTGTGGTGGAATCATCCTGGGACCTAAGGTCCAAAGGCCAACGCGAGAAGCGTGTACTGCCTTTCGTTGGCAAACCAACCAAAAAGGGAAAGTATCCCCGAGGGATAGTATCCCCGGCTCGGCATTACATGCGAGACCGTAATCCAAGTCCATAACGTCACTGCCTTCAGACAGGGGTAGTGGGTAGCCGTGCGGCAAGAACACCGGCAGAAAAATAAAATGAAAAAGTCAGAAAAGAACTGACAGAAAAATAAATGGGGGAAAAGCCGGATGTACCTGGGGAATGTGCTGTCTCATTTTATAAAATTGTTGCATACATGCATACATAGCATACATTGAAATTATTGTCACTCCTTTGATTTATATTGCCATGGGCATTGTAATCTTTATTCTAGACATTATTGAAATGTGGATTTTATTGTATGCACTGTTATTATTGTCTCTTTTACTTTGCTCGGTCTTTGGATGACCCTGCTTTGACGTTGATTCCTCCACCACAGGGGTTGAGGCATTAGATGGCGGAGCATTTGCAAATGAAGGAACCATGGGATAAGGGACTGTGTGATCAGAGAGTTCGTTCCTGGAGTCCTTGCATTTTGACGTCTTACGTCATGTATCATTTTTAAGTTGTAATAAGATTCTATCGGGATCGTCGTTGATGCTTGTATAAAAAAAAAAAAAATATTTCCATGATTTTTACTTTCTTTTGCTCGTAGCGACACGACGGAAATCGGGTCGTTACAGCTTTTTATTGCGCAGTCCCACGGATGGCGTCAAATCTGTTAGGCCTAAAATCGGTAACAGGTTATGGTAGGGCTGGGTGGTCCGAGCTAACAAGCCACGACTGAGGGACTGGTTGAGTCCTGCGCTGCACAAGAGTACAGACAAGAAAGAAAAGAGTCAGAGGACCAACCCGGAGTGATACTCCGGACGGGCGCTTCGACACTCAAGTCAGTATGAGCAGGAGTGCAGAGCAATGTCAGAGCAAAAGCTTAGAGTTTTTGGTTCTCAGATTTCCAGGACCCTCACCTTAGTACAAGTGAAGGCTATTTATAGTGATTCTGAGCCACCTGTCTAGGACAGGTGGTAATTCTGAGCCACCTGTCCAAGACAGGTGGTGGGCTCTGTATGGACCAGGTCTCATACCTAGAAGGGCAGGTGGAGGTCCCTGATTGGTCCAGGTGCCACACCTAGTGGAGACAGGTGTTGGCCTTCCAACGGTCCTTGTGAGGGCCACGTGCCAGCAGCTAGTTGGATGCTGAGTTCGGACCCCTCAGTGCTGAGTCCGGATTCCCTCAGTGCTGAGTCCGGACCCCATCAGGAGTCAAATCGGGTGAGTCATTGATTGATGACACGTTCAATTTATTGAACTCGGACCAATTAAATGATTTTTGATTGACTTGGTAGGATACGATTTGGACTCAGATCAAAACTCATCCAACACATTAGGAAGTCTTATAACTGTTTCGATGCATGGAAAATGATTTTTCCAGCATTTTTTAAACTTGGATTTTTTTTCTTTGAAAATGTTAACTCTGGAAAATTATCATTACCATCTTCTACAGAGATAATTTTCAAAAATAAAATATTTTCCCAGTTTTCAAGGTAATTTCCCCAATGAGTACTTGTGCATTTTTTAAACTCGGGATTTTTTTTTTCTTTGAAAATTTAAACTATGGAAAATTATCATTACCATCTTCTACAGAGATATTTTTCAAGGTAATTTCCCCAATGAGTACTTGTGCATTTCTTTAAACAGACACAAAGATTCTTGGGGTTCCCAGTCTAATTAGGACTAATTAAAACAAATCAGTGTAGTCAACATTAACTAAATGATGTTGGCTCTGGAACATTAATTTAATTGTTTCTTTGTTTTTTGTTTTTTTTTTTAATGGTATTAATTGTTTCTTATTAGAAAACCATGTACACTTATCTTGAGCAATGATATTTCCACCACCCATCTCTGCATTTTCACCCCTATTCGTTTCTTTTCTTAAAAAAACATCACCACCTCTTTTTAGCTGCATTTTCTCAAAGAAAAATGAGGCGGAAATATCATTTCCCGCTACTAGAAAAACAATATCTTCTTGACCAGGAGAAAAGACCCACTAAGTCTATGGTGTAAAGGACAATCTCTGTCTCATTCATTCGCAAGAGGAGAAAATTTCCCTATCTTTTCTCATGAAATATTTTTCCAATAAAATTTCGTCTTCCTAGATCCAAACAGCCCCAAAAACTTCATGGAACAGAGTTTGAGAGTATTTAAAGGGCCTATGTAAAACCCATTTATCATTTTCATACCATTGACCACATTTTTATTGCAAAACAGAAAGATAAGTTTAATTTGTAGCTTTCCATCATGGGTCTACAGCAGACAAACAACAAGCTCATCTAGGCTCTTAGGACTACTTGTTCTCTATATTATTAAGCAGCAACTATGTGTTTCTCTTGCTGATTTGTATATAATGTGCTATTTCACTTCCTTTTACTGACCTCATATAAGTAACTAAGGATCACAACCGCAGCTGCCACAGCGACTCCTACAGCACTTTGCGCCAATATGATACTGGTTGTTGTCTCTGTTTTGGTGGCCGAACTCGGAATGAAGCCCAATTCTGAAAGTTTCTTGTGTGACTCGGCGTAGTCTCTGAAAAATGCATCCTCATCCTGCCAAAGTTTAAGAGGAAAAATTAGTGATATTCGGAAACAAAAAGGTAAACTAGTGTAAAACTGATAAAAAAAAATATTTACTGTTGGTGAGCAAGATAAAGACTATATATTTCTGCTTTGTAGGATAATTTCTGGCAGCTACTATTCTACGCTGTAATTTCTTTGACACAGCAAAACTAGAAAGACTTTCTGGGTGGACGATATAAGAAATTCAGTTATATTCTCTCCAACTTTTGATATATATAGCAGGCCCAGTAATTGAAGTACCAAAAAGCATAAGCAAGGCAACATTTAGTCGATCCACTAAGGGCCTATTTGTTTAGATTATGAAAAACCGATTGTGGAGTCCCCAACCGAATATTGGGCTCAAATTTAGTGCAATTTTCGGTCCAATAATCGGTTGGGGAGTCCACAATCGGTTGTCATAATCGAAAACAAAACGGGGCCTAAGTCTTGTAGTTCAGTAAAAGGTTTAATGGACTATCTGGGTTGGAAACTGGCAGAGAAAATACATGGGAAAGTACTGACAGATCTCTCTAGTTGGAACACATTCACACCTCTCCAAACAAACAGTATGATGTGTCAAAAGCTCACAAACATACTTTATATTTTCGCAATTTTTTACGGAATGAAACATTTTGAATTTCCTATATATATATATATATATATATATATATATATATATATATATATATATATATATATATATATGAATGCAATTCACACTGGTTCAGAATTTGGAAATCAGACGTTAAAATTAGGAAATTACGAGTCTTTTTTCTGTTTTATGTAAGATATTGTACTTGAATGCTTGAGGTTGAAAGAAAAAACATTACCTCGGCATACAGCTCAACATAACGTCTAAACTCTGGATCTTCCAATAAAGCCTTGTCCGTGGGAAGTTTCAACAGCTCCTCGGATTCCCCTTTCAGCAATTCCCTGATACAAAATTCACAGCAAAATTTGCCTCGGTCCCTCACTCAATTAACTAAAGTATAAAAAATCAAGGGATTAACACCAAAGATGTCATTGACATGAAGACAATTAATTTGTCGTTAGTCTTACACGAAGTAGGAGTTGTCAAATTTCAGGGGCTCATTGGTCCAAGGACCATCAAAGCCTGACCTCTCTAGATGTGCCCTTCCCTACAACAGCAAAGTCACGTACAACATACAGATGTGAGATGAGCCTTCACCTAGTAGAGATGACCTCATGCATAGGGCATTGAAATGAGAGGCTATGCTTAAAAAAATTATGTAATGTATAAATGCGCATTCAGAATGATAGTGTGTCCCCAAAAAATCAGCTCCATAGGAACATCCTAACCCTTCGAACTATGGAGGCAAAAAATGAACAGCTTTGTGAAGGTTCATACACATCCATTTTTTGCCTCCACAAATCGTAGGATCGGGATGAACTCATGAACCTATGGAGCTGATTTTTTGGGCACACCCTATCTATGTGAGGGCTCATCATAATATTGCTTTGGATCATCCACACAATGTGGGCCCCACTGTATTTTAAGCCGACGGAGCAGATTAGTTATCTACTTGATCGTGTAGATACACTTTTCTAAAGTGAGTATGAGCAGCCCCTCATATAAGCTTATATGAGATGACGGCTAGAAACACCGTGGGCCCACATTTTTGTGGAGATCCAAACCATTCATTTGATAGGCCCTGACATAGATAGGGTGTGCCCAAAAAATCAGCTCCATAGGATCATCCCAACCCTTGGAACTGTGGAGGCGAAAATGGGCGGGTATAAATCTGCCCAAATTGCCCATTTTTCGCCTCCACAGTTCGAAGGGTTGGGATGATCCTATGGAGTTGATTTTTTGGGCACAACCTATCTATGTTAGGGCCTATCAAATGAATGGTTTGGATCACCCCAAAAATGTGGGCCCACCGTGTTTCTAGCCGTCACCTCATATAAGCGCCCACCGTGTTTCTAGCTGTCACCTCATGTGTGTGTGTATATGTCTATATTACCAGTGTGTGTCCACCAGACAATGCCACAATGTCCTTGTCAGATAAACCCATTCGATAGAAAATGTCCCTCAGATGCTGCGAACCTACAACCAACATAATAGCAATGGTCAAGTTGAACAGTTTCGAATTAGAGAAATCTTGGAAAGTGATTTAAAAATGAAGTGACTTTTGTCCAGGTGCGTCAACCATCCATATTTGACTTTTGAATTGGAATATATCACAGAGCAGTAAGTGTAAGTTTATGAGCACGCTAGTCTTGTGTAACACATGCTGCCTTATATGGAGAATTAGAAGAATTAATGGACAGAGCAAACATTGGGTACATTGGGTTACGAAGACGAAGAAGAAAGGAGATATCTATACAATCTTTAGAGAGTATTAAGTAGGGTAAAGTATGTGCCATCACTGATATGGATAGCTTTCATCCACCATTAAAATGTGATTTGTTCAACAAAAGTCAAGTACACTACCTTTGGCAAGCAAGGACCCATATTGAGAGATATAATACCATGATATCTCAAATTCTCAATTACATAACAATACTAGGAGCAACCTGATTAAATGAAAGATTTAGAACAACCAGATAACATGACTGAGGCGTCTGGAAAGTGCCAAAATAATAAAAACTGGTGAACAAAAATTACAAGGGCTCTATGCTTACTATCTGGTTATGTAAACTCCAAGGGTTCAAAGTAAAGATGAAATACTAAACATCATACATGTACAAAGGAGAAACCTAACAAATGCATAAATGTTAGAATATGGAATCAAGAAACCTTGTTTAGCATCAGGAAGCCGTCCTGCTTTGGGAGAAGCCAATGAATCCTGACAACATGACAACAATTGATATTAATGAGCAATGCTTTAATAACCAGCTATTTCCCAACAATTCCAAAAAAAAAAAAAAAAAAAACCAGCTATTTCCCAATAACATGCCATGTTACAATACCTTCCTACCCGGAACAAAGTCAATAGTTGGTCCTCCAGTGACCTCGACTGCAACAACCCCAGCAAGCTGAAAGTTCCAATATGTTAGAGATTTGTTTGTTCATGATCAAAATTTTGAATTATGATAGAGTAACTACCACGATAAACACAACGAATAGGAATCGTAAGCAATAAAATGTGGAACTCAAAAAGACAAAAAAGTTGATTTTTTAAGGTCATGGTTTTGTTGTGCAGATGTCTTGTATTCTGGCATTTATAAAGGACCCTGACGGACTCATGTGCGCGACGCATGTTAAGGTTGCGGGATAAGGTTTTTATTCTTTCGCGTTTTCTTGGCCAAGAAGAAGAGACTTTGTAACCCTAGACCGAAATAGTGAAAATATTTCCCCGTGGACGTAGGCAGTGCCGAACCACGTAAAATCTTGTGTTTCTTGTGTGATTGTGTTTCTCTGCATCGTTCTTTTGGTATATTGTTGCACATCGTGTTCGATCCGTGTTGAGAAGTATTTCTCTGATTTTCTACAGGCTTGGTGAGGCTAATGCCTTAGACTTGATGTGTACACCTCATGCGCCGCATGGGTTTGCAACGGATGCCTTAAAGGACTGTTTGTGCCTCAGGGACTACACAACAGTCACCTTTATAACACTAGTATTGGGATATGTATCAGTTTTGGAGTAAACATTTAAAAGTATGTACGTTCGAGTCATAACTCTCTGACCCAAAACAATCCCAAAAGCTTATCAAATTAGGAAAAGAAATGGAAAAAATATAACATTTCAGTTTAGTATGAAAAATTACATGTTATGCTACCTTCTTACTTTTGTGTTTTCTTTTTTTTTCCTAGCTTTATTGCATATTATCCTTTCATCCACTGTTTAAAACCCCCCGTATCAATCGCCGAGTCACCCGAGTTGATTCCCTTTCACCTCGGCCAAGTTCTAGAACGAGCTCATGTTTTGCCCTACCAAGTCAATCAAAACATCTTTGACTCGTCTGAGCCATGACGCATCAAAAATTGACTCGCCAGAGTTAACTCCCTTTCACCTTTGCCGATTTCTCATCCGAGTCTGAGTTTTAAAACATAGTTATCATCCACTCTTCCTATATTAGACAATCTAGTATTAATCAGATTTTGGTAACAATCTAGTGATCTGTAGGTTGCAACTTGTAAGTTTGTCAAGTGTCTATACATCCTTGCTTTTTTAGCAAAAAAAATAAAAAAATAGAGCAAAGTGGCTGAGAAAATGTTTTCATTCTCTGATGATAATTTTGTTGAACATTAAATGAATCTGCATGTCTCCATGAATGCTTCGGTAAAAACAGTAATTTTCTAGCCAAAACAACCAAAATCAAATGCAAAAAACTGGAGATATATACACAGCATGACTCACGACATTATTTCATGGCAGCATGGCCTCGCTTTTGGTTGAAATTTAAACCATGCTTACAAAAGTATCAACTGGCAATCCCTTGGCCACCCCACTGTTCTAAACTCATAGAGAATTGACGACTATTTATCACTTTTCTCATTCTGAATTTCCTATATAGTGGGTCAGAAGATCATGGAAGAGTAATAAAGGGTAAAAAAATACTCTTAAAAAAATTCTCAACATCCTCAGATTGAGAAGTAATGCAAAGAAGGATCGATTGTGGGGGTGTTGAATTTTACATTGAGGGTGTTGAAAAGAATCACTCATTCATTAACCAAATAAACACTCATGAAATAATTGGGATCTAGCTTCATCTTTCAGTCCACAAAGGATGCAAGCCTCATCATAAAAAGCAATGCCCAAATTAGCTAAACAAGCCTAATGAAATATTCCACCAAGCAAACACAAACATACAAAAGCTCGAGTTCATTAAGGACCAATTGGTTAAATAAGTCTTGTGTTTGTGCAGATGTCTTGTATTCTGGCATTACACAGGACCCTAACAGACTAATATGCGCGACACACATGCGGGTCGAGCTTTTTCTTCTAAAGGGTATTTCAGTAAATTTCTTCATGTAGGGGCATTGATGTATCAGCCACATTTTAAGGTTACAGTTTTGAGTTTTTTCTTTGTGTTTCTTGGCCAAGAAGAAGAGAGTTTGTGAAAATCTCCCCCCATGGACGTAGGCACTGCTGAACCACGGAAATCATGTGTTTCTTGTGTGATTGTGCTCTTGCATCGTTTCTTGGCGTAATTTTGCCGCACATCGTGTTCGATCCATATTCGACAAGTTATTTCTGGGTTTTTTCTACATCTTGAATGAGTGCCGATTCCTGGACAGAAATGTAATAAAATTTGTTTGTGATAAAGAAATTGGGTGAGCACATGTAAGAAATTCTATATTTCATAAAACATATAGTTGGGAATAGTTGACCACTGGGTGGTGATCAGCATGATTGGTAAACCCAGCTTTCAGTGTCCCATGTAGAGTTGATGAGATCAGTCCAGCAATAGAAAATGAACCACGATGCAAGCTTGAATGATTGGGATAGAGAAATCAAATCTACTGACAAGAAAAGAAGAGAGTTGTTCAAGTAGCGATGGTAATAACAATGAAATAAGTGACTACAAAAGTTTGATGAACTTTGGCATTAACAGTAGCTGTTGTACAAGCAATCCGTTTAAGATCCTTTGTTACCTTTTCTTCTATGAACTATTACATTGCTGATTTTCAAGCTAAGGATGAAACAAAATTGTTCTCTCTCTAGGGATCATCATGTCTAAATGAATCAACAAAGCTACAATGCTAAATCTATCAATGAATTGACAGAGACAACAAATGCAGAAATTGTATCCCCATTCTAATCATCACCTGATAAAGATCTGCATATGTAATACTTGGATGTTTTTTCTTCACTTCCCCTGATATCAGGACAAAAAAAGTAAAAAGTCAATTATTTCAATCTCCAATAAGCTCATTTACACATAAAATATAAGATAAAAACACAAGCCATCCATAACCTGTCACAAAAATCAGATATTTATCCAATAACAAATGGCATAAGCAATCTTGTCCACTCTATCGCCACCGTGAACCAACTTTGGGAGCTATTATCCTACAATTTTGGATATAACTAATTTTTTGCATCTCAACTCAACTCAACTCAACTAAGCCTTTGTCCCAAACTAGTTGGGGTCGGCTAACTGAATCCTTTAGGAAAAATTCATGAAGAAGGTAAAAGGAATCTACCCAGCTCTAATCTTGGTTCTAGTTGGGTTCTTCTACATGGATCATTTTCTTCCATTCTATCCTATCCAAGGTCATGTTCCCTGTTATGTTCCTAGCTATCAAGTCTTTCCTCATTGTTTCTACCCAAGTTGTTTTCGGTCTGCCCCTACCTCTTTTTACTCCATCAATCTGGCACGAGTCGCCTCTTCTCACTGAAGCATCCAAAGGTCTACGTTGGATATGTTCAAACCATCTTAAGCAGTGCTCTCTCATCTTCTCCTCAATTAAAGCCACCCCCACCTTTTTACGAATGTCTTCATTTTTAATTCTATCTAGCCTTGTGTGGCTGCACATCCATCTAAGCATTCGCATCTCCGCTACATTCATCTTATGCACATGCTGCTTCTTGGTGGCCCAACATTCTGAGTCGTACAGCATGGCTGGCCTCACAGCTGCCTTATAAAACTTTCCCTTCAACTGAATTTTTGCATCTCCTTGAAAATTTTGAAAACTGCCTACAAGGGATTATTTTTGCATGGACATCCAATAACTAAATTTTTACATCTTGCTGAAAAAATTTCAAAACTGCCAAGGAGTTCTCTTTGTTCATGTCCAATCTAGTAGACATTTTTTTTAATGGTAGTAGACAAAAATATACATCCTCAATTTCAGCAGTAACTGCGTATGCTCAATGTGGAATGCGAGGTGAACATGCATCCACTCCATTTACATCAATGGTCCTTGTATTATATGGTTTGTTTCTGTCCTTATAACGTATGAAGGAATTAAAATTGACCGGTGTTTTCAAAGGAGTAGCAAAAATTCCTTAAGACGTAAAAAAAATTTGTTCAAAAAGCATACGCCTTTCGCTTCAGGCACAAGCCTCCAACAAAAGGTGTATGCCTTTCACGTATGCACAAGAAAATTGTGATTTACACAATCTGTACCTAAAAAAAATTATTATTTTAACCGTTTTGTCTTTTCTTCCACTAAGCACTGATTAATAGTTAAGTTGGTTAAGTATGGTCTAATAAGATATATTTGAAGATCAAATAAATATTTTGAGAGTCTAGAGCTTTTTGGGTTTTGGACATTTTTTCCCCTATATCTTGCTTTTGCAATTTCTCTCCAACTGTTAGTGGAATCAAAATCTGTCACTTCTCGTGGTTTTCTTTAATCAAAATGAAGCTTGTTGCACCGGATGGAAGGAGATCTGCAGTGGTGAGGAAAGAAGACGAAAAAGTGTTGACTAAGTGGGAACCCCCGCTTGCGGGTTTCCTAAAGATTAACTTCGACAGTAACTTGATAACCCTGGCCCTTCTGGATTGTGTGTGTGGGCGTGCGCGCGCGCTGCTGCTGGTTTTTTTTTTTGGTGGGGGGGTAGATGTGTATTTTGTGATCAAGTGGGGGAGAGTATTAGACGCCTAAAGAATCATTTGGTTGGGACACATCGCAGAATATAATCGTATGTCGTACATAAGTGTCCACCAGAAGTTATTCATGAATGTTCAAAAAAGTTTAAAAAAACTTAATAGCAAAAAAGAGAGAAGAAACAAACTCCTAATAGACAATGGAAGGGGTTTTGTGAGTGATAGCCCAACTGCCCAAGTAGTGAGGGAACTCCAGTAGTCCAATCAGTGGTGCGCTTCTCAATCACCTAGGCCAAGGGGTCCCATTGATTGTTTTGTCACTGTTGAGGCTAAACAAATTACCCTACACTCGATGTGGAATAAGAACGAAAATGTTTTAAGTTTGCAAGAAGATTGAAAGATGTGTCTTTGAAAATGTCACTCCTTTTACGATTGTGAATAGCCCATATTTTGTGTCTATGGTTGAGGCGATAGCGGCATATGGGCCTTAGCCTAAAAACATATTCCATGCATGAGATGAGGACATAAGTCCTCAAAGAAAAGGTAAAGAATATTAGAGGTGTAATCAAAGATCACTAGAAGGCATGGGCCAAGGATGGGTGTAATATCATGCTAGATAGATGGACAAATGAAAAGCATAGATGCCTAATTATTTTTCTTGTCAGTGGTTCAGCAGGGCATGACTTTTAAAATTTGTTGATGCTTTGAGTTCTATGAAGAATGAAAAGTAGATACTTTGTCTCTAGATATGTGAGGCCAAGAAAGAAGTTGGTGGAGACGGATAGATTGTATTCGATTCCTGGGTTACTCATTGTATTGACTTGATGCTAGAGAGCATCACTAAGATGAAGGTGAGCGCTGTGACTATTGAGAAGGCAAGGCAAGTGACAAAGTTTATATACGGATATGCATGCATTTTTAGCTTGATGAGAACATGGACAAAGAACCATGAGCTTCTTCGTCCCCTGGTTACCAGATATGTCAGTCTTTTGTCACTGCCTATGCAGAGCTTACATAATAAACATAAGCAACCTCTCGTATCATTATTTTCCTCCAAGGCTTATACCACCAATTCTTACACCAAAAAGGTTAATGGTGGGAAGGCATACAATTGTATTGTTTGATCCTAACTTTTGGTTATAAGTAAATTATTGCATTAAGACTAAATGTCACTAGTTAGCATGATTAGAGAGGTGGATTCAAAGGGGAGGCCTGTTATGGAATTTTGATGGAGACCATCCTAGGGCCCGTATTTTAATTTTCCAGTGTCTTTTTCGTGACTTTGAAGTCCCTTAAGTTATAGGAGGGGTACCACCAGTGTTTAAAAACGCGGATGTGACGCTGAATGCGGATGTGGTGCAATGCGGAACGTGGCCAAGGTAAAAAGGAGTCGACTCGGGCGAGTTCCTTGTCGAGTCAAGGAGTTTTTAAACACTGGGTACCACAGTCTTTGCTACCAATATCACTTGGTTTCTTTAAGTTCTCAATGTTTAAAATGGTGCCCAAAAAGTGTACTAAAAAATCTTAAGTGATAGGGCAATTAAGCCACTTGTAATTAATCACAAGTTGTTGACTTCAAGGTTGCAATCTAAAGAAGTCCTACCAGTCTATTTGTGGAAGGAAATGTCCATGAAATGAGAGTTCTAATTTGTAGGGATATTTAGTTTAGTTGTATAAGGAGTTATAATTTGTATTAGATTAGTATTTGGGTCTTATTATAATTGGTGGATTACACCTAGTCAAGTTAGATTAGAATTTTAAGTTCAAGTTAGATTGGAATTTTAAGTTCAAGTCTTATTAGAAGTAGGAGGTTAATATTGCTATATTGAGAACACAATAGAAAAAAGATTTTTGCTTCGAAGCTTGGTAGCCCAGATCTCTCTCTCTCTCTCTCTCTCTCTCTCTCTCTCTCTCTCTCTCTCTCTCTCTCTCTCTCTCCTTTTCATTTTTTTCTTTGCCACAAAACAACCCCACGGCTAAACAGCAGTACCGTAACCCACTTTCTCTAACCTCTTTGCCGCAAAACTCTTTCCCTTACCCCCTTTGCCGCAAGACCCTTCACCCTTCCCCTCACCCAGCACCCTCCAATTGCAGGCCCAAAACCATTGACCTGCGGCTGCAAGCCCCACCAGCCACTAGTCCCTCACCCGAAACCCTTCCATCCCCTCAGCCCTCTCCTCACCCACTCCCCTCAGCCCAACCTCTCTCTCACCCCTCACCTTATCACCCAACTCCTTACCAAACCCAGCCCCAACCCTATACCCAAGAAGAAACCCAGCCACGACACTTTATACTCAGAAAATCCCCTCCTCAGTCCCTCCAAATGCAACCTACAGCCTCTAGAACCCTTAACCCCTTACTCCCTCACCCACTGACCACACCATAACCTCCAAGAACCCTTCTCTGCTCCTTCTAACACCGTTCTACAACTAAACAGTCCCTATGTACTGTTAAACCTAACTGATCAGCCCACATATCCCCTCACCCTGCCCAAATCATGAACCTATTCAGGTTCATGAAACCCCCTTACATCGCCCTTATTTGTTACACCTGTAAGACCCTTTTTACCTAACCCCACCAACCAGTCCTTACATAGAACTATTACAGGCCCAGAAACCAGTAATGGTCCTAAACCTTCAATCAGTACATTCACATTAACTATTCCACCCCTAAACCTGCTGCTAACAGTCCCTTAATATTCTAAACCAGTCCGAACAGTCCTAAATTAGATTTACTGCCGAACCAGTACCTGAATGTTAATCTAACATGCCCAATTCCTACAATTCCAAAAAAAAAAAAAAAAAGGCCCGATTCCTTTTCTTTCTTTTTTTGAAAATTGACATATATATTCATAATATCAAAATGTACAAAGAATGGGGACAAGTGGTCCCACCCCATTACATACACCATGACAGCCGGTAGAGAACCCTCCACAGGCCCAAAAACAAATAAAGAAAAAGTATATCATCAGAGAACTTACAAACTTTTGTCGCTAACCCACGTTGCACCATCGAACTGAAACCAAGCTTCAATTTCGCCCAAAGACCCAAAAAGTTGGCACCCTTCAAGACCTCCACCATCACCAAAAACATACCCTCTGATGTTTAGGGTCCACATCTCTTCAGTAGAATCATTTGCTCCATCCACGGGCAAGAGAAATCGTGAGCAGCGAAGAACCAAGGTTCCTCAAGCACCTCCTCTTGGATAACACACAATTCATCCCCCTCCATATATAATCCAGGGTAAAAACAAAAAACACATAAAAAGGAAAAGAAAAAGTTGCTACCGCCTCACTGGTGGTTCACTCCACCCTTACACCATTTTCCACGAAAAAATTTTCTCCAAACCACCCCTGAGTCAAACCAAAGACTCATATAACCAACAGAACAGAGAGTATCCGAGGGATAAATCCCGCAAGCAACAAAGAACAAAGTCCTTTTGCATACTTAGATACACCACATCTGCCCTAAAAGAAACACTGATAAATTAGAAGGAAACAGACCACAACAAAGATTCTAACAGAAACCTTCACAGAAATTAAAGGACCCATGACCATCACTTCCTTAGGGCTTTGAGCTCCCTATTGCCTCTGGCCGGAGTCTTCCCTTTCTCTCCCGCATCCCTCTTCTCAATTTCCAGGAACATATCTTTTGATTTCTCCAAACTCTCCTCGAAGCCAATCCCTAGGGCCCTTCCCACTTTCGACATCTCGTCGAACTCCTTGTTTTGCTTCTCCTCCTCAGACAGCTCTTCAACTTCCCCTTCCGACTCAAGATCAACCCTTCCCAAACAGTCCTTGATCTGACCACTTAGATCTACATCCATAGAGTCTCTAGAAAGCCCTGCCTCAAGAGAAGGCCCCTCACACCCCTCATCCTTTGCTTCCTCTTTGTATAATCCTTCGTCCTTTGCATCCTCTGCATCCTCTTCGTATAAACCGTCTTCTATCGCCTTCGTTTCATCCTCCAAGTTTTTCCTGAAGAAAGGGAGTTCATGCAATGGAACAAAGATTTCAGCCAGGGATTTCTTACCAATTAGCTCTTCAAGCTCTTTTTCCTTACCCTTTGCCTCTTCTTGGAATGTCCAAGTAAGCCTCAGCCACCTCCCCTCTTGTGATGGATGCTTGGCCCTCCCTTTTAAAAGAAACATTTTCCTCTATTCCTAAACCGACTTCCCGCGCCATTTTCCTTTTTCTTTTCACATCGCCCCTTTTGTCTTCTCCTGAGGAAGGAACCTCGCCAGACATGTTAAGTTATTGATTAGGTTGAGAACGGAGGAGATAAACTTTCTTTTTTCTCTTATCTTTTTTGAGGTTACAGACTGCTTGTTCACCCGCCTTTTATATAGAAAACGACCGACCCCTTGGTTTCTTGTAGAGGACGGCTTCGAGTAATGATTGCGCTCAAAACCATAACCACGATGCATGCGGGGGGATGAGGGCATTAGGCATTACGAAGGCCTTTCGTATACTTCTTTTCTTTCCTGCCATGATTTCCAGATTTGGGGTACAAAGCATATCTTTTCGAAAGTTGATCCTCCTCACCTTTAAAGTTTTTATGTCTATCAGTCCTGGCCGCCCGATTCCTATTCCCCATCGTATCCTTTCTGATTCCTATTCCCCATCGTATCCTTTCTACAGCTCCACTTCCGTAGCCATACTACAACCAGCTCATTTGGATTCAGCTAAATTGTGGGGGGCAACAAAAGAAATTATCTTCCTATTTAGAGGAAGATAGGTGAGAGATGGACGGACCAGTTACATTCTCCTCTACATGCAGTTGTCAGCTACCTAATGATGCAAATTGTAGGCCCAATAAGAGGAATATTTGCCCAATAGGACTTTTAGATATTTGTTTTCATGTTATTTTAGTTTCTAGGATTTTATTTTCCATGCAAGTGTTGTTAGAAATCCTAGGAATCAGTAATCCAAGGGAGGCGAGCTTCCGCCGGAGGAATCGGACTTTGGAGACGACGAGGAGTAATTCAAGGGAGGCATTTCAGGCGTGGAATTGGACTTTTCCTCGTCGTCGGATTCCCCATCCTCATCCGCCTCTCAGAAGTCTGATACCTCATCCGCCTCTCAGAAAGAGAAGTCCAATTCTACGCCCGAAACACCTCCCTTGGATTACTCCTCATCGTCTCCAGAGTTCAATTCCTCCGGCGAAAGCTCGCCTCCCTTGGATTACTGATTCCTAAGATTTCTAGCAACACTTGCAAGGAAAATAAAATCCTAGAAACTAAAATAACATGGAAATAAATATCTAAAAGTCCTATTGGGCAAAGATCCCTCTTATTGGGCCTACAATCTGCATCACCTAATTCCCCAACTCAGATACTCAGATGGCTTCTCTGAGGTGGTTGACGTAAAAGATGGTAAATACATGTGTATGGATATGCTACTGGGATGGCTACTTAAAAGTGTACACTAGTGGATGTCCAACTGGATTTATATGACATGACCGAGGGAGAGTTTGTCGCCCCAACGGCCATTGAGACAAGAAACAAGAGCTCTCCACGTATATTATAGTTTGAAATTTTTACTTTTTATGTATTTAATATTTAGTTGTTAGTTAAATTGATGTCTTGCATGATTTCTTTATTCATCATGCATTATTGTTATCTAATTCCAATAAAATATCCACTGCTTATTATAGCTAATTGATGGATCCGCTTTGGATCCAAGACACCATAGTTGACAAACCTTGCTATAAGGGTCCTAAGGCACACATGCAGTGGTTTAGGTTGAGTGGAATTAAAGTACAATTGACACAGTAAGTTACCAAGTACAATTGACACATGTCATTCTTGATTTATGGAAAAGATTTTTTATTTTACAATGGTTTTGACTTTTTTATTATTATTTTATTCATTTCATTTTATGAATTTATCAATATTTTTTTTCATTAAGAAGATACTTCTTGTGGCGCAGTGAATCTGGCGAACTCACCATTTGAGTGAAATTGAAACAAAGTAAAGAAATAAAGAAACAAACTAAGTCCATGCACAAAAGTGGATTAGACTAGATCAAGAGAAGTTTAATGCTTTCATCCATGTTTTGGGTAACACAAAGTTGTGTGAGACAAGCCTAAGAAAGAATTAAAGCATTAATCCGATCTTAGTGTATCATATTGATTTTGATGTTTAATGGACAGTTACGTAGGATGACCCTACTTTTCTACCGATCCAAGTTGTCTGAAAAATAGTGACATGATGATTGATTTCACCGCTTTCCAAACCATTCCTATCGGTACAGATGATCTTTAATGTGTACAAGCATGATCTCTTGGGTCTGACTATGAGTCATTTCAAAAAAAAAAGTGCAAGGCACCTTCAATGGAATTGTTATTTTTACTAGACAGATGTTTGGCATGTAAATCTATTTTGATGCTCCAAAGAACTGTCAGCTAGATATATAATATCAACCAACTAAATATGGTATCAACAATAAGCATATTGCCTCTTGCATGCAATATTAATATATCATGCATGCCTAGTCAGCTTTAAAAGTGTGAGTTCACCAATGAGAAAATAACTAGTAAATAAATTATGGCACCCATTAAGCCTGAATCAATGCTTGTATTGTCCCTAAAACTTCTAAATTATCAAAATCCTGTAATACAAGCGCACACATCATCAAAAAAGATTACGTCAAGAACAAAGTACATAACAAACTTGCCAAATGTATATATACGACAAAAAAATTACCACAAAGATCAATTGCAATTTGTAAGCCATTATTTGAACCATGTTTAGATTCCTCCTCATTCCTGATTGAACCATTAGGACCACCAGTCTTAGTGTTAACATCGTAAGTGCCAGCATCATGCCATCTACAAGAAAGAAAAGCATGTGTTACTCCTCTGCACACCTCAGGTTAACAAGATGATAAACTTATATGAAGGATTACACTACCACTACAAACTAGCCAATACAAATGGTCTGGCAGAGATTTACAAGATAAACAGAATATTTATTAAAACCATTAAAAAAGAATATTTATTAAACTAAAACAACCAATAATAAATGAAGAAAGTCAAGAATATTTTGGACTTAGATAGCTTGAATTAAAATCCAAAAACCAAATTGACACAAAAGCAAACCAACATTTCCCTAGGAATCAAAAACAATACAGCAAATGAAACCCCTCAAAGACAACAAAACCATCAAATTAGACTCCACAAGAAGGGCACAATGACCCACTAATGCATCCAAAAATCGTTAAAAAAAAAAAAATTTAAAAAGGAATACAATTTGGAAAAGGCAAAGATACAAAATACGGGAACGAGTTTCCAAGAACAGAACTGGAGAAACCAAGGAAATAACAGGATAAAACGCCCAAAAACATATAAAAAAGACCCAACAGGCCAAAATCAACGAAAACCCAAAACCCAAAATACCTAAAATAAACCTGCAAAAACAAAAATAGATGCAGAAAACCTAACTAAGAAGAAGTCAATAAGAGAAATGAAATGGACAATTCACTGAGACTGGAAGAACTCATCAAATAGAATGAAAAAAAAAAAATGAGAACCCAATTGAGAAAAGTAAAAACAAACAATAACCGAACATCCAAAAAATCGTCTACCACACAAAACCCAAGAAAAAAAAACCCAAAAATGTAAAAGGAAAAGGGAAATTACGCTAAACGGAGCATGATGGGAGCACAGTTCTTGTTTGCTATAAGAGCACGAAGATCACGGCGACATTTTTCAATGGCCGTGAGATACTCCGCATCAACAACTGGAGGAGCCATTAGAATCTCTAAAAAACTAAGCTTCAAATAAGGAAAAGAAAGAACCAAACCCTAACCCTAGGAAATGGGTTTTGAAAGGAAAAGAGGGAGTGGATAACTTGTTGGTAAGAAATGAATGAAATTCTCGGTTTCAGTTGGTGTTTTGTAGCCTTCTTGGTTTTCGGATCACATAGAAAAAGGCACTTCGTTGTCCACGTTCTTAGAAAAACATATCTATTTATCCGTTCACTTTTATTTTTCTATATATAGTGGCCCTAGTCTGCATGGTACGTGTGGCACAATAGGGTTTATGGGAAAAAAAAATCCATAGAATAAAAAATTGGGAAAATATCAGAAAAATGTTTTTTCTCTGAAATTGTCATAAAGGGAAATGATCCGCCCCTTTTGATCACCGGAAACACCCCTGTCTGTGTATCAATGACTAAAAAATGGGGCTATTGTTAGGGGTGCACCTTGGGTTGGGTTGAACCCGAACCCGATTTTTGGGCAGGTTGGATTGACCAAATTCGGGTTGGGTTCGGGTCCGGGTTGGGATTTGGCAACCCGACTAAAATTCGGGATGGGTATCAGGCAACCCGACCGAATCCGTAACCCGACAAAGAGTAATACACGTTTTTTACTTTTTGTACTTTGTAGCTTCTGACGTTTTGTTGTTTCTTTCCATCCTTTGCAAATATAATAATAGATACTTATCAAAAACAAAAAGTAAAGGGCTAAAGTCACTAAAGTAAAAATCCTAACCTATAAGAGATCTCAACCGCAAGATTGAAGCATGCAAAAATCGATTGATTGGATGATCTCAACCTTCTTTTTTCTAGACTAAACACCCGCATATCCTTGTGATTGTCATTGTCATGTTTTCCTTGCATCATTTACAGTTATTTAATATGTGCATGTGTTCTAGTAGTGTTTTACTGTTTTTTTTCCTTTGGTTTTGAACTTGGGTGCCATTTTCCCTTACTAAATATCTCATCTGAAATGTCTAAACCCGACCCAACTTGGGAATTTGGGTTGGGTTGGGTTAGCCATCCCGGGTTGAAAGTTAGGTTGGGTTGGATTAGGGTTGGAGGTTAAGCTCTTCGGTTGGGTTGGGTTGACCTCAACCCGACCCAACCTAACCCGAGTTGCACCCCTAGCTATTGTACTTATGTCAGAAGAATTCAATGCCCCTTATTGCCACAAACATTGACATGGAGTGTTCCTGGTGATCAAAAGGGGTGGATATATCACTTACCTTTCTAAATTACGAAAGAAGGGAGGAGGGAGAAAACTTAGCCCAATTAAGGACGAAAATACCCCCCTTCCCTCTTGAACATTCCCCATCCAATCATCCCTTTTACACATTTTTCAAAAATCTCCTTTTTGCTTTGTTGTCATGATTGCTACCTTTTTTCCTTCTTAGTGTTAAATAGTATTTCTTTAGGGTTAAAACAGTGGTTGTGTGTGTTCAATAGTGGTTCTAATTAACTTAGCAGTGGCTCTTAGTAATAGTGGTTTTGGTTGTTAAATAGTGGTTCTTAGTGTTTAAATAGTGGTTTGGAATGATAAATAGGGGTTCTTAGTGTTAAAACAGTGGTACATAGGGTTAAGACAGTGGTTCTTAGTATTAAAACATTTCTTGAGATTGTTAAATAGTGGTTATAAGTAACTAAATAGTGGTTATTAGTGTTAAAATAGGTGTTTCATTCATTCCTATTTTATCCTTGTAGGGTTTGTAAATATGGTAGAGCGAAGGGCTTCCTTTATCCTACACGTTGATGGATGCTTGAAGGATGCAATATCCTTCGAATACATTGGCGGGAAAAAGATACCTCTAATAGTGAATCGAAAAATTAAATTCTAGGAATTAGAGACCCTAATTCACAACAAAATTGGGACTATAGGAATTGAAGTTGCACTGTCTATAAAATGTCGGTATATCCTAGACACATTTCAAATCATTCTATATGATCTTGGAAATGATGATGACCTTGAGCTGGTGATGATGCTTTTTGACAATAATGTGATTAATTCTCTGGGCCTCAATATAACTAAAGAATATAAAGTTGGAGGAAGTAATTATGTGGCCCGTATAAATCTTGGTGTCTCTCCTTATTGTACTCCAATTGCATCGGCTTTGGGCTCCCTGATCAATTCTGTCTCTACACTCCCTCCGAATTTACCCGTTTCATCCGAAGCTCCTCTCAATGAGGGAAGACATGGCGATGGACTTAGCACCCATTATTCTAATTCACCATTGCCCATATTTGAAGTGGACTTGAATGAAGCTCCCAATGTTTTCCGAAGCGTAATTGTGCCGTATTCCAGTCAACCTATACCAGCTCTGCGCTCCAATAATCAATCACCTTTGAAACTAGGGGCCCCGAACTCCCTTCATGACAACTTTGAGACCCAATGAAATACTATTAGACTATATGAACCAATATTTATACTAGGGTTGCAACAGGGTCGGGTTGGGTCGGATTTTTCAAAACCCTAGCCCAACCCCGGATCCCATTATCTCGGCCCTGACCCTGAGTTAGGGCCGGAAAACCTCAACCCATTTCCCACCCTACAGGGCTCAGCGCGACCTTGGCCCACCCTGATTGACCCCAGTGCAAATACCTGTTAAGAGTGCCAAAAATAAAGCAAGCACATATCATATAGAAAAAAATGATCAATAAACCAAGAAAGAGAACAAAATAAGACAATATGAATTCAACAACATGACGGGCAACAGAGACAATTAATAATAATAATCTAAAGAAATATCAATCCAAGATAATAGAAAACATTAGCAAAAGAAATATGCACAGATGGTTAAATTCTATAATAGAAAACTTAGGGTCCCGACCCGAGGTATTAACCCTTAACCCGATCCGCCCCTGAGTCAGGGCCTAAAAAATGAACCCTGACCCGCCCTTAGGGTTGGAAAATCCAACCCAGACCCTGTTCGGGCTCAGGGCGGGTCAGGGCTGACAGGGCCAAACTTGCACCCCTATTTTATACCTTGGAACCACTATTTATACCTTGGAACCCCTACTTATACCTCGGAACCACTACATAGTGGTTTCCACTGTATAATTAGTGGTTCTGAGTGTTTAAAGCGCAATTTATACACTCATTCTCACTTTTTATAGTGGTTTTGACTGTATAACTTTTTATTCTCACTATTTATACTCTCGGAACCACTAGATAGTTGTTCAAAGGTCTACATAGTGGTTCTGACTGTATAAATAGATTATCTAAGTGTTTAAATAGTGTTTCTGATCTTTTAGATAGGGTCATGAGTGTATTTCCACTATCAGAATCACTATTCATACCATTGGAACCACTAGTTAGTGGTTGCGAGGACAAATTATTGGTTCCTACATATAAACGGTGGTTCCGAGGTCTAAATATTGGTTCTACACGTTTAAATAATGGTTCTGATTGTATATAGATAGGAGTTCCATCCGGGTTTTACTCTAAACAGAAACATAGAGGGCGAGAGAGAGAGAGAGAGAGAGAGAGAGAGAGAGAGAGAGAGAGAGAGGATGATGACAATACACCATAGCAAAAAACCAAAACAAATCCCTAACAAATAAAGAGGATGATGATAATACACCATAACATTGTAAAGAACATGTAAAACATAAGCAAATGTATGACAATAGACCTACCAGAGCTTAGGTTTCATATCCAAAGAAAATAAAGAGAGCCAATAAAATTTACATGTTCTCAAGGGGAGTTTCAGCGGTCTTCAATGGAGTTTTAATGGATTTTTACATAAGGCAATGGAGTTTCAGTACTTGGCGTGGGGAAGAAGGTAAAAAAGTTGAAAAGGGTTGGTGAAATGCATTGGGATCTGTTTCTTACCTTGGTGAAGGGAAAACCAAGTAAAGGGCATTCTTGTCTTAAAAAATGTATTGGGATCCGCTTCACCCCTTTCTCATAATTTAGAAAAAGTACCATTTTCATAATTTTAGTTAAAAGACCCATTTTTTAAATCATTTTCCCTGCTCTTTTTGGTTGCCTGGTTTTTTTTTGGTTCCTGGGATTTATGTGGGAGAAAAAAAATCCAAGGAGATTGGTGGGGAAAAAAAAGTCCTAGAAGTATCCCGGTAAAATAAAAATCCCATGTTTGGTTGACCAGACTATGGTGGGAAAAAAAAACTTTGTTTGGTTGCTTGAACTGTTGGGAAGAAAAAAAATTCTTCTCAAGCTTATTTTTGGTTCCTGGGATTATTTTGGTTCCTGGGATTATTTTGGGATGGGATGAAAAGGCAATCATTACAAGAGTGGGATTAAAAAAATTCTAGTGCTAAAAGGCAACCAAACATGGGATGGGACCAAAATTTTACTAAAACTTCCTAGGACAAAATTTTTACTGGCAACCAAATGGTAGGTTTGCAATTTTCCTTGAAAATAGGAAATTTTTTTATTTTGAATAAAATATCCTTGGAAAATTAGTTAACCTAATGTCGTAATTTTTTATTTTACCTAAAAAAATCCAATAAAAAGTGTTAGGATCCTGCCTGGTTGGCTAGTAAATAATTGTAAGAAACAACATTGTGGGTACGTTTGGCTGCCATGAATTTTTTTTTCCCCATGATAGACTAGTGTCTTCAAGTGGTGACGTGGCTAAAAATCAGGATTAGAAACAAGTGTATCAAGTGGTGAGAAACTGGCTAAAAATCAGGAAACAAAACACTACTAAAAACGGATAGATTTTTTTCCTGATGTTTAGTTACTTCTCAGCCTCATCTCAAAATTGCCCTCTCAATTCTCACCTGCCCTGTCTCACTTGGAAACGCTACTTTATCATGACAAAAAAAAATCCAGCCAGACATGGCCTATGTCCTATGTTTTGGAGTCACAGAATGAGAGTGGCTAGTGACTACAGTAAAAGCCATCACAAAGTGGGCTGTTAGCTGCTAAGGGGTTGGCACGTAGGCTGGTGTTGTGGACTTGTTCCCCATAGATGAAAGTTCGGATCCCCCTAAATGGGATGGGGATACCCTATGTCATCGAAAAAAAATAATAAAAAGTGGGCTGTTGGACGAGAGGTGGGGACTTATAAAGAGGGCTTTACTTGGAACATTCTAATAATTTTTTTAAAAAATTTTGGGGAGAAGAAATCATGGAAATTAGTTAACCAAATGATTGAAAACTCATTCTTCCTTTTGAAGTTAATGTATAATCACAGAGAAAACTTTATTAAAGTTCAAAGGGTAAAATGGCAAGGGGCGGAGGAAATAAGATAAGTAACCCTACGAAAAGTGAGACTTTTTCAGGTCTGTAACAGTTTGGATGAAAGGTGTTACGGTCCTAATTAGGGGGCATGCCCTTGGAATGAGACTAAGATAGATCTCTCCCGGTATGGGAGGACAGGTTTAAAGGGCCTAGCTTTATGCCTTCCATCGAGCTTTTTGGCGTATTTATTAGGTGCCTAACATTTGGTATAAGAGCAGCCCTCAACTCAAGAAAGAGGTGACCCACGGAGAGGAATACATGGTAAAAAAAGCCAAAATGAGAGCCACCGGAGTGAAGTTACCACAGGGTAGGCTGCTGCGGAAGGGATGATGTGCTAACATTTGGTATCAGAGTAGCTATCATGTTTAGTGTTCAACTCAAGGAAGAGGTGACCCATGGAGAGGAATGCATGGTAAAAAAGCCAAAATTAAAGCCACCCGAGTGAAGTTATCCCCGGGTAGGCTGCTGCGGAAGGGACGATGTGTGGAAAGGGCTAGGAGGAAAAAGCCGGAGTGTCGAGGACATCATATGCAAAAGTGTGGTGAAATGCTATGGTCCTAAGTGAGGGCTTGCCTTGGTAAAGGACTAGGTGGCACTTGGCCTGATATGAAAAAGGTTTAAAAGACCTAGCCTAACACATTCCATCAGCTCTTGAGCTTTTGGTATGTTGGTTAGGTACTCAGTAGAGAGCAAAAAATAAAGGAAAACAATCCATGGTAAAGAGAATTATAGGGGTTGTCTTGGATATGCAGAAAAGTAACCAAAAAATCCAGGGGCGAGTAGGTTTGTAATTTCCCTTAAATACATTGATATTTCTTATGGGAGATGATATTTTCATCCCCCCTGCATTACCTGCACACCCCCTTCATAACCTGATTTGACGTGAAAAGTGAGCAACTTTATGTCAAATCACGTTATCAGGGGGCGTGCAAGTAATGCAGGGGGCGAGGGTGAAAATATCATCACCCTTTCTTATTTTGGAAAAGAATGCATGAAATATGAGTTAACCAAAGTCCATGCATAGATAAATTTTGCCTCCATTGAAGCAGGGAGTTTTTTTTTTTTTTTTTCAAAAGTGAACATATCAAATGGAATATGGAATTTCTTCATTTTCTTTTCTTTTCTTCGGAGTATCAAAGTCCCATCGAAAAGGTACCGAAGTTGTACAAAAACTTCAGAAAAAAAAATAAAAATCCATGTTTTGCTAACTACAAACAAACAGCTAATGCAACATTTCCCTTCTTACCATCCTTTTCAAGAAGAGATTTTTTTTCCAATGGCTGCACCATGCAACTCAGAGGCAGGTCCGAGACAACACTATTTGATTAGATACAATGTGAATGAATGCCAATCTTAAGGTTTTGGACAAACCTTATGGGGATTTGGATCTAGGGAAAAGAAAATAATGGAGAATATTTTCTATAGAAAAATACTCCGCAGAGACAAAATTCCAAGGTTTATTAGGTTTGTAACTTTCATTGAAAACAAGGAAAATTCCTGATTTTGGAAAAAAGAATCATGCGAAATGAGTATATCAAACACTGAAATATTCATTTTTCATGGAAAAACATCAGAATTTTTTCCCACATCCAAAGAACGACAAGGAAGAATAAAGAAGAACAAGAAGCCTGAGCCTGAAACTCTTTAACCCCAAACCCCATTAGGGCTGGGCCTCCATATCATACAGTGGTTGGTTGCCATAACAAATAATATGGGGAGAACTATTTTGCTTTATTACACACCTCTCTAACAAATCATTGATAAATTAAAATAGAAAAGAAAACCATCAAACAAACAGCTTACACAAATATAAAAGATAAGATAAGTAGATAGAGGGATTTGGCTCTGGATTTCCAGAGGGAGGCCTTAGCCAACCACCACACACACATTCCTTCCCACTTGACTGATATCAACACACTTCCCAATCTCAGAAGTGTATGATCCTTCTTCATAACAGTTGCCAATCATCCTCATTAGAGTCTCCTTCACAATTGTTCAACTTCTCATCAAAGGTCTCCTGATCCCCACCAGTTTTATCAACCATCAAATCCTTGTGTTGGCCTGGTTTTGGCATATTTAGGGACTGAGCCACTGTGAAGAGTGGTGCACCATTAGACTTATCTGCGAGCTCAGAAGCTCGTGCACAGAAGTCGTCAAAATCATCTGCACATTATTAAATAAATTAAAGTCATGAAAAAAGCAATTTGAAATGATAGTAAAAGAAGAGTTTTTATATGGTGTAAGTCCGTATAGTCCAGTATTTTTGAAAAAATTACCGTACAACCCACACCATAGGATGATTCAAACCGTCCATTTAATGGCCCACAACATAAATAGGTTGTGCCCCAAAAATCAATTACATGGGATGACCCTACCCCTCTGATCTATAGAGGAGATGCATAATAGATCAGAATGTTGAGATCATCCCATGGAAATGTTTTTTAGGGCACAACCTATTTACGTTGTGGCCCATCAAATGGACGGTTTGGATCGTCCTATGGTGTGGGCTGTACGGTAATTTTTTGAAAAATACTGGACTAGACGAGCTTACACCATATAAAATCTGGTAAAAGAAATCTGATCAAGAGCAGCCAACCAACCTTTATCTCGGCAATAAAATCCAATTGCCAGGGATGGATCCATCATGTCAAGTGGCATTTGCCGTACATCACTGAAACCATTTAACGGAGAAACAAAGATAATTATAACAGAAATGGGTAATATTCACAAATTTTGGCCTTTTCTCTAATCATGGAATGAAGAAACTCAAAACAGGACATCAAAACATACTTGCAGTGATAGGAGGAAGTGTCAGCCTCTAGATTATCCCTCGCAATGTCAACCGCCTGATTAATTAGGTAAAAATATTAATCACCATTCTACTATAGAATTAAAAATCTCAAACTGTAAATGGGAATTATAAATAGCTCTAATTGGTCCTATTTGGTAAAAGCAAAAACCTGCAGGTACATAATTTTTTTTAAAAGAAAAAAAGAAACAAGAAATCAATGACGACCCAATAGGGAAACAGATCAACAATGCAGAGAATGGTCTTGTTGGTTTCATCACATTCTGCTAGTCGCAATGAAAGTTATATGTTAGTCCAACTAAGATTTGTAGGATGTGAGCCTCACCTGCATTGCTGACTGACTAATCAGTGCCAGGCTAGCCAAATTTGACATTCAAGAGTATAGTAGCATACTAATGTTGTCTGCATCTCTTCGAATTTTTTTTGATAAGTACCAAATTTATTATAAACAAGAACGTAACGCCAAACAAAATAACAGATTGCCATAAGAGCACAAGACTATAAATCAAATTAAGTGCAGAGATTGCCTGATGAACAATACTTTCTAGAAACGCCTCTAGCTAAATATCTGCCAGCCCATTGGCCTCATGGAAGATGTGAAAAAAATAAACATGAATTGCCAAAAGAAGCACACAAGAGATGGACTAGGAAAGAGTGCTTTTATAAGACAATGGAAATGCTTACATCTCTGAGGTTCTAAGGTTTTCTAAAAAAGATGAGCTATCAACCATTTATAGGCCCACAACTCTACACCAATGGCCTGGACCGTGCCACATGGCAATCATCTTATGATAAGGATCACCCCAAAATGTTGTAGCCTCTCGACACAATTCTAAGCTTATTAGTTTGTTTTAACAAGACCTACTTATTAAGCTTGTGCAGAACTTCATTTATGTACAAAGCTTGGCTTACACAAATGGGTTGAAGGGTAGCAAATTTTACACGGAGGCGATTGCTACTAAATTTTCGTGGTGTACCACACGTCGTTTGCTCTCCCTCCCCTCCCCAAGCTTTACCATCGCGAGTGTTAGATCAGACAACTCCCCTCTTCTGGTGAACTCAAATAATACCCCAGCTACTGCCAGGTGCCAAGGCTGAAACCATGTCCTACACTCCACAGCATGGGAGTTTCTACTTTGCCTATGGTTGCAAACCGTACATAAAAAGGACGAGCTTATTCTTCTCAGATATGTTTGGAACATCAAGCATGAGTGTCACGAACTACACCATTTACGTATGGATCAATATTGTGTGCATGAGTCGCACAAGTTTCTAGAGCAAAGTACTTCACATTCTCAAGAAAAAATTGAAATTACATTCCCCTCTTGAGATCCATGTCTTGATGTTGCAAATTGCCTTCGTTATGTTATTAATACACCTTTTACGCCAAAGCATCGCATCCTTCGAGGTACATGGTGTCAGTATTCACCTTGTCCTCTTCCTCAAGCCTTGCCGCCTTTAAGTACTACTGTATCTGCCATAAGAAGTTCTCCAAGTCTTTAGCATCTTTAGCACCACCGTAGTAATTGGGATCTATAACCCGAACCTCAGTGATTTCTCTAGAGATCAACACTCCAATAGCCTCTTCCTCGAGTCAAGAATCACCATCTTGGTCCTCTTATCTCTTTGGTCCCCATCAAAGAGCTTGAAATATCCTCCTTGAGTGTGTTCATTGCACTTACAACGTTGGCAATTTGTGTCTCCATCACAACCTTCTTCTCATGGTTGAAAGTGTTAGAAGCAATGTTTCAAAACTCGTCAACTCAGCTCAAACTCAGCCAAGGCGATGCAAAATGGTGATGGCTGTATTTTGGAGTCATGGGGGGGATGAGTTTTGGCTTGAGTGTTTCTCTTAGACGAAGGCCCAACATATATTATGTCCCCCCCCCCCCACGCACCCACCCACACACACACACACACTTCTTCAAGCATTCGATGTTCAAATTTCAAAAATAACAAAAGGGGAAGATATTCATATCCTCGTTCATAAATCTTACTTGAATTGGTCGTTTATTTTGTATAAGTTCGGGTAGGATATCTCTCATTACCTTCCTCTTCTTCAAGCTTGAATCATATGTGTTTCTTCTCTTGGATTTCATCATCTCCAAGTGAAATTTTCAGATTTCATCATCCCTTTTCGTTTGAATTTTGTTCATAATCGTCGAATTTTGTGACGCTCGGAATGGGGATAGCTATCCAGTGAATAAAAGTAGAAAACGCAAAGGCGAACGAATTGTTCGCCTCTTCTTCACTGTGATGTGATCCAGCTAACATTCTAGTTTCCTAGGCCTAGATGTGGGAGATGTCCACATCACAAATGGCCTCTATTTTTCCCATCTTTTCACAAACTCACTTCATGGCCCACCACTTTCTCACTTAACTCACATTTTAAACTATTGGCCCCCTTTAGGTGTTCACCACTTAGTGACACCCCACCCCACACCCCCCCCGCACCCCCCCACGCCACGCCCCACCACCACCACCACGATGCACACAACTTTTCTTTCTTTTCCCCACTATTCCTTTTTGCCTAGCCTGCAATCAGTAGGACAGCGTGTAATACCCGGCCCCATCAAGGGTAGGAAAAGTTAACAATTTAATTAAATTTGTTAACTTTTCCCACCCTTGATGGGACCGGGTATTACATTCTATACCATTAAAAGAATTTCGTCCCCGAAATTCAACTCCCCAAATTCCCTTAAGTAAACAATTTTTTTTTCAGGTAATAAAGTTACAAGTCAAAGGTGACATGCAAACAACAGAACCAATGGAGAGTGTACATCTCTAAACAACTTTCAAAAAATTTATAAATTAGGTATAGTTTATGAATTTGAAGGAAAAATTTAATAGTTAACGGACAATATATTATGAAATTCATTAATTCTATATGTATCTTAAGTAAACAACACATTATGTAATTTAGTTATTACACAAATAACGTTTATAATGCGATGCTGGTCCATTATTGGTTTATGAAGTTATATATGTTGGTGTTGTGTTTTCCTTTAAGTGTATTATGAACAATCATAAGGGAGGTGCTTAGCTTTTAATTAAGTTCTGTCTAACTACCCTTTCCTAAGACGTATCATACTCATAACGTATCAAATTTCTTGAAAACCTAAAACAACTCACTTTATTATGTGGGATCTTACAATCCACCCCCCTTCAGGCCCAACGTCCTTGTTGGCACAACGCAAGGTAGTAGACACACTCTGAATCTATGTGAGAAGACTAAATTGCCCTTGGAGCTCCCAGCTAACCTTCTTGGCTTCTGCCGACATAACTCGCTCACATGTCGAACCAGGCGTCCCCGGTGCACGTGAGTCTGTCATGCGGCACAACACAAGTAAATCATGTGCTCACCAGGCGTCCCCGGCATACAAGAATCTGTTGTGTCAATCCTATGTGCTCCTTGCCTAGTTTTACCATCTCTCAACTTTTCTAGATACTAGCCCTAGGGATCTAAATCTTAGGCTCTGATACCAACTGTAACGACCTGGATTTCAAGAGAAACCTGAATCGCTACCAAAGACGGAAACTAAATGCAACTCCTATAAAAATGTGAAATAATTTGTTTTACATTGATAAATTATAAATAAATTCAAGTAATATTGATCCAAATCAAACTTGGAGAGTTTAGCAAGAGCAAACTGACGTCACTAATATAAATGAAAAAGAGATTAGACACTCCAATGACTCGACACGTTCTTTCTACTCTCCTCATTTATTCTCGATGTCGTCCATTGTAGCAAAACCTGTGGGGAATTTTTAGGTATTAGTTCAAAGAACTATGTAGATTTATTTGGTACTTAAACAAATATAATTAAACAACTCTTGAATTTAAAAGCATACAATTCAATTCAATAGTGAAATGTGATAATAGTTATTTCCAATTGAAACATGAAATATTAATAAAGGAGCATGCCATAGAATCCATCAACGTGAGTCAGCTGATCTCATAAAACATACAACATTTTTACATTGAAGAGGCTTATGTTTATTATTAATTTAATGCATGAGACGACTCCCCCAAGGCAATCCAGCTCCCCATAGCTTGTTATCTTACTTCCAATACGTTCCACTACCATTGCGTATAGGTAGTGGGCATGGATGACTTTTTATGACGTGCTTAATGGTCACTCCGCCTCTTGACATCAAGGTCTAAGAGGATGCATTTACCGCAAAAAGATGTGTACTAAAACCCAAGGCCGACGCGGAATTTTATTATTCCTGGACGACTCATATCTCCACTCAATCCACCAATCATAATTCCCAATGCCTTTATTTCCATTATTTATTGCCAGTTTTTTCTTGTAAATCAACCATTTCCAATATCTTAAAGATATTCATTAGTAAATTTTCTTACTCCCAAACTATTTTGCTTTAACAAAGAATCATAGTCTTTCATCATTTGTAAGCATTAGCATGTCATTATTTGTGGGCATGGCATCATTTAGAATCAATTACATGCTACTAACATGGCAAAATAAGAGAGTAAAAAGCATATCATTGAGAAGTAGTTATTCCCACAAGTAATTATCATGAACCACAAGAATCTTTATTGTATACAATTAAATTAAAGAAGATGATATTTTCACCCCCTCTGCAGTACGCATTCACCCCCATATAACATGAACAATGGGCAACTTTAACACTTTTTGATGTCAGATCACGTTAAAAGGGGGGCGAATGCGTACTGCAGGGGGTCAAAATATCATCGCCCTTAAATCAATCATTGTCCAAGAGTATAAGTTTAGAGTATCGTCAACTACATTGAATTTAAACCTGAGTTATGCGAATATCTACAATTTCTCTAAGTCATAAGAGAATAAGAACAACCTGAAAAATATAAGGAATCACATATGTCAAGTTTTCCAAAGTCTTTAAGTCTCCCTTTTAGGGTAAGTTATATAAGTCTTTTGTGTTTAAGTGTTGTCTTACTTAAACCACCTCTCTACAAACTCTACTTGTAAATCCAGTCTCTCTCTTTCTCTCTCTCACAAACACACATATACTAAATTCATAATTTTTTTAATCCAAATATACATACCTATTGTTTAATTTTTCTCTAAATCTATAATAAGCGAAAACCATATCTTTTTAACTTATCTACTTCACTATAAATTTTCAGATTTAACGTATATGTGAAAATTACGCTTTTTAAACTATTTATTTGCTATATTTTTTTTAGTTTTATTAAACATCTGAAAATTCAGTTTTTACAATATATTTTTTACTATTTTATTTTCAGGACTTATTAAATATCTGAAAATACAATTTTTAATATACTTTATTTAACTGTTTTATTTTCTGGATTATTAAATATCAGAAAATAGAGTTTTTAATATATTTTATTTAACTGTTTTGTTTTCTCGATTATTTAAATCCAAAAATATAGTTTTAATTAATATATATTAACTGTTTTTATTTTTTGGATTTATCAAATCCGAAAATACTATTTTTTAATATATCATTTAACATTAAATTTCTATGGTTATATAAATTTGAAAATCATGTTTTAATAGATAAGTTTCAACTTTTGGATTTTTGCCTTCAATTAATAATGCGAAAATCATTATTTTTACTACAAATAAATCGTTCAATTTTTAAGGATAAAAATAAATACGAAAATCATGATCTTGGATTAATTTAATTACGAAAATCATGTTTATGTGCCCTACAATTAACAAAAATCATGTAGATTATTCATAACTAGTCAAAAATATTGATTGAAACCCTAAATATTTTGTCAAATACACTTTAGAAAGAAAAAAAAATGATTAGGGCACTTACCAGTACAAGATTAAGGCCACAAAACTTTTCTTCTTCCTCTCTTTGTTCTCTTCCTTTCTGTTCTTTTTTTTCTTTCCTTTAATTTGATTTATCTCTTTTCCTATGTGACGTGATTCTATTAGTTAAAATATTAATTATGATGTAACAAAGACTCATTTAAAGAAAATAACACTAATTTTAATAAAACTAGGATGTTAAATTAAACAAGTGGGTCCCATTTTCCCTTAAAAATTACAAATCCCATAATTACCCCATACCCTTATGGTAAATGAGCCATAACTTCACCAAATTATGTCCAAATTGTAAAATCTTGGGCCCGTTGGATAGATAATTGAAAAACACATACAAAGAAACCAAAATCAGGTCAAATGGACAAGTTTTGATGCCCCAAAATTAAGCTACAAATAAAGTGGTGGGAATTCACTATGAGCCGCCAATTTTGCGAAATCTTTTGATCTCTTGAAGATCAAGGGAGATCGATACTCAAGCGAAATTATATGTCAGCCACTCAAGCTTGATCGAAGGGCCGAGGGATCCGGTAATCAATCCAACGGTCTGAAAGGCTCAAACTCACAGATCTAGACCGTTGATCTTTGATCGAAGGATATATGGTCCCACATAATAAAATGAGCTGTTTTACGTTTTCAAGAAATTTGATACGGTATGAGTATGGGTACGTCTTAGGAAAGGGTAGTTAGACAGAACTTAATTAAAAGCTATGCACCTCCCTTATGATTTTCATAATACACTTAAAAGGAAAACACAACACCAACATATATAACTTGATCATAATACCAATAATGGACCAGCATCGCATCATAAAGCGTTATTTGTGTAATAACTAAATTACATAATGTGTTATTTACTTAAAAGACATACAGAACTAATGAATTCCATAATACATTGTTTATTAACTATTAATTTTTTCCTTCAAATTCATAAACCGTATCTAACTTGTGAATTGTTTTTAAGTTGTTTAGAGAGGTACACTCTCCATTGGTTGTGTTATTCGCATATAACCTTAGACTTGTAACTTTATCACATGAAAAACTGTTAACTTAAGGGAATTTAGGGAGTTGAATTTCGAGGACGAAATTCCTTTAAGGGGGTAGAATGTAATATCCGGCCCCATCAAGGGTAGGAAAAGTAAAAAATTTTAATTAATTCCTGGCCATATATCCTTTGATCAAAGATCAATGGTCTAGATTTGTGATTTCGAGTCTTTCGGACCGTTGGATTGATTACCGGATCCCTCGGATTGTCGATCAAGCTTGAGTGTGTGACACATCATGTCACTTGAGTATCGATCCCACTTAATCTTCAAGAGATTAAGAGATTTCGGAAAATCGAGGTCTCATAGTGAATTCCCATCACTTTATTTGTAGCTTAATTTTGGGGCATCAAATCTTGTCCGTTTGACTTTATTTTGGTTTCTTTGGATGGATTTTTCAATTATCTATCTAATTATCTATCCAACAGTCCCAAGATTTCGCGATTTGGACATAATTTTGTGAAGTTATAGCCCATTTACCATAAGGGAACGGGATAATTACGGGATTTGTATTTTTTAAGGGAAAGTGCGACCCATTTGTTTAATTTAACATCCTAGTTTTATTAAAATTAGTGTTATTTTCTTT
This sequence comes from Tasmannia lanceolata, assembly GCF_043159265.1. Taxonomy (NCBI): domain Eukaryota; kingdom Viridiplantae; phylum Streptophyta; class Magnoliopsida; order Canellales; family Winteraceae; genus Tasmannia; species Tasmannia lanceolata. The sequence continues at coordinate 17,247,336 of NW_027518697.1, read as the reverse complement.
AAAGGAGTCTTTGCCACATCATAATGAATATTTTAACCAATAGAATCATGTCACATAGGAAAAGAGATAGACTAAATTAAAGAAAATAGAAAGTGAGAAGGAATCAAATACCTAAAACCTATATGTATGTGCGCACAACACCTCTCCCATACAATTCAAAACGTGAGAAATAAAAAAAATGAAAGAAAGAAAGAAAATAAAGGAAGGAAGAGAAGAAAGAGAGGAGGAAGAAGCGTTTCGTGGCCTTAATCTTGTTCGGTTAAGTACTCTAATCGTTTCTTTTTCTTTCTAAAGTGCATTTGACAAAATATTTAGGGTTTCAATCCATATTTTTGACAAGTTATGAATAATCTACATGATTTTTGTTAAATCTAGGACACATAAACATGATTTTCGTAATTAAATAAATCCAAAATCATGATTTTTGTATTTATTTTTATCCCTAAAAATTTATCAATTTATTTGTAGCAAAAATAATGATTTCGTATTATTAATTAAAGGCAAAAAGCCAACACTTGAAACTTATCTATTAAAACATGATTTTCAAATTTATATAACCTTAGAAAATTCAATGTTGAAAGATATATTAAAAATTAGTATTTTCGGATTTGATAAATCCAGAAAAAAACAGTTAATATATATATATATTACTTAAAACTGTATTTTCAGATTTAAATAATCCAGTAAATACATATTTATTAAAACTGAATTTTTGGATTTAAATAATCCAAAAAAAAAAAACAGTTAAATAAAATATATTCAAAATTGTATTCTCTAATATTTAATAATCCAAAACTATATTTTCAGATATTTAATAAATTCTGAAAATAAAACAACAAATAATATATAGTAAAAACTGAATTTTTAGATGTTTAATAAATCTTGAAAAAATAAAATAATTAATAAATAGATTAAAAATGGTAATTTTCACATATATTTTAAATCTAAAAATTTATAATGAAGTAGATAAGTTAAAAAGATATGTTTTTCGCATATTATAAATTTAGAGAAAAATTAAACAATAAGTATATTTGCATTAAAAAATTATGAATTTAGTATATATATGTGTGTGTGTGTGTGTGAGAGAGAGAGTGGATTTACAAGTTTAGTAGAGAGGTAGTTTAGAGCAAGAGAACACTAAAACACAAAAGACTTGTATAACTTACCCTAAAAGGGAGACTTAGAGACTTTGGAAAACTTGACATATGTGATTCTTTATATTTTTCAGGTTATTCTCATTCTCTTCTGACTTAGAGAAATTGTAGACATTCTCATAACTCAGGTTTAAATTCAATGTAGGTGACAGTACTCTAAACATACTCTTGGACAATGATTGATTTAATTGTATACAATAAAGATTCTTAGTGGTTCATGATAATTACTTGTGGGAATAATTGCTTCTGAATGATATGCTTTTTATTTTCTTATTTTGTCATGTTAGTAGCATGCCATGTCCACAAATAATGACATGCTAATGCTTACAAATGATGGAAGACTATAATTCTTTGTTAAAGCAAAATATTTTGGGAGCAAGAAAATTTGTTAATGGATATGTTTAAGATATTGGAAATGGTTGATTTACGAGAAAAACTGGTAATAAATAATGGAACTAAAGGCATTGGGAATTACGATTGGTGGATTGGGCGAAGGTATGAGTCGTCCAGGAATAATGAAATTCCGCATCGGCCTTGGGTTTTAGCGCACCCCCTTGGCGGTAAATGCATCCTCTTAGACCATGATGTCAAGAGGCGGAGTGGCCATTAAGCATGTCGTAAAAAGTCCTCCATGTCCACTACTTGTAGACGAGGATAGTGAAACGTAATGAAGGCAAGGTAACAAGATATGAGGAGCTGGATTGCCTTGGGGGAGTCGTCTCAAGCGTTAAATTAATAATAAACATAAGCCTCTCAAATGTAAAATGTTGTATGTTTTATGAGATCAGCTGACTCACTCACGTTGATGGATATTATGACATGTTCCTTTATTAATGTTTCACGTTTCAATTGGAAATAAATGTTATTACATGTTCACTATTGAGTTGTATGCTTTTAAATTCAAAAGTTGCTTAATTATATTTGTTTAGGTGCCAAATGAATCTACATAGTTCTTTGAACTAATACCTAAAAATCCCTCACAGGTTTTGCTACAATAAACGACAAATAAATGGGGAGAGTAAAAAGAGTGTGCAGAGTCATTGGAGTGTCTAAACTCTTTTCATTTATATTAGTGACGTCAGTTTACTCTTGCTAAACTCTCCAAGTTTGATTTAGATCGATATTACTTGAATTTATTTGTAATTTATCAAAGAAAAAACAAATTATTTAACATTTTTCCTAGGAGTTGCATTTAGTTTCTGTCTTTGGTAGCGATTCGGGTTTCTCTGAAAATCCGGGTTGTTACACTGCTGCCCTGTTTTCCCCTCTTCCTCTCCTACCAGGGACGGAGCCAAGGGGGGTCCGGGGGGGGCAATTGCCCCCCCTAAAAATTGGGAAAAAGCCTTTTTTGGTAAATCCCAGGATTCTTGTCCGTGAAGTGAGTTTTATTAAGCACTTTTTTCCGTAAGCACCTATATTACATCAATTTTTTCTTACCTGTCTCTGTCTTTTAACAACAAAATATCTTAGAAATTTGAGGGCCAAAAGCAGAAATAATTGAGATTTTATATTGTGTGTGACGGTATGTGTTTTTCAAAAAGGACTGTACCTAATTTCTAGGGATGATCCAAATCGTTCATTTGTTTGGCCACAATGTAAATAGTTTGTGCCCTATAAATCATTTTCTAGGATGATCCTAACCCTCCGATCTAAAAGGGACAACCTCTACAGATTAGCGGGTAAGGATCATCATATGGAAATGAGTTTTGGGGCACAACCTATCTATGGTTGGGCCCAACAAATGAACGGTTTTGGATCATTCCATGAAGTGGGCTGTACAGTCCTTTTTGTTAAATGGTGGACCATACATCCCAACACAAAACTCATAACTGAGATAGGTAATTAATGAAATTTTATATGTTGTCTGCGAGTGAAGTCCAATGTTTTTCAAAAAACTATGAGATAGGTAATTAATGAAATTTTATATGTTGTCTGCGAGTGAAGTCCAATGTTTTTCAAAAAACTATTGTGTGGCACTGTGGCCCACTTCATAGGATGAATCAAATAGTTTATTTGTTAGGCCACAATGTAATAGGCTGCACTCCTTGAATCGTCTCCATAGGATGATACTAAAGCTCTGATCTACAATGTGATTGCTTCATAGGATCATCTTATGGAGATTATTTATTCGTTGCAGCCCATTTATGTTGTGGCCCAACAAACGAATGGTTTGGATCATCCTATGAAGTGGACTCAGTACTTTTTGAAAAATATTGGACAACTATGTCTGGGTAACATATAAAATTTGGAGAATTATTTGGATTTTCATAGCAGAAAGGGATCTTTTTTTTCTTGGGCTATGCTGTGCATGCGTGTAAAATTAGTAGACTCTGTCCATCATAACATGAGGTGTAAATATTGGGCCCTATTATATCAAAATATGAGGTTTAAATTTTGGGCTCCACCTTTTGCATGGGATAGTGGGGAGATGGTGGGCCCACCTATAAAAATTTGAAGTCTAAAATGGTGGGCTCCAACATGCTATAACACCATTCTTTGCCCCCCGTGGAGCAAATTCCTGGTTCCGTCCCTGTCTCCTACCCTCCTACCTTCGGGGTCTGTGCAGTTGTCATCCTCATCTCGAAAACCCCGAGAAATGACATGGCAAAAAAGAAACCTAAAAGAAAATAATTAAAAATAGATCTAAAAGACAATCATATCTTGCCTCCTTAAAACAAAATAGAAAATACCCTTTACATCCTTCTTTGTCTTCTTCTGTGATTCTTCTTCTTCCAGATATTCTTCTTCCTTTGACCGCTCTTTTTTATCGACTCTGGCTTATCGTCATTTGTTCTTTCGCAGAAAAATGCCCAATAAAACTGCATTAACATTCCTTAATCCCTTTCTTCTTTGATCCTTGATCCTCGAGATGTGATTCAGATTTTGATGATGAACTTTACACATCTGATTTAGGAGGGGAGAAAAGACCAGGATCACTGGCTTGGACGCTGAAAAAACCAGATTTCCGGATTCATCGCCTACTGTCTTCCAAACGCAAACACAACTTTCCCTTCTCTCTCCCTCATAAAGAACCTACCATTTATCCCTCTCAAAATCGCCTCACCCCATTCATCTCCTTCAATTTTGCCTACCTCTCAACATCGCCATTTTCTATTTTATTACAGACCCCATCTCCTTCAATCTGCTACGAGAGCATATGGTCGTATGCGGTTTTCTAGAGTGAGAGAGAGCGGAAGAGGTCGGTCCTCAAGGGTTCCCGTCGAGCGAAAATGACCCTTTTTCGCTACTGAACGACGGAAAAGGGATCCATAGAAAAGTTGGGAAAAACCCCTACACGTGGGACATTAATGTTTTCCACGTCAGAAATAATAAAGCATTTGTTCTAGTGAGGAAATAGGGGGTAAAACATTCATTTAGCTGCTAACCAAAATGAATGCTTGTTCCAATAGTCTAATGTTAGAAAAATTGCCGTAAGTGGCTTCCGCTACCCTATTTCGGGAGACGTAGCATACCCTTTCATAGCCGGCGCCCGGCGGAGACGGGATGCAAAGTCGGGACGGAACGCAACTACAAACTCGAGATCAGACCTTCTTATCCCGACTTTCTTCTTTCCCTCCCTCTTTTATTTCTCTCACCTCATGTCTCCTCTCCCTCCTCAATCTTTGTTGAGCCCAAGAACCCACCAACAATTTTCCATACGGGACTAGACTTAGTAAGACCAAGGAAAACGACCCAAAACATGTATGTTTCTATTTGATTCACAGTCCCCTAGCCATTTGCTTGCCGTTCTACACTTCTTGATGTTCAGAACTTAGCTTTCTTCTTTAGAAACCAGTTGCTTATTCCTGAATGTCTTGCTGTTCCTAGTATTAAATTTAGAAAAATAGGACTGTTAGAAGCAGAAAATTAACTGCTGCCAAAATGGGACTATTGTGATAAAAAACAAGCTTGAAAGAATGTTATGATTGTGGTTAGAAAAGGGGACTGTTGTGACAAAAAACAAGCTTGGATTATAGCAGATCTATGTGGCCAAAGATCACATCTTAGAGGATTTTTATAGGAAAAAGTCTCATATCCAAATTACATAAACTTTTAAGTCAAGGTTCCTCATCATTACAAAATAATAACTTAAAATTACTATCAATACCGAATCTTGTTCTTCTATGCTACTGTATTTTGAGTATGAAAATCTCGTACCTACTTGTATTAATGGATTTAATTATACTTGTGATATAGTGCATATACGACTATGGGTCACAATCATACGGTTGAATCTATACAATGTTGTCCCCACTAGACTTATTGTTTGCCTATGGTCTTTTATCTCCCCTGTTTGCTGAATTTTTAATCAGTGTGTTGCTCCTTGTAGATACAAAAGAAATACACCCACAAATCCCCCTCATTTCACAGATCTGCAAACCCTAGCCTCCTTAAAAACCTTCTCTTCAAAACCCTTCAAAACTGAAACTTATTCCTCTGTCTCTTCTCCTCCAAACTCCTTTCTTTTTCGTTTTTCTTTTTTGAAGAGAACTCCTTTCTTTTTCTTCACTCTTTTTTTTTTCAGTTTCCTTTGATTTCCAGATGCAGAAAGATCTACCAGCATATAACAGAGCAAGGAGCTAACCCTAGAAGGCGGAGAAGCTCAGACATGCAGAAAACACGAAGATCATATTACCCTCAAGGGATCTCAAGACTGGTTTAAAAATAAACGGTTTGAAGAGACCCATATGTGAAAATCTCAAGAGCTTTAAGTTTAAACTGCATTGATTTATGAATATATCTATGTTAACTGTTAACTAACCAACTTCTCCAAAAGCTTAAGCTGTTGGAGAAAGGCGTTATTTATCTTTTATACTTTAACACTCCCCCGCACGTGTGGCCTACTTGGCAAACACGTGGCACATGTGGTCCCACTTTGGGCCGACCATCGCATGTGGATTTTTGCTATCCAAGAGGTTTGAACTCGAAACCTTTGGCTCTGATACCATGTTAACTTACCAACTTCTCCAAAAGCTTAAGCTATTGGAGAAAGGCGTTATTTATCTTTTATACTTTAACATGAACAAAGGCATGATCAAGATCAGCAGCCCTCTTCTTCCTTTTGAGATTCACATGAAGGGATCTTAGATTCATGTTTCAGGAGTTTTAGGGAGAAAAGGTGATAGATTTAATGGTAGATGGAATTTAAGCAAAGGGAGATTGCAGAGATTACAAGAGTAGGACTAGCGAATGTTTATTTTGCTGGGAATTCAGGGAGGCCTGTCATTTTGAATGAGGTGTTTGAATTGAAGAAGAGGTGGAAAGGGTTAGGTTGTTAGAATGTTTCCATTATAGGTCCCTGAGTGTGAGCCTTTGGCAAAGTTTGGCAAGTGTTGAGAATGGCAACATGACATTGCCAGTTATTGTAGGCTTAACCAACTTCTAAGATTAAGAGCCAATTTTAGATAGTGAGAGACCTTGATAGAAGCTTTCCACGTGGTGTATAAATATGGCCCAAGGTCCCTCTTCCTGTACTCAGTATTGAAAACTTAAAATTAGAGTGAAATCACGCATAAGGAGAGGTTTTCCATCAGTTGATTGTCAGTAAAGGGGAAAGAAGGCCTTGGGTAGCTTTCTTGGACATTCTTGAAGCTTGGAAAACAAAAGAAAGTCCTCCAATCAAACCAAGGAAAAGTGAGGAGCAGATAATGGATGCAGGTATATGTTTTCTCTTTGTTTACCATTTATTTTCATGGATTTGAATGGCTAAAGATCCATGGGATCATATTCTATAAGTAAAAGAATAACATGGGTTGCATTCCTCAAAAAGATGAACACAGCTTGATTGGTTGCATTTCTAGAACGGGTCGGATTGAATTCAGGGAGGCCTGTTGTGAGACTTTTCTCTTTCTTTTTTGGTTTATTAACACGGTAGTACTTTTTGTATCTCTCTATTTAGTCTACATGTATATCTTAATCGTTCCTTACTGTTTTATTAATTTTGAGTCCTTCACTTATGATGACAATGAATGAGAATATAACCCCCAAACTTTCCACATTCTCACAAGTTGTTTCTTCTCAGATACATACCCACCTCAAAGAAGTATAGCATCTGAACCCAAAACTTACTCTTTAGAGTAAAATTTCATTACTCATAAGTTATTCCGTTCTACTGCTTATAAAAATTATATTTTACAATATTGATGTTTGTTTGCATGATCTAAATCACGGATTTGGATGATCTAAACCATCGATTTGCATGGTCTAAACCATTCATTTATTGGTCCCATTGTAGATTAGGGCGTGGCCCAAATATCTTATTGAAAAACAAAGTTTTCTTCCTTTGAACAGACGCCATCCTCTCCATAGAAATCCTACTGCAACATGCCGAAGCCAGGTTTAGCCTCTGATACCAAATTAATGTAGCACGGATAGGAAAAGATCATTGGATATGTAGATCTGATACCGATTGACGCAGGACGGGTTGATCAATGGTAAAGGTTAGTTCGTTGTATTTTTGAAAAGTTTTCTGAATTCCTGAAAAGGTTTAAAAAAGGTTCAAGAAAGTTTTTTTTTCTTTTTTGAATGGCAAAAGGTTCAAGAAAGTTAATGATGTAATAAAGAATAAGAATATAAAGAAAGGATAAAGATTAGTTCTATAGGGGGGAAGATTAATATAAGATTGGTTCTTGAGTGGTTTGGTGGTTCATAGTCTACAAGGAAAGAGATCGTGTGTTAATTTGGGTTGTAAAGGATATGGATAAGGGTGTGGGCAAAGGATTTAAGGTTGAATCAGGTTAATTGATTAAGCCATTAAGGTGATGATTGGCTAGGAAATAAAGAAAAATGAAGAATAATTGAGGAGAGAAGAAGAAATAAAGAAAAATGTTTAGGGATAGAAAATAACCTCACATCACATAAGGGGTCTACTAGGCATCACATAAGGGGTCTACTAGGCATCACAAAATAGGATCCAAGGCATCAAAACCTAAGCCAAGAAGGCATCACATCAACTCAAAGTAAAAAAAAATAGTATTCATCTTCCAACATGAGAAGTAAGGCCACAGGCAAAGTGCTTCCCACAAAATTCAACATTACGGTAGAATTAGGACTCCTAAAACTCACCCAAATCAAGTTGTAACCCTCAATTTCTATCCTATCAAGGAAACTGGAAACCTATGAACTTAAGACTCATTCCCTGAGCTTTCCTTCTTAAAATAGACTTCCTAAACCTACTAAGACACAAACCAACCAAGACATCTAAATAAACTAACCCACTTCAAGTCCCACAAATACAAACTCCATTATATTGCAATGTAGATCATAGAAATTACTTAAATGGCATAATGTCATAATGTCACATTACGTCATGTGGGCCCTAGTTGTTAGTTAAAACTTAAGTAAATTAATAAGATTAATGACTTGAGTGCCCTTGTTAGTTGTTACTTGTGATTTTCGTAATACACTTGTAGGCCTCATTTTAAACAGAAGTGATATAGGTGGGAAGAGACGGTGGTACCCCTCCTATAACTTAAGGGACTTAAAAGACACCCGAATGACACATAAAAATTTGAATAGGGGCCCTAGGATGGTCCCCATCCCCTTTGTTTCGACCTTAACCTTTATACCTTTACCCAAAATTATATCTTTGACTTATTCTCTTATTCCTATATACCTTGGAATTTCAGAACTGTAGGAAATTTAATCTGAGTATTCTACAGTATGAACCTTCATATGGTTTTCATTGATTTAGAGAAAGCGTATGGTAGGGTTCCCAGGAGTGTTATGTGGTGGGTCCTTGAAAGAAAAAAAGTGCCTACTAAATATGTTGATGTGATTAAGGATATGTACGATGGAGTAGTAACTAGTGTCAGAACCATGGATGGAATGTCTAGTGAGTTTCCAATTACAATATGATTGCACCAAGGATCGGCTCTAAGCCCTTATCTTTTTATGCTAGTTATGGATGAGCTTACAGAGGGTATCCAGGATGAGGTGCCATGGTGTATGTTATTTGCAGATGACATAACTAAATTAGAGTTATGGAGAAACTACTTTGGAATCTAAAGGTTTTAGACTGAGTTGGACTAAGACAGAATATATGGAATGCAACTTTAGTAATGTAAGGAGGCGGGACGAGGATGTAGTAAATATGACTGGACAGGAGGTACCTAAGAGGGGTATCTTTCGCTATCTTGGTTCAATTCTATACAAGGAATGAGAGATTGAAGAGGATGTTAACCATAGAATAAGAGCAGGTTGGTTGAAGTGGAAGCTTGCCTCAGGAGTTCTGCGCGACCGTAAAATCCCTACCAAGTTGAAGGGAAAGTTTTATAAGACAGCTGTGAGGCCAGCCATGCTGTACGGCTCATAATGTTGGGCCACCAAAAAGCAGCATGTGCATAAGATGAGTGTAGCGGAGATGCGAATGCTTAGATAGATGTGCGGCCACACAAGACTAGATAGAATTAAAAATGAAGACATTCGTAAAAAGGTGGTGGTGGCTCCAATTGAGAAGATGAGAGAGCACCACTTAAATTGGTTTGGACATATCCAACGTAGGCCTTTGGATGCTCCGGTGAGAAGAGGCGACTCGTGCCAAATTGATGGAGTAAAAAGGGGTAGGGGCAGACCGAAAACAACTTTGGTAGAAACAATGAGGAAAGACTTGATAGCTAGGAACATAACAGAGAACATGACCTTGGATAGGATAGAATGGAAGAAAATGATAAACGTAAAAGAACCCAACTAGAACTAGGATTAGAGCCCAGTAGATTCCTTTTACCTTCTTCATGAATTTTTTCTAAAGGATTCATTTAGCCGACTCCAACTAGTTTGGGACAAAGGCTTTGTTGAGTAGAGTTGAGTTGAGTTATTCTACAGTATGAACCATTCACTCTTCTCTTTATTGTGAGGCCGAACTTTAATCTTAAAGAAAGTTTGTTGTGGTGGTAGTCCTGCATCATTATTCTAAATATAGGAATTCTCATTGCAATAGCTTGCTTTGAAACATACAAGGCATCAAATGAGTAAATGACATAACAGTACATGTGAATGGACATATGAATGGCTAGACAGAAAAAATAACAGAGTTAAACCATTAACTACTGTGAGGCCGGGCTTTAATCTTAAAGAAAGAAAGTCTTATTGCAATAGCTTGCTTTGAAACAAATAAGGCATCAAACAAGTAAAAGGCGTAACAGTACATATGAATTGCTAGACAGAGACAATAAAAGATTCATAATTATATAATACCAGTTGAACTTCATGGGGATCCAAATAGAAGGCGTTGCCGTCTTGCACACCAACAATATAAGTTGAGGCCCCAGGTTTCCCACCCAAGATGCCAAGGCTCTGAGGGAAGCTGAATGTTGCCCATAGCAGTGGGATATACCTGTAAGATCTCAACTAAGTGAACATTTGGGGCACTAAATTGTAACAAAACTTCCAAAGTTAAGTACCATGCTCCGCCTATTAATAGATTTAAATCATATGGGTGAGAATATAAGAAAGAATTGAAAGCAGATAGCAACATTTATGTGTTCCAGGTTTAACACTCATGAGGGAAGAAATTCTGATCGAAGTCAAAACCCAAAACTGTAGGATTCAAGTTAAACCATCCAATTTTTCATACAAGGTGTAATCTGAAATAGATTTTCGTTTTTCATTTTACGTTGGAAATGGGATTATGTAAAGAAAAGAGAAGCAAGTACAAACACAATTAAGGAGACATAGGTATTTACAATCAGTAAAAGAAATTTTCACCCCATTAAGTCCCAGAAATTTCAAACTTATGGCAGTATAAACTAACGCAAAAAACTTGAAAAAAATATACATAAAATATAGTTAGCGAGTGTTTGTACGTCTAAAATAAGAAATATCATACTTAAAGGAAAGTATGAATTCCAACAGACAAAATTCCAACAAATCACTGGAAACAACCGTACGATTCTTTCTCAATCCATGAGTGCCAAAAATCCAAAAAAGGTATGACAGTATCCTATAGTGGATGCCTCTGATGAAGAAAGCCAATGGTTGAGAAAACGAGAGAGGGGGGAGGGGGTTCCAGCAGATTAAGCAATTGTTTGAATGCAAGAGAAAAATATACACTTCAAAAGATTTTGTGGTGGCTTACCTCACTGACTCGAGATGCCATTTGTATTGCCTCGGCTCGTTTAGATTAGGTTAGCTTCAGTTTCAACAATTTCGAGCTGATAAGATTCTATTTTCCATCCCATGACCTTCATAATGTATAATGATTTTAGGATCCTATACAAATGTACAAAAGGATGACCGAATCTCATCGAAAAAACTCAAAGAATAGACTCAAAGAAAAAACTGACAAAAGCAATAAAAATGTGAAAAGGGGATTAAGCACCACATGACACACAACAAGCGCATGCCATGTGAGTCAACTTACAACGAGAAATCCAAGTCCCCACTTCCCATAGAATAAAGACAAGCAGATGCAAAGAACTTGCCGAGACGAACAGAATAAATGCACAAGAAGTTTTCCTATAGAAATTAGCTTATATGTACACATTCCACATCAAAAAAAAAAAGTGCTTTTAGACTGAACCATGGCAACTAAAACCATTACATAGTCAAGACAGATATTAATGACTTCCTAAAGGCCAAAATGTACTGAAAACTATGCCATGTATTTGAAGTGGTTGGGAACCATGTGTTTTCGTGGGGGAAAGGATATTTTTGTTTTGGATGGTGTGGGAAGAGGGTTTTATCCGGTTAAAAGAACAGAGTTTAAATACAAACAACGAAACAAAATCAGCCAAACTATCAAAGAATTGCAAATGTCCTCAGCAGTGAGTGGTAAAAAGCAATCCCTAGTGAGGAAGGATGCCAGGATTCACATTTCGAACCGACTTACCAACAAGTAAAGAAAGTATCATGTTTAAAAATTAACTGGCATTGTATATAATGCAAAAGTTAAGTTATAAACCCACTGCTTCATAAAACACTCAGGAAAATGGGAAGCCCACAAGAGATTAGAGACAGAACAAACTTCAGATAGACATAGCTTTAAATTTCGGCCAGGGCCGACACCGAAAGTACAGATTTCTGTGTTGGCCCAGATTTCAGCCGAAATTTCAGAATTTTCTACCATATTTATCATTTTTTACTTTTTCCGAAAATGAAATTTCAGCATAGATTTCGGATTTTAAAGAAATTTGCTTTTTTTTTACCGAATTTCGGCTAGAATTTCGGTTTCGGCCACATCCAAAATTTCGGCTTTGGTCTCCGATACCGAAACTGAAATTTCAAACCTTGCAGATGTCACAGCACCATTCAGAACATTACCTCACATTAAGTTTGTCAAGTCCAAGAACCAAAGGGACTAATAGGAGAATAGGAGCCCAAGCACCCTGACCCTTGCAAAAATTGGAACAGAGCCTAGCGGCATCTTCAATACAGAGAACTGGTGCACCACCTCGTTCCCCATCTTCATCGCCAGAAACAACATATACAACCATCGGCAAGGCATTTTTTTGTTTTTCAAGGTTGGTCTGTTCTCTCATGGCACGTGCAAGAGTTTCCCATGAGCGACACGTGGCATATGGGCCCACCCAAGAACCAGCAGCCAGGCCATAATCCTTCCCAGCTTGAAGGAGACTGTGTATAGAGAAAGCAGATTCCTCTGAGTCACCAAAAAGCTGCAGAATCTCAATATACTCCTGATCAAATGGCTGCATAATCAACAGTAACCATCATGAGCAACCCAACACTACAATTAAAATTAAAGAACCTTATCATCCTTTATATATCAATGACAAGCCAGGTTTTAATTTTTACTGATCTGAAATAAACTATTAATGAGACTGTGATGTCCTCATGTATACCATCCATCTCACCTTCTGCAAGGGCTTTCTCCAAGATCTTCCTAAACGATGAAAAAGTAATGCCTGAAAGCATACAACCAGCAGTATATAACTAGTAAGAAAAAAGGAATTTAATATAAGCATTAAGCACTAAATGCGCAAATTTTATAACTAAATGACCTTGAAATACAAAGATCCGCTGCTTAATACTATTTAGGGATGCATATGAACTTAAGAACAAGGTTTTAAATGTCAGTATTTTAAAAAAAATCGGTATTTTTAAACATTTCGGAAGTTTCACCAATTTCTATGGAAATCTGAAGATTTCAGTGGAAATCTTGTAAACTCTAAAAAACCGATTCAATGTACTTTCGGTTTCAGTCCAAACTGAAACCGAATATCTCGGCCAATATTTCGGATTTCGTCCGAAATTTAAAACTATGCTTAAGAAGCACCATACCTGGGCAACAAGCATCTGACTGCTTCTCAGCATGCAACCCCAGTTGACATCACTGGTGAACTTTGAATCGCCAATAGGTTCAAAACCTGTATGAGCCGAATCAATCAATTCATCTTTGTCATTTTTTGTAGGGATTAAGTTGGAGGATAAAATCAACTGAATAATAAACCTTCACATACAACTAACCTTTCCGGTATGTCATCCTAATTCTTGATGAGAAATCCTGGAAGAATGCAACCAACCCATCTCCAAGAATTACATCACTGAATGACTCCTCTGGTGAAACCTTATAACATACACCCAGAAGCCATATTTCACTAGTTGAGCTAGAAACACCAGTCTTGCTCGGCCCTAACAGATGCTCCTGAAGTCTCCTCATTGAGCCACTAGTTACAGCTCTCCTCACAGCCGTTGTCCACCCATATGTTCTAGTATTACAAGCTTTTCTTTCACCATTAGATGACTCAGAGTATGCTTCAAAGATAGAGAAAGTAGATGCAAAGAAACTTGACCATAAGGAACCCTTTGGAGACTTAGTATGGCTCGTTTGTGGGTCCGAACAAACAGATGCTGGATCACTATTTGTGGAATCAGTTGAATTTCCTGCAGGAGATTTTGAAGCCACAGCCCTCTCAGGCAAGCCCTTCATTACCTAATCATACAAAAGCATACAATCAAGGTTTTAAATTTCAGTTTCCGTGTCGGTTTTGGCCACCACCGAAATTGAAATATTTCGGTTTCTGTGGAAATTTCGGCTGAAATCATGTAAAATTAGGTTAATATATTCAGTTTTTTTTTTTTTAACTTCTGTGGAAATGTCAAAGACTCAAAAATTTTGGAGGAAACTTCGGCAAGTTCAGCAGAAATCAATGAAGAACGGATACGGCTACGGGGTGCGGGAACGACACGATACAGGTACGTGGATACGTGATTTAAAAAAAAAAAAAGATACGAGTACGTTGGGGGTACGCTGAATATAATATATTTTTATATTTTATTATATATTATAAAAATTAAAAAATTAAATATTTTGTTAAAGAATTCAAACAAATTAATTAGAGAACAAACAAATAACAATAACATCACCAATATGGGTGCGTGGGCCTCCGGAGAGTACCCGTGCTTCATAGGTAAATCTTTAAATTTTGGTGGAAATTTTGTAAATAATGTTGAAGACGAAATTTCAACCAATTTCGGGATTTCGGCGAAATTTCGGCAAATCCTGTAAAAATCCGATTCATGATGTATTTCGTTTCTGCCATGGCAGAAATTTCGGATTTTGGCCAAAATTTAAAACTATGCATACAATAACAGAACCAATTCATGGAACATAATCTCTGCAGCAAATGAAAGGGGACACTTGCATGTGATCCTGAGAGATGACCATTAGGGATTTCTTCAGTGGCCGCCCGATTCTTTGTCTGGTGGCTCCTGACCCTGGTCTCCTGCCGGATACTCTCATTTGCCATTGCGGTCTTAATCTTGACCGTTTAGCGGGGCATTTTTAAAATTTTATAGAGTCCGGTTATCATGCCTTGGAAGTGTTTGAATCCCTGGGGGTTTTCAATATTTGTTGCCGACGGTCTTTAAGCTTGTTTGGGCAAGGGGACAATCTGGTCAGATCCCAATGGGCTCCCCCAAGATCCCACTCTGGATCTTTGGGGAGCATTGAGGACAGGGATACTAGAGTGAGAAGATTGGAATTTGGGGCCAGAAAAGTCCCTAGTCGCAGAGCCTCTGAGTTCAATCGAAGTGTGCCTTCGAATGGCAGCGATTGGATGAGCTTGAAGTGCCACTATAAAAACTTTGGCTCACGCAATGTCTGTAGGAAATGCTCAGAACCTAAGAATAAGCTGGCTCCATCCATGGTTTGGAGGCCTAAAGAGGGTCCCCCTCAGGTTTTTGTTCACGATGACCACCCGACACTCGATATCCCAGTTAGCCTGGTGAAGGAAAGGAAAAAAAACCTCAAGAGTTGCCTCATTGGGAGTTTGAAGTCCAGATCATGGCTTTTGGATGATGCTTGGGCGTGGGCGAGTCGATGTTGGGGTCTCCCCGATCTGCAAAAACCTTTTTCCATCAACTCAGTGGACATCCTATTTTGCTTTGAATCGGAATCCCAAGCCACTTCTATCCTCAGGCGTGGAGGAGAAGCTCTGGGTGGATACATATCTTCTTTTCAGCCTTGGTTTCGGGTGCTAGAACTATAAAGATCAGATTCTATGATATCCCCCTTCATGCATGGTCCACATCAACTGTGGAGACCCTTGGTCAACATTTGGATCAGGTGATCCAGACCCAACTTTATGGCAGCCATGATCACTGCATGGCTTTTGCCTCGGCCCTGGTCATGACACCCCTTTGGAAATCTATCCCTTCTTTTATTAATCTAAGGATAGATCCCAGTATTTATTCGGTGGGAGTTAAGGTGATTTCCAAGGATAATATTAACAGTCAACTTCTTTACATCTACATCTTCAACAGATTGTTGGGGACAATCAATCATGAAGGATCCAACTCTTTCTCGAACAAGATGTTTCTTTTGTCCGATCCAGGCGATCGGAAAATAAAGAAATGGTTGATATATTCATATACATAGATATCTTTCTATGTGCCATTAACATTCCCAGGATTAATACACAACTTTTCCGCGTTGTCGGTAGTGGGGGAATCAAGCAGTAAAGTTAACTCGGTTTTTTTAGGGTCCCGATATGCAGGCATCCGACAAGGCGTCGGAGGCAATGGTTTTTGCCTCGACATCCTATTTTGCTATGAATCGGAATCCCAGGCCACCTCTATCCTCAGGCTTGGAGAAGATGCTCTGGGTGGATACCTATTTTCTCTTCAGCCTTGGTTTCCTACATATAACACAGACACTAGAACTACAAAGATCAGATTCTATGATATCCCCCTTCATGCATGGTCCACGTCAACCGTGGAGACCCTTGGTCAACATTTGGGTCAGGTGATCCAGACCCTACTTTATGGCAACCATGATCACTACATGGCTTTTGCCTCGGCCCTGGTCATGACACCCCTTTGGAAATCTATCCCTTCTTTTATTAATCTACGGATAGATTCCAGTATTTATTCGGTGGAAGTTAAGGTGATTTCCAAGGATAGTATTAACAGCTAGGCGTTGTTGATAGTGGGGGAATCAAGCAGTAAAGTTAACTCGGTTTTTTTTTAGAGTCCCGGTATGCAGGCATCCGACAGGGCATCGCCGGCAATGGTTGCCCTACCGGAAAAGGTGGCAGATGTTAATCCCGAGGGTATTGACGGTGGCAGGGAGCCGTTGGATGGCCCATTTTTGAATTTTGAATTGCCTAGCCCCTCACCTGCTTCAACAGATAGCAGAAATGTTGTTGTGCATGGGAGCCTGGAAAAGGAGCGGTGCAGAAAACATTAAATGTAGCAGCACGTGGCGAGAATGGGAAGGCTCTTCGAAAAGACCTTGCTGACAGTTGTACACTGAAGTCGGCAAAAGAGAAAAAAAGCTATAAAAATAAAAAGCAGATTCTATAAGGAGAGTAAAAACATCAAGGAGAAGCGTCTACGTAAGAGGTTCTAAACCAGAGGCACAGTTGCTAGCTACTAGAGGTGGACTTTCTATTTTTAAAAGAAGACTCAGTGGCATCTTTAGGAAAGAGGATTATAGGAAGAGAAAACTCATATCCGCTTTGCAACATTTTCTTCAAGATTTTGATAAATTTCCAGATCCACCTATGTCAAGGGAGGAAGTGAACCAGACTAGTAACAAACGGAATGTTCACGACTTTACATTCGAAGCTGGAGACTTAGACCTCCTGAAAGACCTGAATTATAATGAGAAACTGACGAGGAAGGAACTCCGCACTCCATGTGAGGTTTCTCCGAGCCCGCTAAAAAAGCGATGGGCTCAGCTGAGGACTGACTCCAGAAGCAGTGAGGGTAATCGCCATAGTTCATCTGAGAAGACAAATGATAAGGAATTGCATGTCCCCTTTCTTGAACTCCCCATCTTTAGTAAAATCTTAGAGAAGGAAAGGCGCACCCATAGACGTCGCTGGGAGGAAGAAAAGAGAGCTGTAATCAGGGACCTGAAGCAATTGCAGGCCGGCCCGGTTGCTGAGCCTATTGTCTCCCGTGATTCACTGTGGTTGGAAGTAAGTCAGCTAATTGGGGAGCGCTTGGTGCCTTTTGTGGATACTAATGGTAAGGGCAAAATGGTGGTAGATAATTCAGGAAAATCTGGGGATCAAGGGTCATTCTCGGAGGAGTTTGATGACTTGTTATTAATGGGGGACGTCTTTGGGATCGGATATGAGGAGGATTTGGGGTCGACTAAAGAAATGTTCTTGGCTATGGCGGCAAGAGATTTAGAAGAAAAAGAAAGAAAGAGAGAAAGAGGCTGAGAAGAAGGCTGGGGAGGGGATCCTTGACAAGTAATGACCTCCCTTCCCAAAGTAGGTCTTTCTGTGCTTTTACATAGTAACTTGGTGTAAATCCAGAAATTCAGAAATTTCGTCATTTAGGGGAGACTGCCTCAGGTGCCATGGCATAGATGGTTGACAAGAGTTCTTCAAATTTTGCCGGAAGGTTGTTAGATGTGTAAGTCTGGGAGAGCTTTGGGGAGAATGGTCATAGTTTTTTATTATTGAAGGAAGAGAGTCATGGTTACATAGCAAAGAGAATGTAATTGGTCTATATACAAAGGAACTGCAATTCGACAAGTTTTGGCTTGAGAGACTATGTGTTTCGCTTAAACTAGACTTAATCAGGATACTCTTGATTTGCTATTTTATCTCCTAGGGTGTGGTGATTAGTTTAGAGCTTCAAAATCTGGGTTCTTGTTATGTGATCAGATTTAATAGGACCTGTGTTAAAAAAGAGGTTCCAAGTGGCAGAAGGTCGTACTTGGAGTCTTAAAAGATAGGTTGTCACTGATAGGAAGAAGGGAAGGAGAAGACACGTAACTGTAATTGCTTGTTTGGATGCTTTGTTACGGGTTCTGGGTATGCCCGGTCCAGTTCTTGTTCATATTCTGTAATACAGGAAGGGACTCCTGGTCCCTATTGTTATTTTAATATCAATAAAATATGTCATCTTTCAAAAAAATAACAAAACCAGTTCGAAGCGAGTCAAAATGTGGATACCATATTCAGTCCAGAGGCAACAAATGTAGAGAAATGCATTCAAACTACAGTATGAAATAGCTCAACAGCCGTGGTACAAAAATATGGAAATATACCCAAAATCGCCAAGCACATTAAGAAAAGAACATAACTAATCAGTGGTGTTGAGTGATTATATAATCCACTTCATTTTTAGACAAGAGCAAGTCAGATAATGGGATAAGAAAATAGCCTAATAATACCTTTTTTTTACAATTTAATTGCACTTGCATACATTTTTTAATAATAAAAATACGGTATTATTCTCACACTGTTTCCTGCCTGATGTATCGTGTCTAATACCGAATCATGTCCCCATTTACATCACATAGGTGAGAAAGAACTGGGGATTATTGGTTACAGAACATTAACAAAATCACAGCTATTGAGAATTTGGAAGTGGAGTCCCAAAATAGAAAATAGCTCATGCAGAAAGAGAAGAATTTATGAGAATAACTCTTCAAACCTGACATGGAAGTGTAAATATCCCAGCTTAGAAGATTGTTGGATAATAAAATAAGGTTCAACATAAAAGAGAAAAAAAAAAAGGTTCAACATCCAACTCCTCTATTTCAGAAAATTGCAGACAGATTGGGATAAGACAATGGATCAGGTTTTTTTTTTCACAGGTATCCTGCTTTCAGATTGTTACTGCATCAGACCAGTGCAGCACCAAACTAAGATTTTTGGAATCAACCATTTTTCGTCTTCCGCACTTGTTTCAGACTCCGGTTCTCATACTCGCCTCTAGTTTTCTGGCTATCGACTGGACTCTATTACAGCTCAACCATCTGCCAATCCGATGTGTGGATACTTGTGTATTGTGGTTGATCTTACACCCTTCACTATTTTGAGACCCCCCCCACCCCCCCCTTCTTTTTCTTGGGGGAGAAGATGTCATTACCGTTCTAGGAGTAGTACTTGCGGCCCCTTGTTGTAAGGTTTCTATCCCCATCTAAGTGCCTAGGCACCAAGGCAACCAAGCAAACCCCTATGACAACAAAATGCTTCTGTTTAAAGCTTAGTAGAGGGTATTTTTTTGCTTTTATCTGTTCCACTTAGTGTAACTCACTTTTCAAAGCCCTAGCTAGATTGTTATCAATGGCTGCATCATTTGTTGTTCTATCTAATAAGATTAAAGAATGAAACCCCAAGGAGGGGTCTGCATAGGTCAGATCAAGATGAGGAATATATCCCTTTTAGGGAAATGGATCCGGCAGTACGGTGAGGAGGAGGCACTATGGCTTAACATCATCGGTGACAAATAGGGGCCAAGTTGGAGGGATTGGGAGTGTAGGGACCCTTGTATAGGTAAAAGGTTCAGGAGCATGGAAGTCTATTTGCATCTCCAGATGATTCTTTGAGCCTTGTGAAGACGGTTAGTGGGTAGGGGAGGGAGCATGGAAGTCTATTTGTGTCTCAGACGATTCTTTGAGCATTGTGAAGACGTTTAGAGGGTAGGGGGATGGTACTCAGCTCCGGGTAGATCGACGGATGGGAAATTCCCATTTATGCCACGCTTTGTCAGGCCTTTATCAGCTAGCGTCCGATCATGGGACAAGAGTTTGTGATTATATGGATAGAAAAAAGGGAGCGGTAGGAAGGGAGGGGGGCGAGGGGGGAGTAGATTGGATCATTAAACTTAGGAGAGACCTCAAGAACCATGAGATAGTCAGAATTTCTCAGCTTCTCTCCCTCCTTGAGTCTTAGTATTGTTCCCAGTCCTGTCATGATGGTAGGGTTTGGTCCCTGACATTTCTAGTATGTTTTTTGTTCACTCCTTTTTTCTGCAAGTTGGTTGGCGGCGATGGCACTAAGTCCAAATTCTAAGGTGATTCCCCCCATACCCACCCTCCCACCAAAAAGAAAACCAGGGTGGTGCCATTAGCTTGGACAATGGCTCACAAGCGGATCAACGAATGCAACCATCTCAAGAGGCGCAATGTATCGCTTGTCAGCCGGTGTGCCCTTTGCATGTCGAAAGAAGAATCCTTGAATCACGTCCTCCTCCTTGCCCCACTCTCCTCTGCTTTGTGGAGGGCTGTCATCAGAAGTTTCGGTTTCTCTTGGGTTTTCCACAGATCCATCAGAAGAACAATGTTATATTGTCCTAGTAGCCCTTTTGAAAAGACGAGCTGATCCCTACGGAGCTGGGTACTCTACGCTTTCACTTGGCCTATTTGGCAAGAGAAAAATAGGAGGATCTTTGAAGAGAAAGGAAAATGTTTCAGGAGGATTGTATTGGAGGTCAAGATAGATCTCGTGACTTGGGAAAAACTGAAGATATTTTGGCATCATACTCATCAGCTGATATTTTGAGGAATTGGCGGTGGATAATTAGGGAAAACAGTGTTAAAAACCACCCTGGCCCTAATTGGAAGCCCCACCCCCTAGTGGATGGCTTAACTTCAAATTTGATAGTAGTGCAAGAGGAAAACCGGGCCAAAAAGGGATTGATGGGCTTATAAGGGATGCAGAGGGTCACACTCTACTCTCATTTTCCAGTCTTGTGGGGATTTACAAATCTAATGAGGCGTAAGCGAAAGCATTATTGTGGTCCCTAATTGAAAGCTCCCCCATACTGGATGGCTTAAACTCAACTTTGACAGTAGTGAAAAGGCAAACCGTGCCCGACAAGGATTGATGGACTTATACTGATGTGGAGTGTCCACTCTACTCTCATTTTCCGGTCCAGATGGGATTTACGAATCTAATGAGGCGTAAGCGAGAGCACTATTGTGGGGTCTAAGATGATTCCTATCTCATCTACCTTGCCAAACTTGGGCGGGCAGATCGGCATCGGGTCTTTGGAAGCTCTCAAGCATCATTTTTTAAATTCGTGAGTGTTGCAAGGTCATTCGTCCACGCTTTTCGCATATGTATAGGTCCGCAAATGACAAAGCCAATGAGTTGACGAGATCTGGAGTGGACAAAAAGCGTGTGGGGGGGATCCAATCCACATTTGTTCAGCATGGCAGCAACTTTTGGACAAGTTTCCCAGTCTTAGTGTTCTATCTGTATTTGATCTGGCGATTTGTGGGTGGTGGGTACACCTTGTCCCCGTCATCTGTTTGATTTACCTATTTGATCTGGCGATTTGTGGGTGGTGGGTATACCTTGTCCCCGTCATCTGTTTGATCTACCTCTCTCTCTCTCTCTCACACACACACACACACACACACACAAAAAGAATTAAGACTAAAAGGTCTAGTTTCTTACATCTGTTCTATCACCTCACCGACAACCACAGCCAGCAAGGCTTCACCCCAACAAAAACCTCACGCATGGATTTAATCTATTGTCTTCATAGATCACTATAGATGAAACTGAAAGAACAAACAAAAATATTGAATAGAAACCCACCCCAAATTCTATCTAATTGTCAAACCAACTCAAGTTCTGCCTCTTAGAAAGAGACAAACATGTAGAAGAGGCAAGCTTGAAGAACCCGTAGTTGAAGAAAACAAAATGTAAAACATGAGAAATACCTATTAAAGGGGAGGGGGTAAGCATTGTGGGTACCTTATAGCCAATATCCAATTAGATTGTCCACACAAACCATATTTAGATTGCAAATTTACACACAAATTTCACCCACAATCCAATTAGACTACACATCCAAACTAGCCTCTATCTTTCCCAGTGTCCCAAAAAAAAAAAAAAAACTGTCACATTAAAAGGACTCGATCCTTCTATAATTTTTTAGATTGACAAGAAACTCATTCAAAATTACAGCGTTTCAATCTCATAACAGTGGTTTGATAGGCATGGAGAATTCATAAGGCCCTATTCGTTTAAGATTATGCCAACCGATTGTGAGCCCAAAACCAGTTATTGGGCTCAAAATTTTGAGCCCAATAACTGGTTTTGGGCTCACAATCGGTTGGCATAGGGCCTAAGTGAAATCAAATCAATCCCTGACATGTTTGAACGATAAATTCAGTACCAATTATAATCTTCAATTTATAAATCTACCTAGTTTAATAAAATTAGAACGTCAATAATGATTCTAGATAGGGCAAAAACAAAATAAAAAAATCAAAGAGAGAGAAGGAACCCAAAGCAATATTGGTTCAGAGGGTATGGCAATACCTAAAACGGTGGGTGCGAATCCAACGCCAAACTGAAGAATCTCCAACAGAGAGAGGGAGAGAGAGAGAGAAATCTGGGACTTTCCCCGTGTTTTACATCAGGTACCGAAGTAGTGGAAAATTGGAAACTAAGGAATTTGCCAATAAGAGGACTACTAAAATTACTAGTCTCCTTCGCCAGAATCTCTTTCGCGTACCTTTTTGCGGGGCCAACTTTAGATGGGCCCACTTTACATCTATTATGATTCATGTGCGTGCGTGTGGGGATTGGAATTTGGGAAGTGATATATTCACCCCCATTTCTTCCCTGGGCCACCCCATCTAATGTATTTAGGAAGTAGGACCAAGGTTTTAAATTTCGGTCCTCACCGAAACTGAAATTTTAGCCAAAATCCCATAATTTCAGCCGAAATTCGAAAGAGGCACTCGAAATATCGTTTTTTTGAGCCAAAATTTTGGGGCAAATGAATAAAAATTATTATTTTATCAATAATTTCACCGAAATTTGGTAAATTACGGCTATTTCGGTTTCGGTCCCGACCGAAATCTGAAATTTCGGATTTCAGCCAAAATTTAAAACCTTGGTTAGGACCTAGGACTACCCTTTTTGCCCTACAAGGAGATGGTCAGGGAAAAAAGGGGGAGAATAGATGGAAATGATGTATTCACCCCATTTTTTTTTCCTTGGGAGAGCTCCATCTAGTGTATTTATGACCAGTTGGGACAGCCCCTCTTGTGTAAAGAGTAGTCATAAACTGTCCCAAGTAGAAAAATCGTGAATTTATTTCTCCCCTGTATATAGCGGTTCTCTCAATCTCTTGTTTGACTTATATGGTCCTGTATATGAGAAATTATATGGTGCCAATGATTGTCACAAAGTTCAGATTTGGGAATAAGGGATTTGCATGCTAATTTCACCTGATGAATTAAATGAATAAGACAAAATCGGCTAAAACGTGAGTATGTGTTGCTGCTTGCTGATGCAGAAGTCAGCCGCGAAAAATGGCTTTATGTGAAATTGCCTAGCAAAATTCCTGGGAATAATTCTATGCGGCAAATGTTAATAAAAGGAAAACGATACAAAAAGAGACTGCCTTTTTGGTGAATTTCCTAAGTCTAAAGGAAGAGTTGTAAGTCCTTGTGATGTGGTGGAAATAACTGATATGTTTGATTTCCTAACCAGCTGTAAAATCCGCTTCCCTAGCATTACTCTTAAAAAAAATACTTGGAAAATATTGAGAAAAGGCTCATTTCATCTCCCACTTCCACGCCTTCGCCGGAGTTTGGATGGGTGGAAATAGGAATAGGAAATGTGTCGTTATAAAGGACTGAAATTTTTTTTGGGAAATGCTATCAGCACAACCATATTTTGATATTTGGACAAATCCAGGTGTCTTTTCTTCTTTAATTGGCTCGTGAGAGCTTTTTGGGAAGTGCAATGACTTTTTGACAGCTCTTTAAACACTTAAAGACAAGATGGTTTGCGAAAATATCAAAATATGGTTTTGATGATATCATTTCCCTTTTTCTATTAGCAAAAAATTTAATAAAGAAAAAGGGCAAGAGGTCGATAATAACCGCATAAATGCAAAAGCAAATATAGAGAAAAAAAAGAAGATAGAAGACAACAATCCCTACACAATCAAGGAGGCCTGTGATAAAATAATAAAATTTACCATCTTCCAATCCCTGATGCTCTGTTTGGTTGCCGGGATTTTTTTGTTCCTGGGAGTTTTGTGGGGGAGTAAGTTAAATTTTGGTCCCATCCCATGTTTGGTTGCCTTTTAGCACTAGGTTTATTTTAATCCCACTTTTGTAATGATTACTTGTGGGGTGAATTTTTTAATCCCACTTTTGTAATGATTGCCTTTTCATCCTATCCCAAGTAACCCCAGGAACAAAAATAAACTCAGGAACCAAAAATATGCTTGAGAAGAATTTTTTTCTACCCAACAGTTCAAGCAACCAAACAAAGGTTTTTTGTTTTCCCACCATATCTCCCAGGGTATTTTTTTCCCCCACATAACTAAACATGGGATTTTTATTTTACCAGGATACTTCCAAGACTTTTTTTTTCCCACCTATCTCCCAGGGTATTTTTTTTCTCCCACTTAACTCCCGGGAACAAAAAAAACCTGGCAACCATACAGATCATGAATTAGCCGATCACCGGACATGATGAATCTCTATATAGTGGCCCTTTGGCAAGTCCAGAATCTCCTCTATACCATCTGCAAATATCCATGGAATCCATGTCTCACCAATATGATGATATTAAGGCCATGTTTGTTTAAGATTAGGATAATCGATTGTGATTCAAAAAACCAACATTTAATTTTGAGTCCAATGATTGGTTTTGGAATCATAATTTGTTGTCGTGATCTTAAATGAACAGGGCCAAGGGAGTCTCCCTCAATGATGATTTGGTATAGCTCAGTGAATTGAATCTAGCCTGAACCTCTACCTCGTTAGAATCCCTTATAGTGGAGGAGTCTCGAAAAACTCAAAGTGCTCTTCGGGATACCCCCCTGCCTGGTAACACAGGAGTGAATAGCCGAGTCGAAATGAAAACTTTTGGTTATATGTTGGGCTTTTCTTGTGTAAGGAGCTTTGATTCGGCGAAGGCGAAAACCTTTGGAGAAACATGAAGAGAACATGACAATCAATCATATGATTAAAATCCTATTTTGATATATGAATCATTGAGAAGGTTTGGGGATTTTCAGGCTGTTGTTGAACATACATCGATTGAACTGGCCCGATATTTGGTGTCTTTTGTTGAAGTATAAATGATTAAATAACACCTTATGGCTTAATCTTTTGGAGTAATTGGTTGTTTCACATGGTCTAGAGCAATTGCCTCACGGCAGGTCCTGGGTTCAAAACCCAATAACTCCTTGATAGAAAGAATCCACATGTAGAGCCAACCCACAAGAGGGGCCGCATGTGCCAATTGTACGGCCAACCCAACAAGAGGTGTCACACTTGAGGGGGAGCGTTAACGTAAAAATGATTAATTAACACCAACTCTAATAGCTTAAGCTTTTGGAGTAATTGGTTGTTTCACATCTTTGAGAACAAACCTGACCTGCACTTTGATTCTGTCTTTACTTTAACATCTATGGAATATATAGTCTTCCAAGTAGGGGTGTAAACGAGCCGAGCCGAGCCGAGCTTGGCCAGGCTCGGCTCGGCTCGTTAAGCTCACAAGTGAGGCTCGGCTCGGGCTCGGGCTCGGGCTCGGGCTCGCGAGCCTTACCTAGCTCGGGCTATATTATGTTCACACCCCTCATCTTCCCTGGACAGCCCTACTAGTGTAATTTGACTACTTTTTTTACACTATGGGGGTGGGTCCTAGTAACAAATGGGGTTCCAAAAATGAAGTGACATATTTTGCCCCCACTTTTCACTCCATGGACAACCCTTTTAATGTATATATTAATATATAATATATATTTAAATATATTAAATTCTTAACGAGCCGAGCCGAGCCGAGCCTGGCCTAACTCGGGCTCGGCTCGTTAAGGATTCGAGCCGAGCTTTTTTCGAGCAGAGCTCAAGCGAGCTTCCGAGCCCGAGCCAAAATTGACACCCTTACTTCCAAGCGACTCTCATTGCTGGAGGACTGGAAGCTTATGAGGTTTTCTTTGCTACCTTATAAATAAGCTTGCATTTTGATTAGTCTTGGTATTATTTTATCTATAACCACTTTGAGCAAAATTGTTGAATTGTAAAGCTAAGGTACAAATGCAAATGTAAAGGTCCTAAGAACTAAATCTAGTCTAGAAAACCACATTTTCTTTACTCAATAGACAAGAATTTTTTTTTTTTTTTGGGCTAGATAGTTTAATTAATAGTTTCTTCTTTTGATGATTCATTAATACACATAAGAAAAAGGGCAACTATATATTCTCCCCCTCTTCTTCCCTGGGCCAGCCCCCTACTGAGTATTTATGGCTACTCGTTTACACTAGAGCCAACTAGCTAGCCTGCCCGATCTATAAGACCACACACCCGGTTTGGAATTTATTTATTTTCTTGGTCCTTGAGGCTGTACTTGTTTTGTTTGGCCTCTTTTTAACCCCTCAGTCTGGTCTCCATGATCTGTTCTCTTATTTACTCAGGATCTGTTTCTGTTGACATAAAATGGGTGCATGCAATAAATTTTAGGCACATTTTTTAACTGAAAAATGGGCATAAAATTCGTTTTACGCCCATTTTTAAGTGGGAAAATGGACATAAAATTTTTTTACGTCGAAAGAAGCAGAGCCTGAATAAAATAGTTCCAATTCACATTGTGCACCCGACCATGTATGTCTTGTGGTACAAAAAAATTTCCCAATTGAATATGTATCACTGGATGCTTATGACTGTCCCTTCGAATGCCACTGATCCGATGATAGGTGGTGGTGGTGACCGCCATATCGTTGGCTCAGATCATCTGGCAACAAAACCATGTGTAAGATGATCTTGGGTGGCAAGTTAATTCATAATCTTTAGGGAAAGAATAATAATATGAGGGAATCTTCATTATTTGATTTTTTTTTTTTTTGAAACGATAATAGAACAATTCAATTTCAAAAGACATTACATGTATATTACTACGGGGTTTTAAAAGGCATTTTTCCATGCAAGAATCATTTCCATTATAGAAAGGATGAGGTCTACTTTCCCATTCACACAAACTTTTGCCAATTAGCACTTTACTCTTTATGGCAATTAGCAATGGAAGTGAGCTTTGCCAATGGTAAACTGCGGTGTATCCACATGATCACAGTAAACATAGCTTCACCTGAGTATGGGGCCCTGCTCTAGGGATCCCTTGTATTTTCTTTTCTCTTGCTTGCTTTGAGTTTGCCTTCAAGGGCATGTCCCTAATTGATCTTCCCTCTTCCTTAAACATTGTTCTAGTGATTGGGCGGTGATCTTGTTCCTGGTCCGCCTAACCCCAGCTTACCCATAAAAGGCATGTGTGTGTGCGCGCGCACATGTGGGGTGTGAGGGGGTGGGGGTTAGTGCGTAGTAGTGTATCCATAGAAAAATGCCCTCATTAGACTTGACTTTCTCATCTACCTAAACCATGTCTAGTCTTTCTATGAGAGCCTTCTGAGGTAAGAAATCCACTCTGTGAAACTATAATTTTTAACTTTTCACAGCAAAACATAATACTAACTCGTAGGAAAATGCTCAAAAAAGTCATTTCTACACTCCTTCCTTAGAAGACACTTATTGAGCCTCATTTTTGCCTCCTTTATTTGATCAGATCCATTGATCCAAACAGCAACCATAAGGCTGGCCAAATGGCATTGAGATCACCTTGATCGGATGATCCTAGGCCGTTGATCAATCAAACCTCTATCCAGCCTTATATAGGATTCCACCAAGAAAAGATGAACCATTCATTTGTGCAATCCACATCACATATTGCCACATCACAATAATCTCAGTTTTGTTTTCTATCTGACAGCATCAAAATATCATTCAAAAGCTTTTGGCAGAAAAAAAATAGATAACCAAAATCTTTTAACCCAAATTTTTGTTAAGACTCAATACTGGGAGAAGAAAATATAGCAGCTAATGATAATAAACAACAGTTTAGCAGTTATTTTCCGGCTAAACAGGATGAGATTTATATCCATTGCATAAATATAGTGGCAATTCTAGCAGAAATCTCAGCTTACTTATCAAAAACAGAAACACAAATTCATAAATGCAGTAGCACTAATCAGACATGGGGGAAACTTTTCTACCTCGACTGCAATCCGAAGTTTTTTTCACTTGTATTGCTCATAAGCTGTACATTCTTAGAATTAAAACCTCGAAACCCCTTGTTGCAAAGATAAGAGAATAAAGCTTGGGCCATGTCTAGAGGCCAATCTTTACTTTGATACTTGTAAAGGCTGGACTTGGCGAGTCACATTATACCTGCGATTAAAACCCTATGCAAACACACCTAACCAAATAATAAGTGGGGTTCTAAGAGTTCAGAAAGATCATTACATTAATCAAAAAACAAGCTTGTATTTACAGGGATTCAATTTCCTCTTATTATACCTGTGGAACAACATGAAATTTGAAATTGAAACTAGGAAACCAATGGAATGTTTTATACTGCCAACCAGTTGAGTTTTTTGTTGTGGATTCAAGTTTCAACAAAGTGGTACCGCGCGCTTTATGTTCTCCACTGCAACTCGATTTGAAGCTTTCCATTTTTCGAGTCAATGAGATGGTATTTCTCATTGATCCGTTTGTTGTTGACAGCGTCTGCGAGGTTGATATCGATATATCCAAGTGTTTCCTGAATGAATGGAAAAAGATAATTCCAAATGGTATGGAAAATCCAACTTAGAATATAAAAAATTTACCGAAATAATAACGAGATGGTTAGAAGTAAACCACTTTTTGGTTTGCACAAAAGGATTCGCAACATATCTAGTATAACAGAAAGCATAATAAAGAACTCAAGCAGAGGAAAAACCACTATAATGGTAACTTGTCATCAACATAATGTAATAGTTACAATAACGATAACAAGGGGATGGATATTGGCACCCATGGATTTAGGCACATCCCATGTCAGTTTGTCTTATTTGGTATACTTTTTCACAAATAGGACAAACTGCATGACTTATTTTAAGGGATCCCCTTAAATAATCATCATATCACCAAAGAGAACATATGACGTAGGACATCAACATATCTAATAATAAGTACTGAAAAAAGAAGAAGCAATGTATAATGTTGACAAAGATTCCCAATGTAAGTTGTCTTATTTGATGTACATTTACTTTTTTATATCTAGGGCAAACTGATATGGAACAGGGGTAATTGTAAATGTTTCTCTATAATCAACTATCAACAAGCAGAACATATCTATTAATAAATCCATATAAAAGAGGAAAGCAACAAATCCTTAAAAAAAGAGAGGAAAGCAACAAATAATGATAAAAAAACAACCCCTTGGTTTGGCTTTGTTCACACCAATCGCTTTTGGCTGGGATTCTAGTCAAAGCATTCCTAGCGGAGAATGTCCATCCCATTGCGCACTTTGCCCCATATCTAGATAAATGGACGATCACACTGGAGAAGCGATCTTGGCTTTTTCAGTTCCTATCGGGGAGATGGAGCCTAATGAGGTGGAGGTTCACGCTCTTCTGCGGACTCACTTTCGCATTCATATGTCGACACAGAGGCGACTTTGTTACTAGATTATATTCCTCCTTGAGGTTGTTCTGAGAGTTGGGATGTTTGTTTTCTGTGTTGTTTTCATTTTTTTCCCATGTCATTTCACTTGTATTGTATGTTTGACAATCTTAGTCATTGGGCTCTTGCCCCCTCTTTAATAAAATTTTTAGCATTAAAAAAATGCTAAGACCAGTACTATTTACACCTCCAGCTATCATATCTACTTTATCAACTTCTCTTGCCAAAATAACAAAATGTGAACAAAAATAAATATTAAGTTGTAATAAAATTCCTTAACATTTGTTAGAGGTATCCTATCTTCCATGGTGGAATGATAGAAGAGAAGAGAAGAAAATAGAATGGAGAAGAAACAATGAGAGAGAGAGAGAATCATGTGTCTCCCCTCCCACACGTCAATATGTGTGTGTGTGTGTGTGTGTGTGTGTGACAGAAATACCCCTTTTAAGTGGGTAATACACTACTACGAATGAGTTAGGGTCTCTCCCCTTCACTCAAATATATATAAGATGGGAAAGAGGAAAAGACTACTATGCCCTTATGGCATACATACATAGAAACACACATAGATATCCAACACTCCCCCTCAAGCTGGAATGTATATAGTACACATTCCTAGCTTGTTACAAATATCAATAAATTTAGCTTTGCTCAATGGTTTGGTGAAGGTGTCCGCTAGTTGGTCGGCCGATCGAGTGAAAATAGTACGTAACACGCCCTACTGGATCCTGTGTCTAATGAAGTGGCAGTCCACCTCAATATGCTTGGTGCGCTCATGAAACATAGGATTGTTCGCAATATAGATAGCCGCCTTGTTGTCACAATACAACTCTGCAGGAGAAGATGGAGGAAACCCAATCTCAGATAGTAGAGAACGTAGCCAAATGAGCTCACTACAAGTGTGAGGCATAACCCTGTATTCTGCTTCAGCACTTGACTTAGATACAACATTTTGTTTCTTGCTACGCCATGAGACAATGTTTCCCCCAACAAAGGTGCAATATCCAGTAGTGGATCGTCTGTCAGCCGGAGAGCCAGCCCAATCAGCATCACAAAAGGCCTCTATCTTCATGTGACTCTGTTTCTTGAAAAGTAGCCCTTTCCCTGGAGCACTTTTCAAGTAACGAAGGATATGCACTACAGCTGCCCAATGAGAGGTACGAGGGTCACTCATGAATTGGCTGACCACTCCTACAGCATAGGAAATATCAGGACGAGTGAGAGTAAGATATATGAGCTTTCCAACAAGTCTCCTATATGCCAGGATCCTCTAATAAGTCTCCCTCTTCTGGAAGGAGCTTTTTATTTGGTTCCATGGGAGTACTAGCAGGTTTGATCCCTAAGGATCTAGTCTCATCCAGAAGGTCCAAAACATATTTTCACTGAGATAGGGAAACATTTGTACCAGAGTACAATACCTCAATCCCTAAGAAGTATCGAAGGCGACCAAGATCCTTTGTAGAGAACTACTTCTGAAGAAAACTCTTCAATAGTTGAATGCCACAAGAGTCACTCCCTGTAATGATAATGTCATCTACATAGACTATGAGAATGACATATCCAGCATCAGATTTGAGGCTAAAGACAGAGTGGTCCACCTCACATTGCTTCATACCATATCCTATGAGAGAATCACTGAACTTGCCAAACCAAGCATGAGGGGATTGTTTGAGGCCATATAGGGACTTGTGAAGACGGCAGACAGAGGTGGTCAACTCCCCCTGAGCAACATACCCTAGAGGTTGCTCCATACACACCTCCTCAACCAAAGTGCCATGGAGAAAAGCATTTTTGACATCAAGTTGGTGAAGAGGCCACCCATAGTTGACGGCCAATGAGATAAGGATACGCACAGAGGGTATTTTGGCAACAGGGGAAAATGTGTCAGTGCAATCAATCCCATAAGTATGAGTGTATCCTTTAGCAACCAAGCGCGCTTTGAGACGCTCAACTGTGCCGTCAGGAAGGTATTTGATGGCAGTGTAATCAATCCCATAAGTATGAGTGTATCCTTTAGCAACCAAGTGCGCTTTGAGGCGCTCAACTGTGCCGTCAGGAAGGTATTTGATGGCATAGATCTATCTGCATCCAACTGGGTGAACTCCAAGAGGAGGGGGAACAAGAGCCCAAGTCTGATTCGCCTGAAGGGCGCTCATCTCATCGTCCATAGCAGCCCGCCAGCCAGGGTGTGCCAGTGCTTCCTACAAAGACTTAGGCAAGGAGACAGAAGACAACGAAGCTACAAAGCCACGAAATGCAGGTGAGAAACGGTCATACGAGACATAAGATGATAGCGGGTGAGCAGTAGTACGTGAGCGTGTACGAGATGCAATGAGAGAATCTAGTGGAAGGCCAGAAGGCGGCAATACCTGTGAAGTAGGTGCTGTGATCTCTGGTTGGACAAGATTGGCGCAGGCAGAGTTGGAGACGGCTGAGGACGAGATCGACGCTGGTAGATCCTAACGGGGCCGAGAACCTGCGGAGGAGGAGGTGGAGACGGAGGAGCCTGCATGGGGGCAGGAAGAGAGGGTACCACATCGGGAAGCACGGGGATAGGAAGAGGAACCGAAGGGACCTGTGGAGGAGGACTCGCAAAATACGGAACAGACTCGAAGAAGGTAACATCGGTAGAAGCAAAGCACCGACGAAGGCTAGGACTGTAACACTTGTATCCTTTTTGGGTGCGGGAGTAACCCAGAAATACACATCGCTCAGCCCGGGGGTCTAGTTTGTCCACACCTGGGCCCAGTTTGTGGACAAAACACACACAGCCAAACACACAAGGGGTAAGAGGAAAGAGTTCACTGTGAGGGTTAAGGACCGAAAATGGGGATTGATTGCTTAAGGTTGACGAAGGAAGACGGTTAGCGAGGAAGGATGACGTAAAAATGGCATCACTCCAATATACCTTAGGAACATGCATCTGAACAAGAAGAGTACATGTCATGTCCAGAAGGTAGCACAACTTCCTCTCAGCAACACCATTTTGCTGAGAGGTGTATGCACATGAGGATTGGTGTAGAATGCCATGAGTGGCTAAGAAGTCTTGAAACCTACTCGAAGAGGAAAAATACTCTCTAGCATTATCTGTTCTTAAAAACTTAAGGGAACAATCATATTGAGTAGTAATTTCAGCATAAAAGGTGCGGAAAGCAGTAAACACTTTAGTACGATTTTTAAGTAAACCCTTGTCATTCGACTAAAATCATCCACAAAGACAATAAAATATGTATATCCAAAAAAAGACTTGGTCCTCGAGGGACCCCATACATCTGAATGAACCAACGCAAAAGGTCTCAAAACTCTACTATCAAGCCTAGAAGGGAACAACACACGATGGTGTTTCCTGAGTTCACACAACTCGCACTGAAATGGCTGAAGGTTAGAGGAGACAATGGAAGTCTGCCTGAGATGCTGAAGAGATGGATGACCAAGACGACAATGCCATTGATAGGCATCAATAGAGCTGCTCAAAATGGTGGGAGAGGGATGGCACTGGAGGTGATAGAGGCCGCCCAGCTTACGACCCGTTCCAATCGTCTTCCCAGTTGAGAGAGCCTGAAAAACACAATATGAAGGGAAAAATGAGACAGAGCGATGCAAAGATTTAGTAAGCTGGCTGACTGATAACAAATTAAAAGGAGCGGTGGGAACACACAAGACATATGATAGAGTTAGACCCTCATGGGGTGACAGAGAACCAGTACCAGAAATGGGAGCTTTGGTGCCATCAGCCAGAGTGACAAAATGAGAATGAGAAGGAAATGACTGAAATGATGTAAGGGATTGAGAGTTACCTGTCACATGGTTGGATGCCCCAGAATCAATGATCCAGGAGCTGGAGCTAGTGAGAAAGGAAGCAGGTGCACTACCTGACTGGGCAACCGCGGCGGATGGAGGGTGGCTGCTAAGGCGGAGATGCTGAAGCTCCTCATAATTAGCTCTGGTGAACTCAAAAGGCTCCTCTGGAAGATCTGAAGTAGAAGAATAGAATGTGCCATCAGTAGGGGACGCAGCAGAGAGGTGGGCAGCGCGGGAATGACGGAGTTCTGGATGAAGCACGAAGCAAGTATCAACACGGTGACCATCCCTCTGACAGTGAGTGCAATATGGCCTACCACGACCACCACCCATCACACGACCACGGGCAAAGGAGCCGCGAGCACGGCCAAAGGAGCCAGTGCCACGACCGAAAGGACCAGTGTCACGCGTGGAAGAAGTCCCAGTATCATAAGAAGCAAGAGTGGAACCCTCTGAAGGAAGCATAGTGGAGGAGCCTCCCAGGGCACACTGCTGAGCACGGGAGTAAATCTCTGGGAGAGAGGGGATGGCCCCTGAGCGAATCATCTGTTGACGGAATGGTAAGAAGTCTGGGCCCAAGGACTCAAGGTAGTGTGTAGCCCTAAGCTGATCCCGCAGACGAGCTAGAACCGTCAGATCTAAAGTGAGGGGCATAAAGACATCGAGCTGCTGGGATAGAGAGATCAACTAACTGTAATGGTCGGAGAGGGATAAGTCGCGACGTTCAAGACGAATCCACTCAGAGTAGGTCGCACAGATGCGAGTGAGGTTATCAACCCCAGAGAACATGAGAGCAGCATGCTCCCAAATGTCCTTGGCAGTCGCCAAGTCCATCATTGGGCGAGAAATATGAGAAGCCATGCTCTGCAATAGTAATATGCGAACCATCGCATCATCCTGACGCCACCGGTCATAGGATGGATCTGAGGAGGGTGGAGGACCCCGCTCAATGAGAGACACTCTGCCACGAGCGAGAAGATAGGTCTCAACAGCCCTCCTCCAGCTAAGATAATTGGAGCCGTCAAGGCGCTCCGAAGTCATTTGGGGAAATGACTGCTCAACAGAGGGAGAGTACACTGTGGGATGGTAGCTCAAAGGCGAAGGAGCCCCGGGAGGATCAGTCACACTGTCAGTAAGGGAGAGTGAGAGAGGAGGATCCGAAGTATTCGATGGATCCATCGGAAGAGAAAAAGCCACGACGGCTCGAAAGGAGATGAAATAGAAGAGACAAAGAGAAGTCACAATGGCGACTCCATCAGACGAGCGCAGCTCCGACGACACAAGAGAATGAGGAGAGGCATAAAGAGACAATGCACATGAAGGAGCATAGAGAGAAAGATTCGGGCCAATGCCGAGAGGAAATCGAAGCCGCGAAGAAGATGAATAATAGAAAGAGGAGATTTAGGCCATTAAATAGGGAGTGGGTGAGGGATTTAGGGTTTTATGAGGTAGAGGATTTAGGGCTTTAAGAAGAAGGGGAAATTAGGAGTGGAGATTTTGGGGTTTTAGGAGGGAGAAGAAGAGGGAAATAGAGAAAGGAGGGAGTGGAGAAAGAGGGACAGCATGTGGGGGCGGGGAGTGGAGGAGGAAGAAGAAGAAGAAGAAATAGAGAGGGGGGGGCAAGAAGAAGAAGAAGAAGAAGAAGAAGAAGAAGAAGAAGGAGAAGGAGAAGAGGAGAAGAATCTCCAATTTGGTCCCTAGAAGAAGAACCAAAATGAGAGAATGGAATGAGTTACGGTCTCTCCCCTTCACTCAAGTATATATAAGATGGGAAAGAGGAAAAGACTACTATGCCCTTATGGTATGCATACATAGAAACACACATAGATATCCAACAGATCTCATGAAAACAGTGTAGATCTTCCCTTTTTGAATCCTGTGATGGATAAAGTGACAATCCACCTCTATGTGCTTTGTTCTCTCATGGAAGACTGGATTCAATGCTATATGGATAGCTGACTTGTTACCACACTGAAGTGAAGGAGTAATAAAATTCCTTAACATTTGTTAGAGGTATCCTATCTTCCATGGTGGAATGATAGAAGAGAAGAGAAGAAAATAGAATGGAGAAGAAACAATGAGAGAGAGAGAGAGTCATGTGTCTCCCTTCCCACACGTCAATATGTGTGTGTGAGTGTGTGACAGAAATACCCCTTTTAAGTGGGTAATACACTACTACTCTCAACACTCCTCCTCAAGCTGGAGCTTGTTACATAAGTCACCTAGTCTCGCTCTACTTAGAGGTTTGGTGAACGTATCTGCTATATGATCATTTGATCTCATGAAAACAATGCAGATCTTCCCTTTATGAATCCTTTGATGGATAAAGTGAGAATCCACTTCTATGTGCTTTGTTCTCTCATGGAAGGCTGGATTCAATGCTATATGGATAGCTGACTTATTACCACACTGAAGTGAAGAAGGTGACGAGTAAGGCAACCCAATCTCCAATAAAAGTACAATAGTCGACCTGCATACTACATCCTGCTTCTTGCACTTCCAAGATACCAAATTGCCTCCAACAAAAGTACAATAGCCGATAGTAGATCTCCTGTCAGCAGGAGATTCTGCCTAGTCTGCATCTGAATACCACTCGACCCTCATAAGACTATGTTTCCCAAAGAACAATCCTTTACCAAGAGCTTTCTTCAAGTATTTCACTATTTGGGTGACTGCTGACCGGTGAATTGTCCTGGTGTACTCATGAACTAACTGACCACACTAACTGCAAAGGAAATGTCTGGACGTTTGACAATGAGGTAGATCAACTTCCCAACTAAGTGTCTGTATCCACCCGGATCCTCCAATAAATCCCCCTGATTAGGAGAAAGTTTTACATTTGGGTCCATTGGTGTCTCAGCTGGCTTCGCTCCCAGAAGACCTATCTCTTCTAATATATCCAGTGCATACTTTCTTTGTGACAAAGATAGTCCCCTATGTGAATATGCTACCTCTATCCCTAGAAAGTACCTTAGACGACCAAGGTCTTTGGTACAGAAATATTTTTAAAGGAAATCCTTCAGCCTCTGTATACCTGCACTATCACTCCCTGTAATGGCAATGTCATCTACATAAGCAACCATGAAGATCCGACCATCTTTAGACTGAGAACTGAATACTGAATGGTCCACAACATACCGTGTCATGCCAAATCGTATCACTGCCTCACTAAATCTCCCAAACCAGACAAGAAGAGACTGTTTAAAGCCATACAAGGCCTTGGACAACCTACATACAACATGGGGCGGAAATGGGAATATATAAGGTTTGGGGAATTCGATTAGGGTTAGGGTTTGAAGAAACCCAAAAAAAGGAAGGAGCATCTAGGTTAGGTTTTAGTGATGGAAAGACACAAAAGTATGGCCCCGGGTGGGGGGGGGGGGGTGCAATGATAGTGATTAGGGCACGGGCGATTAGGGTTAGGATGGAAGATCCAAGGAAATAAGGAATGATTGGTGTGGGATGGAGCAATGGTGGAAGGGCAAAAAGT
Source organism: Tasmannia lanceolata (assembly GCF_043159265.1). Classification (NCBI taxonomy): domain Eukaryota; kingdom Viridiplantae; phylum Streptophyta; class Magnoliopsida; order Canellales; family Winteraceae; genus Tasmannia; species Tasmannia lanceolata. The sequence continues at coordinate 17,210,207 of NW_027518697.1, read as the reverse complement.
AGTGGGTTTGAGGGTTGTGGCAATTTTATGGTTAAGAAAAGAGGCAAAATAGTGGTGGTGGGAAGGGGTGACAATGGGGGTGTGGGAGAGAAAACAACTTTGTCGAGGTGGGGTGTGCGGCTAGGGTTTGGGTTGATGAGAAAAAAAACTAAAAAAAGAAAAAGAAAAAGGATAAATAAAAGAAAGAGAAAGGGTGAGCTCTTCTAGAATCTTGCATCTTGAATCCTCTATCCTTAAGCTCTGATACCATGTTAGAGGTATCCTATCTTCCATGGTGGAATGAGAGAAGAGAAGAGAAGAGAAGAAAATAGAATGGAGAAGAAAGAATGAGAGAGAGAGAGAGAGAGAGATAGTCATGTGTCTCCCCTCCCACACGTTGTCTATGTGTGACAGAAATACCCCTTTTAAGTGGGTAATACCCAACTATTCTCAACACCATTCAAAAAATAAAAAGAAATATTAAGTCCCTTACATAGATCACATACTTAATAATAGCAGGGTTTTAAATAAACCAGCCCGAAAAGACCGAAATGTTTCCATTTCCATCCCCACAGAAATGAAATCTCAACGAATTCCTTCCGCATCATTATTTCCTTCGAAATTGACCGAAATTTCCGAAATTCAACCAAAATGGTCGGAACAACAAAAAACTGGAAAGATTTTATAATTACGGGTGCAACTCGGGTCGGGTTGGATCAGTTGAGGCCAACCCTAGCCCAACCCAAGATAGCATTCCCTCAATCCTAACCCGAGCCTCGGGTCGAGGATGGTCAACCCTAACCCACCCCGTGCAACCTATTTTTTCCAAATCGAGCTAGGTTAACCCAGGGTCAACCAGAAAAATACACAAAAAAAAAAAAAAAAACACAACCCCAAGTTATCACGATAAAATTAGAGGATGGAAGTCAGGTTCAGGTTCAGATCGGGTTGCCCAAGGCCTCAACCCTAACCCAACCCGAAATTAAATCGGGTTGGCTTTTCCCAACCCTAACCCCAAGCCCAAATAAAGTTGAACCCATCGGGTTCGGGTTGAGCCCGACCCAAGTTGCACCCCTAGTTATAATTTCCATCGTATAAAGCTATTCTTTTCTCAAAACCCAATAATTCATCATTTAATCGAATGTAAATCGCAAAAACACTGCAAATAAAAAAACACATTTTTCCTCGCAACGTCGCAACTCTATGTGGTATTACCATAGAGTTGGAGTCCTTGGAGGGGAGACTGATCATTGTACTTTCTTATGCTTCATTACATTGTACTTCTTTATTGACTTTATTGTACTATACATGTGCGACATGCATGTCACTAGGTTTTCAATGCGATTGAGATGGCTTCCTTGCTTATGTGATGGATTCTAAGTACGTATTCGTGCTTATTATAGCATTTTCCAAAGTTTCATCTTAAAATTTCATCATTTGCATATGTTTCCATACATTTCCATGATTTTACAAGATTTGCACCGAAACTGAAATGTTCTCATTTTCGTGCCAACCGAAATTTAAAAAACCTTGCTTGAAAGTTGCCATAGATTGGGACCTCAACACAAAGCCAAAAGAACCACATTGTTGAGTCACCTTCACCCCAAAACCTATCTCACAAATCCATATGAAAGATCTGAAGCTGGTTAAAAGAATGTGACCTTCGCCTTTGAATTCTTCACATTTCACAACATGAGATACAAATATAAGAGAGAGAAAAATTAAAAAGGGAATTGATATCCGCTTTCACATGTTTTAATAATTACACTCTTCCCTTTGTTTACACTTTTTTGTAGTTAAAAACTCATGAAATTCTCAAAAAAGCTTTCAACAATCAATTAGAGGTTTCTAATAAAGGGAGCCAAGCTCATAAAAGTTACTTGCATGGTTTTGAACTTCCACCAACACATAACCAATGCATGTCGACTTCCATGGGAACCGAAGTTCAGATGGAAGTCAAAAGTTTGATTCCTTGCAACGCACTCACATAACCAAAAAGAACACCATATACCCTAGACATATTAATGGCATTCTATTAATGAGTAAGTCGAAAAGTAAAAGAAATGGCATGATCTCTTTCAAAACATGTGAAAGATCTATGTTTAGAATGGATGAATGTCTTGCTTACTTGATGGTTTTCAGGTGTGTCTTTGTGCGTATTCGCATTTCCAGAAGTGTCATTGTAAATTTTCATTATTTCCATGAACTTCCACAAACTTCCAAGATTTTTACAATATTTCCATGGACATCGAAAAAGTACTTCAACTTTTGTGGAGAGTGAAGTCCATACTGAAACTGACATTTGAAGCCTTGGTTACTAGTATATTTTGAAGGAAGAGAGAGTTGATCAAATTATGCATTGCAACTTGCAAGGAATATTGATCTTTGTTAGAATGGGAGGAAATGAGTGAAATTCGAGGGCAACTTGGATTGAAAGGGAAATGGAAACATGGCCTATTTCCTCCGGGTGGAAATACTACAAGAAGAAGACTTATATTCAGTGTCTAAAAATAGAACGTAGAGTGGAGGAGAAGATCAAGACGGAGGAGGTGATGTTGACCTTTAGCAGCCTACACTGAAAAGAATAATGCATAGACGCCAAAAATAGATGACTTGGGATTCCAAAACAATTCAGACACCCCAGGCAGATCAGCTTGCTCATCCCAGAGGCGACAAGGATAACAATACGAATTTATTTTGATCATCTTCCTCCAAGAGGATCCATGCAATTTTTGTGTATTTCTTTTTTTCCATTGGTTAATCTTGTTGATTGTCATTCGAAAAAAAAAATCAAATGCTCTAGGCACATCACCCTATCCTGTTTCACATTCCTTGATTTCAGCTTTCTAAAAACTGTGGGAGTTATAAAGATTTATTACAAATTCTTATAGAAGATATATGAGTCCTACTTCTACATAGCATGTTACAACTCTTCGATCCACAATTACTAAATACTTTATCATCAACACTCTCCAAGAAAAATCAACATGTAAAAGAGAACACTGGGACAAAAATATAAAGGACCTACCATCATAATCAGTGCTCGCCAGTTAAAAATCAACCAAAGCATTCAACATGCTGACAAGATAAGGTGCAAAATGTGTACCTTAGAGTGAATGCCAATACTTGAAGGCCGACTGATGACTTCTATATGCATTCTATCATTGATGGGTGGTTCTTCCAACATAAACTGAAACTCCTCTTCCCATCTTGGATCTCTGTTTTTCTTAATATGCTGCACCAACAAAATTCAGGATCTTTAAATAAATACAAAATATATGCACCAAAGAAATGCACCATCTCTAGAATTTAGACAAAGAACTCTGGCCTCCTACCCTAACACATAGTTGTTTGTTTAAGTATAAAAGATTAAATAGTGCCTTCTCCAACAACTTAAGCTTTTGGAGTAATTGGTTGTTTCACACGGTATCAGAGCAAAGGTCCCGGGTCCAAAACTCCTTAAAAACCCACAAGTAATGGCCAACTCAAAAGAGGGGGTACATGTGCCATGTGTAGACCAACCCAAAAAAGAGGGGCCATACGTGAGGTGGGGTGTTAAAGTATAAAAGATCAAATAACGCCTTCTCTAAAAGCTTAAGCTTTTGAGCTTTTGGAGTAATTGGTTGTTTCACATTGGTGATACCTTGGTTTTCCTTTCCTCTCCTCTGAAAAGGATCCGTACGTATGGATTTGTGTGGTGCTTTCCCTCAACATCCTGAGCTTCATGAACTGTAACTACAAGCAAACCACCACCTGATGGAGTATTTTCAGGAGCCTTTTCTACTGCATTTGTATCTTCACTGAACTCTTTTGCCAAATTCTCCTCCTTAAAAGGTTTGTATGTCACCTCCAAAACAATTTGCCCACGCGACTTCTCATTTTGACTGTCATTTGGGTCCATATTTTTAAGCAGATCAAGTGTCAAAATTTTTGGCTCGTCGGGGGTAAGATCTTTCAAAGGAATCACATTCATACCCATCTTTTCATGTCTTCCAACCTAAGGAAAAGGAAACATAGCTTAAAGAACATCACCGAAAAGGATGTATAACTTATAATAGTTTAATCCCCCCAAAAAATTAAAAAAAAAAAAAAAATTACACAAGAAAAAAAAAAGTCATACCTGGTCCCAATCATAAACAGCAATCTCCAAAGCTTGAGATTCTGGGTCTTTAACGACCAGATTAAATTCCTCATTCCACTCAGGGTTTAGGTTACTGTGTTTCACTGTTGTTTTCTTTGCTGGAAGCTTGTCTTCTGTGAGCTTTAGTTTCACGTATGGGTCTGATTTCCCCAATAAATCTTTCTTTTTAAGTTTAGTTGCTCTGATAATTTTAACATGGAGAATTCCAACTGGCCTCCTCATGGCTCTGCAAAATTCGTAAGTGTTTGATTAGCCTCTGGCAATCATCAATAAATTACAGAAAATGATACTTCAGAATTTAGAAACAAAATGCAAGAATTTACTTTGTTGGATCCATGATTGGTATTTCTAGAGTTCGCGGCCATAGATACATTTTTGCAACCTGATCTTTGATAATCTCCTGTAGGAAGATGTCAAAGGGACCAAAATTTAAATATATAGATACATACATGAATATGTATATATGCATATATATATACATACATACACGTGTGTGTGAGAGACGACAACAAAACAATTGACTTAACCTCATTATCCTTGATTTTTTATTGTTATACAGATAAGATTTATTAAGCACAAAACTATTATGTCAATAAGGATGGAATTATTTTATAAAGATACAAAATATTTAGCCGCGTAGAATTAATGTTTGTTAGTATTTTCACAAGAAAATGTATGCAGGGCGACGACATAACAGTAGAGAAGCCAAAAGATCTATGTAACATGAAAGAAATTTCATCAAAACGAAAGCACGGAAAAGATCTGTAATCCACCGTTAGGCATTCTTTACAATGTTTGGCGATCTCCAAAATCCCGAATGTTACCCAAGTATGGTAACGATGATGAGTATGTGAAAGTACTAATACATGCCCACCTCAAAAAGTGATACTACATTTCTAGGGCTAAGTCTACTTCTTTTAAGTAATTTTAAAATCAAATCATACTCAATTTCATTTCTAAAGTCTGCCTCACTCATACATTTGTACAAGTTGGACAAGATCAAGGATGGTGAATTCAATAAGAAATCATTATGAGGTATACAAACCGAAGTTCTATGAAAAGCCTATCTGAACTTAGTGAGCCTTTTGTAAAGAGAACAAATAAGTACCTTTAATCGGGTACAAAATCAACACAATGTCCTAGAACTAAAAGCACCAGCACCCAATACATATTGCACACAGCCGATCCATAAAAAAGAAATTATAAACCCAGATAACAAAGCCAAAATTATGCACGATAAGAAACGAAATAAGAAACGTTGGCAATATTATCATATGAACAGAAACAACAAAGCATGAAAAACTGAGATTAATTTGGATTCCCCAACACAAATTCTATATTTTAAAATACAACTAAATAAAAAAGAAGAAGCAAAGTCTAAAGAATGACATTAGAGGTAAATAGACAGCAATCCATCCAAACATAGTTGCAATGGGGGTCGTCAAGCGGTTTAATAAAAAATCCAAAAACAAACAGTTTTCGCACAAAAGAATGGTACAAGATCAACAATACAGTACACCAATGTTTTCACACATACGTAAGGTACAATTTCGACAATATGGTACAACTACTACCATCCCACCAAAGAGAAATTAACATACCTGAACAAGTCTGTATAAACCAGGAATTGACATAACATCTGCCCCCAAAAGTTTTAATCCAAAGTCAACATGTGGCTGTGAAACCAAAGACAATTCTTCTATTAAAATAAAGAGGATCATACGATAAGTAGATGCTAAATATTGGGGGCGAAAGAAAATCAATTTTTCCATTCTCACACACCTTCTCCATGAGAGAGACAAGTATTTTTGCGAAACAAGGAAAACTTGGAACCAATGGCTTCAAGGTAATACGTGGTAAAGCGAAGACTTGCAAATCCACCACCTGAAATTCTCTTCCATAAGCTATTCAAACTTTCATTTGAACAAAGGGCAACAATTCACAATTTAAAAGAGAGAACCCCTTCTAGACCTTCATGCTGACAACTTAAGGGAATTAGAGTTAATTTTTTGGAATTTCAAAGATGTATTTTGACAGATACTAAATATTGATTCATCTTAACAAAACATTTAGCAAGTCAATAAACCTGAACAGTAGCTTTTAGCCCAAATGCTTTAACCGCAACAACGACATTTGGATTTCCTGCCCACTTTAAGGACAGTTCCATTATCAACTCTTTTTCATCAGTGGAGTACACTTTCATACCTGACAAGAATTAAACAACAAATTATGGGTTCAAAGTCCCATGAAAATAAATCAGAACTAACCATGAATGTGATGCATAAAAATAAAAAGCTAAGAGGTACACAAACTAACCATGAAAAGTGGGTGGCAGTGATCCTAAGGTAAGCGATTCAAATTCAACGGACTCGATTTTGTACTTCACAATTTGCTCGGCGATAATTGGCTTTGCAATTTGCTTTGCTGTTTTGCATATTGCCTAAAAAAAGAAGGTTGACTCATAAATAATCAATAGAAGTGAGAAAAGCACATGAACACCGCAGAAGATTCAAAAAGCTTCAAAAATTTTGCAGGAAAAGGACCAAACGTGCACACCTTATCCAGATAAGGCCACATATGTTCCAGAAATTTGTTTAACCAATCAACCTTCAAGAAAACAAAACATCAAGGAGTAATTAGAAATGACAATAATGAATTGAAAGGAGAAAGGGGATTCTCCAATATTTAAATCTCCCAAAAATAAAAGTAGAATCACGAGATTAGCCCAGTAACTTCAATACACATACTCGATCAAAGTCCGGATTTTTCACCCATAGGGGTATTTCTGGAAGCATGCGCTCAAGAGATTTTGAGTCTTGTTCTACAAGTGGTCGAATTATAGGATCCTGGTCAACAGTGAAAACTTATCAGTCCATTTAAATGAATGCAGAGCTTCTTCTTTTCTTTTGAGACTAGGCCCATAGGTAAATTAAACAACTTCTAACAACCAACACATATGTAGTTCCTTTCTGGAAGCATAATTAATATACTCAGCCCCAACACCGGTAATCAAAAGATCTCGATGAAGGAAGAAACAAAGTGAGAACATTCCACAAGAGCTGCTTATATTTTCTCTTGTACAAAGAAAAAAGAACTCAATAAACTTATTTAACAGCAAAATTCAGTCAGCCTAAAAATGTTTCACATAAGAGGAGTAAATTAGATAGAATTAAAAATGAAGACACCCGTAAAAAAGGTGGGGGTAGCACCAATTGAGGAGAGGATGAGAGAGCACCGCTTAAGATGGTTTGGGCGTATCCAACGTAAGCCTTTGGATGCTCCAGTGAGAAGTGACCCGTGCCAAGTTAATGGAGTAAAAAGAGGTAGGGGCAGACCGAAAACAACTTGGGTAGAAACATTGAGGAAAGACTTGAGGGCTAGGAACATAACAAAGAACATGACCTTGGATAGGAGATAATGGAAGAAAATGATCCATGTAGACGAACCCAACTAGTGTCAGGATTAGACTTAGTCAATAGGAGCCGGGTAGATCCTTTCACCTTCTTCATGAAAATTTTCTAAAGGATTCATTAGCCGACCCCAATCAGTTTGGGACAAAGGTTTAGTTGAGTTGAGTTGTATAAGAAGAGTGAATTAGCTAGAGCATGAAACTTTTTGTTGCTGAACTCACTAACATGCCATCTAAACTGCATTAACCCAAATAAACAAAATTTAATCTACCAAAATTCAAAACAGATTCATAATATCTTCAAAATTCAGCTAACCATGTTTGGAAGAAACATTTAAAATGATGCAATGAAAATTGCCTATATTTATGAATAAAAAAAGATGTTACAAAAATATTGCCTTAAAAACATTTTACTGAGCTCTTGGAAGAATGTACAAGCAGATGCTTGTAATAGTGTTGTACACAGATACCAGGTATCAGATGAAGCTAAGAAATGCCTATATGCACATTGGACAAGCAAACTGCAGCTTGAAGGAAGATATAAACACAAAGAAATAAAGTAAGAAAATTCAGAGACTAAGTAATTATAGAGGATATCATTCATCTTTAAGGAAAAAATAATCAGCCACCAAATATGTTTCCTTTGACATCCTTTTGATGTTGTACAATTCAGGGGCAATTCAGGGGCTTCTTGGTCTGATATGTGAAGTGGGTTAGTTTCTGGGCGGATCAAGGGTCGTACCAAGAGAACTCATACAACTCCTTTACTAGACTGGAATAGAAGGATAGAAGAGTTCGTTCTATGTGAAAGTATAAAAGATTAAATACTGCCTTTCTCCAACATCTTAAGCTTTTGGAGACATTGGTAAGTTTCCACATGGTATCAGAGCCAAAGGTCTTGAGTTCAAAGCTCCTTGTTATAAAAAATCCACATGCAATGGTCAACCCAAGAAATGGGGCCACATGTGCCACGTGTTTGCCAAGTGAGCTACACATGAGGGGAATGTTAAAGTATAAAAGATTAAATACTGCTTTTCTCCAACAGCCTAAGCTTTTGGAGACATCGGTAAGTTTCCACATTCTATATTTAAATTTTCCAGACGATATGGTAGTCCATTCTCCAATGCTTTCTGTTTGCTCTGGAAATAACCATTACATGTTAACCATTTTTCATTCCCGTTCCCACATGGCAAAACAATTATGATGTTTCAGTTCAGCATCAGTTGCATCCTTTAGCCTAATATAAGCTTTATCATTTGCCATGAGAACGCTGATTGTGTTATGATTCTATGAAACAAAAGGCATGATGATTTCCCATGACCAAACTCATGAAATACTTAGAAAGATTATTTTTGTACTGCAAACTCTTAACAGACTTACCAAAAGAAGATGCTAGTTTTTCACTTAAGGGTCTGTTGGTTTCATAATTTTTCGGCTTTACTAGGTATTTTGACCCGTTTTGGGGTGCCATGTCATCTAAAAATAGTACTTTGTTGCATGTTGTCATTCAGACTACTAGGAGACTACTTGGCTTGTCTCTGCCTTGTTTGCCCACATGACATATTAGCACACTACAAGCAAAAAACTATCGAAAAGATGGGTTTTTGCAAGAAGAGTCTCGGGATTTTGGCTTTTAACTCTCTTTAAATCTCTTTTCTCTCTATATTGGTTATGACACCCTTACTGCCCCTTTATTTTGTTAATGACACTCCAGGGCGGAAAACTACTTTAGTCAACAACCAAACACCTACCACTACACTACAAGGAGACTACTTCACTGCTATTACACTTTGTTTTTTGAAAATGATAGCCATTATATTGAAAAAATGACCAAGATGATCAAAGGGGAAAGCCTGAAGAAATAAAAGATACAAGATATAATAAAAGTTAAGGAGGGAGACAGTAAAAAAGAGCCAAGGATTCTTTAGAGACCCCCTCTCTAGCTAAGCTGACTACTACCGAATTTGCAGAACGCCGAACATGATGGAAGACCATCAAAGAAGACTTTAACCAATCACACATCTCATTGAACAACTTATCAAACCGCCGCGGGTGTTTCGCAGATTTGTTTAGCCAACGAATCACATTTAAAGAGCCACTTCAATTATCACATTGGATTGCCATCTGTCTTTGAGAGCTTTAAACCTAGGTAAGCTACGCACACCTCTACTTCCAATGCATCCGCTATTCTAATAGGACCTGCAAACGCCCACAAAACCTCCCCAAGATCATTTCTCAAAAGGCCTACCCCAGTTGGGCCGAGGTTACCAAAGCTAGAGCCATCAACATTGAGTTTCAAATAACCAGATGGAGGGGCGACCCAATCTCCTCTCAACATTTGAACATTCTTCTCTCCAACCTTCCCATAATGCATAAGCAGATATAAACTTGAAACTTGGGAGGGTCTTTGTTGAAGAGAGCAATGACTTTGATGGGAAGACTCTAGCATTTCTTTCCTTCCATAAGACCCACAAGGAAGCCAGAAAAGATATATTCCATAGAATCCTTCCTCTTTTCTTCCAAGGAACAAACTACCATTCTTGAAGAAGATCCATTAGGTTTGTTGGAAACACCCAATGGATACCAAACTTGCATAAAATTTTGCACTATACCTCTCTAGCCACCTTGCAATGTAAGAGTAAATGGTCCACAGATTCCCCTGCCTCTCTATGCATAACGAGCAATGATCTACAATGAGAATCTTCCTCTTTCGCAGAAAATCCAGTCTGAATTCTTTCAAGAATAGCCGCCCACCCAAAAAAGCTAACTCTTGGAGGGGCATGGAAGGTCCACACTCTAGTTACTGAGGCAGACTCAGGGATGGCCGCTAAGTTATGGTAGAAGGACTTTACTGTGAATTCACCAGAGGTATTCCAGATCCAAACCCGTTATCTTCCCCATCCTATTTAATGTATCCTTCTTCTAGCAATTCCAACAGCCTAGCAATGGATGTAAGCTCTTGATCAAAGAAGTTTCGTTTGAACTGAGGTTTCCATATGACCTTCTCATTCCTTTTGTCCATGTTATCACTGACAAACTCTTCCTTTAGCACAACGCTCACAAACAATTATGGAAACAAGTCTTTTAACAGCTATTACACTTGTTGACTACTTAACACCTACTTACTACTACTCTATGAGGTAACTACCTACAACCAAACTGACCCTAACTGTTCATATATAAATCACTCTCAACTCAACTCAACTAAGCATTTGTCCCAAACTAGTTGGGGTTACTATATATTAATCACTCTACATAACCAAATTCAGAGAAAGCAAATTTCATCCAAAATCAGTCACAAGAATATAGGCAAGCAAAGACTAAAAAGCGAACTACATGGTGAAAGTGTGAAACTGAAATATCCTCATTAAACAATAATCGGCATGTCTATTGTAATTTGAGCACATACCAAATTTACATGAATCACGGAACATTACGATAATCATTCAAGTTGAAGTATAGATGAATAAATAACACCAACTCTTAACAGCTTAAGCTTCTGGATTAATTGGTTGGTTCACATGGTATCAGAGCAATTGCCTCACGACAGGTCTTGGGCTCAAAACCCAACTACTTAGCACGAAAATTCCACCCGCGAGGGAGAGTGTTAAGTATAGATGATTAAAAAACACTAACTCTAATTGCTTGGCTTTTGGAGTAATTGGTTGTTTCACAGTTCAGAAATCAAATTGCTGAAATTCCTCCCATCACCATAAGACTTTGCTCCACATGCCTCAAAAACATTTCTATAATTCAGATAAATCCCCAAGGCAATTTCCAAACTTAAACTTCTGTTTATGCATCAGCTGTTTCCATTGTATGTTTTGATTTTTCTTCTCTTTCTGGTGCTTACTGCTTTCTCCAGGGAGAAAAATTCGTATCATATCTTTAATTTCTGGATTATAACCAAGAAACTAAACACGCATCCAAAGATAGCACATCACATACAAACACAAATCTTAGAGAATAAGAGAACCAAACCAAATTAAGTCAAAGAACATAGAAGAAAAAGGAGAATCTCCATATTTGCTTTTAAAAGAAAAACAGCCCAAAAGGTAGAGAAAAGAAAAGACTAACCTTCACATCATTGGGTTGATAGTAGATGAAGAGAAAATAACCAATAACAAGTCCAAAGGAGATCCCCACTCCAAATCCCCAAAACCCCAGCAAAAAACTGAAAAACCCCATCTCCAAATCACTTGAATCTCCACTCCTCTAACATCTAAAATAAAAACCCAGATATAAAATCCAACAAAAACAATAACCCACTTTCTCCCTTAGTCTATTTATGCCGTCTTTATCACCAACCCATCAAGAAAGAGAGCATTTATTCTGCAATCTTCAAGTAAAAGGTCTATGTCGGTAACGCATGTGACGTGGGGTAGGATTGGAAATAAGTAAATTATAAGATCAAATGAACACTGTCAAAGATCATGTGTAAAGACCAAAACTATTTCATAGAAGAAACTAAGTAAAAATGAAAAACCAAACCATTTTTTCTCTATTTTTTTTCCATTTTTTGTTGGATTATTTCAACTTTAACGTTTTGGGTTTTAAGTGGGTGAGCATAAAATGATCTCTTTCTTCTTGCCAATTCCACCACCCTTGTAATAAACTCCACCGATCCAAATCGCCAATTTATTACAGTTTTATATTATAGATGGGTGGTGGGGCCTTCCCAAAATGAGGTCATCTATTTATTACATCGGTGGATGCTAACGTGCGCCATGTTTTTCTACATTTAAGATTCACCCACACGTGATTTTCGGTCAAACACTTGCCGACCCAGTTTGGAATTTTGGATTGCTAGAAAAACATTTTTGAAAAGAAAATTTTTCTTTCTAAGATTTAGAGGGAGAGATATGGCTATTTAGAGGAGTATCATCATAACTTGAAAGACCCTGTATAAAAATGGAACAGGGTTGGCTCTTTTTCGTCTGTAAAAAATTAAAAAATGGAGAAATTTTAGAAAAATATTTTTCTCTCCAAACTTTTCTAGAAAATTCCGATAATGGGTTCAAGAATTGATGTTTGGATAGCAAGAAAAACATTCCTGGTGGAACTCTTTTTCTAGGCAAAATTTTTTCTTTTGACAGTTTAGAGGAAAATAATATGAATATGGTTAATTTAGAGGGATATCATCATAAATTGAATAGGAATCAACCTGAACCTGACCCGATTTTAAGGTAAAAGCTCAACCCGAATTCTCAAAAATCGACCTGATTCGCTCCCCCGATAAATTGAAAACCTCTCTAAATAAAAATGGATAGGATTGGTTCAATTTATCCTTTTTAGTGGGTAAAAAAAGGTAGAAAATTTTAGAAATATTTTTTGATTTTAAGCTCTTCCAGAAAATTCCTGCAACCCAAACATCTGGTGGGACCTATCATGGATGAGTCAAGACTGATAAATCTCATATATCAAGCAATCTTAGCCGTTGTTTGGGTGGACTCTTTCTTACTAAATGTGAAATGTTTGTGGTCATATTATTTTATGACTTGTTTGTAGGCAATTGATCCAATGGTAAAGATTGTCTGATTGATGAGACCTTTGATCCAACGGCAGACCTTTTGCTCATCGATCCAAATTAGTTTGGACAAGCATGTCTAGGGTTGTCCAAGGACCCACTTCGGATGGAACCCTCATATGTCTGTCCCATGGCCACTCGAATCCTAATTCGGTTGTGACTTACTCGATCAGATTGGTAGATCCTATTTTTTGTATCAGCGTCATGATCCCATTAAGAGTTAGTGGTCATCGGAGTGCCCAAGGTTTTAATATTGTTTAACATAATTAATTAAAATTAGGTACAAAGCTAGTATTTTTAATGTGTTTTCCGCCACTTGCAAAGACAAAATAGTTTTTGTTTATTATTAGTCTGTTTTTTGCGAAGAAGGGTGATTGAGAAACAAGCTTGTTATGTTTCTCGTTGAAATTCCAAGAATCAAATCGCCCGAGACTAGTGTCCACCTAATACCTCTTGTTTTCTCTCATTTGGGTAAAATATTAACAAACTCTGTAGGGGCCCGTTTGGATGCCGAGAAGATTTTGATTTGGATTTCTCACATTTGCAGCCCTTTTTGCACTGTAATTTGTATCGGATCAAATTCTTGGATTTCTAATTCAGAAGCTGACAGTGAAAAAAATCAGATTTCTAAGTTTGCTGTGGAAATAAGAAATTGAAAATCCTCAGAACTGGGAGTTTTCTTCACCCTCTTAGCTCCTCAACCTCTCCCCTCCACTAGGAAGTACCCTCTTCCCTCTATGTCTCCCTCTACATGAGCTGCAGGGTCTATTCAATTTGTATTCAAAACTCAATTCAAAATCCAAATACAAAATGGGGGGTATCCAAACGGGCCCTAGTAGTATTTCGATTCACTATTTGGGTCCACATACCCCAATAATATTTGGATACATAACATTTAAAAATTGAATGTTAAACTTCCAAGAGTCCAAAGTTCGTGCATTTATTTGCTTAAGACTAAGGGGCAACTTCAAATTCTACGAGACTCAAAGTTCCCGTCAAATTTCACATAAGTTCACGAGAGCCTGGACGTCCGCACATTCAAGTTCCAAGTCCTTGCGTGAAAACATTATGGTGAAAACAGCCACTTACGATTTTATTAAACAAAATAGTGTTATATACAACATATCCCACATCAAACACTAATGTGAAGAGAGTCTCAGTAAACTCTATCCCCTCAAGTTGGAGCATGAGGATCTGTATGCCCAACTCGCTAAGTAAATGATGAAATTGATCCTGCTCAAGAGCTTTAGTGAAGATATCGGCTAGGCAATGTGCAGTTGGAACGAACTTAGTTACAATATCCTGAGAGTGAAGGCGTTCATGATTGAAAAAGGAGCCTGGTTATCACAAAATAGTTCCACAGGGTGAGAATGAAGATTGAAAGGTTGAGCTTTGAGACAAAGAAGTTCACAAATAGCAGCTGCCATTGACCAGTACTCAGCATCATCAGAAAAACGTGATTGTAGATTGTTTTTTGGTCTATCAAGAAATTGGACAGGAACCAAATACTGTAAGGGCCTGTTTGGATACCTCAAATTTTGTATTTGGATTTGTAATTGAGTTTTGAATACAAAATGAATAGTTCCGCCAGCTCATGTTGAGGGAGACCAGAGAGGGAAGTGGGTACTTCCTACGGGAGGGGAGAGGTTGTGGAGCAAAGAGGGTGCAAGAAACTGCCAGATTTGTGGATTTCCAATTACTTATTTCTACAGCATATTTGGAAATCTGATTTTTTCCATTGTCAGTCGCTGATTTGGAAATCCAAGGATTTGACCCGGATCCAAGTCACAACACAAAAAGGGCTGCAAATGTGGGAAATGCAAATCAAAATCTTCTCAGCATCCAACGGGCCCTAAAATAACCAGTAGTGGATCAACGGGTAATGGGACAACTGGCCCAATCTGAATCGCAAATAAGCTCGTAGTGTCATATCACTAGAAGAGGGAAGAAGAATGCATTGTCTCGGAGAAGATTTAAGATATTGAAACACCGGTAAAAGGAGCATTGTAATGAGCTTCTTGTGGAGCATGCATGAATTGACTTAAGATATGAACAGAATAAGTAATCTTTGGTCGAGTAATGGTTAAATTAATCAATCCCAAGAAAATATTTCAAGGTACTGAGATCTTTAATATGAAAGCAATGATCAAAATGTTTTTCTAAGAAATCAGTGAAGTTCTCAAAGCAGTTGTGTGATGCCTGCTTAAGACCATATTACATAGAGGGCATATATGAGTCTCCCCCATACGAAAAAAACCTAGTGGAAGTTTCATGTAAGCCTCTTCATGTAGATCATTGTGAGGGAAAGAGTTCATACGACCTTCAAAATCTCGCACATTATGTCCCACATGAGACACTCAATGTCTAGACCCATCTATTAAGTAAGGGTTGTTGTATCTATGTCGCCCCACTCGAGACACCCAAGGGATCAACATCATTTGTTTATTTCCATCCCATTTGGAGTCGGATCCAAAGGATCTAAGGATCTCCAAAGGATCCATCGGACTATGATGGTCCTACCAATACCCAATTCCCATGCGGAATGTATATCCCATCCATTAGATAAAGCAATGAGGCAATCAAACCTTTAATCTCATCAACGACTTTATCAAGGATTAGGATCATCCGATCATGGTGGCACCAGACTAAGAGGTGGCGCTTAATAACATAAGGGGCCCACTTTGTATGGATGATCCAAAGCATTCATTTGATAGGCCCTCACATAGATAGGGTGTGCCCAAAAAATCAACTTCATAGGATCATCCTAGCCCTTCCATTTATGGAGGTAAAAAATGGGCATATTTATGGAGGTTTATACCCATTCATTTCAACCTCCACAAATGGAAGGGTTAGGATGATCCTATGAAGTTGATTTTTTGGGCACACCCTATCTATGTGAGGGCCTATCAAATGAATGCTTTGGATCATCCATACAAAGTGGGCCCCTTATGTTATTAAGCGCCACCTCATATAAGCTATATGAGGTGACACCTTAGGAACTCTATTCTCTATATATATATATATATATATATATATATATATATATGTATGTATGTATGTATGTGGTACACATGGCAATTGTGCAATGTCATCAACATTTATGACATACCATTCATGGTGGGAACATGCATGCTAGTAAGTACATATACAAGTTAGTTAAAGTATTTTCCATGAAAAATAAGTTTACCATAACATTCGAGCAATCATTTCCAAGGAAATTTTTTTTGAAAATTTTTTTTCTCTATTTACGATGATGAAAGGACAAGGTCCTGTGGAGGACATGGTCCTTAGCTATAGCATTTATAAGGAGACAAGTTTCCGTTGGTAACAGGTTTTGGGATGGAGATGAGTGGTGAAATCCACTCCACATCTAGAAATTGTGGCTCTCCCTAATCTTAACCCTACATGCTCAGCTGTACGGTGATCGGAATTGGTCAAGATATGGGCCCCACCAATTAGCAAAACCTTAATTGTCAGATGGGATTTGCTAGGCAATTTCGCATAAATCCAATTCGCGGCCCACTTTTGCAGGAGAGAACGGCCACACATGCTCACTTTTTAGCAGATTTTGTCTTATTCACCTAATTCATCTAAAGTAGCTGTTCTCTCCTGCAAAAGTGAGCCCGAAATGGCTTCTGTGAATTTGCCTACCAAATCTCCCTTTCTAATGGGCTTTGATAGGCTTTTGTGAATTGTACCAGCCCATAGTAGTTAATCTGAAAGCATAAACTAAAGAGAAAAGTGTCATTATCAAAACATGGGGAGTGTTGATATCATTTCTGATTTCTATATTTCTGCAAGACCCATAATAATGGTAATGAGACTTTAGTTGCAAGGTCATTTCAAGAAAATGAAGTTTAGATTTGTGAAGAAGATAAGAGATATATATATATGGTTTTCTTCCATAATCATACCCATAGTTGTTGTTAGGCCTAAAATCGATAACAGATACGGCAGTGACGTAAGAGCTGAGCTGGAGGAGCCGAGGAGCCGAAGTGAAGGAGCTGAGTCCTGCACAAGAGCACACGAGGTCAGAAGACCAATCCGGAGTCGTTGCTCCGGACAGGCCCTTCGACACTCAAGTCAGTATGAGCAGGAGTGCAGAGCCAAAAATTTAGGAGTGGTAGCTTAGAAGTTATTACCTCTTGCTTTGAGCCTTGAGAGGCCTTTTATAGAGGGAGACCTGGGGTGGTTGGATTACCTACCCCAGGACAATTGTCGGCTCTTTTGTGGGTTTAGGTTTACCCACTCTTAGGTAATTACCGGATTGCCCCTGGGCCGATGCTAGATTTCTGGTGGGCCCTTCTGGGGCCACGTGTCGACAGCTAATTAGTTGTTGTTTTTCATACACATCAGTTGTCATTAGATAAGAGAACCTACATGTCTTTCTCCATCTACGATGACAAGAAGGGGGTTGTCTTTCACCATGAGTAAAGAAGTCCCCTCATTGAGAATAAGAAGAAAGCAACGTGTCAAGAATCTAGATCCACATGGAAATTACAAGATGGGTGTGGAACGGAACACTAACCATTACATGCTCACTTACAAATTACAAGTAGTGTGGAAAGGAACAATAACCATTGCATGCTCACTTAGCCCGTTAGAGAAGCAATAACAAGTTTGTCTGGGCCAAAAAATTGAGTGGGTCATTGGTCAATGATCCAAACCATTCATCAATTCACCTTTCTATGACTTGGGCTCTTTTGTTTTTGGATTTTGAGAACCCCTAATTTGAGTCCAATAATCAATTTTGGACTCACAATCAGTTCTCAATATTATCCAAAACAAATTAGGCCAAATCCTATTTGCAAATTGCAATAAGGGAGATGGTCCACCCACCCCTCCCCCCGCCCCCCCCCCCCCCCCCCCCCAAAGGATAATGCGCCCCCCTTTAACATGAAAAGCTTTAAAGTCTGCCCAGAATCCACGTTAAAAGGGGGGTGCATTATCCTACAGGGGGCGAAAAAATCATCACCCTAATCTTATAGCAAATGTTTTTGAAGTTAATTATGATTATTTGCAAATAATGGTTATAACAACGTTAGAGATGATATATTTAATGGCTTCCAAAGAGGTCTTAATATCCCATTTACAAAAAAGCTTAACTAAGAATAATTTTAGGAGAGTGATAAATCGACCCCTTAAACGTTAGGGCGTTTGAGTTGTCCACTTGTACGGCATTTAACGGCTGTTGGCAACTTTCAACGCCCTAACGTTCTACATTTAAAAGGGGTCGATTTAAGATATATGGGGGTCGATTTATCGCTGCCCTAATTTTATCTGTGAGTAATTTTAATCAGCATTGAATATGTTGTTTAACCAAACAAATCTACTTTCGGTTATCTATACCAAAAGAGTCACTTTTGGTATAGTAAAGCTTTAAAAGCTTTAAAAGCTTGGATGGATTTGCCGTCCATCCTTCAATTGTTGAAGTAATGTGGAAAAAAGGGTGTTTATAGTAAATTAGTCCTCTCTCTCTCTCTCTCTCTCTCTCTCGGCACTCCCTACCACTACTCTACTGACAACCAAACACTACTGTCCAATGATATCTGGTAGGGGTCCTGCCTAACCCAGCTTAATCACCAAAAAAAAAAAAAAAAACACTACTGTCCAATATTCTACGAGGCAAGTTCCAGGTAAATCCAAGGCTTCACTCCTCCATGTTGACTACTTATACCACTACTCTACAAGGTAAACGCCTGCAACCAACCAGAGAGGGGAGGGATTGAGCCTCTAACAAAATGGTCATAGGCTTTGTTCTTCAACCTAGAGGTTAGAGGTTCAATCCCACATTAACTACCAAAAAGGGGGAGGGATGACTGATTTAGTAGGTCATGACCTCATTGTATTATTGTAATACAATGAGGCGCACACACAAGAGCATAGTGGGTCGCCACCTTTGATAAGGACCTTCGGATCCACTTTGGATCGGATTCACCTATGTCTTGGTCTCAACCCGTTCGGATCTCTTTTGGGTAGGATCCTTTTTGAAGTGTTTTTTTTAATCTTACATTACGAGTCTAGGTCACGTTCCATTTTCGAATCGGGCATCCATCAGAATGTCATGGGTCCTACTTACGGTCTCAAAATCTAAAACAAATAGGGCCTTAGAGAAATGATCGATCCAATGGAGCTCGACTTCACCATATTATGGTGGATCATAGGTCCCACCTTACACATACAGGCAGGGACGGAGCTACATGTAGCATAAGGAGGGCAGTTGCCCTGTTGTCCTTAGTAACCCCAACTCAATTGGGTCCATCCACCTTTAAAATTTGAAGGCCTGCCCTCCTTATGTATAAGCCTGTATAAGCTTGCCCCCCTTGTGTATAAATCCTGGCTCCGTCACTGCATACAAGCTCACCTTGATCAAACCGGGACCCACATGTAAGCAAGGGCCAGGATCTTCTAGATCATACCTCTTTTTTACAAATTCAAACACTACTTATCTAAACAGAATGACGTGCATGGATACACGACTCGTATGATTTTGGCCATGAAGGGAAAATATATAGAAATATATATAGTTTAAGGGATTTGCTAGCTTCCATCGCAATAGCCATTTTGCAGATGGTCTGTCGCATGTGAGACCAACCACATAGGATCATTTTTCAATGCCTTTTGCCATGGACGCTTGATGGGGTGTAAAAACAGCAGCCTATCACAGGCCGACACCTGTCCTGGAGTAGGTAAACTCCAGTCTATAGCAAGCTGCCACCTGTCCTGGAGTAGGTGAACTCCAGCCTATAGCAGGTCTGCACCTATCCTGGCGTAGGTCATCCCACATCATCGATCTTCCCCCTATAAAAGGGGGTTCAAAGCTCAAACCAATGGGTAATGAAAACCTTCCTCTCCCCAAAAAAACTCTTAAACTAGCTCTGCACTCATGCTCATATACTGACTTGAGTGTGGAAGGGCCTGTCCGGAGTAACACCCGGGTTGGTCTTCTAACCTCGTTTGCTTCTGTGCAGTACACAGCCACTTCATTTCAATCCCGCCGAACTCGACTCCTTCACTTCGGTTCCTCTGGTCATCCAGATCAGCCCTTACGTCACTGCTGTACCTGTTACCGATTTTTGGCCTAACAGATTGGCGCCATCCGTGGGACCCCAGAACTAAAAGCTGTTTAGATCTCTTATAAAAATGGCAGGGCGCAAGAGTGCGCGGGTACCAACTGCACGGACTGATCGAGCCGTGTTGCCTCGCAGGACTCAAAGTGAGCGAATCGCCTCGCTGATGGTGGCAGCCTCTGCTACAGCTGAACATAGCCCTACTCGCTCAGAACACCTCAATCCTGCACCTACTCTGGATCAAGTTCAAGCCCTTTTTCAGCAGATGACGGCCCTCGTCGGTCAGTACCAGCAACTACTTCAGGCCCCCCCAACCTCCTCCAGAAGCTCCACGACCTATACGGGAAAGGTCGAATGTCCACGGGGGAGAGTCAACTCGCCAAGGAGAAGACCGAACTCACCACTCAAGGCAAGTCCATCCCCCCAGAGCCAGGCATGCTCATACAGAGCCACACCGCCGCCAGAGGCCGCGGTCCCGCTCTGCACAAAGGCACCGAGCTCATGAAGGGCACGCACCACAAGAAAAGTCCCGGCCTCGTCGAAGGAGTCCGGAAAGTCAGTCCGGCTCTGCGGCGAGCCCATCAGTGGAGAGAAACAGGTCACTGGACCAACTGGACCGCAGAGGTGATCCAATGCTTCAAAGGATGGAAGAAATGGACCACCGCATAGAAGAGCTGGCAAGAGATCAGAGCCGGCCTACTGTGCGGGCGTTCTCAAGCAGAACGCCGTTTACCGACGACGTCATGGGTGCCCCAGCACCCAGATGATTTAAAATGCCAACCATCCCACAATATGATGGAACCACTGATCCTGTGGATCACTTGGAAACGTTCAGGACGATGATGCTCCTCCACGGAGCGTCCGATGGCTTCCTCTGCAGAGCATTCCCGACAACACTGACCGGTGCGGCCCGGGACTGGTACTCCAGGATCAAACCAAACTCCGTCAGCAGCTTTGAAGATTTTGGGGACGATCTGGTCCGCCATTTCATTAGTAGCCGCAGGCCAAGGAAAACAACAGCCTCCTTGATGGCCTTGCGCCAGGAGGACAATGAGCCTCTGAAAATGTTCGTCCGCCACTTCAACAGGGAGGCACTCCAAGTGCCAAACCTAGATCCCTTAGCTGCCATGAATGCGCTCCTCGCGGGTGCTAGATCCAACGACTTCCGCCAGTCAGTAGCTCGCCAAAATCCACACTCACTGGCAGATCTTATGGCCGGGGCAGAGGAATATATATCAGTGGAAGAGACACTGGCAGCCCTCGACTCGAATCGGAGGAGAACCTCTGAAGACAAGAACCCTACCAAGCAACGTAGAGACGATAAGGCCAACAGAAGAGAAAAGTCCCCCCAGAGGAGAGAAGAGAACTTCACGCCTCTCAACACCTCCCGGAAGCACATATTGGCCGCCATCAGCGGAGAAGAATTCGTAAGGTGGCCGACCAGAATGATTTCCAAGGGAAATAAGAGAGACCAATCAAAATACTGTCGGTTCCACAAGGACCACGGCCACGTCACAGACGAATGCTGGCAGCTCAAGGAAGAAATCGAGCAGCTAATAGGCCGGGGTTACTTAAAAAAATATGTCCGAAGTGACAGCCGTAGACCAGAGAAAAGAGAGAAGAGTCATCGGGGTCGCAGCCCTCGACGGTCACAGCCGTCCACTACCCGGAACAAGTCTTCTCTGCCATCCAGTTCGCAGCCAGAGGCGCAGCGATCTCAACCAAGGGGAGTCATCGGCACAATTATGGGCGGACCGGCTACAGGGGGCACATCAACCGCCGCTAGCAAAGCATATGCCCGCCGGGTAAGCGCCGTGCACACATGCAGTGAAAAGTTGAAGGTAAAGGATGAGATCTCCTTTTCAGATGCAGACCTCGACAACCTGATACTGCCCCACGACGACGCCTTGGTCTTAACCATGCTCGTCGCGAACTGGGAGGTGAAGAAAATTCTTGTCGACAACGAGAGTTCAGCAGATATCTTATACTATCACGCCTTCCAGAAAATGATGATAGGTGACGACCGTCTGAAGCCGGCGAACTCGGATCTCTTCGGTTTCTCAGGGGAGGTCGTAAAAGTGGAGGGGCGGCAGATTGAACTCCCAGTCCTCGTCGGAGAACCACCTTGTCAAGCTTTCACCATGGTCAATTTTCTGGTAGTGAGGGCCACTTCGGTCTATAACGCTATCTTAGGACGGCCTGGCCAGAACCTGATTCGTGCGGTGGCAAACGTAGTCCTGGTCAAGAAGACAAATGGAAAATGGAGGACCTACGTTGATTTCACTGATCTGAATAAGGCCTGTCCTAAGGACAACTATCCACTCCCAAAAATTGATCAGCTCATTGACGCCACTGCAGGTCACGAATTGCTGAGCTTCATGGACGCTTTCTCCGAATACAACCAGATCAGGATGTATGAATCAGATATACCAAAGACCTCATTCGTGACAGATCAAGGGACCTACTGTTACCGTGTCATGCCCTTCGGTCTCAAAAATGTCGGGGCCACATATCAGAGGCTCGTAAACAGACTCTTCCAGAACTAGATCGGCTGTAACATGGAAGTCTATGTTGACGATATGCTGGTCAAAAGCCGAAGCGCATAGGATCATGTGTCTGATCTGAGAGAAACATTCCAGGTCCTGAAAAAGTACAGCATGAAGCTCAACCCCACCAAATGCACCTTCGGCGTCAGCTCAGAAAAGTTCTTGGGGTTTATGGTAAGCCAACGAGGGATAGAGGCCAATCTAGAGAAGATCAAGGCCGTGGTGGAGCTCACTCCACCGAGAACTATCAGAGAAGTGCAGCGGCTCACAGGAATGGTGGCCGCACTGGGGCGCTTCATCTCGAAATCTGCAGAGAGGTGCCTACGCTTCTTCAACGCAGTCAAATGACTCAAGACTGCGCCCTGGACAGCGGAGTGCCAAACCGCATTCGAGGAATTAAAGCAGTATTTGTCCTCTCCACCACTCGTGACAAAGCCGGAGCCAGGTGAGGAGTTACTCCTATATCTGTCCGTCAGCCCCACCGCCCTAGCAGTTGTCCTAGTCTGTGAAGAGCACCGCTAGCAAAAGCCTGTCTATTATGTCAGCAAAGTTCTCCATGACGCCGAAATCAGGTACCAGCGGGTCGAGAAATTGGCTTACGCGCTGGTAATGGCAGCAAGGAAGTTGAGGCCGTATTTTCAAGCCCACACTATAAAAGTCCTGACTGATCAGCCGCTCAGGCAAGTTCTCCACAGACCAGACATCTCGGGACGGCTCGTAAAATGGGCCGTAGAGCTGAGCGAGTTTGATATTCAGTACATACCAAGACCAGCGATCAAGGCTCAAGTACTGGCAAACTTCGTGGCCGAGTGCACTATCCCCCAACAGATCACCGAATCTGAAGTTGTTCAAACCCCAGTTGTGGAAAAGTCAATCACGACTGAGGAATGCACAGCAGGGGGGATTGAAGCAGAATTCATCCCCTCACCAGCAGAGCAGGGTCTATCGACCGCCGAACCACTCTGGGAAGTGTACGTGGACGGGTCTTCGAACAAGGGTGGCTGTGGAGCCGGTCTGATTCTCACCGGACCTGATAACCTCACTGCAGATTATGCCTTGAGGTTCGGATTCCGCACGTCCAACAAAGAGGCAGAGTATGAAGCCCTCCTCGCCGGAATGAATCTTGCAGTCCATACCAGAGCCCAGAGGCTTAAAGCGTACTGCGACTCTCAGCTGGTTGCAAACCAGATTCAAGGAGTCTATGAGGCCCGCGACGAGCGTATGATCAAATACCTCTCCAAGGTCCGCCAGCTAGCCAGCAAGTTCAAAAGTTTTGAGGTCATCAGAATCCCCAGAACAGAGAATGCAAAAGCAGATGTGCTGTCCAAGCTTGCCGCCTCCGGATACACTACTCTTGGGAGTATATGCATGGAGTTCTTACAAAAATCCAGTATCGAAAGTGAGGCCGGTGAAGTAATGCAGGTGGAGAATGAGTCGTGCTGGATGGACGAAATCATTGAATACCTGCGCAGTGGTAAACTTCCTGAAGCCAAGAAAGAAGCCCGCAAAGTGATACAGAGAGCCGCCCGATTTTCCCTCAGTGGTGAGAGTCTGTACAAAAGATCGTACACCCTCCCGTACCTAAAGTGCCTCCGCCCCGGCGACGCCTCTTACGCCCTGCAAGAGACGCACGAAGGGATCTGCGGAGAACATCTCGGGGGCAAGGCCCTGGCGATCAAAGTGTTGCTCAGAGGCCTGTACTGGCCTACCTTAAGGCAAGACGCACTGAGTCTGGTTAAAAGGTGCGAGAGATGCCAGAAATTCTCTCCCACTATCCACCAGCCTGCTGTGTCGATGGGCCCGATCATCAGCCCACTCCCCTTCGCAGTATGGGGGATGGACATCCTAGGCCCCTTTCCACCGGCCTCCGGGAAGCGCACGTTTGTAGTAGTTGCTATTGACTATTTTACCAAGTGGGTGGAGGCTGAACCTCTGGCCCAGATCACAGAGCAAAACGTTCATAACTTCTTCTGGAAGTCAGTAGTTTGCAGGTTTGGGATTCCCCGCGTTTTGATAATGGACAATGGTAGACAATTCGACTGCCGCAACTTTTGGAAATTCTGCTCTGACCTGAAGATCGAGCAGAGGTTTACTTCAGTGGCGCACCCTCAGACGAATGGGCAAACAGAAATGACAAATAGAATCCTTCTTCAGGGGATTAAAAAGAGACTGGATGATAAGGCTGGCCGATGGGCAGATGAGCTTTATCATGTCCTGTGGGCGTATCGAACCACCCCGCGCACATTGACGGGAGAGTCACCATTCAACTTGTCCTTTGGGACGGAGGCAGTAATACCCGTCAATGTGGGCGCCCCATCCCCCAGAGTCACCAACTTCAGTGAGCAACTCAATGATGACGGGCTCCGTGCGAACCTCGACTTGCTGGAGGAAGCCCGGGAAGAGTCCCGAATCAGGGTCGCCGCCTACAAGTAGAAAGTATCCAAATACCATGATTCAAAGATACGCCCCAAAGAATTCCGAACAGGGGATTTAGTCCTGAGGAAAGCTGCCATCTCCCAACCAACGAAAGTCGGAAAACTCTCCCCGACCTGGGAGGGACCGTATCGAGTGAAAGAAGTAATTCGCCCAGGAAGTTATAAGCTGGAGACACTGGAGGAGCACCTATTACCCCACGCATGGAACTCCAAGAATCTCAGGAAATACTATCAGTAGCCAAACGTCGGGCGTGAAAGGTGATTTTGTAAATGAAAATACGTGTTAAATATAAATGATATGGAAACTCTTTTGCAGATCCCCTCGCCTTCTGGAAACCCAGTTCGTTAAAACTAGGGTACTCACTGCTTGGTTCGCCCCGGCTCATCTTCGCAAAGACCGGGAGCTCACTCCTGGTCCTGAACTAGCCCGAACAGCAGAAACCAAAGCCGCTTGGAAACCCAGTTCTCTAAAAACTCGGGTACTTATATTTGGAAACCCAGTTCGCAAAAACTCGGGTACTTATATCTGGAAACCCATTTCTCTAAAAACTCGGGTACTTATATCTGGAAACCCAGTTCGCTAAAATTTGGGTACTTATTATCTGGAAACCAGTTCTCTAAAAACTCGGGTACTTATTATTTGGAAACCCAGTTCACTAAAACTAGGGTACTCGCTGCTTGGTTCGCCATGGCTCGTCTCCGCAAAGACCGGGAGCTCACTCCTGGTCCGGAACCTGCCCGGACAGTAGAAACCAAAGCCGCTTGAAAACCCAGTTCGCCAAAACTCGGGTACTTATATATGGAAACCCAGTTCGCTAAAAACTCGGGTACTTATTATTTGGAAACCCAGTTCACTAAAACTAGGGTACTCGCTGCTTGGTTCGCCACGGCTCGTCTCCGCAAAGACCGGGAGCTCACTCCTGGTCCGGAACCAACCCGGACAGCAGAAACCAAAGCCGCTTGGAAACCCAGTTCGCCAAAACTCGGGTACTTATATCTGGAAACCTAGTTCGCTAAAACTCGGATACTTATATCTGGAAACCCAGTTCGCTAAAACTTGGGTACTTTTTATCTGGAAAACCAGTTCGCTAAAACTCGGGTACTTATATCTGGAAACCCAGTTCTCTAAAAACTCAGGTACTTATTATTTATCTGGAACCTAGTTCTCTAAACCTGGGTATCTGACGCTTGGAAACCCGGTTTACCAAAACTTGGAAACTCGCAAGTTAATTCATCTCAAATGTCTGCCCACATCAAGAAATCAAACAGTATTATTATTCAGAGGCAGACAAATGGAGAGCAAGTAGACATCAAAACATGATTTCTATTCATGAAGAAGTTGGGTCTCTAAGGACCATTACAAAAAGTGAGGCCTCAAAAGGCTGTTACAAAAGTTGGGTCTCTAAGGACCATTATAGAAAGAATCAGATGAGATGGCTCAGAAAGAAAAAAGAAGAGAGCTCAAGAGACCCCGTGACTACTGCCCCGAGGTAAGTCCGTCTCCGGGACTACTATGGCAGCAGTGGTTAACGGCTCCTCGTCGTCAAGCGCCGGTGGATCAGGGATATTCAGGCCGGTCAGGGTCACGGCTGGATTGGACGCTTTGACCTGCTCAAGACAGTCAAAGAATCCAATCTTG
Organism: Tasmannia lanceolata; assembly: GCF_043159265.1. Classification (NCBI taxonomy): domain Eukaryota; kingdom Viridiplantae; phylum Streptophyta; class Magnoliopsida; order Canellales; family Winteraceae; genus Tasmannia; species Tasmannia lanceolata. The sequence continues at coordinate 17,183,461 of NW_027518697.1, read as the reverse complement.
TAGGCCTCACTGGACAAACTAAAGAGTTCGTTCTCCTTTTTCTGTATGGCCTCCGCGACGGCTTCCGCCACGGCCGCTATCTGTCTCTCCTTGGCTCTCTCCCTCTGGGCGTTGAGGGCTTCGGCTGCCTTCTGCTTCTGATGGGCCAGCTCCTCTCTAAGCAGCTTCTTCTCCGCCTCTACCCGCCCGATGTTCGTTTGAAGCTCCTCCTGCGCCTCCTTCGCCAGTTTCCCATTCTCCGCTTCTGACTTCGTGATCGCCTCAGAGAACTTCTTACTCTTCCCCTGAAGATCATTGAAGTACACTCCAATCTACAGACACAGACAAGCAAGTGTTAACACAGGAAAGCGAAGCAAAAGACGAACAGAAAATGAGCATACTCGTTGGCCATCTTACCTGATAAAGTGAAGAGAATACGGCCTCTTCGGCCGTAGCTAGCGGTTCGTGGAGAACCTGCTGTTTGTCTTTGCTGAGGATACACTTGCTCAGGATCTCGGCAGCTACTCGGCTCTCGCCAAGGCCAGTATCATTTTTTTGAACGGCCCAGTTGGGCCGAAAACATGGTCTCCCGTCCTCGTCAGGGGAGGACGGGCTCCAGCTCCCGCGGATGTTCTCCTTTTTCTGTATGGCCTTCGCGACGGCTTCCGCCACGGCCGCTATCTGTCTCTCCTTGGCTCTCTCCCTCTGGGCGTTGAGGGCTTCGGCTGCCTTCTGCTTCTGATGGGCCAGCTCCTCTCTAAGCAGCTTCTTCTCCGCCTCTACCCGCCCGATGTTCGTTTGAAGCTCCTCCTTCGCCAGTTTCCCATTCTCCGCTTCTGACTTCGTGATCGCCTCAGAGAACTTCTTACTCTTCCCCTGAAGATCATTGAAGTACACTCCAATCTACCGACACAGACAAGCAAGTGTTAACACAGGAAAGCGAAGCAAAAGACGAACAGAAAATGAGCATACTCGTTCGCCATCTTACCTGATAAAGTGAAGAGAATACGGCCTCTTCGGCCGTAGCTAGCGGTTCGTGGAGAACCTGCTGTTTGTCTTTGCTGAGGATACACTTGCTCAGGATCTCGGCAGCTACTCGGCTCTCGCCAAGGCCAGTATCATTTTTCTGAACGGCCCAGTTGGGCCGAAAAACATGGTCTCCCGTCCTCGTCAGGGGAGGACGGGCTCCAGCTCCCGCGGATGTTCTCCTTTTTCTGTATGGCCTCCGCGACGGCTTCCGCCACGGCCGCTATCTGTCTCTCCTTAGCTCTCTCCCTCTGGGCGTTGAGGGCTTCGGCTGCCTTCTGCTTCTGATGGGCCAGCTCCTCTCTAAGCAGCTTCTTCTCCGCCTCTACCCGCCCGATGTTCGTTTTAAGCTCCTCCGCCTCCTTCGCCAGCTTCCCATTCTCCGCTTCTGACTTCGTGATCGCCTCAGAGAACTTCTTACTCTTCCCCTGAAGATCATTGAAGTACACTCCAATCTACAGACACAGACAAGCAAGTGTTAACACAGGAAAGCGAAGCAAAAGACGGACAGAAAATGAGCATACTCGTTGGCCATCTTACCTGATAAAGTGAAGAGAACCTGCTGTTTGTCTTTGCTGAGGATACACTTGCTCAGGATCTCGGCAGCTACTCGGCTCTCTCCAAGGCCAGTATCATTTTTCTGAACGGCCCAGTTGGGCCGAAAAACATGGTCTCCCGTCCTTGTCAAGGGAGGACGGGCTCCAGCTCCCGCGGATGCGCCACCAGACTTTGAAGGGCCAGCCGCTCGGCCGTAGGCACTAACTAGTTTCACCGTAGTTTTGCCTTTGGGAGGCAGGGAAGGCGCAGTGTCTTGGGTAGGAGCCGGACTCGCCATCTCGGCGGCTTTCCTTTTGTGACTTGTGGACCCCGATCCGAGAGCGAGGCGGCGGAGGACGTGTCCCACGCGCTAACAGTCTCAGGATCATCCACGTGAATGGAGAGCTCTACCAAGGAACTCTCGAAAGAAGAATGCCCCTCACAGCATGAGTGGCGATATAAAAGGTGAGATACCTCTCGATTCGGGGACTAGCCCAGATTCGAGGCGTACCTTAAACAAAGAAGAGTCGCCATCCAAGGAAAAAGGCAAATGGGCCCTGGATCCCATACTATGCTCTGTTGCAACGGATAACCAGAGATATAAAATAAGGTTCGTGCCTGGTTACGAATTCGGAAGGTCTAAAGAGCACCTCATCCGCCCAAGTGCAAACACCTGGTCTCTTATGCCATTTACTTAATAATTTTGAAGAGTTTTGGACGAGAATCATATGAAATGGGAACACAAATCTCCGAGAAGACGTCTATCTAATCATGCATGTCTCGGAGGAATAATAAACACACATAAAAGAAATAAAAGTGTCACCTGAGAATAACTAGGTTATGAATGTCAAACCTAAATTGGTGTCTAAGTTCTAATGAACAAACACATGCATGACACACCAAAAAAGTATAAGGTCTGCGCAATAAAGTAAGAAAACACTGCAAAACATAGAAAATGACTCGATACCATACAACCCTAAAACTCTAATCTATACCTAGGCCCGAGTCTTTAGATGATCTGATGTTCATCCAAAGAAGCCTACGTATCCCCGCCTCCACGAGAATCAAGGCAACGTAGTTCTTCGCACCTATTCTAAGCTATGATGCCTAAGACATCTAGACCTCTATCTTAGACTCGATCTAAAAGACCGGACTAGTTCTTAAAGTTTCTTGTGTAATTATTTAAATTCCAATGGATTGTAGATTTTAGGACACCCTATATGCCCTAACTAAATGCAGGTTAGCCCTAAGCTAATGCAATTGGTTCCTATAATCTATGTGTAGCTAGGCTGTATATCCTAAGAAAAACAGTAGGATCTATCGCATCTTAGACCTAGTCATCAATTGGCGATGTGGATCGCCAACTGACCGGACGGAGGCGTAAAACTCCTAGCTAGGACTCACTCCTAACTCTAACACAAACAAATAAAACACACAACGAACAAACAACGAACGAGGGAGTAACTCCTGACTCAAAAACTCTCTAACTAGGACAACCTCCTAACTCTAGAGGAAGATCCTTTCGAAAAAACAATATTTTGAAAGATTTTTTGTAATTTTGAAAGATTTAAAATGCTTATTTTTAAAGGTTTGGCTGGACTTGGGATGTGGATCCCAAGCTGCACTACGTACCCTGTTGAAAGGGATCAAGCCAACGTAGTTCGGAACAGATTTCCTAACTACTCCTAATGACTCAAGATTTTTGAGATTTTTGGTTTTTAGATGTTTTTGTTGTTTTTAAGTATTTTTGACCCAAGGGGGACAAATCCTATCATCATAAGGGGAGGACAGACTCCTGATATCCCGCAAAGGTTGGACAGCATCCTATGCTTTGCGGGGGAAAAGAACAGAAACACAGCTCTGCAAGGGTTGGACAGCATCCTATACCTTGCAAGAGTGGATAAAAACATGATACGATGAGAGGTAGAATAGAATCCTAGCCCCTATGATGATAGAATTTGATTCCTGAACAAGAGGATTGACTCTCTAAACTAAGGACGGATTCCTGTGCTAGTGGACTAATCAAACTAAGATAAAGCTCAACAAGTAATAAGGAAAGACCTTGTGCATATTTGGCAAAGGTAAAACATCCAGCCGGGCCGGACAGCTACCTAGCCCTAGGGTGCAACAAATGTGCAACCCAATACCCATAAGGGTAAGGGGTATGATGCCAAGCCGAGTAGGATGTTCTCCCAAAACCAAATGATGCACAAAGAGGAGGATGCTAATAGAATGAGACTGGGCAAGTCTCTTAGACATATAGGTAGGATAGAGAAAAAATGCGAACAAGGAAAAAGAGACCTTGTGCATATTTGGTTTAGGTAAAACACTCAACCGGGCCGGACAGCTACCTAGCCCTAGGGTGCAACAAATGTGCAACCCAATACCCATAGGGTAAGGGGTATGATGCCAAGCCGAGCAAGGTGTTCTTCCAAAAACCAAGAAACGCACAAAGATGAGGTTTAGAAAGAAAAATGAGATTGTGTGAGACTCCTAAACAAAAAGATAAGCTCCAAGAGAGGTGCTGACGAGACACGGCATGTCTCCTAAGGATGGACTCACTAACGAGACAAAGCTTGTCTCTAAAGGATACAACTTTCTCTGTCTGAGACATAGCCTGTCTCCCTGAGAGGGCTCTAGAGAACTCTTTCATTGCCCTTGCAATGAATAGATTTCTAATTTCTAGGGGATACACACCATAAAGACTTAGACAAGTCTTTAAATAAATGAGAGGGGTGCTACTTGGACTAAGCGAGTCCCCTAAGGATGGGCTTAGGCTAGCGCCTTCATCGCCCTTGCAACGAGAGGGAATTCTAATATCTAAAGAATTTAACAAAAATCTAAAAGACTGTGTTAGTCTATCAAAGAGAGAAGGAAAGTCTACCAGATAATCACAAATTCCATCCTATTCTTATAAAAATAAATCAAGTACTAAACAAAGAAAAATTTTCAATAAAACAATACACAATCTATAGCAATTATAAAATGATAAACAACATTAATTAGTCCAGACCAGCCGCTGGATAGCCTAATAAAATAAAAACAATATCAAACACTTCAAAACCAACCACAAACCCCAATACGGGGACTCCAATGAAATCAGATGATGCCAAAGTAATCATCTGATATCAAATACACATGATAATATTTCTAATCCCGCCTTGAGATCAGACAGTACTCATGTCGATAATACCGAACAGAGTAGTCATCTGATCTCCTTCTTCCTATTAACAATTTATTTAAATAAATAGGAATGAGTATAAGAAGCTTTGAGATAATCACACCTGAATAATCCATTTATCTTCAGAATCTAATTCAAAACTATAAGATGAAAGAGAAATATTAAATTTCCAACAGATTATAGAAACACATTAAATGATATTTACATCACCCTAAAAGATGGGCTTGGGATAACTCCTTCATCGCCCTTGCAATGAGAAAGACCTTATGCTTTAAGGGATACAAAAGACTGGGCAAGTCTTAAAACAGAAAAGGGGAACATTATACAGACTATGCAGGTCCCCTAAGGATGAATCTCTTAAAGATCAATATATTGTAAAATATTAAAACTCTTTAATATTACATCTATTTCCAAAGAGTAATGCTTGCATTTTTACATATAGATAACATCAATATCCAATTTAAGGCACAGTTACTCATCTAGATATTTTCCTTGCTTCCTTCAGAACAAATATTTCAATTAATAGGTACAACCATGTGACATCACCTAGATATGACAAAGTAATTAACGATCGATCCAGAAGATAATATTGACACCACAACTCTAATTAACCCAAACCTTAATAATCTTTCATGACCTTCTATAAGTAATTGCAAGCAATTAGATAAAGAAATAATAGGAACTCTTCCATTATTCTTAACTTTTCAATTAGACATCTTATCTTTCAATGCTTATATGACTGTCCAAAGTTTATTACAATTATTCACAAGACTTAAAGTAAAGCTATATAATTATCAAAACGTGGCGACATTCTTGTCAACAATAAATGGACGAGCTACAATGAACGATATTTAGGCTTCAATGACAAAATAAAACTGTGACTCGACAGCAAGGGAGGGACTGTTATAAGCATTTTTGAACTACAGACAATTGACCATTGACACATAAAAAATAAAATAAAATAAAATAAGGACTGCCATTGACTCAGGCATAAATTAGGATCAATTATCATGTGTCAAAACTTGAACATGATTCACATGAACTCTTAATTTAACACAATAGAAATAGACGGCTCCATTTTTATTTTCATTTTAACTCAACACATTAGACATAAACTCCACTTCAAACAGATAAGCTAAATTTTTTTTTTTTTAAAAATAAAAATAAAATGGATTAATCTAAGGATACATGAGCTACCCTTATAATTCACAGATAATGAACTGAAATTCGAACAGATGAGCTGATATACAGACCATGAACAACTCCCATAACTGGATCAATAACATATAATGCAAACACCTATTAGTATAATAACAGATTAGAGTATGAACAAGTTCGCTAAACCACCTCATATGCTAGGCAAATAAAGTGAGATAATACAAAATAAATCATATAACCGAGCATAACATTACTATATTGATATTAAGCTAAAAATATATATCAAGTATCAACTGATATATAGTTGGATGAAAATTATTTCCAATCGCACTGTTGAACCAATAAGCCTATCTTGAACAAAAATGGAATCGATCCAACACAACAGCCCTCCGCCCCAATCAACCTTATGAGATATAGTGGAGTTTAAGTTAATTGGAAATAAATCCTAAGACCTTTATCCCATATACACAACGACAATAAACGTATTTCCATTCAAAATTTCCAGATTAGAAGTAACAGTTGACTCAGAGAAATACATTAAACTGATACTACTGATAATATATAAATGTACAACTAAAGTATTATTTCTTACCATTTAATCCTGAAAATTTGAATAATATTTGCACTTACAGCACCACTTATACACTAAACAGCAGCTTTTGTAAGCCAAATTGAAAAAGGAAATAAACTAAAATAGAAGGTGTAATTGCAGAAGCACAATAAAGTCAATACTAACAAAACAGAGAGCCTCTTAAAGCCATGAAATTGACCCAAACAAAACATGTCATCCTTATTTACTAATCCTGTGCAATAGGATCATCTTTCCTTTTGTTAAAACAAATGATATTGACATGGAAATATTCTGATAACTGTATAAATTCTCTCTACAAGATGACTTTTAGTACAACCACAGGACATGGCAAAATTGATATCAGCCAAAAAAAATTAAATAAATAAAAGATAAGACCTATAAATATTCTTCTTGCCACTAACACCCTAATGTACAGTCACACAAAGCAAAATACATGTACAATCACACGAATCAAGAATGCATATGCTGTTTCAAATGTTTTTGAAAAGAAAATACACAAACATTATGCAAATGGCCTGAAGATATATAAATTATGTCTGAAAATTATTGATAATGCGATAGTAAGAATCATAATCGACTCATCACGAAAAAAAAAATTATAATGTTCAATAGATTTCGCATAAAGCATATGGAACTGAAATTTTATCCTTCATAGCATTTGAAAAACAAAAATTGGAAATCAATTAGGACATTAACCTCATAAAATCATACACAAAGCATAAGAAACTCATCATAATATTATTTCTGCATTTTACTATTAAATGATCACCAAAGAGATAAACGAAATTAAATAGCACTAAAGAAAAAAATACCTCTTTTGCTACCTCTTTTTTTTTATCTTGATTCTTCAGAAATGATGAATTACTCGCAGAGTACACCTTCAATACCTTAGATCTGATCCAATCTTTCGCCCTTTTCTTTAAACTCCAGCAATAAAGCTTTTTATCTGCATTTCTTTTTCTAACACAAATCTGCAATTTCTAGAATTTTTTTATGGATTGGACTTAGGATTTTAGCATAAGAAAACAGAGGATAGATCTAGGTTTTAATGATGTCTAACAAGAGAGTAATAGTTGATCTAAATAGAATCGAAGGAAAAGATCCGACCGGAATTTGGCCGGAGCTCCGGCAAAAGCGATCGGAGAAGATGATCGGATAATAAGAGTTTTGACAAGATTTGGAACAAGAATAATCGGATCTAAGTAAGAGATGTCCAGATCTAGGGCATGAGATGAAGAAATGAGGGTTTCCAGAAAAGGTCAGAGATTTTAAGGCTCAGTGGAAGATCAAAACAGCAGGATTATGATGAAGAAAGCTTGATCGGAGGTTAGCTGGAGTTTCGTCGGTTTTACCGGAGAAGAGGATCGGATCCTTACCGGAGAAGAAAAAGAAGACAATACCGATCCCCTTTCCTTTATGATTAGTAAAAAAAAAAACTTTGGATAGCAGCTGAAAACGAAAATCAATGATCTAAGGTCTCCTAGTTGAAAAAGATTGAAGACTAAGAGGTAATAGATGAAGAATAACCGGAATTTGACCGCAAATCGGCCGGAGAATGGCCGGAGATGATGACAGATCTACTCTCTCTCTCCTCCTTTTCTCTCTCTTTCTCTCTCTAAAAAAGGAAAATGAAAATTCTTTTTTTTTTAAAAAAAAAAATGAGCTTAGATTTGTATTTATAGAGAAAATAAGAGAATTGATATCTGCACCACCATTTTGATGAGCGCACAAACGCACGAATCTGCCCGGATAATGCACCCCTTATTTTTGATATCTGCACAAACTTGCCTTGTCTTTTCTGAATTTTTTTGTCGGATTTTTCTGAAACTCTGCCGGGGCATTTCTGAGGTTTTAAGGCTTCTAAAAATGTATTCATGGGTATTTAGGGGCTTGATTTGACTTGGATTTTTCCTAAAATACAAGGATTTTAGGGGAAAATGAAAATTTAGTGGGCCACCCTTCATTGCACTATACACGCTCTCTCAGCCTTTTTGCTAGGCAAACGAGCTCCGATCTCGATGAAATTTTGCAGGGGGTTAGGAGAGACCCTAATCCAGACTAGGGTGAAGCTTGGGACCCTAATGCTGAGATTCGGATGGATTTGGCACAAGCCAGGAGGATTTAGGGCTTAGTCAAAATGGGGTGTCTACATGACTCTACTGGGCCACTTGTTGAGCCCCCTGCTGAGCCCTTGGAAAAGCCCCTTGCCTTATTCTCTCGACCGTTGATTGTTGCTGCATCTCTGCAAGTGAACATGAATAGGACAATCAGAAGCAAAAAGAAAACAAACAAGGAGTTTAAAACAAGTCTAGCCACGTGCCGAGGTCGCAGTACTAAGACCCAGCCCGACCAAAACTGGTTCCCCCGAGAACTCTCCACAATGAATAAGGCCCCCTCGTTCCACCTCCTCACGCATTAGGGCGAATGTCCTCATATCTTCGTCCTCTAGAAGCGGCTTGCGACTTAGTGCCACTGTGTCAGGAACATCCCATGTTAGAAGCACCGGCCAGGGCTCGCTGGACTCCCTGTCCTCAACATAGAAGAACCTATTCTTCCACAAGTGTATGGAAGAAGGAATGCCAGTGATTATTTTCAACTCTGGGCGCTGGCAAATGTAAATCTTGCCCCCCTCCTTGTGCCTCTTTAAGTGGGCACAAGCGCGGAATAACGGCATAGATAAGTTTCTCTCTAACCGGCCCTGGACAAGATAGACAAAGCTCGTCAGCAACCTCCACGAGTTCGGGGCAACCTGAGCTGGGGCCAGTCCGTAATATCGAAGCACCGCGGTGAATAACGGGTGCAAGGGGAACCTGAGTCCAGCCCTCAACGACTCATCGTAGATGCAGACGTCAGAGCTTTCGTTGCAGGCCCTATCTCCCTCTGTCGCCTCCCTCAGCCCAAACCTTGGGGGAACACAGTATTGTGGACCCCGATCCTGAGAGGACGGTGCCGAGGGACGCGAGATCCCTCCTGCAATCCTCTAAGATCTCCACAACGGAAGAGAGCTCTGCCAAGGAACTCTCGAAACGGATGCCACCCTCACAGCATAGCACGAGTGACGATATAAAACGAAAGAGATACATCCTGATCCGGAACCGAGGTTCGAAACCGAGATATATCTGAAAATAACTCAGAGTCGCCATCCATGGACATGTGTGGAACCCGATCCGAGAGGGGCGGGGGGACGTGCCCCCACGCGAGTCTCGGGATCATCCACGTGAAGGAGAGCTCCGCCAAGGAACTCTCGAAAGAGTGCCCCTCACAGCATGAGCGGCGATGTCAAGTGAGATACCTCTCGATTCGGGGACTAGCCCGGATTCGAGACGCACCTTAAACAAAGAAAGAGTCGCCATCCAAGGAAGTGGGCCCTGGATCCCATGCTGTGCTCTGTCGCAACAGATAACCAGAGATATAAAAGGTCCGTGCCTGATGACGAATGGGGAAGGGATTAGGCGCCCCCGATTCGCCCAAGTGCGAGCACCTGGTCTCTTATGCCATTTATTATTAACTTTGAGGAGTTTTGGGCAAAAATCATGTGAAATGGGAACGAATATCCCCGAGATAACGTCTAGCTAATCATGCATATCTCGGAGATGAATAAGAAGCACACACAAAAAGAAATGAAAGATATGACACCTAAGGATAGCTAGGTTATGAGTGTCATGCCTAATTGGTGTCTATGTTCTGGTGGACAAACACATGCATGCTACAGCTAAAAGTATAGGATCTGTACATTAAAGTAAGAAAACATAGCAAAACACACAACACAACACGACTCCACACGACAAACTCTAAACTCTAATGCGATAATTGACTCGGACCAAGATGGCCATCCATCTTAGCTGCACTACGTATCCCGGCCTCGGGAAGAATCAGAGCCAACGTAGTTCGGCGACCTATTCTAAACTACAATGCCTAACCCTCTAGAACCGCTATCCTAGACTCGATTAACTAGACCCGACTAGTTTTTAAAGCTTCTTGCGACATTACTTAAGTTCAAGTGAATGGTGATTTTTAGGACTCCCTGTATGCCCTAACTAATGCCAGTGAACCCTACACCCTAGGTGTGACTAGGCTGTGCGTCCTAAGGAAAACCGTGGGCTATCTAAGCGCGTTCTAGTCTAGCCATCGGCTCGACTAAGTGTCTAACCGACCACGACCTGAGGCCTCCTAACTCTAGGGACACTCATACGACCGGACATGACAAAGCAACAAATCAGGACAGACTCCTAACTCTAAGACACCCCAAAAGTCTAGGACTGACTCCTAACTCTATGGGAAGATCTTTTGAAAATTGTTGGTAAAGTTATTTTGAAGAATTTTTGTAGTTTTGGAAGGTTTTGAAGTTGTGAAAGTTATGAAGTTGTGGGAAATATTTGCAAAATGGTGTAAAAAGAAAGGGTGATGTAAAAATGGTGACTGAACTCAGGGTGCCAGCAGCACGCCTGAGCTGCCTACGTACCCCTCAGCTAGGGATCAAGCCATCCGTAGTTCGGACTAGATTTTCCTAACTACACTCTAATGACTCGAGATTTTTGGGATTTTTGATTTTTCAGGTGTTTTTGATTTTTTTTCGACACAAGAGGACAGAATCCTATCATCACAAGGGGAGGACAGACTCCTGATATCCTGCAAAGGTTGGACAGCATCCTATGCTTTGCGGGGGGGGGGATGAACAGAATAACAACTCTGCAAGGGTTGGACAGCATCCTATACCTTGCAGGAGCGGATAAAAATTTACGCGACTTGATGAGAGGATGGACAGAATCCTAACCCCTATGATGATAGGACAGACTCCTGAAAGACTGAAGGACTGACTCCTACGCTGAAAACGGACTCTGGAAGATGGAAAGGCGGAATCCCAAACTTTATGAAGGGATAGGACAGAATCCTAAACTCTACAAGGGTAGGACAGGCTCCTAAACCCTAGGACGGTAGGACAGACCTCTAAACTCTCTACGACTGACTCTATAGAGAAAGGAATCCCTTAACCTGCGAAGACTCTAAAAACGAAAGGAAACTCTAGAAGACGAAACCCAAGCATCAACACAAACCCCAAAAGAATGAGTGAAAAGGGAAGGGCAGGCTCCGAGATTCCTACGATTCAATTAGAAGTACACAAAGAAAGCCCAATTAGCAGGGAGAAGAAAAATGGTCTTAGGGCCTCACCACACAACCGGCTAGTCAGACAAAATGACCAAGAATTACCGATGCCCTGAGTGAATATATCAATATTGGCCAAGAGCATCTGAAGGGAAGAATACCCCATAGGCCAACTGGATGGCCGAATCTATTGGGAATCACAAGCCTGATATCATTAACAGGTGGCAAGGGTAATCAAAAGTAATACAACTAAATTCGATTTGTAAGCACAGAGGTATCCAAAAAAACAAGTTAGAATTGCAGAGTGCATTAAAAAACCCAGACCAACTTGCGAGGACCGAGCAGTCCCAAATTAGTTTGTAATCAAAGTATAATACAACTGAAGTTTATTTGCAAACCCCAATCATAGCCCATTCCATCTGCAATTTCAGGGCATTCAAATACATATATCAAAGCCACAACTAAAGAGGACCGACGATCACAATCATTACACGATGCTCAGGGCCAAAATAGATGCAATAGACACCATTCAATCGAAAGAAACGAAGCAAGGATAAACATCTAGTGCGATCAATATTAGCAATAAATGGAAATGTTACCCGAGCTGTTAGAGGAGGAGGAATGACATACCTGAAGATCGCTACGAACCCAGGTCTGATGGCGGGATGCCAAAACGGGATGATCGGTGGAAATGGGTGCGATTGGCGGACGGGCAGAGGCCGGCTGGAGGAGACGAAGTTGGGGGTCGAGCTCCCCCTCCTCTCTCTCTCTCTCTCTCTCTCTCTCTCTCTCTCTCTCTTTTTCTTTCGCGACAGATATCGCAAAATCCGAGAGGGAGGTGCGGAGAAGACTTGGAAAAAAAAAAAAAAAGGGTTTGGAGAGCTCCCTCTCTCTCTCTTTCTTTCTCTCTCTTTCTCTCTCTCTTTCTCTCTCTTTCTCTCTCTCTTTCTTTCTCTCTCTCTTTTTTTTATTATTTTGCGATAAATATCGCCAACAACAGAGAGGGAGGTGCGGCGGCTGTGGGGGAGGTAGAAGAAATTTGGGTTTTTGAAATGGGTTGGGGAAAAGGGCAGAGGGTGGCCGGTGGTGACGGCGGCCGATGGGGATGAGGGAGGAGAGGAGGGCCGGTGGGTCGGATTCTTGGGTTTGGGGTTTTTTTTTTTTTTTTAAAATAAAGAAAATAAAAATGGTGGTGGTGGTGCCGAGGGTGGTGGAAGAGAAGAAACGGGGAGGGTTGCGGTGGTGGCTGATGGAGACAAAGGGGGGAGGCACGGCCGGAGTGGGTCTTCTTCTTCTTCTTCTTTTTTTTTTCTCTCCTCTGTTTCTCGGTTTTTTTTTTTTGGGTTTTGGGTAAAAGAGGGGGTGGCGGTGGAGAAGCTTGGTGGGGGTGGTGGTTTAATGGAGGTTGGGCATGGTGGAGGATTTTCGAAGGGTTTGGGTGGCTATTGGTGGTGTGGGTGGTGGCGGTTGTTGATTTTTTTTCCGAAATGGGTTTGGGTTGTTGGTTTTTCGAAAATGGGTTTCGGGTTTTGTGAGGGATGTAATGGAGGTTAGGGGTTGGAGAAGGAGAAGAAGGTGGAGGGTTAGGGAAGAAAGTGGGTGGCTATGGAGGAGGCTCGGCTGGAGGTGGAAGAAGATGGGCTACTGTTTTTTTTTTTGTTTTTTGTTTAAATGGGTTTTGGTGGTGGCTCGGGTTTGCAGAGGTGGAGGTGGCTAGAATCGGTGGGCGGCTGGAGGTGGAGAGGGGCCGGAGTAGGGAGGAGGTGGAGGGTGGCCGGAGTAGTGAGGAGACAGAAGAAGGTGGGTGCCGACGGTAGGCTTGCCGGATTCCGGCAAGCTTACCGGAGAAGATGGTGTTGGCTGTGGTTTTTTTTGTTTTTTTAGGTGTTGAGAAGAGGGTAAGAAGAGGAAGGTGGGGGCCGACGGTAGGCTTGCCGGATTCCGGCAAGCTTGCCGGAGAAGATGGTGTTGGCTGCCCCCTTCTTTTTTTAAAAAAAAAATTGGTTTTGCTGATGGAGGCTAGGTGGAGGAGATGGAATGGCCGGTGGAGGAGGGTTCGATGGTGGCTGGTTGTGGTGGGTTCGGGCAGAATGGGTTTTGGGGAAGAGGCTAGGTGGTGGCTGTGGGTTCTTCTCCCTCTCTCTGTTTTATTTTTATTTTTATTTTTGGAATGAGGCCTCCCCTTCTCTAAACCCTAGTTCGATGATATATAGGGGGAAATGGTGAATTTTCTCCCCCCCCATCCTCCATGGGCAACCACCACCTAATGTATTTTAACTACTATTTTCTTCGATAGGGGGGGGCTTGGGTCGATTTATGAAGCTCGGGTTGGGATTTTCAACTTGAAATCTATTCCATTCATTTTCCGCAAAACCTTGGCCTGACCCGATCCAATCTATAGACTTAAGCGCAAAATATCAACACCAACAATTCAGGGTTCAAATAAAGGGGTGCCAATATCAGAGGTGGAGGTTACTTCGGGAATTTTACCAATCCTGGGGACATGAGTGGGGATCAGGGCTTCAAATTAAAGGGGATTTCTTGGGTTACGAACATCGATCAAAGGGCTTGGTAACAACAGTATTTTTCAGATTTTTCGGGTTTATTTCGCACTTCGAGACCTTATTCAACCTCGGGATTTTATTCGAATATGCGGGTTTAGGGCCTTGTCAAAATGGGGTGTCTACAGATGCCCCTCTTTGGCAGAGTGCGCTTGTCGCACGAAAGCCAAAGCCGAACAGACAACACATTTTGACTGGCCCAAGACTTTAAACAAAAGGGATGCAAGGGAGTGACGAAATGGATCGACAAGACAGATTCTCATCGAGAATGAATGATAAGATGGATGACGAGACGGATTCTCGGAAGGATAGTGAGACGGGCTTTCAATGGGACAGCGAGACAGATTCTCAGTGAAAAGACCATGGAATGATTGGACAGCCTCTAATTAAGCCATTCAGGGTTTTAGAAGATTACAAAGCGGAATGATTAGACAGCATCATGATCAAACCTAATTTAGGATCTGAGAAGACAACATCTTGACAGATCAACAAAGCGGAATGATTAGACAGCATCATGATCAAACCTAATTTAGGATCTGAGAAGACAACATCTTGACAGATCAACAAAGCGGAATGATTAGACAGCATCATGATCAAACCTGATTTAGGATCTAAGAAGACAGTATCTTGACAGATCGACAAAGCGGAATGATTAGACAGCATCATGATCAAACCTGAATTAGGATCTGAGAAGACAGCATCTTGACAGATGAACACAGCAGAATGATTAGACAACATCATGATCAAACCTGAATTAGGATCTGAGAAGACAGCATCTTGACAGATGAACACAGCGGAATGATTAGACAGCATCATGATCAAACCTAAATTTGGATCTGAGAAGACAGCATCTTGACAGATGAACACAGCGGAATGATTAGACAGCATCATGATCAAACCTAAATTAGGATCTGAGAAGACAGCATCTTGACAGATGAACACAGCGGAATGATTAGACAGCATCATGATCAAACCTGAATTAGGATCTGAGAAGACAGCATCTTGACAGATGAACACAGCGGAATGATTAGACAGCATCATGATCAAACCTAAATTTGGATCTGAGAAGACAGCATCTTGACAGATGAACACAGCGAAATGATTAGACAGCATCATGATCAAACCTGAATTTGGATCTGAGAAGACAGCATCTTGACAGATGAACACAGCGGAATGATTAGACAGCATCATGATCAAACCTGAATTGGGATCTGAGAAGACAGCATCTTGACAGATGAACACAGCGGAATGATTAGACAGCATCATGATCAAACCTGAATTGGGATCTGAGAAGACAGCATCTTGACAGATGAACACAGCGGAATGATTAGACAGCATCATGATCAAACCTGAATTGGGATCTGAGAAGACAGCATCTTGACAGATGAACAAAGCGGAATGATTAGACAGCATCATGATCAAACCTGAATTGGGATCTGAGAAGACAGCATCTTGACAGATGAACACAGCGGAATGATTAGACAGCATCATGATCAAACCTAAATTTGGATCTGAGAAGACAGCATCTTGACAGATGAAAACAGCGGAATGATTAGACAGCATCATGATCAAACCTAAATTGGGATCTGAGAAGACAGCATCTTGACAGATGAACACAGCGGAATGATTAGACAGCATCATGATCAAACCTAAATTGGGATCTGAGAAGACAGCATCTTGACAGATGAACAGAGCGGAATGATTAGACAGCATCATGATCAAACCACTCTAGGAATCAAGAACACGAAACTCAAGAAGGAATAATTTTGATTCAAGAAATCGAGATTTCGATCGATTCCATTACAGGATTGATTGTCTCTTGCCGAGAACTTTAGGAGTGTGCGATCTCTGTTGAGAACCAGACACAGGTAACTTGCTGAGGTTTTGAGTATTGACTGCTTTTTTTTCTGAGAGAACTGAATTCTGCTGGAGATGGACGGTTGTGGGAGCAAATTCTAGATTTCGCTGGGAAAACTGATTATCTTGGAGAATTGACTCTTCTGAAGAATGAACTCAACTGAGGAGTTTAGAGGTTTGGCTTGAGATGTGCTTGTACCCCTCTTATCTTAACTTGCTGGAGACATTATTACTGATTGCCTTTGTGCTCTTGACATCTCTTATGACGCAAGTCATAAAAGATGCCCCTAGTATATTGTGTTTCCATGACAAGAGTTTTAAGGAGGCAGGACAATGATGGTTGAAGAAAAGATGCTTCATTTCATGAAGGCTTGAGGTTGCACAGTATTTTTTTGTATGGAGAGAGTAAGACAATCACCATGATGACTGAGTCTGAGAATCCCTTCTTTCGCAGTGCTCACTTTTGGAGGCTTATGGTCTTTGGCAGGTTTGAACAAGATGTCTCCCGCCCCTTCTGATACCTAAACCAGGATTTACTCTGAATTTTGTTCGCATTTTGGAGGACACGCTCCCATTCTTTCAGCACCCGACAGTTTGGACTTTGCAAGGAAAGGGAACACAAATATGAAGGAGGAATAGATTTCCAAGGACTCAATCAAAGAAGACTCTTATTGCTCGAAGGACTCGACTCGCTTTCGACTCATTCTTGGATCGGATGTGTCATTTTTTAAGGGTTTGGCTTAGCCACTCTTAGAGTATTTCGAAGACCGTGTCAAGAGGCACTACTCTCCTCTTTTGGTGCTCATGTCATGGTTATTATCCCTTTCAGATTGCTCGGTTTCAATGCCCCTAGTTTAGAGGAATGTTAAAGTAAGCTCGCTGGCATTACTTGGACTCCGAGATTTTACGCTGGTTGAAGACTGTTTCTCCATCTCAATGATTCGCTTTTTCGTTGGAAGTCATTGTCATTGACCAGATTGCCTTTTCAGGTTTTCAATCTGACGGACCGCTTGTCCTAACTTTTGCCTGGTTCGCCCTTTCGGGTTTTCAATCCAGCGGGCTTGATACCCTAATTTTTGCCTAAGCCGACTTTTCAGTTGTCAACTTAGCGGGTGAATGACCCTAAATTTTGCCTAGACCGCCCTCTCGGGTTTTCAGCCTAGCGGGTCTTCAGACTCCGTCTCTTTTTCTTCTTAACTTTGAACCTCTGCTTGTTCACCAGAAGGACTTTCTAGGTGGGCTTGGGTTCAAATGGATTGGGATATTTCTTTTGGATTTCAAAGTTTCGACTAAACTTGGATTCGCCAGGTTGCCTAAGTACTCCAAAAACGGAGAATCAGGTCTGCATAGTTTGCTGGGGTTTGGAACAGAATGATTTGGCTTTTAAGCTCAAAGGTTGAAAGGGAATAATTTGACTTTTATTCCAAAGGTTGAAAGGGAATAATTTGACTTTTATTCCAAAGGTTGAAAGGGAATAATTTGACTTTTATTCCAAAGGTTGACCGAACCTGAATTGATCAGGTTGCCTACGTACCCTGTAGAAAGGGATCAGGTCAGACGTAGTTCGGACCGAACTACCCCTGGTTTGTGGGTGTTTGAAAAGAATGTTTGATTTTGTTGAGGCTCGAAGGTGTTTGCAAAAGGATTTTTTTTTTTTACTTGGGATTTTTGGCGTTTAAAGCGCAGGCGTCCAAGGATGGCCTTCTGGTGTTTTGGCATACAAGCTTCTTGAGTGGCTACGGTTCAATGGCTTTGAACTTTTTCTCTTTTTTTTTTTTTTTTTTTTAGGAGTCTGGCGGCATTTCCTGGCAAGACTTCATCTGCACTGTGCAAGCTAGACTGATTGAATTCCCACTTTTTCTTTGGGATCTCGCACTGATATTCGGGATTCTACGACTCTGGGTCTTCTCTGAATGCTGAAGATTTTGAAATCTTTCAATCTATTTATCAGCTCTGCTTTTTGCGATTCTGACGTTCTTGAGGAGTTGACGTGGGGCATGCTCCCTTCTCCTTTCTTCTCTGGATTCTATCTTTTTTTTTCTTTGTTCATTTTTCTTCTTTTTTCACTTGAAATGCGGGAATGCCCTTACTCTTTGATTACTTTGACTTAGAATTCCATCGGAATGTATAGCCCAAGTATTCTTTTTGGGGTTCATGTTCTATGCTCATGACTTTGTTGTCCGAAAGTCTTCTCTCAATTTTTCATTAACTTCACTTGATGTCTGGTATTCTTCGTTTGAAATTTTCGCTTTTTCGACCCGATGTCTGAAGCTAAGGGTGACTCACGTTGAACAGTGTCAAGATACGCTTCCGGTTTATCCTCATAGGACCAAGCAACACTTATTTGAACCCTCTAAATAGGTTTATCGATTCTTTGCGCTCTTCGGGAGATTTTGCCAATCCTTATTTCCCGAGTTTTGGATTTGGATACCACTATCCACGGTATCGATTTCATCTTCAAGTGGCTTTGCTCGACGCTCTTCCTCTCGTCTGATCATCTTTTAAATCTCGAGGAGAATTTCATCGGCATCCTCGTCCGAGGAGGGTGTCTTAATTTGTTTATTAACATTAGATCCAAGAGTGAACATATACAAGAATACTGACGACACTGGAATCAAATGTTCGTTGCATTGAATGTTTGAAGTACATACATTGATTTTTGACGCGCCACGATAGGCTCTCCATCAAATTCAACAAAAGATTGGACATTAGTTCACAATGAGAGAGACCAATAAACACAACGTACTTAGAATTGATATTGACATGGTTAGACTTACCAACTTTGACAGGGAGGTTGGTATACACACTTCAAAGCAAATTTCAAAGATGTGACACTTCATCGGAGGCAACGGATTGGCGCTGAAAGTTCAAGGACAACGTGCCTTCATTAATGATGATAATGGTTGGAGAGAACAATCCTGGAGTTAGAATCTCAGAAGGGAGGGCCTCTTTGGTTTCTGTTGACCCAGCTCAAATTGTTCTTTAGTACCTGACCATGGCAAGGCTTTCTCTGGTATGATGTTTTCAAGGAGCTCAAGCTCTGACATTTTTCTTTTCCCTTCCTAATCATTTTTCAGGCCAGAAGTGGTACAGGTAAAGGTGGTGAGATCTATGAAGGGTTGAAAGGGTAGAGTGGTTCCCATGGTGGGTGAAAGAGGTGCAACATGGTTATGTGCAGGGTTCTCAGAAGCATTTGAGTTCAAGAAGAATGAGGGGATCCCTGTCTATCAGGTCATGGATGTCATCACCATCTCTCTCATTTCTCTCAAGACGAGACTTTCAGCATACTCAGCCATCTAGGCAATGTGAGAGGAAGAAGGTATAGCGGGCTAGACCAAGCGAGTTTAGAGATGAAAGCTTTTTGGGGTTGATGGTAGACGAGTGACTAAGACTCCTGTCATGGACATCATAAACACTAGGCTCAATGAGAATTAATCGCATGACAATGTAATGT
The DNA here is from genome assembly GCF_043159265.1 of Tasmannia lanceolata. Classification (NCBI taxonomy): domain Eukaryota; kingdom Viridiplantae; phylum Streptophyta; class Magnoliopsida; order Canellales; family Winteraceae; genus Tasmannia; species Tasmannia lanceolata. Next base: position 17,164,013 of record NW_027518697.1, on the reverse strand, counting down.
GCAAGTTGAAGCAAAAGGTAGCACAAACACATCCTTCCCCTTGGATAAAAATCCGACAGCATAACAACTGTACATGAAGATGTGGTATGGCAAGTACATGGTTCGTCAACAAGCCTAAAAGGATGATGACCACACTCAAAGTATTCAGAGAAAATTCGACAGCATAACAGCTATACTATGAGATGTGGTAAGGTAAGCACATGGTTTGCCAACGAACCCAAAAGGATAATGATTACGCTCAAGGGTTCTGAAAAAAAATCGGCAGCATGACGGCTATACTAGGAGGGTCTCAGCAACTAAACATGAAGAATATGCCGTCATGGTCAAGATAAAGCAGGGCTCTCAGCAAGAACACACACTCCGGTAATAATAATGGCAAGATAGACTCATAATCGACATGCGGAGTACATCTGATCAGGATCAATCAAATGATCAAGCACATGGGAGATAGATCATGGCTAAAAGAGCCAAGCATCTGATGATAATCCACAGAATGGATAGAGAAGAATAATTGATTAGATTATGAAGGAAAACTTAACTAGGAAGTAAACCCTAATCTAATAACAAATATGTACATATATATACATACTAACCAGGGGCACCAACCCTAGTCTAATCTAGCGGAGCCAAGGAGGTCTCGACTCGTGACAGACTGATGAGTGTACTAGAACCGCGCTGTAGCCACGCAAGGTGAGCCATCCTAGTCTATAAATGGGACAAGACTCCTAACTCTAGGCTTCACATGTGTAAGCAACACATGTTCGTCCTCATATGAATGCAATATAGATGTATATAAACACGGGTACTTCCTAGTTGGTTTTCACTAAGCCAGTAAGTATATACATAATATATAAAACAAAGTAGGGCCCAGGCATTTCTGCAGGGTACTATGCTTATGACCATACCCTTGATGTATAACGCCAGCACACCCAGCATTATACAGAGTATGTTCATTGCTCATCGGTTGCTGTAGAACACCAGCACACCCAGTGTCTACGGCTGCAATCCGGCGCATAGCTCGGAAATAGATACGATGGCTCCCATCTGGTGCGCGTCATATCTATTCCCTGAGGCCAATAAGGAAAATAATGAAAGAAATAAAGAATATGACAATGCATGATGTGCAGTGTGTGAATCCCTTGTTTTATTCACGCACCTACTTGGTGCCCCTGGATTTCTAACGATAAAGTTCTCATTTAACTTGGTTTTGACCCAAATTTCTTCAAAATTAGTAAAAATGGCATTTTCACAGAGTTAGGCAATATTTCGAGAAATCCCCAGCAGAGTCGCCAGTCTGTGGAACCCGATCCGAGAGGGGCGGGGGGACGTGCCCCCACGCGAGTCTCGGGATCATCCACGTGAAGGAGAGCTCCGCCAAGGAACTCTCGAAAGAGTGCCCCTCACAGCATGAGCGGCGATGTCAAGTGAGATACCTCTCGATTCGGGGACTAGCCCGGATTCGAGACGCACCTTAAACAAAGAAAGAGTCGCCATCCAAGGAAGTGGGCCCTGGATCCCATGCTGTGCTCTGTCGCAACAGATAACCAGAGATATAAAAGGTCCGTGCCTGATGACGAATGGGGAAGGGATTAGGCGCCCCCGATTCGCCCAAGTGCGAGCACCTGGTCTCTTATGCCATTTATTATTAACTTTGAGGAGTTTTGGGCAAAAATCATGTGAAATGGGAACGAATATCCCCGAGATAACGTCTAGCTAATCATGCATATCTCGGAGATGAATAAGAAGCACACACAAAAAGAAATGAAAGATATGACACCTAAGGATAGCTAGGTTATGAGTGTCATGCCTAATTGGTGTCTATGTTCTGGTGGACAAACACATGCATGCTACAGCTAAAAGTATAGGATCTGTACATGAAAGTAAGAAAACATAGCAAAACACACAACACAACACGACTCCACACGACAAACTCTAAACTCTAATGCGATAATTGACTCGGACCAAGATAGCCATCCATCTTAGCTGCACTACGTATCCCGGCCTCGGGAAGAATCAGAGCCAACGTAGTTCGGCGACCTATGCTAAACTACAATGCCTAACCCTCTAGAACCGCTATCCTAGACTCGATTAACTAGACCCGACTAGTTTTTAAAGCTTCTTGCGACATTACTTAAGTTCAAGTGAATGGTGATTTTTAGGACTCCCTGTATGCCCTAACTAATGCCAGTGAACCCTACACCCTAGGTGTGACTAGGCTGTGCGTCCTAAGGAAAACCGTGGGCTATCTAAGCGCGTTCTAGTCTAGCCATCGGCTCGACTAAGTGTCTAACCGACCACGACCTGAGGCCTCCTAACTCTAGGGACACTCATACGACCGGACATGACAAAGCAACAAATCAGGACAGACTCCTAACTCTAAGACACCCCAAAAGTCTAGGACTGACTCCTAACTCTATGGGAAGATCTTTTGAAAATTGTTGGTAAAGTTATTTTGAAGAATTTTTGTAGTTTTGGAAGGTTTTGAAGTTGTGAAAGTTATGAAGTTGTGGGAAATATTTGCAAAATGGTGTAAAAAGAAAGGGTGATGTAAAAATGGTGACTGAACTCAGGGTGCCAGCAGCACGCCTGAGCTGCCTACGTACCCCTCAGCTAGGGATCAAGCCATCCGTAGTTCGGACTAGATTTTCCTAACTACACTCTAATGACTCGAGATTTTTGGGATTTTTGATTTTTCAGGTGTTTTTGATTTTTTTTCGACACAAGAGGACAGAATCCTATCATCACAAGGGGAGGACAGACTCCTGATATCCTGCAAAGGTTGGACAGCATCCTATGCTTTGCGGGGGGGGGATGAACAGAATAACAACTCTGCAAGGGTTGGACAGCATCCTATACCTTGCAGGAGCGGATAAAAATTTACGCGACTTGATGAGAGGATGGACAGAATCCTAACCCCTATGATGATAGGACAGACTCCTGAAAGACTGAAGGACTGACTCCTACGCTGAAAACGGACTCTGGAAGATGGAAAGGCGGAATCCCAAACTTTATGAAGGGATAGGACAGAATCCTAAACTCTACAAGGGTAGGACAGGCTCCTAAACCCTAGGACGGTAGGACAGACCTCTAAACTCTCTACGACTGACTCTATAGAGAAAGGAATCCCTTAACCTGCGAAGACTCTAAAAACGAAAGGAAACTCTAGAAGACGAAACCCAAGCATCAACACAAACCCCAAAAGAATGAGTGAAAAGGGAAGGGCAGGCTCCGAGATTCCTACGATTCAATTAGAAGTACACAAAGAAAGCCCAATTAGCAGGGAGAAGAAAAATGGTCTTAGGGCCTCACCACACAACCGGCAAGTCAGACAAAATGACCAAGAATTACCGATGCCCTGAGTGAATATATCAATATTGGCCAAGAGCATCTGAAGGGAAGAATACCCCATAGGCCAACTGGATGGCCGAATCTATTGGGAATCACAAGCCTGATATCATTAACAGGTGGCAAGGGTAATCAAAAGTAATACAACTAAATTCGATTTGTAAGCACAGAGGTATCCAAAAAAACAAGTTAGAATTGCAGAGTGCATTAAAAAACCCAGACCAACTTGCGAGGACCGAGCAGTCCCAAATTAGTTTGTAATCAAAGTATAATACAACTGAAGTTTATTTGCAAACCCCAATCATAGCCCATTCCATCTGCAATTTCAGGGCATTCAAATACATATATCAAAGCCACAACTAAAGAGGACCGACGATCACAATCATTACACGATGCTCAGGGCCAAAATAGATGCAATAGACACCATTCAATCGAAAGAAACGAAGCAAGGATAAACATCTAGTGCGATCAATATTAGCAATAAATGGAAATGTTACCCGAGCTGTTAGAGGAGGAGGAATGACATACCTGAAGATCGCTACGAACCCAGGTCTGATGGCGGGATGCCAAAACGGGATGATCGGTGGAAATGGGTGCGATTGGCGGACGGGCAGAGGCCGGCTGGAGGAGACGAAGTTGGGGGTCGAGCTCCCCCTCCTCTCTCTCTCTCTCTCTCTCTCTCTCTCTCTCTCTCTCTCTCTCTCTTTTTCTTTCGCGACAGATATCGCAAAATCCGAGAGGGAGGTGCGGAGAAGACTTGGAAAAAAAAAAGAAGGGTTTGGAGAGCTCCCTCTCTCTCTCTTTCTTTCTCTCTCTTTCTCTCTCTCTTTCTCTCTCTTTCTCTCTCTCTTTCTTTCTCTCTCTCTTTTTTTTATTATTTTGCGATAAATATCGCCAACAACAGAGAGGGAGGTGCGGCGGCTGTGGGGGAGGTAGAAGAAATTTGGGTTTTTGAAATGGGTTGGGGAAAAGGGCAGAGGGTGGCCGGTGGTGACGGCGGCCGATGGGGATGAGGGAGGAGAGGAGGGCCGGTGGGTCGGATTCTTGGGTTTGGGGTTTTTTTTTTTTTTTTAAAAATAAAGAAAATAAAAATGGTGGTGGTGGTGCCGAGGGTGGTGGAAGAGAAGAAACGGGGAGGGTTGCGGTGGTGGCTGATGGAGACAAAGGGGGGAGGCACGGCCGGAGTGGGTCTTCTTCTTCTTCTTCTTTTTTTTTTCTCTCCTCTGTTTCTCGGTTTTTTTTTTTTGGGTTTTGGGTAAAAGAGGGGGTGGCGGTGGAGAAGCTTGGTGGGGGTGGTGGTTTAATGGAGGTTGGGCATGGTGGAGGATTTTCGAAGGGTTTGGGTGGCTATTGGTGGTGTGGGTGGTGGCGGTTGTTGATTTTTTTTCCGAAATGGGTTTGGGTTGTTGGTTTTTCGAAAATGGGTTTCGGGTTTTGTGAGGGATGTAATGGAGGTTAGGGGTTGGAGAAGGAGAAGAAGGTGGAGGGTTAGGGAAGAAAGTGGGTGGCTATGGAGGAGGCTCGGCTGGAGGTGGAAGAAGATGGGCTACTGTTTTTTTTTTTTGTTTTTTGTTTAAATGGGTTTTGGTGGTGGCTCGGGTTTGCAGAGGTGGAGGTGGCTAGAATCGGTGGGCGGCTGGAGGTGGAGAGGGGCCGGAGTAGGGAGGAGGTGGAGGGTGGCCGGAGTAGGGAGGAGACAGAAGAAGGTGGGTGCCGACGGTAGGCTTGCCGGATTCCGGCAAGCTTACCGGAGAAGATGGTGTTGGCTGTGGTTTTTTTTGTTTTTTTAGGTGTTGAGAAGAGGGTAAGAAGAGGAAGGTGGGGGCCGACGGTAGGCTTGCCGGATTCCGGCAAGCTTGCCGGAGAAGATGGTGTTGGCTGCCCCCTTCTTTTTTTAAAAAAAAAATTGGTTTTGCTGATGGAGGCTAGGTGGAGGAGATGGAATGGCCGGTGGAGGAGGGTTCGATGGTGGCTGGTTGTGGTGGGTTCGGGCAGAATGGGTTTTGGGGAAGAGGCTAGGTGGTGGCTGTGGGTTCTTCTCCCTCTCTCTGTTTTATTTTTATTTTTATTTTTGGAATGAGGCCTCCCCTTCTCTAAACCCTAGTTCGATGATATATAGGGGGAAATGGTGAATTTTCTCCCCCCCCCATCCTCCATGGGCAACCACCACCTAATGTATTTTAACTACTATTTTCTTCGATAGGGGGGGGCTTGGGTCGATTAATGAAGCTCGGGTTGGGATTTTCAACTTGAAATCTATTCCATTCATTTTCCGCGAAACCTTGGCCTGACCCGATCCAATCTATAGACTTAAGCGCAAAATATCAACACCAACAATTCAGGGTTCAAATAAAGGGGTGCCAATATCAGAGGTGGAGGTTACTTCGGGAATTTTACCAATCCTGGGGACATGAGTGGGGATCAGGGCTTCAAATTAAAGGGGATTTCTTGGGTTACGAACATCGATCAAAGGGCTTGGTAACAACAGTATTTTTCAGATTTTTCGGGTTTATTTCGCACTTCGAGACCTTATTCAACCTCGGGATTTTATTCGAATATGCGGGTTTAGGGCCTTGTCAAAATGGGGTGTCTACAACATGCCATGGAACCAAAACAAATGCTCTGTTTGCAATGGATAACCAGAGATACGAAAGGTCCGTGCCTGATGACGAATGGAGAAGGTCCGAAGAGCGCCCCCAATTCGCCCGAGTGCGAACACTTGGTCTCTTATGCCATTTATTATTAACCTTGAAGAGTTTTAGGCGAAAATCATGTGAAATGGGAACAATCCTCAGGAGTCGTCTACCTAAGCATGCATTTCCTGAGAATACAAATGATAAGCACACAAAATAAAATAAAAGATGTGTCGCCTAATGATTGCTAGGTTATGAGTGACATACCTAACTGGTGTCTAAGTTCTGGTGGACGAACACATGCATGCTACAACTACAGGTATAAGGTCTGCACAAGAAAGTAAGAAAACACAACAAAATATACAATATAACAACACAACAAATCCTAAGACTCTAAACGATTTAGCCCGAGTCCTCGGATGGTCTGATATTCATCCAAAGAAGCCTACGTATCCCCGCCTCCACGAGAATCAAGGCAACGTAGTTCTTCGCGCCTATTCTAAACTAGGATGCCTGAGACACCTAGACCTCTATCCTAGACTCGATCTAAAAGACCGGACCAGTTCTTAAAGCTTCTTGTACGATTATTTAAATTTCAGTAAATTGTAGATTTTAGGATACCATATATGCCCTAACTAAATGCAGGTTAGCCCTAAGCTAATGCAGGTGGTTCCTACAACCTATGTGTAACTAGGCTGCATGCCCTAAGGAAAATAATAGGATTGCTAACGTATCCAAGACCTAGTCATCAGTCGGCGATGTGAATCGCCAACTGAACGGACGGAGGCGCTCCTAGCTAGGACAAACTCCTAACTCTAACACAAACACACAACAAGCACAAAACAAAAGACAAACTCCTAACTCTAAAACAACACAAACAAGCACACAACAAATAAAAGACAAACTCCTAACTCTAAAACTCTCTATCTAGGACAAACTCCTAACTCTAGAGGAAGATCTTGTTGAAAACAAGGTTTTGAAGAAAAAAAGAGTTAAAGCATTTATTTACAAAGTTTGGCTGGACTTGAGATAAGAATCTCGAGCTGCGCTACGTACCTCAGAAGAGGATCAAGCCAACGTAGTTCGAAACGAACTCTCAAACTACGCTTCTAAAGGAAACACTCACACTTCAGATTTTTTAAGGTTTTTTATATTTTCAAATGTTTTTGATATTTTTAAAGTTTTCAAAGGTTTTTGAGTTTTAAATTTCTAATGTTTTTGGATTTTAAAGCTTTTCCAATGCTTAGGGCCTTTAAATGTTTTCAATCTTAAAGGGAACACGCAAGAACAACCACAAACTAGGGCAAAGCCCTAAATCCAAAAGGGGAAACCCCGAACAAGCAACTAACGCCTCAAAGAGACGAACCACAACAAGAAAGATAGCGCCCCAAGAAGAGAGAAAACGATCCAAGATCCCAAGCAAGCAAAGCTCTAACAAGACTGAGTTAGTCTCTAATCAAAGTGAAGAAAAAGGTTATCAAATAAACTCAGATTTCCATTCAATTATTATAAAAATAAATCAAGTGTTAAGCAAAGAAGAATTTTCAATTAAAAAAATACACAACCTATAGCAATCATAAAATGATAAACAACATAAATTAGTCCAGACCAGCCGCTGGATAGCCTAATAAAGCAAAAACAATATCAAACACTTCTATGCCCAACCACAAACACCACCCCAATATGGGGATGAAATCAGATGATGCTAAAGTAATCATCTGATATCATAATACACATGATATTATTTCTAATCCCGCCTTGAAATCAGACAGTACTCATGTCGATAATATCGAATAGAGTAGTCATCTGATCTCCTTCTTTCCTAAAACAATTTATTTAAATAAAATTAAACAAATATGATAAGCTTCAAGATAATCTCACCTGAACAGTCCATTCATTATTGTCTTCACAACCTAACTCAATGCTTAAGATAAGAAGAGTATTAGAAATATCAAAAGATTATGATAATCCCAATTAGTAAAAATTTCAGTGCATACAGGGGACATCAACTTGTGCAGATCCAAGTGCAAAGCGGTGAGCCACAAAACATAAAGACGGGCTCCAAGTAACCTTATCATTGCCCAGAGAAGGGTTCTTTTTTTTTTAAAAAAAAAAATGGTTAAAAGAAATCCAAAAGGTTGGGTAGGCCTACTAAACAAAAGAGGGGAGCGCTGCTTGGATTGAGCGAGTCCCCTAAAGATGGGCTTGGGCTATCGCCTTCATCGCCCAGAATCCAAGAGGAAAATTCTCAAAAATCGATAGAAATGCCAAACACTTACGAAAAACTTGATCTCTAGTGAAAAATCAAGATGACAAGGATTTGCTAAAAAAAATCCCAAAATAAACCCGAATATCGATACCAAAATCCACAGGGGTAAAGATAAAAAAGGAAAAAGGAGGGGCTCCAAGTAGCCTCATCATAGCCCTCCGAAATGAAGGCCCAAAACACATTCAGTTAGGAATACAGGTGAATGTCTCAAGGAAATGACATCCTCGCAATGATCAGGTATTAAAACCAATCCAAAAGGGACCAGATAACAAAGCCAGTCATGCCGGAAACATCATCTACTTAACACATGCTATTTTCAAATCAAAAAATAGAAACCAAGGGTTAACTCAACCAAAGCAAGGTTCAGGAAATATATGAAAATGTCAAACTCCAGGAATCTACAGATGCTCCAGAAATAATTGAAAAACAAATCCTTCCAGCAATACCCACAACATAGGGTAAAGAAACAAACATCAAGTGATACACACAAACAAACCCTCGACATGGGGTCTCCTGTGAAATCAGATGATAGAAGTATCATCTGATTTCCTACATCAATTAGGCATACGTCACTTCACCCCCCATTCACCACAGAAATTGAAATTCAAATCAAATCCAATAAGCAAATTGACATTAAACCCATGAAAGAATGATATACTACCAGTAAACGAAGTAAATAGTTACACATGATTCGGCAGTAGAGACTAAGAAAGATATAATGTCCGAATTAAGTAAAAGTCTAGAAAGCAGGATTTTATCAAAAGGTAAAACCCAACCAAAAGATTTAATGGCTATGGAAACTAAAAGAACTTAAACACCGCCAAGCCAGAAAATAATAGAGGATCCTTATGATTTCCAAAGTCGCAAGGTATTGGCTGCTAAAATTTTCCAAAATAAAATAACCATTTGATTTAGAAATTCATAATGCTAGAAAAACAAAACTAGTGAATATTGAAGCTCCTAATCCAATCCAAGAGAAAAACAAAGAATCCAAGCTTTTAGAGGAGAAAATCCAGCACCACAAAGAGAAGATAACAAAAAAAAATAAAAATCAAATGAATTACCAGAGTGATCCGAGTGAAACCCACTGAGAATCACGACTTTTCGCCTTTGTCCTTCCTAGAGCCGTCACCAATGCTGTGAAATTTCCTCGAGAATCCAAAGGAAAGGGAAAACGGGTAGCTAGAAATGGGGGTTTAATGAGGGATTTAATATGGGTTTCAAAGTAGATTGAGGAGATGAAAATGGGTTTGAAGCAAGAGATGGGGAAGAGGGTCTGTAGATATGGGTTTGAGGTGGAATAGAAGGGTGAAATTGAATGGACAGGGAAACAACTGGGTTTCGGTCTTGCTGGAATCAGTAGGAATGGTTTATGGTCATGGGAAATGGTGGAATGATGGTTTAAAATGGAGAAGTGAGGGTTTGAGCTGATGTGGGTGGGGAGTGGTGATAATGGTGGAGAAGAGGGTTTGAGAGAAAAATGAAATGGGTTTTGGGGATTTTAAGAAGTGGGAATGAGGGGCGGCTGAGAGGTGGTTTGGTCGGATTCCGGCGAAATTGCCGGAATCAATGGTGATGGGAAATGGAAGAGGGTTTTCTAGAAAAGGGGGAGGTGGAAGTGTCGGCAATAGGAGAGCTGGGTGGTGGAAATGGCGGTTGGGGTTTGGAGGTGGAGAAAATGAAGTGGGGTTGAAGAGGGTTTGTAGAGGGGAATGACCGGATTCCGGCAAAGCCACCGGAATCCATGGAGGTTGGAATTGAATGGGTAAATGAGAAGGGGGTTTTGGTGGTGGTTGAATGGAGATGGGTTTGGGAGTGTGGCTGAGAAGGATGAAGGTGGAGATTGGTTTGAGGGTGACAGACCGGATTTAATGGAGTTGGCCGGCGGAAATGGGTTGGCCGGAGCTAGTGGTGATGGTCGGAGCTTAGGTGGTGAAGAGGGTTTTGGATCGAAAAGAATAAAAGAAGAAGAAGGAGAATAAGAGGATGGTGATGCTAACCAGTGGTGATGGGGAGGCCGTGGATCGGATCTCCGATTGGGTTGCCGGTGGTTGGGTGTGGCTTTGATGGAGGCGGCCGGAGATGGGGATGGTGGACGGAGGTGCAGAGAAATGGGGGATGCGGCTGGAGGTAGAAGATGGAATGGGTTTGGATGAAAAAATGAAATGGGTTTTGGAGGTGGCTGTGGTAGTGGTGGAGGGTAGCGGTGGTGGTGGAGATGGAAGGAGTGGGTTTGGGTCAGAAATGGAATGGGGTTTGGGATGGAGAGATAGGTGGTGGGTGGTGGTGGAGTGAAGAAGGTGGAGGAGATGGTGGTGGAGAGCTCCGATGGGTAATGGATTCCGGCCGAAGAAAATGGATGGAGGTGATCGGAGAAGAAGAAGAAGGTTTGTAGGGAAATAGGGATGGGGGTTGCAGATGGTGGTTAGAGGTGGCTGACCGGAGGAGGAGCGATCGGCCGGCGGCTCCCTCTCTCTGCCTCTCTGATTTTTCCCGAGGATGAACTGTCGCCCTAATTTTTTTTATTTTTCTTTATATATTGAATGGGGGAAACCGATAATGGCACTACTGCCCTTTTGATGAGGCGCGCGGATTGATAGGCGCCCCCCACCCGCTTTGTCTTATTAAAAAAAAGACAAAATTCGGCCATTTTTCCAAAAGCACACCCCCTGTCCAGGATATATCACCCCCCTTTTGGATTTATACTACGACACTGACTCGGTCCGCTAGCAGGGCAAACCAAATCGGATTTCGACGAAATTTTACGGGGACTTAAGGGGGATCCTAACCTAGCCTAGGGTGAAATTAGGGACCCTGAAACACTCATCTGATGGAATTTTTATTCAAAATGATAGCTTGGGGTACGGTCAAAATGGGGTATCTACAAGTATCTGTCTCTAATGTCCCTCATCATGGACTCATCAAGTTAGTTCTCCTCGACAAGAGCCCGTATGTTGTATTTCGGATTGGCTTCCATCCGAGCCCTAACTACGACCTCAACGGCCTGGCCAGGAAGAAACGTTGTGGACGCCTCCGCGGCGTCACTACCAACACTCCCTCCTGCTTGGAGATAACTATCCGTTGGGAGCGGAGTTGTGTTCAGATCAAGAATTACCTCCTCCTTATTCACCTCGCTATCGCTATCTACGATTTCTACTCTAATATTGGGACTTGCCATCACTGGACCCCGAATCAGACTAGACTCTGGGCTACTGGAAGAGGACCCTGAACCGGACTCCGAACTGGACTCAGAACTAGAACTACTACGGGACATGAAGCAGAAAAAAGAAAGGCTGAGAAGAATACCAGGTAGAGTAGGAAGCTCGCAATCCACAAATGCTCAAAGCCACGCACTACGCAAGCCGAACTGGCAGAGAGGAGAGGAGGAGGCGAGAAAGTAAAAAGTGAAAAATGAAAGGTAAAAAAAAACCTCCTTTTATAAGCTTTGGCTGAGGCGGTTCACATTTAATACAAGGCACGCACTTCGAGAGGCCCTGTATAAAGGCCGCGTGTCTTTCATTAATGACGAACACGCACTTCGAAGCGAGGGAGTAAGCAAATACGCGCATATCTCCAAGAAGCTAAGGGCATCCGTTAAAGTGCTCGTGCATCAGTCCGGTCTAGGCCGAACTCGTATGTTAGTGCGGCCCAAGCCGGACTGGATATGGCGCGTCCGCTAAACGACAAGAGTCAGTCCGGCCCAAGCCGGACTGGATATGGCGCGTCCGCTAAGCGACAAGAGTCAGTCCGGCCCAAGCTGGACTGGATATGGCACGTCCGCTAAACGACAAGAGTCAGTCCGGCCTAAGCCGGACTGGATATGGCACGTCCGCTAAACGACAAGAGTCAGTCCGGCCTAAGCCGGACTGGATATGGCGCGTCCGCTAAACGACAAGAGTCAGTCCGGCCCAAGCCGGACTGGATATGGCGTGTCCGCTAAACGACAAGAGTCAATCCGGCACAAGCCGGACTGGATATGACGCGCCCGCTAAACGACAAGAGTCAGTCCGGCCCAAGCCGGACTGGATATGGCGCGTCCGCTAAACGACAAGAGTCAGTCCGACCCAAGCCGGACTAGATATGGCGCGTCCGCTAAACGACAAGAGTCAGTCTGGCCCAAGCCGGACTGGATATGGCGCGTCCGCTAAACGACAAGAATCAGTCCGGCCCAAGCCGGACTGGATATGGCGCGTCCGCTAAACGAAAAGAGTCAGTCCGGCTTGGGCCCAAGCCGGACTGGATATGGCGCTTTCGTTGATATCAGTCCGGCCCTAGCCGGACTGACAAATTTTCGGACTCATTTCCGGACTAATTTTCGGACTCATTTCCGGACTCATTTCCAGACTCGTCCGGGCAAACAGCTTCATCGGAATAGACCCTTCCCCTTTTTCAGCCATATGACTCACCACACTTCCCCAAGTCACTAAAATGACTTGGAGAACTGGGGGGCAACTGATGGGGTGTAAAAACAGCAGCCTATCACAAGCCGACACCTGTCCTAGAGTAGGTGAACTCCAGCCTATAGCAGGCTGCCACCTGTTCTGGAGTAGGTGAACTCCAGCCTATAGCAGGTCTGCACCTGTCCTGGCGTAGGTCATCCCACGTCATTGAGCTTCCCCCTATAAAAGGGGGTTCAAAGCTCAAACCAATGGGTAATGAAAACCTTCATCTCCTCAAAAAAACTCGTAAACTAGCTCTGCACTCCTGCTCATATACTGACTTGAGTGTCGAAGGGCCTGTCCGGAGTAACACCCGGGTTGGTCTTCTGACCTCATTTGCTTCTGTGCAGAACACAGCCACTTCATTTCAATCCCGCCGAACTCAACTCCTTCACTTCGGTTCCTCTGGTCATCCAGCTCAGCCCTTACGTCACTGCTGTACCTGTTACCGATTTTCGGCCTAACAACGCTAGTATTTCCCACAGTTTAATGATAATGACTAGTGGTGCAACTTGGGTCGTGTTTTACCCGACCCGCATCAACCCGACCCGAAAATAGCATGAGTCGGGTTTAGAAATCAGGGTCTTGGGTAGCGTCGGGTTTAGTTTAAAAACCCGGCTCAATCTTGGGTAGGGTCGGGTTTAAAGAAAAAAAACCCGAAATCCGAAACCCGACCCGACTTATGTAGGTGTACTATGACATTTTTAATTATTTCTTGAATAACATAGTATATTATTTTTCAATATATTGATATAATTGTTTTCATTGAGGTGATTATGTTTGTAATGTGGAAATATAGTTTACTTCCTAAATTTATACACTTGCTTACATAAATTTAGAGATTTTTGGTGTGAAAAGTTTAACTAAGGATAATTTTAGGGGAGTGCTAAATCGACCCCCATATATCTTAAATCGACCCCTTAAACGTTAGGGCGTTTGAGTTGTCCACTTGTACGGCATTTAACGGCAGTTGGCAACTTTATTCAACACCCTAACGTTTTAGGTTTAAAAGGGGTCGATTTAAGATATATGGGGGTCGATTTATCACTCCCCTAATTTTACCTGTGAGTAATTTTCATAGCTTTGAATATGTTGTTTAACCAAACAAATCTACTTTCGGTTATCTATTCCAAAAGAGTCACTTTCTACTGTCACATGTCTCCTCCTAGAGCTTTTAAAAGTTTGGATAGATTTGCCGTCCATCCATCAATTGGTGAAGTAATGTGGAAAAAGGGTGTTTATAGTAAATTAGTCTCTCTCTCTCCACTATATTGCTAATGGCACTCCCTACCACTACTCTACTGACAACCAATTAAACACTACTGTCCAATATTCTACGAGGCAAGTTCCAGGTAAATCCAAGGTTTCTCCCCTCCATGTTGACTACTTATACCACTACTCTACAAGATAAACGCCTGCAACCTGTAACCGAATGAACCGTTATGACCGTTGAGATGAAACGGTAGGATTGGGAAGGGACATGGTGAATAGCCATGGTAAAAGGTTGTGATGGCTAAATAGCCACCTATGGAACTCTATAAGAACATGTCTTGTTCCCTTCAAGGATTAATTCGATTAAGCATACATTACTGCCATTGTCACACAAAGATATCTAATTGGAAGAATCAAAGCCCTTCCTCACCATTTCTTGTTTCAATTTTTTTTTTTATCTCTGTAACCCAACAGTGGTATCAGACCATTTTACAGAGAACATTCCGCTGCAATTGGTGTTTTTCCTTTCTTCCTGGATCTCGCTATCCATCTTGCAGTTTCCAGACTAACTGAATCTTTTTCTTTAGATATTTCAAATAACTCTATTAACTTACTAGGATTTCTTGTATCTAAGTGTTCTTCTAGGAAATGAGCATCCCTGCTCTCGACCACTCCCACCGATCCATCGTCATGATGAATCACAAATCTATAACCCTTAGAATTCTTAGGATATCCTATAAATGTACACTTAATAGCTTTACTACTTAACTTATCCCTATTTTGACTAGGAACTAAAATAACTAGAGATAGAAAGTCCAAACTTCTTAGCTTGTCTCAAGAAAGCTTCTTAGAGAAAGTTCTAAAGAAGTTTAGAATGGAATTGTCAAAAGCAATAGATACTCCCATTTGCAAAGGTACCAAATTATCAAAGAATATGGCACCTACTAATGACGAAGAGTCAAGTGAAATGCAAAACAAACCCTATGCTCAGGTAGTAGGAAGTTTAATGTATGCCATGTTATGTACAAGACCAAATTTTAGTTTTGCAGTTGGTCTTGTGAGTAGATATCAAAGTAATCCTGGAATTGCCCATTGGATTGCAGTTAAGAGAATACTGAGATATCTTAAAGGTACCTTGCATTATAAGTTGACATATCAAGGTGATGATTTGTCAGTTATAGGATATTGCGATCCTAATTTAGCTGGTGACCCTGATGACAGGAAATCAACATCTGAGTATATCTTCCTATTAGGAGGAGGAGCAATATCCTAGTCAAGCAAAAAGCAAGGATGTGTTGCTAAATTTACTATGGAAGCTGAGTTTAGAGCTTGTAATGCAGTTGCATATGAAGCTGTATGGATAAGACGCTTCCTAGAGGATCTCAAGCTAGGTTAAATATTCGGCGATCCTGTCCACATTTATTGTGATAATCAAGCAACACTATCCACCATAAAGAATGGTGAGATTAGCACTAGAGGAAAGCATATTGAACATCAATATCGTTATATATATGATGTATATGCGAAAAATAAAATTTCAGTGGGATATCTTCCTACTAAGGAGATGATCGCCAACCCACTGACAAAACCTATTGGAATAGATGATTTTAAGAGATACATCTACTCCATGGGGTTGAGAGGCGATTGATGACCATAGGTGAGTAGCGATCGTGGTGGCTTTTTAGTTTTCGATTGAAAATCCGCAACGAAATTTCGTTGTATGGCAAATCCGCAATGGAAGGGTATAACCCTCATTGTAGGTTAAATCCATATGGAGGATCGTATTACGATCGGAAAAGCACAATGGATTGTGTGCTGAAATCGTGATGTATGATCAATTGGCAAGTTAGCCTTTGATCGGTAAGAAGCAACGAATGGGCAAATAATCTTCGTTGGGGATCCAAAGAGTAACGAATGGGCAAATAACCTTCGTTAGGGGATCCAAAGGACAATGAATGGGAAAATAACCTTCATTGGTAGATAAATTCCTGATATATAAGATCAGGTGATCATCTGCTCTTGGTCAGATAACTGTGACGAATGGGTAAATAACCTTCGTCGATAGAAAATTTCCCATGTTCATTTGCATAAACATACTTCATGCATGGTTTTCTATCTATATATGTATTTATTTTTAATTAAAAAAAAGGGAGTTTTTAACCTTGTTTTTTGAAGCATGCATGAGCACGTGCATTAATGGGAAATGGTGTTGATATTCTGCTACGTCAGTTTATGACTTGGCGTAGGGGCATCGTTAGGTGGATCCCACCTAAGGTTGAGCGCAGGTGAGACAATGGCAGGGTGGGAGATGTAGTCGAATGAACCATTATGACCGTTGAGATGGAACGGTAGGATTGGGAAGGGGCATGGTGAATAGCCATGGTAAAAGGTTGTGATGGCTGAATAGCCACATATGGAACTCTATAAGAACACGTCTTATTCCCTTCAAGGATTATTTCGATTAAACATATATTACCGCTATTGTCACACAAAGATCTCTAATTGGAAGAATCAAAGCCCTCCTCACCATTTCTTGTTTCTATTTTTTTTATCTCTGTAACCCAACACAACCAACCAGAGAGGGGAGGGATTGAGCCTCTAACAAATTGGTCATAGGCTTTGTTCTTCAACCTAGAGGTTAGAGGTTCAATCCCACATTAACTACCAAAAACGGGGGAGGAGATAACTGATTTAGTAGGTCATGACCTCATTGTATAATTGTAATACAATGAGGCACACCCACAAGAGCATAGTGGGTCGCCACCTTTGATAAGGACCATCGGATCCACTTTGGATCGGATTCACCTATGTCTTGGTCTCAACCTGTTCGGATCTCTTTTGGGTAGGATCCTTTTTGAAGTGTTTTTTTTTTTTGTCTTCCATTATGAGTCTAGGTCACGTTCCATTTTCGAATCGGGCATCCATCAGAATGTCATGGGTCCTACTTACGGTCTCAAAATCCAAAACAAATAGGGCCTTAGAGAAATGATCGATCCAATGGAGCTCGACTTCACCATATTATGGTGGATCATAGGTCCCACCTTACACATACAGCCATACAGGTTCACCTTGATCAAACCAGGACCCACATGTAAGCAAGGGCCGGGATCCTCTAGATCATACCTCTTTTTTACAAATTCAAACACTACTTATCTAAACAGAATGACGTGCATAGATACACGACTCATATGATTTTGGCCATGAAGGGAAAATATATAGGAATATATATAGTTTAAGGGATTTGCTAGCTTCCATCGCAATAGACATTTTGCAGATGGTCTGTCGCATGTGAGACCAACCACACACGCTCACTTTTCAATGCCTTTTGCCATGGACGCTAGTATTTCCCACAGTTTAATGATAATGACTAGGGCTGCAACTTGGGTCGTGTTTTACCCGACCCGCATCAACCCGACCCGAAAATAGCATGGGTCAGGTTTAGAAATCATGGGTCTTGGGTAGCGTCGGGTTTAGTTTAAAAACCCGGCTCAATCTTGGGTAGGGTCGGGTTTAAAGAAAAAAAACCCGAAATCCGAAACCCGACCCGACTTATGTAGGTGTACTATGACATTTTTAATTATTTCTTGAATAACATAGTATATTATTTTTCAGTATATTGATATAAATGTTTTCATTGAGGTGATTATGTTTGTAATGTGGAAATATAGTTTACTTCTTAAATTTATACACTTGATTACATAAATTTCGAGATTTTTGGTGTGAAAAGTTTAACTAAAAATAATTTTAGGGGAGTGATAAATCAACCCCTTGAAGGCTTAAACGTTAGGGCGTTTGAGTTGTCCACTTGTACGGCATTTAACGGCAGTTGGCAACTTTATTCAACGCCCTAACGTTTTACTTTTAAAAGGGGTCGATTTAAGATATATGGGGGTCGATTTATCACTCCCCTAATTTTATCTGTGAGTAATTTTCATCAGCTTTGAATATGTTGTTTAACCAAACAAATCTACTTTCGGTTATCTATTCCAAAAGAGTCACTTTCTACTGTCACATGTCTCCTCGTGAGCTTTTAAAAGTTTGGATAGATTTGCCGTCCATCCATCAATTGGTGAAGTAATGTGGAAAAAGGGTGTTTATAGTAAATTAGAAAAAGGGTGTTTATAGTAAATTAGTCTCTCTCTCTCTCTCCACTATATTGCTAATGGCACTCCCTACCACTACTCTACTGACAACCAATTAAACACTACTGTCCAATATTCTACGAGGCAAGTTCCAGTTAAATCCAAGGTTTCTCTCCTCCATGTTGACTACTTATACCACTACTCTACAAGATAAACGCCTGCAAGCTGTAACCGAATGAACCGTTATGACCGTTGAGATGAAACGGTAGGATTGGGAAGGGGCATGGTGAATAGCCATGGTAAAAGGTTGTGATGGCTAAATAGCCACCTATGGAACTCTATAAGAACATGTCTTGTTCCCTTCAAGGATTAATTCGATTAAGCATACATTACTGCCATTGTCACACAAAGATCTCTAATTGGAAGAATCAAAGCCCTTCCTCACCATTTCTTGTTTCTATTTTTTTTTTAATCTCTGTAACCCAACAGTGGTATCAGAGCATTTTACAGAGAACATTCCGCTGCAATTGGTGTTTTTCCATTCTTCCTAGATCTCGCTGTCCATCTTGCAGTTTCCAGACTAACTGAATCTTTTTCTTTAGATATTTCAAATAACTCTATTAACTTACTATGATTTCTTGTATCTAAGCGTTCTTCTAGGAAATGAGCATCTCTGCTCTCGACCACTCCCACCGATCCATCGTCATGATGAATCACAAATCTATAACCCTTAGAATTCTTAGGATATCCTATAAATGTACACTTAATAATTTTACTACTTAACTTATCCCTATTTTGACTAGGAACTAAAATAACTAGAGATAGAAAGTCCAAACTTCTTAGCTTGTCTCAAGAAAGCTACTTAGAGAAAGTTCTAAAGAAGTTTAGAATGGAATTGTCAAAAGCAATAGATACTCCCATTTGCAAAGGTACCAAATTATCAAAGAATATGGCACCTACTAATGATGAAGAGTCAACTGAAATGCAAAACAAACCCTATGCTCAGGTAGTAGGAAGTTTAATGTATGCCATGTTATGTACAAGACCAAATTTTAGTTTTGCAGTTGGTCTTGTGAGTAGATATCAAAGTAATCCTGGAATTGCCCATTGGATGGCAGTTAAGAGAATACTGAGATATCTTAAAGGTACCTTGCATTATAAGTTGACATATCAAGGTGATGATTTGTCAGTTATAGGATATTGCGATGCTAATTTAGCTGGTGACCCTGATGACAGGAAATCAACATCTGGGTATATCTTCCTATTAGGAGGAAGAGCAATATCCTAGTCAAGCAAAAAGCAAGGATGTGTTGCTAAATTTACTATGGAAGCTGAGTTTATAGCTTGTAATGCAGTTGCATATGAAGCTGTATGGATAAGACGCTTCCTGGAGGATCTCAAGCTAGGTCAAATATTCGGCGATCCTGTCCACATTTATTGTGATAATCAAGCAACAATATCCACCATAAAGAATGGTGAGATTAGCACTAGAGGAAAGCATATTGAACATCAATATCATTATATATATATGATGTATAAGCGAAAAATAAAATTTCAGTGGGATATCTTCCTACTAAGGAGATGATCGCCAACCCACTGACAAAACCTATTGGAATAGATGATTTTAAGAGATACACCTACTCCATGGGGTTGAGAGGCGATTGATGACCATAGGTGACTAGCGATCGTGGTGGCTTTTTAGTTTTCGATTGAAAATCCGCAACGAAATTTCGTTGTATGGCAAATCCGCAATGGAAGGGTATAACCCTCATTGTAGGTTAAATCCTTATGGAGGATCGTATTACGATCGGAAAAGCACAATGGATTGTGTGGTGAAATCGTGATGTATGATCAATTGGCAAGTTAGCCTTTGATCGGTAAGAAGCAATGAATGGGCAAATAACCTTCGATGGGGATCCCAAGAGTAACGAATTAACAAATAACCTTCGTTAGGGGATCCAAAGGACAATGAATGGGAAAATAACCTTCATTGGTAGATAAATTCCTGACATAAGATCAGGTAATCATCTGCTCTTGATCAGATAACTGTGACGAATGGGTAAATAACCTTCGTCGATAGAAAATTTCCCATGTTCATTTGCATAAACATACTTCATGCATGGTTTTCTATCTATATATGTATTTATTTTTAATTAAAAAAAGGGAGTTTTTAACCTTGTTTTTTGAAGCATGCATGAGCATGTGCATTAGTGGGAAATGGTGTTGATATTCTGCTACATCAGTTTATGACTTGGCGTAGGGGCATCATTAGGTGGATCCCGCCTAAGGTTGAGCGCAGGTGAGACAATGGCAGGGTGGGAGATGTAGCCGAATGAACCGTTATGACCGTTGAGATGGAACGGTAGGATTGGGAAGGGGCATGGTGAATAGCCATGGTAAAAGGTTGTGATGGCTGAATAGCCACATATGGAACTCTATAAGAACATGTCTTATTCCCTTCAAGGATTATTTCGATTAAACATACATTACCGCCATTGTCACACAAAGATCTCTAATTGGAAGAATCTTTGTGTGACATAGCATATTATTTTTCAATATATAGATATAATTGTTTTCATTGAGGTGATCATGTTTGTAATGTGGAGATATAGTTTACTTCTTAAATTTATACACTCGATTACCTAAATTTAGAGATTTTTGGAGTGAAGATTTTGTTTTTTTTTTTCTACAACGCGTCAACGTGAAAAAAACCCAACCCGACTTGACCCGACCCGAGAATTATCATGCGTAGGGCCGGGTTTGGGAATCGTGGGTTTTCTAACAAAAAACCCAACCAACCCGACCCGAGGTATTTCTCGGGTAGGGTAGGGTTCTTCAAAACCCGACCCACCCGACCCTGAGTTGCACCCCTAATAATGACAACATGTTTTTTATTATTTACATGTAATAGAAATGATATTGCCATCCTTTATAATTGCACGCATTATATATATATATATATATATATGTGTGTGTGTGTGTGTGTGTGGCGAGCAAATCTTCCCTCATATATAAGGTGTTTTCCCTGTGATTTTGACATGATGTTATGATAACTTGCAATTTGGGGAAGGTGTCTATGTCGACCTGGTTTTATCAAATGGTCAGTGCTCCACCCATAGAACTCGATCATATAAACAAAAGGGAAATTACATATTCGCTCCATTTTTTCCCTGGCCACCCCCTTGTAGGACAAAAAGAGTAGTAAAAAATACACTAAAGAGGGATGTCCTGGGCAAGAAAAGGGTGCGAATATATCACTTCCCAAATTAAAAGTAAAGAGCAGAATAGAAAGGAAAGAGTCTTGTTTATGCCTTAGAAAGCTGCTACCAAAACTCTAGAACCTGATTTGATTAATAAATAAATAAATAAAAACACATGTTCCTATTTCGTGACACGTGCACAAAATGACAAATAGAGTGAGCACCAAATGTTCCCAAAGAGTCCCCAATCGGGTGTTTGTCGTGTGCATAGGGTGGTGAGTGATGTGGCATTTATTTAAAAATTTATCATAATAGTTTTTGTTTCCCATTTTAGAATTTTTTTAATATATCTGTGGTTGGTAAGAAGAGTAAAGGAGAGATACACCTATCCTACAAAGGTAAACGTTTCAAAAATTTATTAGATTATGATGTTGATGATGACCCAATAGTCCTTTTCTTCTATATTGGGCTAAGTTTAACTAAAATCAAAGGGGAAATGATATTTCCACTCTTTTCTTTGTCATGAAAATGAAGAAAATGACAAACAAACCTGAAAATGAGGCCATTTTTTTTGAAACGACAAACAAAAGGTAGTGGAATTGCTGGAAAGGTGGTGGAGATGATATCATTTCCCAAATAAAAATAGCTTTCTTCATTTGATTACTTCTCTACCCATATAATCTAACATATCTACTCAAAACATGTGGCCATCCAAGATATCAAAGTCATTTTCATATTTTGCTCACCAAATTGAATTGCTTAAGTTTACTTTAATCTAATTTTTCATTTAAATTAAAGAAGAGGTTTGCTGGCAAAACAGGAATCCCGTTCGGAGACCACAAATCCCGGTTTAGAAGTGTTTTCAATATATATATGGCAACTTACGATAAAAATAGGGCAATGATAAATTCACACCCCCTGTAGTACGCATACGCACCCCTTATAACGTGATTTGACGTCAATTTCGGCACTGTTCACGTCGAATCAGCGTACAAGGGGTGCGTATGCGTACTGCAGGGGGTGCGAATTTATCATTACCCTAAAAATAATAATTAACAATAGTAATAATAACACATATCTCATGAATGATGTTGGCTTTGGTTGGAGAGTTTATTATCTAGTTATGTTTAATTTGGAGTTGGTAGGTAAGGGTGAGGAAGGGATGATTAAACTAATTAAAATGGGGCATTTGGGTTAATTATTTGGTGATTATGATAGAAAATTATTCTCAATGTATTAGAAATGAAATTTTTTATAAAAATTGACCATAAATTCAATCAATTAAGTAGCATAATAATACTAAAACCCGCTTATGGAATCTTTCGTCAGAAGATTGTGATTGGGCTCGCAGGTTAATTATTCATTTTACATAAATATGACTCCAACTCTTCAAACGGTGGGTGTTATCGAGGACTTACGATGGGTCAAAGCTTGCTTGAGCCGGTGGCCGGCAATATATACCTTATGCACGGGCTTGGGTGGAGATTGTGGGACCCAACCCACCAAAATATTAGGAAAAATAGTAGGCTCCACCTTATGCATGGGTTTGAGTTGAGTTGGTGGGACCCACCCTATAAAAATATGGTGTAAAATGGTTGCCCCCACCCTATGCATGGATTTGGGTAGGGATGTTGGACCCCATCATATCAAAACCTGAGGTGTAAAATAGTAGTCGCCACACATGCCATGCATGAGTGTATCATGGCTGTACAGGTGTGGACCCATCATATGCATAGGTTTGGGTAGAGATGCTAGTCCCTACCAAGTCAAAACATGAAGTGTATACTGACGAATAGATCATCCAAATACTATACTTCTTTTACGATGAGCTATTTCCACGTATAATCCCACAATGGGCAGCACCAGATGAAAGGTCCAAAGCATGCTGATATCTTGTGGGACCCATCACTAGCTACTCAATGAAGGTCCCATTAGAGGGTTCACTTTCTTATTGAGGATGGAAATTGGACTCTCTCTGTGTATCAAACCGTTGATTTCAGGCTACCGTTCACTGGCTAGAATGATTATTTGGTGCCATAAAATGGACGGTCGAGATAAGGGGTGGGATACAAATTGTGTACACTTCCCAAAAAGCTCACAGAAGCCGATTAAAAAATAAATAGACAAGCTGAGTTTGTGCAATTATCAAAACACTGTAGTGCCAATATCAATAGATTTATTTTCTTGGATAAAAACAAAAAAACAGAAAATGAACGTGGTCACATCAACATAAATCTCTAAAAGAAAAAGAGTTATGGATTTAATATGATTCCCTCTGGAAACGTGTCTCCCTCTACGCCCACCTAATTTTGCAACGTGTATGGTTCGGATCAGTCCAAATTCTCTCTCCACGGTCTAACCCTATGAAGATATAATCGACCGTCCATATTCCCCTAACGGTTACATTTTGTGTCATAATCCTACGGTCAATATCACATCGGCGGTTGCCGCCTGGTCTAGGAGTTTGGAGCAGCCGACCGGCGTGGTCGGTAAATTCGAAGAAATTAAAATAATAATAATAAAATAATAAAATAATAATAAAGAAATAAAAAACTAGCCGTTGGGGTTTCTCTATATAAGGAGAAGTACTGAAAAGAAATCTCAGGTCAGTTTCACAGAGGAGAAAAAAGCCAAAAAAAATATATATATAAAATCTCTGTAAATTAGGGTTCTTGACTATCCAGATCTCGATTCTCATCCCTTTTTTTATTTTCATTTTTTTCTGCTGAATTTATAGGATTTAACAGTAAATCACTCACTCCTGCTTGAATTTCTTACTAAACGAGATTTTCACGAATTTTCTGGCTTTAAGATCGTGTTATTTAAGATCTGTAGCGATCTTTTTGATCTTTGATTTAGTACTTTTTTTCTTGATTTCGATAATTTTCACGAAATCTCTGGCTTTAGGATCGTGTTATTTAAGATCAGTCTCTAGATTTACTGTTTCAACATCTCAAATGGAGGCCATTTTCATGTCAGAAAAGCCTATTTCTGCTTACAGTCATAGCAGAAACCCTAGACGTAACATAAACACCTTTATTTCTCGTCCATCTGAAAATCTAATCCCAATCCATGGCGATCTTTTCAATATCTTACCTTCTAGTTCTCTATCTTCTTTCTCTTCATCCTATTCTCATCAAAAACCGCCTCTCCTTCCTCTTCCTTTTACTAAAACCGCCTCTTCTCAAAACCGATACTATACATCTCCCCCTGAGAAGAAAACAAGCCGAAGAATCACAAAAAACAAAGAATCAAAGCCCTCGGGAAAAGATCCTCTTCGATCTCCGTCTAAGATTGCATCTTCGAGCCGGATCGGACCTGAACCGATCATGATTGTATCATCGAGCAGGTTCGGACCGGATCCGAGCGATCTTCCAAAGAAAGTTCCTAAGGTTCTGAAATCCATTAATACTTCTATTCCTACTTCTCCTTCTTCTCTCCAGAGCTCTGATTTTCACGACTTTAAGGTTTTTTCTGGATCGATTTTGTCACTCTCTCCTCCTCCCAGTAGTTTGCCTCTCCCTAAATTTTCTGTAAGGCCGAAAACCTGTTGCAATGAGGAAGCTGGCGGCATTGATACCGGAGCTACCGATAATCTCCGGCGACTCCTCCGGCTCCGGTGAGATTCCTCTCTCAATCTTTTTATAAATCAGTAGGGTTTTGTTGTTTGATGATGATGAAGGAGGTGGTGAGAGATCTGTCTCTCTTTTTTCCTTTTATTTTATTTTATTTTCCTTTTTGTGATCACCTTGTGTTTTTTTAAAAAAGGTGCACACATGATTATGAATATTAGAAGGGAAGTGATATGTTCGCCCCTTTCTTTTTAATTGTGTATTTATGTCTACTCTTTTACACTGGATGGGTGTAAAAAAGGGGGGGAGAATTTGTCATTTTCCATATTAGAAAGATTACTGTAGTTATTTCTAATAAAATGTCAAGAAATGAGATTAGTGACTAATCTGGAATGGAGTTTTGTGTTTATGTAAGATTTGGAGATAATCGACTCTGTAATCAAGGTTTTGTAATAATTCTTTGTTGTGTTTTTTTGTGTTATATGTGTAATATTGGAACCCCCTTGTGTTTAGATGTTTCTAATCTGGAATGGGGTTTTGTGTTTATTATGTAAGGTTTGGAGAGAAGCTACCATGTAATATTCGTTGTGTTTTATATGGATATTGGAAATTTATATGCACACCCCTTCTTTTTATCCGATCATTTCTCCTATGAAATGAGGTTGTGATTATGTGAGAATTATAGTGTGAAATTTTCATTGGCATGAAATGAGGCTCGATGGAAAACAAAACACTAAAAGATAAATTAAGGGAAATGATATCCTCCCCTCCCTAAACGCGCCCCTTTAACGGTTTCTGTGAAAATAGTTCACTGGCTGAGGATAAATTCTTAACGAATGTAAACATTAAAGAAAAGGGGGGTGGGGATTTTATCCGTCGGGGGTATCAGTCCCCTAAATTAAAGGGAAAAATGCATCAAGAACACGAGATCGATTCAAGTAGTTAGTCAAGTTCCTATGTCTATGCGCACAACATCTTCCCAATGGAGGATTTAAGAAGTACAAGAAGTAGCATTCTTCGCCCAATCTATACATGAGTGTAAAATAATTGCCCCAACCCCATCAAAACATGAGGCGTAAAATGGTGGATCTTTCCACCCCTATGCATGGCTTGGGTGGAAAGATCCTGGGACATACCCCTCATTTGGGTGGAGTTGGTGGGGCAAACTCAAAAAACATGCATGGTGTAAAATAGTGGAACGGCCTAAATTATGGGAGAAGTTGGAAAAACTTTATATGTCAAAAAGCTTGGCCAACCGGTTGTATCTGAAGCAGCAATTGTACACGCTGAAGATGCAGGGTGTTCAATGGGCTTGTGGATCAACTCCACAAGGTTGGCGAAAAGTTGAAGGAAGACAAGGCCCTTTTGCTTCTTACTTCTCTTCCTGATTCGTATAACAACCTGGTGACAACTCTATTGTATAGTAAGGATACGATAAAGTTAGAGGAAGTCACGGCGGCTCCTATCGAATAAGATGCGAAAGAAACCTATTCTTGGTAGAAGTGAAGAGCACGGGGTTGGTTGTTCATGATGGGAATCAAAGAGTAAGGTCGTCTGACAGGGGATTAGGAAAAGGCAGGTCAAGATCCAGGGTTGGCGGAAAGGGTGTGCAATATTACCCGTGCAAGGAATATGGTCATATCGAGCGAGATTGTCCAAAGCGAGTTGACCAAGCAGACAATGGTGCTACGAATATTGCAGTGGCGATAACGGATGAACATAGCAAAATATTTGGAGACGTTCTCACAGTCTCCACCAGTAATCACACTTCTCATCATGGTGAGTGGATTTTAGATTCAGGGTGCTCTGTTCATGTATGCTCTAGGAGAGAATATTTTGATACGTTCTAGAAGACAATGGGGGGTGTGGTGTCCTTGGTTGACTGGTCTACTTGTGACGTCACGGGAGTTGGGATGGTGAAGATCAAGATGTTCGATGGAGTGGTTCATACTTTGGGTGGTGTGGCGTATGTCCCAAAGATACGAAGGAATCTAGTGTCTCTTGGCCGGTTGGACTCCAGATGTTGCAGGATTTTAGCTGCAGGTGGAGCCATGAAAATCACACGGGGCTGTATGATTTTATGAAAGGAGAGAAGTGTGGTGGGTTGCATCGTCTGGTCGGGGACACGGTGACTAATGTTCCCAAGATCTCGATGGGTAGTTGGAGACGGAGTGGTAGCATGTGCACGCGTAGGGTCTCTTTCACAGTTGGTGCAAAGACAGGTTTTCAGGTTGCAGATGATTGTGAGGTGACAGTACCTGCGTTGGGGAGGATTGATCGAGATCCCTCCAAGGTTGACTAGGTGAGTCGACGGGTTGGCAGCTACACATGTGCATTGGCCGTGTTGATCGAATCAGGAGTCAGAACCAGATTGATTCGAGGGTGTGTAGCTGGTACTTTGGAAGGCCAATGGTGGTTTGCGGAAATAGTAGACCGATAGCAACATCAATGGAAAATCTTCATGTGGCTGGGAAATAAGCCAAGGTGGAGATTGTTAGAAAGTTGCCTTATTTCCCACCCACCGTGGGTGGCTTGGGTGGGAAGTAATAAGGTAAAAATAGTAATGCCTTTATTTTGAAATTTTGGGAAACCTTTGTAAAGGGAAAAACACACGAACATGATCGGTGTGGGAGGCTCACGGTTTGAGGTGTGTCGGCTGCCTCGTGAGCGTGAGTGAGAAAGAGAGTAAGAGAGAAGGGAAGAGAAAGAAAGAGAGGAGAGAGAGAAGGGAAAGAAGTAGTGGCTACCTCTTAGGTTATTCTCTTGGGATTTTTTCTTGGGTTCTCTTGTGGGTTTCTCTTGGGTTATTCCTGTACGATCTTGGGTTGAGAAGCAAGGAAAGGATTGCGGATTTGTGGGTTTGAGATTTATCCATTGTAATCCTTGTATATTGTTTTTCTCATAGTGAAAGATCGTGTTTCTCGCCCGTGGAGTAGGCTTGGCGGAACCACATAAAATCTTGGTGTTCATCTTATGGCTTGCTTTTGTTACTTTATCTTTTCTGTTTAATTTGTGCGCGATGGGATTGTTTTGCCCGGCCGATTTTCTCAACAAACTCATTTCGGTGGAGTTGGTGGGGCAAACTCAAAAAACATGCATGGTGTAAAATAGTGGAACGACCTCTCTCATTTGGGTGGAGTTGGTGGGGCAAACAAAAAAAAATATGCATGGTGTAAAATAGTGGAACGACCTTATAGACTGGATTTGGGTGGTGATTTGGGCCTCCTATTTGTTACGTCAAGCAAGGATTGCTTGAAGCAATACACCTTAGGTATCTAGTTTGGAATACCTAGATCGCTTCCTCGAGCCCCTATATATAGAGAGATACACTAGGGTTTTAACAGGTTAATGGGCTATAGCCCATGTAGGCCCACTACACCGGTCCATTATCTATGTGGGCTTATATTAGAACATAATTAGGGTTATATTATATACCCAACACTATTTATGGAAAGTAAATAGTTAACAAAGGAAAGAAGCTCATTCAATGCATATACTAGATATTAATAGCTCCTATTTTCTGCTTTAGGACCATCCCCACCCGATCCACTCCTCAGAAGTTCGAGAGATAAATATATTCCCCCTTTTTATTCTAAGAAAAAAAAATTCTCTCATATATTTCAAAATGCCTGAAAAGCTTTCCATGAAGCAGTCAAGTTCTCTGTAAAAGCTCCCCTTGCCTCTCATCTTATAACACATGACTCTAAAAAGTGAGTTATTCAAGCGTGTCCTCTCTTTTTATGTGATGTTGCTGCACTCAGCTGTCCATTTCACAACCAAAAACCCAAATCAAAGACCGAGATCTTCAACTGGATGACGTGAGGGACAGAGACAGAAGGACTTTGGGGATATTGTGCGACAAATAGAGATGGGATACGGGCTGTGTAACATGGGTATTTTCATCATTTCCATAAATACTTTTTAGTTGTAAATGCATCTCTACTTTAGCCGGTTGAAGGAGTTAAAGTCGGGAATCAATAGTATATCAGCTTCCTAATTCTACCTTATACTAAGGGAAATGATTTCTGAGCTCCAGTGTTTTGATAAGCATGCGCTCTACTTGAAAATCAATTAAACTTGAAAATTAAGAGATTTAGGAGTGATAGAGGAGAAGAATACACTCTGACAGAGATCAAGGAATTATGTGCCTCTCATGACACAATACTTGAAACTACTGTTCCTTACTCGCCTCAATCTAATGGCATAGCTGAATGTAAGAACATGACATTAACTGAAATATTAAACTCTATGTTATTCATAGCTGGCATGCCTACTAGCTATTGGAGAGAAGCAGTTTTAACTGCAAATCACATCTGAATAGAGTACCACACTCTAAGTTGACATCTACTCCTTATGAGTTATGGCATAAACATCCTTGTAGATATGACAATCTTAAAACATGGGGCTGTATTGCTTATGTGAAGATACAAGACCCTCGGAGACCTAAGGTAGGACCTAGAACCAACACTTGTATTTATCTAGGGGTGCAGAAGATATTGCTGCTGATCGATTTTTGGATCTATCTACCAATATAGTTATAGAATCTAGAGATGCAGTATTCTTTAAGAATAAATTTCTTAGAGATCATGGTTTGACCATACCTGGCGATACTGAGATGGTTCCAGAATCGCATGTAGAGTCTGAACAGAATATTTCTGACACCCGTCCTACACTGATTTCTGCATCAGAACCTTTAAGAGTTTCTATAAGAGATATAGTACCCGGGAATTTTGGTGAGGACTTTGTAACCTACCATTTAGAGAATGATCCATCATCCTATAAAGAAGCGATGAGATATATGGACTCTTTGTTATGGGCAGAAGCCATTGATGATGACATGAGCTCTCTGTTACAAAATCAAACTTGGCAGCTAGTCAATTTGCCACAATGGGCTAAGACTGTGGGCTGTAAGTGGATTTTAAAGAAGAAACTTAATCCTGACGGATCAATAGCTCGGTATAAAGCACGTTTAATAGCTAAGGGCTATACTCAAGTTAGTGGGATAAACTACTATGATGTCTACTCACCGGTATGTCATTTGTCCACGATAAGAAGTCTTCTTGCTTTGGCATCTATTGAGCAGTATGTTGTGCATCAAATGGATGTAAAGCCGCATTTCCTTAATGGAGACCTCACAGAGAAAATTTACATGAACCAACCTGAAGGGTTTATCATGGAAGGTTTTGAGCACAAAGTTTGTAATTTCAAAAATCTTTGTATGGTCTTAAACAAGCACCTAAAATGTGGCATCGAAATTTTGACAAGGTAGTAAAGAGCTTTGGTTTTTAGACCAGTTACTCAGATAAATGCCTTTACTTTCGTTCTGTGTCGAATAAAGTTACAATTATTTGCTTGTATGTAGACGATATGTTGCTTCTTGGTTCCGATCTCTCTGTAGTGAGTGACATGAAATCAATGTTGGCTAAAGAATTCGACATGAACGATCTTGGTCTGGTCGACACCATTCTTAGTATGAAAGTAAGTTTTGATAGGCAAGGGATCACTCTTAGCCAAGCCCATTATATTGAGAAACTACTTTTACATGTGGATACAATGAGTGTAAACCGATTGAGATACTATTTGATTATACAAAAAAGCTGAGACCTAATAAAGGAGCCAACATGAGTCAGTTGGATTATTCTAAACTGATTGGTAGTTTCATGTCTGCGATGAGTTGCATTAGACCAGACATAGCCTTTACAGTTGGCATGCTGAGTCGTTGCACTAGTTATCGTGGCCATGAGCACTGGGATGCCCTTATGAGGCTGATGAGATACCTTAAGGGTACTCAAGGATATGCTCTCTATTATAATGGTCATTCTCCTATCCTAGAAGGATATTCTGATGCATCTTGGGGCTCAGAATTAGGAGACAGTAAATCTACCAGTGATTATGTATTTACACTAGGTGGAGCCGCTATTGCATGGAAGTGAAAGATACAAACTTGTATTGCTCTGTCATCTATGGAATCAGAACTTTATGCTCTAGCTTCTACAGGAGATGAAGCAGAGTGTATAAGAGATCTGATCCTGGACATTCCATTGACCCGTTTAAAGATTAAAATTCTTTAAGTTTGTTCTTTGATAATCAAGCTCTAATTACGATTGTGAAGAACTCACTTTTTAATGATAAGAAGAGACATGTCAGGCTGAAACATGCCACGTTGAATTATCTTATAGAACAAGGAATTATCACTTTGGTTTATGTTAGATCGAAGGATAATATGGCCGATGCTTTTACGAAAGGACTGAATAAAGATTGAATATTCAAAACTGTGGGGGAGGGATGGGGTTAAAGACTGTGTAGACATGTCTTAACCTACATCCATGTTATTTTAAAATTTTTGAATCTCCCCCTTTTGGCCAAGATAAGTACTTGATATGTTTTAATGATGTTTACAGTTGTCTTTATGTCATTCCACATTTGATGACATGTCCTTCTTGAGAAAGATTCTTTCATTCCAAACTTGAGGATACAACTTAACTCAATTTGGATATGATGTCTGTAACATTCCAAATCGAATGGTTCTTTGCAAAAGAAACTATTTAGGTCTTGTTTTCATTTTTAATGAAATTCATATTTGGCAATTTACAAGAATTGGATAAAATGGAGGAGCTTGCCTCAATCTGGATTTTGATGAGGATGATTTGCTTGATAAGTGAATCCTTATAGAACAATGGGGACTATTATATTCTTTTCAGTTGAATAAATAGTTCGCTTATATGTAAAACTGCTTTTGTTTGAGTTTAGATTATTTCTAAAACTCTTGATTAGTCTAAAAAGTATTCTTATTTTCAGTTGGGTTACAGATTTTTTTGATATGGTGCTATGGATGATTCAATATTTTGTTTGAACATCACATTATCTATCTATTGGATTGTGCTATATGTAGAACATTGGAGGAGATTGTTGAGTATATGATATAACCCATGTATGTTCTAATATAAGCCCAATAAGATAATGGACCGGTGTAGTGGGCCTACATGGGCTAGAGTTCATTAACCAATCATTAACTCTAGTGTATCTCTATATATAGGGGCTGGAGGCAACAAACTTGGTATTCCAAACTAGATACCTTGGGTGTAATGCTTCAAACAAACTCTTGCTCGACCTAATTCCTCAAACAGTATTTAAAGGGATGTCAGAGGAGATTAGGGTTCTCAAAAAGCTCTTAAAGCCCTTTAAATACTACACGACAAACAAGTGAGCGCATGTTTATGAAAACATTGGAGTGCTGAAATCATTTCCATATACTATTCACGGTTAATATAATTACCTCCAGTTATTTCTTTGTATCCAGAGAGAATGATATTCACTCCCTTGTTCTTTTGATCTGACTACTTCTAATTTGTTGTTGGCTTTTCCTGGTGAGATAATTTGCACCCCTTTAGCATGAATTAATGTTAAAAAGCGGTAAAATGTGCCACTTATCCTCCTTAAAAGGGGTGCGGTAAAATCTGACACTTATCCTCCTTAAAAGGGGTGTGAATTATCCTACAGGGGTGCGAATTTATCATCACTCTTCATTTTTGCTATCAGAACCCTTAATAATAAGATAATACATGGTGAAATTTATGCAGGAAGGACTTCTTTTCTTTCTTTCTTTTTATGGCTAAGGAAGGACTTCTTTATAGGGCTGGCAATTAAACCTGCGAAAAAGGGGATCCACCCTGCCCTACCCTGAAAGGGGCGGGGATTCCCCTATTTAAGCAGGGATGGGGACTAACAAAAATTCCCCGAAGCGAGGGCGGGGCGGGGATGGGGATTGCTCTGGCCCCGCCCCTCCCTGTAATCCCTATACAAAATTGAATTTTCCGCTAATAAACTTGGGTTTGCTGCTTCTAATTTGGGTAGCCCGCACTTATCATAGAACAAATTTCGTCAGGTATTCCAAACTTTTCCGTAAGGGCCCATTTGGATGCCTCATATTTTGTATTTGGATGTGGAATTGAGTTTTGAATACAAAATGAATAGATCCGCAAGCTCATGTTGAGGGAGACATAGAGAGATGGAAGTATTTCCTACTGGGGGGAGAGGTTGAGGAGCAAATAGGATGAAGGATACTGCCAGATCAGTGGATTTCCAATTACTTATTTCCGCAGCATATTTGGAAATCTGATTTTTTTCACTATCAGTCGCTGATTTGGAAATCCAAGGACTTGATCCGGATCCAAATCACAACACAGAAAGGGCTGAGAAATCCAAATCAAAATCTTCTGGGCATTCAAACGGGCCCTAATATCTTTCTCAAATGTATTTTTAGTAGATTTTTTCAATAAAAAATTTCATTAAAAACTTTTCCCCATAGTGTGCAGGCGGGGAAGGGGATTAGATTTTCCCCACGGGCACGGGGACGACATTCCCCCACATCCCCCCAGCCGGGGAATTTTTTCCCAGGCAGTGACCGGAAAGGTATGCAACAACGGGCCCCGCCCCACCCTGTTGCCACCCCTACTTCTTTATTTGGAACGGGGAGAGTTGACAGCAACACATTTTCCTGGAAAAGGAAAATTATGTCGACAGGGACGGCGATGCTTTTTATGAGAGAGAAAATGAAATCTGAGGTCCCATGGAAGTAACGAAGTATGATGGCGATATATTTGCCGGCTTGTCGGAGAGGAAAAGAGCAGTGAGTGACATCAGGCTACCATATTTTGATAATGGCACTACTTAATTTGTTCGCATTTTTTGATTGAATGTTTATAACATGGAATTTGCTAGGCATTTCGTGATGGACTGTTGCATTTGCATGCAGGGGCGGAGCCAGGAATTTACACTTGGGGGGGCCAGACTAACTTACACTTCATTTTGAAGGGCCGTTTTCTATTACCGTTCGGTATATGTGTTCCTGCTTTAAGCGGTGTTCATGAACGCCGATAAAAACCTTTTTGGCTTTTAGTTAGAAAATGGATTTTGGAAGTCATTGGGGGGCCATGGCCCCCCTCACGGAATATGTGGGTCCGCCCCTGTTTGCATGTGAGAGCAGCTACACAGGTCCCAACCACTAAATGCTTTGTGTGAAAGCTAGCAAATTCCCGATAACATTTGTGTGAGCAACATAGCAGCCGTTGAAACGCTACCTAAAAAGGTGCAAAATAAAATGAGTAGTGTCATTATCAAGATTTATGTTAGTGCAAAAATCAGCTGCCAATAATAATAATAATAATAACAATAGGTGATGATAAATTCACACCCTGTAGCATAATTCGCACCCCTTGGCCTTGTAATGTGATTTGCATAAAAGAGCCTTAAAAGATTCACGTTATAAGGGGTGCAAATTATCCTACAGGGGGTGCAAATTTATTGATCATCTACCTAATAATTAGGGCTGCAAATGAACCGAGCCGGATCACGAACATGTTAGGGTTCGGCTCATTAAAGCTCGGCTCGGGCTCATTCGTTTACTAAACGAGCCGAACCCGAGCCGAAAATTAGGCTCGTCAAATAAACGAGCCGAACTTGAGCTTTGTATGGTTCGGCTCAGAAAAGCTCGTGAGCTTTTTAGGCTCGGTTCATAAAGCCGAGCCAAGCTTTAAAGCTTGGATTATGTTCGTTATATATATATATATATATATATATATATATATATATATATATATATATATATATATATGAGGAAAGTGAAGCTACACCGCCGGTGTAGCTAACTTAGCTACACCGCCGGCTTAAAATACAATGGGCCCACATTGTTTTGGTGATCCAAACCATTCATTTGATTGGCCCTCACATAGATAGGGTGTCCACCAAAAATCAGCTCCATAGAATCATCCCAACCCTTCAAACTGTGGAGGCAAAAATGGACAAATTTGTGAAGGTTTTTACACGTTCATTTTTGCCTCCACAAATCGTAGGGTTGGGATGATCCTATGAAGCTGATTTTTGGTGGACACCCTATCTATGTGAGGGCCAATTAAATGAATGATTTGGATCACCAAAACAATGTGGGCCCATTGTATTTTAAGCCGGCGGTGTAGCTAAGTTAGCTACACCGGCGGTGTAGCTAAGTTAGCTACACCGGCGGTGTAGCTTCACTTTCCTCTCTCTCTCTCTCTCTCTCTCTCTCTATATATATATATATATATATTATATATATATATATATATATATATATAGAGAGAGAGAGAGAGAGAGGAAAGTGTTGGTGAGCTTAAGCTCACCAAACTTATGGTGAGCTTAAGCGCCCCAATCACATGGGTCCCACATTTTCTGTGGTGATCCAAACCATTCATTTGCAAGGCCCTATCATAGATAGGATGTGTACCAAAAATCAGCTCCATAGGATCATCCTAACCCATCCATTTGTGGTGGTCAAAATGGACAGACATTATTTGTCCACAAATCTGTCCATTTTTGTCCTCCACAAATGGAGGGGTTAGGATGATCCTATGGAGCTGATTTTTGGTACACACCCTATCTATGATAAGGCCTTGCAAATGAATGGTTTGGATCACCACAGAAAATGTGGGAACCATGTGATTGGGTGCTTAAGCTCACCAAAAGTTTCCTCTATATATATATATATATATATATATATATATATATATATATATTACTTAATGGTATTTATTTGATTTTTTAGGCTCGGCTCATTAAAAGCTCGGCTCGAGCTCGTTTCGTTTACTAAACGAGCTCAGCCGAGCCGAACTTTGTGGAATTTGGGCGAGCCGAACACGAGCCCAAAAAAAAAGCTCGTCACGAGCCGAGCAGTAACAGCCCAATGTTCAGCTCGGCTCAGCTCGTTTGCAGCCCTACTAATAACAATAATAAGGGATTTGCTAAGGTCCATCGCAAAAGGTTTTTCACGGCTGGTCTATCACACTTCAAACCAGCCACCTCGTGAATGGAGACAACTGCGTTTGTTTCCATTCTCGGGTGGCTGGTCTGATGTGCGACAGACCAGCCGCTAAAAGCCTTCTGCGATGGATGCTAGCAATTCCCTAATAATAATAATAATAATAATAATATAAGTTCAAAGGCTTGTTGCGATTCCAATACTTTTTTCTACTGAGTGCGTGTTTGGCGTACCGTTTAAAACACCGTTTGGCGTTTGAAACACCGTTTTGGGGCCAAACGGCGGTTTGGGAGTGTTTGGGTGCGCAACCACCATTTGAAACGCCATTTGAAACACCATTTTGAACCCTCAAAACGGCGTTTTGCAAACGGAGGAGGGGAGGTCCGTTTGCAAAACGTCGTTTTGAACGGAGTTTTTGGGCTGTGGGTTTTTACATGTTTGCCCTCACCAAAACCCTTTTTTACATGATGATGCTTTCATGGGTTCGGTTTGGGACCGCATTTGTGATGAATTATGTGCTATTTAAATTTCTCATTGTGCCACTTTTTAAATTTATTTTTTGTGAACAATAGTATAACTATTTATGGCAATGATGTTTAATTTTAATTGTGTTTGAATGAGATCCTAATGACCTTTTAATATTGGGCCTAATGAGAGAGTAGTTGAGTTACATTGAGGCAACCAAACAATGCCCTTTTTGGTCATTTTACCACTAAAACTCCATTTTGGGGCATTTGCAACCAAACACCCAGTACCTCCATTTGCCATTTAAAACGCCATTTTGATCTGGCCAACCAAACATGAAAATGCCGTTTTGCAAAACGGCGTTTCAAACGCTATTTC
Organism: Tasmannia lanceolata; assembly: GCF_043159265.1. NCBI lineage: Eukaryota > Viridiplantae > Streptophyta > Magnoliopsida > Canellales > Winteraceae > Tasmannia > Tasmannia lanceolata. The sequence goes on along the minus strand of NW_027518697.1, from coordinate 17,127,626 downwards.
AAACGGTACGCCAAACACACCCTAAATAATTACCATCACAATAAAAAGTAAGTCTTTTCTTCGGTTATTATTTGTGAAAATTGTCAAGTGGTCAGACATGAAAAAAATGAAGAACAACCAAAATTTTGTGAACAATGCGGAGTCAAATTTGTTAATTCTCATGTATGAAGATATCAAATGGAATACGTCAAACTGGCATGTCAAGAGACTCGTGTGGTATTTAAAACATCTTCCTACTTACAACATGAATCTTTAAGGAATTAGAAAGCCTAGTCTAGTGTGATATGTGATTTGATCGAAATTATTATTTTGCATATTCAGAATGAGAAAATCTCATTCCGTTCAATCTGATTGGGATACCCATGGCTATAAATGTCTCTTTAGCATTTCCCTTAGTTGAGATGAGTTTCCCAATAGATCTTCACAATTTATTGCATATATTCAATATAATTGTACGAAAACAATTCCCACATAATTCATGTTCCTTCCAAGACAAATTTTTATATCCTAAAGTTTGGGAAGTGATATATACGTCCCTTTTGACTACTTGGGACACCCAGCAGCAGTGTACATGATGGCAATCAGCCCCACTGAATCCTTCTGAATTGAAGTACATCAGCCCCGCTGCAGTCATTAATACACTGTAGCTTGGTGTCCCAAGCAATCAAAAGGGCGGATATATCACTTCCCTAAAGTTATCAGTCCTTGTCTTATATGGATAAATAGAGAGTTAGGATCTCTTTATAACAAAGAGGACTTAGATTCTTATTTACAACATAATTTAATTTTTAAATAAAGAGCAATTTCAGTGCATGACACCCAAAAAGTGTCCAGAGTTGCCCTGTTTCCCTCTCAACCTGGGACTCTCCACTCATTGAGACTTCCTTTTATTGTTTCCTAATTGGGGAGAGAGAGAGATAAAATTTATAGTGGATATAGATGATGATGAATTCCTCAATCAAAAGTAACGTAAAAATAGATTGTAAGAAGAGAATGACTTGTGGAATGGAGGCACGAGGGATGAATTCAACACGTTTCTATTGATCCAACTCATTATCATTGGCCGCATATACCTTGCTTATAGGGTTCTTACAAGGGAAGCTAAAACATGATTTTCATAGTGTTACGAATGGGAAGTTTGTCCAGCATGGGACCAGGTGGGTCGCGTCATAATTGTCTAAAAGATCAATAGTCCGCACTACATAGACATCTCCCAATGTGGGACCAAATGTTGATCATTAAGGTTGTTCCTAAGGATAATTTTTCTTTTTGTTGAGCTTACCAAAAATCTATCAATCGTGATAAGATAAAGAGAGTCTTTATAAAAAATAAAGGACTGTATATACAGGCTAATGATATTGGCACTACCATATTTTAATAATTGCACAAACTTAGCTTGTCTTTTGTGTTTTTATTGTCTTGTGAGAGTTTTTGAAAGGGGAGTGATATTTACACCCCTTTTGATCACCAGGGACACCCAACGTCAGTGTATCAATGGCAAAAAGGAAGATGATGTACTTTATATCAAAAAAATCCAGTGGCTTTCATTGCAAAGTACACTATCAAATGGGTGTCCCTGGTGATGAAAGGGGCGTAAATATCATTTCCCTTTTTGGAACTGCAATTATATATTGTATGGTAGTGCCAAAATCAGTAGCCTTGATATATTGTATATACATTTAGGGGCTGTTTGGATACACGGATTTTAGAATTCAGGTTTTTAGTTTGAAAACAGTGTAAAAGAGGGTTCATGATCAAGCTGTTGTATGCTGTCATGACAGCGTTTCTTGAATTTTAAGTGAGAAAATCATGTATGCTGTCCTGACAGCGTTTCTTGAATTTTAAGTGAGAAAATCAGGTTTCTAAAATCTCCCCTACATCCTGAGATTTCTAAAACCTGAAAATATGGGAGGATATGCTACTCTCTTGTTGATGGAAAGAAGGACAAGAAGTCAATAACGAGTAAAAAACGACGACTAGTCCGCTTCTTTTCTTGTAAGAAATCCCGAATTCTAAAATCCACGTATCCAAACAGCCCCTTAGGCTATTTGATATTTCTCACTACCATATTTTCGCTAATAGGGCAAACTCACCATGTCTTTTATTATTTAACAAGCGCAGAAAGACTAATACAATTCTGAAAAAGCACAGTAGTGAATTAAAAAACAAAAGACAAGTGGAGTTCGTGCAGTTATCATATCACGGCTGTTCAAATATCGGTCGCGAATCATTAGTTCATTACAATGAAGCTTTTTCATGGAAGGGGTGTCATTATCAGAATAAGAGTTTAAAGGAGGTGAGAAGTGCAGGGGACTAAATTTTCTGTGTGGGCCTATTCACTTGTTTTCATTTTGGTGAAAAAGAAAAGAAATTATCGTTTTTTTTTTCCGGGCGCTGATATCCCTCGGCCCACTAACTATAAAAATGTCTCCTACCGGCTAAGCAGTCACTCTTTCTCTCACATTCTAGGATAAAATCACCCCCCTCTACTCTGCAGCTATACAATACCACATCAAGCACTGTAGGCCCCACCATAAAATGATCCAAACCATCCATTTGATGGCCCACAACGTAAATAGGTTGCACCAAAAAATATTCATTTCCAAGGGATGATCCTAGCCCTCCGATCTAAAGAGAAAATAATGCAAGTTATGGAAACCTCTATAGATAGGAGGGTTGCGATCATCCCATGGAAACAGAGAATGAATAGATGTTGAGGAAAACAAAAGGGGCAGTGATATTCCCCCCACCCCCACTCTACAGCCGGTCTCCCACCATCAACGGTTGGTGGGCCCAACAATTAATTTGTTTAAATCTATGAGCAAGGTAGGCCCCACCCATGTTTTTCAAAACGAACCGTACAGCAAACACCATAGGATGATCCAAGCCGTCCATTTGATGGGCCACAACATAAATAGGTTTTATCCCAAAAAATCATTTCCACAGATGATCGCAACCCTCCGATCTAAAGAGAAACTGCAAATTATGGAAACCTTATAGATCGGAGGGTTACGATCATCCTGTGGGAATGATTTTGGAGGCACAACCTATTTACGTTGCGGCCCATCAAATGGACGGCTTGGATCATCCTATTGTGTGGACCATACACTTCAGTTTGAAAAGTATAAGTGGGGCCTACAATTGGGCCTTAATGTTACTGTACGACCTGAACCATATGATTATCCAAACCATCCATTTGATGGGCCACAATGTAAATAGGTTGTGCCCCAAAAATATTTCCATGGGATGATCGCAACCCTCCAATCTATAGAGGTTTCTATAGCTTGCAGTTTCTCTTTAGATCGGAGGGCTAGGATCATCCTTTGGAAATGATATTTTGGGGTGCAACATATTTACGATGTGGGCCATCGAATGGATGGTTTGGATCATCCTATGTGGGGCCTACCTTGCTCACAGGTTAAACAAAATTAATTGTTGGGCCCACCAACTGTTCATATGGGTTAAGTGACTTACGTCTGACTTGGGCCGTCATGGGGTGGAAATAGCCTCCAAGGGGGGTGGGGAAGAAATTATCATTTTTTTCCCTGGAAAAACCCTAACCCTCTCAACTCGTCATCTTCTACTGTGACCTCTCGATTTCCCGCGAAGGTACTCTCTCTCTCTCTCAAACCCTTTTTTTCATTTTTTTTTCTTCCGATTTAGAACCTATTTTAGGGTTTGTGTTGGGAGGGTATTTTCGTTTTTTTTTTGGCAATGAAGTAGGTTTGTGGTTTCAATTTAGAACATATGTTAGGGTTTTTGTCGGGAGGGTTTCTTTTTCGTTTTGTAAATGATTCAAAGAATTATCTTCTTAATGCTAATGTGAAAGGGAAAAGTGAGCAAGTGCACATGTCTGCTGTGGGTTTGAAAACCCTTCATTCGCATGCCACCTGTTTGTATTTGGGTTTGAAAGACCTCTCTCATTTGCCTGCCATGTGTATCTGTTGCCACAAATGGCTAATGATACTATTGAATCCATCGTAAACTATGAAATTGACTTTATCATTACAATGGACTTTTGCCTATGAAATTGCGCAAATGACCATTTTCTAGTTTAACTCTGTTATGGGGCTACTGATTGCCTGTTGTTAACTAACCAACTTCTCCAAAAGCTTAAGCCCTTGGAGAAAGGAGTTATTTATCTTTTATACTTTAACTCTCCCCCGCACGTGTGGCCCACTTGGCAAACACGTGGCACATGTGGTCCCACTTTGGGCCGACCATTGCATCTGGATTTTTTTGCTATCCGGGAGGTTTGAACTCGAGACCTTTGGCTCTGATACCAAGTTAACAAACCAACTTCTTCAAAAGCTTAAGCTGTTGGAGAAAGGCGTTACTTATCTTTTATACTTTAGCACCTGTAATACTCTGATTATTCTATATCGTAATTAGCTGTTTGCTGTGATTCTTTTACGATTCTTTTAAAAGGTTGATCCTTCAGGAGATTCAAATTCATCGACAATGAGGTTGTACGATGAATGGAAAGCTATTCTGAGGATTCAGAAATTTAGAAGAATGGTGTCTTATGCTGGGTTTTACTGCTTTGTTTCCGTCCTAAGCTATGCATATACAAGCAACACGTGAGTTCTCTCTCTAGACAACACTCTCTGAGATTAGCCCTTCTTCCCACACAACTTACTTTACAATTGATTCCTATATCAGAAAATCTGTTTTTTTTAACGCTTTCATAATTCTTTCAATGTTTTTCAATTCCTTCGATCACTTATCTTGCAGAACTAGAGCTGGGATTTCTCGAGCTGACCAGTTCTATGCATCTTATCCGGCTGGCACGGAGCTACTTACTGACACTGCAAAGGTCTGAAAATAAAATATGATATAATTGTAGTTTGTGTAGGCATCTTATGCCTTACTTGGATCTTTCTTTTGGGGCCAATGTTAAATTTCCATCTATTGGCAGTTATATAAAGCTGCCCTTGCTTATTGCTTTGAGGAGGAGGAATGGGGTCCAATTGAATTTTCCATAATGGCAAAGCAGTATGTGCGCCAAGGAAAGCCACCTTATGCATACCATTCTGTAAGTTCAAGTATTTGGATTCTATCAAATTGTCCATTTTCATATTAATAAGTTATTTTAACAGAGAAAATGTTTGGGTTTTTCTATTTCTTAACAATGTGTAGCAAAGAGCATATAGGATTGATTATTTTTTTTCTTAGAGCTATTACAGTGGATTGATATTTCACTGGTGATATAAGTTATGGCCTCCCCATGAATAAAAAGTAGTTTTTAGGTTTATGGTTTAGTCACTTGGGCTTGGTTCCTCCTTTGTACTTTATGGGTTGCAGTTTGCCTAGTAATCCTAATATGCTATGCTCCATTTGCTATTGTTTTGTTCTGTCCATGTCATTGATTTTCTATGTTTGCATACTCGGTTCATTCAATTTGTAGCGTTTTTCCAAGTCAACGAACTTTGTTTCTTAAAATCACAAAATCAATTCATAGTTGGATTTGTATAGCAATTGCCAAAGCAACTCTTCATCATTTTCAAGTGTCACTGATCCCAAATATTCAATATATCTGCAAATTTAGTTTGTATGAGCTTCAAATAAAAAGGTAGATTTTGGCTAATTTACACTTGAAGCTCTAAACTAGCAAACATATTTTAGAGTGATGGTAATGAACTTATGAATCCTGTTTGCAAAACTCAGGTGAATCAGAAACCGACTCTTGGCGAACTGAAAATTAATATGATTTGCCCAATTCGAAGCACTAGGGTTAAATGAATTTGGCAATGTTGCTTAAAATGGAAGGAGAAGCTGATACAAGGATGAGGCTTAGAGGCTAAATAAATGGAGCTTGTTCTCTCGCACATAGTGAGGATATGGAAGAGTAGGCAACACAAGGATGATCTAGAAGTGCTTCTTGATGTGGTAAATGAGTGGGTTTGTAGGTAGAAGAGAATTTTTGCATGGGACCTGATTCATGGTTCTGAATCCTAACCTCTTTAAGGTCTAGTTGCATAGTAGGGGAACTTTTAGTTGAACTTCTTAGTCCTAAACCTAGATAGGCAGGAAAACTATGCTACCGGAGGATGAATTTGAATATTCAGGAATGTATATTTGGGCAATCAATAGCAACACATGGTCTCGATAGCTCTCTTTCTACTCCAATTTAATGATAATTCTAATGAGAGATGGGGGGAAGAGTACACCAAAAACAGTACTTGTTGCACATATCTTCTACGTAGGTGCTATTTCTATTTTGGAATAGTACAATTCTTTGATGCTCCATGTGTTAAAATAGCTTATCGTGCTCCTGCTTCCAATTTCATTGGCTTCGTAATTAATCCAATGAATCCTTAAGGACTACTTTGGTTCTCATTTCTCGGACAAGCATTGGAGGGGCATCCATCTAAGATGAGTTTTGAGCAGGGAGAATGCTGACTCAAGATGTTGTTTTGTAAACCCATGGCAGTCTAAAAACGAGACAATGACTCCTGTTGAAGATAATGATATTCGAAACTTCATAGTTTATTGGGGTGGGGAGTAACAGTTGCTTCCAACTACCTGTCTTGTGAGAGCTTTGAGTACAAAAGAAGCTCATGATCAAGGTCATTTCCTGGTAAAATGTAACATCTTTACTGTAAGACAGAGCATCCTTTTACCCAGTAAGTTACTATTGATTGTAACTACCAGAAACATTGATGAGCTTTTATTTGAATCATGAAGTCATCTTGCGAGTGAAGAACGTATGAAATTGCCTATTTGACTAGCAATTTCGTTCTTTTTACGCAAACCCATTTGGTCACAATAAAATTTGTCCTAGTTCACTCTTTCATTATATTAACAATCAAGTGGCAATGGAAAGATAATTTGCATATGGTATACAATGGTGAAATCCAGAGTGAAAAACTATTGCACTCTCTCCCCCAGACCCGACCTCAGGCTGGGTCAAAATGTGGTGTTTAGAGTGCGGATTTTCATTGTAGCATCACTCACAAAGGTTGTGATGCTAAACAAATTCTACAAGAATGCATAGAAGATTTGGATCACACCGAGAAGAAACCAGTCAAGAGGAAGCCACTTTTTTCAACCTTTTAAGACATTATCGATCAAAAGTCCAAACCATCGATCGAAAGATCAGGCCATCAATCGTTGGAAAGCGGCGGTATAACAACAACGAAATTTATTTATACCATGTTTTTATTTTATTTTTCTTTATTTTCTTGGTTATTTCCTGAGTGACTTAGGAGTCTAATTTCTAGGTGCTACCATTATAAAAGTGGGCACATTCTAGGATTGTATGGGATTTTATGTGGTGTTATATTTTATCTAGGCTTTCCATATAGAGCTTTTATCTAATTTGAATGATAGTTAAGCTAGATTTATCTTTTCTTGATTTTTCTTGTTTTTCTTGTCGTTGCATGATCGATCACCGCTTCCGTGCTGCATCCTTTGGCATTAGAGCCTCAGTTAGGCCTTCGAGATCTATCGTGTTGAGCTGGTAGAGATCAACAATTGTTGAAGATCTTGACTATGATTTGGTAGAGGTCAAGTTGAATATCTATCCCAACAACATTCTTTGGAACAATTTTCTTATATAAATGAAGAAAATGATTTGGTTGAAGGTGTGGAAGATTTTTCTGTATTCTTAAAATTGATTAAAATATATTGCCAAAAACATGAATCCTTTTTCTAAGTTTTCGAATTCGGAGCTCAGTAACCTTCTCAGATTTCGACACTAGCACTCGTACCTGTGCAACATAGCAACAAGGGTTGAATATTCCCAAGTAGTTATGGATTGCATGTTCATGTACAGATGTTTGAATCCTTATCTATGCTTTTTGATCTTTCATTTTTGTTTTTTCTATTTGTCTTCTGAATATTCTTCATAATCGCATGTAATTTTATAGAATTTGTTGCCTTCATTGTTCCAGCAATACATGGCACACCTTCTTTCTCATGGACAACTCGACGGCAGTGGCTCTCAACTCAATGACAGTGGCTTGTAAGGGTAAGTACCAGCTCCCCCCACCTGACCTATGGAAATATTCATGGTGATTTATTTAATTTTCGAATCATTCAATGCCTCAATTAAAAACAAACTCTATGAAGTTAAGAAATCCCATCATCATAGATGTAATCTATTTGTGATTCAGTGTTGATAAGAGAAAACACACTGTATTCCTTTTGCCAAGTTTGATCCAATTTGCTGATAAGCTTCTTGTATTCTTGTGTCCCAAATGTTTTAAGTAAATTTGACTGGGAAGATATCAAATGTGTGGATGGTGGGATCTTTTTTTATTATATCTTTATTAATCAAGAGAAGGAAAGGAATCGAGAGGCAAAAGGACTTTCAACTGCCTACTCACCCAGATGAACACTTGCACCATTTCATGAATCAAACTCTTTAGCAGAGTATCATGTTTGAGAAATGTTCCCAAATTTGAGGAATATTTAGGAAAAATTAGTAAAAAAATATAAATGTCTTTTTATTGATTTTTTTTTTTATGACGTAGGGTATCCCCACCTCATTTATAGGGCGGGACTAATCCCTATGGATGCACGCAATGCATGTTTACTAGGTAGACACTTTGTTTCTAAATAAGACCACAAAAAGCTCTGTTTTTTGCAAATAAGCATAAAAGGATGTTTAAATGCATGTTTGTTATTTACTTTCACTATATTACCCTTTTCAATAATTTTGAGTTTCTCATGAGATTTACAAATAACATATGAGAAATTGATGATTTGTTCATGAAATTCCCATTTAATTCAGAGAATTCGTATCTAATTTGAGAAATTCATTTTTTTTTAAATTTTTTTTTGGAATTTTTATAGTTTAAAATGAAGCACCAATTTCAAGAATTTTCAATTATTTGGCTATTCACTCAATACCTCAAAACCAGAACAAGAGAAAAACTACACAAGTGAGATCAACAAACAACAAGGTAAATGAGATTGGCTCTACAAAAAAAATATTAAAATTAAATTATCGTGCATGGGCTGTCATGCATGCCCACATGCTATTTAAAACATGAGGAATGATAGATGCAAGGGCCCTCTTTATGCAAGGGCCAGAGAAGGGCCCTTGAATAGATCCACTTCATTTTTAAAGTCAGTTGAGGAACTGAATCCGGTTGCACCTAATGACGTGGATTTATTCAAGGACCCTTCTTTAGCCTTGCATGAAGAGGGCCCTTGCATCTATCATTTCCTCTTAGAACATTATAAAATTACTTTTGTAAATTTAGCTATCTATACTATTTAACTGCTATTAAATCCTATAAGGCCCGTTTGGATACCTCATGCATTTGTATTTTAATTTGGATTTGAGGTTTAGGTACAAACTACATCAATCATCGTCATGATCATGTTTTAAGAGAGAGAGACAGGTGAAGGAAGTTGCCACAAAGGAAACCTTCAAGAGACTAACAATAGTGTAAAATAGTGTTCATGATCAAGCTGCTGTATACTAGCGTTTTTTGGATTTTAAGTAGGAAATGCAGGTTCTAGAAATCTCTTCCGCATCCTGAGATTTCTAAAACCTGGAAACATAGGACGATTACCTGCTCTCTTGCTGTCGGAAAGAAGGGCGAGAAATCAGAAAATGACAGCCGGTCTCTTTCTTCTCTCGTCTCCCATCTACAATTTTGAGGAAATCCAAGATTCTAAAATCTGCGTATGGATACGGCCCCTTAGGGCCCGTTTGGATAAGCGGATTTTAGAATCCAGGTTTTTAGTTTGAAAACAGTGTAAAAGAGGGTTAATGATCAAGCTGTTGTATGCTGTCCTGACAGCGTTTCTTGGATTTTAAGTAAGAAATTCAGGTTTTAAAATCTCTCCGGCATCCTGAGATTTCTAAAATCTGGAAATATGGGAGGATTGCTTCTCTCTTGCTGACAGAAAGAAGGGCGAGAAGTCAAGACCGAGTAAAAAACGACGGCTGCTCACCTTCTTCTCGTCTTTTAGCTACAATTTTGAAGGAATCCCTGATTCTAAAATCCGGTTATCCAAACGGCCCCTTAATGTCTACTAATATTTCTCTTTAAAGAATATTGAGTGAAGATGGCAACCCATAGGCCATGTTTGGTAAGCATGATTTTTTTTTTCATTGAATACTAGCTTACCGAGTGTTGAGAGAGGAGAAGGGAGAGGCGGAAAGGGAGAGAATTGAGAGGGCATGAGTGAGGAGATGATATGAAGTGACAGAAAAACAATACTCTATTCAAACAGAGTTTTATTTTTCCTTATTTTTCTGCCACTTCATATCTTCTCACTTGTGCCCTTTCAATTCCCTTCTGCCACCCTCCTTTCTCTTCTCCCACTACTTTGCTAAAAAGATATTCTATGGAAAAAACTTTCATGGCTGCCAAACATGGCCTATATGTACATTTAATGCATAGAAGTTTTAGGCTTTACTCATGCCATACATTTTCATTTCTTACTTTTAGACTAATCCACTCCAACTCGGAGTGGATTGGTCTAAAAGTGGAGTGGAAATATCCAAAGCACAGGGGAGTTGATATTTCCGCTCCCCTTTTAGACCAATCCACTCCAAGTTGGAGTGGATTGGTCTAAAAGGGGAGCGGAAATATCAACTCCCTAATTTATTTTATGAACATCTTTAGAGTTATCGAACTCTAAAACTGATAATTGCATGGTTCCATGAACTAGTAATTTTAATCACAAATTAATAACTTAGCATTTTAATGAATTATCTAAATGACAAAATGGATAAGCCCTTTGGGTTCCTCCGCCGCTGAATCCAATTAAGTTAAACTTTGATGGAAGCACAAAAGGTAAAGTGAGAGAGAGAGAGAGAGAGAAGCTCTCTCTCCTCCATGTTAAGAGCTACAATTAGAAGGGCACTCTGGAAAATTACTAAAACTTCGTTTAGGAGGGAGTAGGATAGGCTAATATGATAATGTGGATTTGGGGGTTGATTATTGCACAATCTGTTTATAGACTTGGGGTGCCTAATTTGGTTGCATCAACCTGGTAAGAGAACTGGGTTTGTATGTCTCACATTGTTGGATAGGATCCTTAGTTGTCAATTCTGTTCCATTCCCATCACATTGTGGAATTTGGAATAGAAATCTCCTCCAAATGTTTCAGTCATAATTTAAAAAAACTCCAAAAATCGTCTGTAATTTAACTAAAATTCAGCAAAAGATACCATCACATTGTTTTTTTTTTCTTTTTAAGATTTTGCCCATTCTGATAGATTTTTACACCTGAGTTTCCTTTTCTAGAAGAAACATTGGAAACAGAGCTACATTGAAACGTTCGAATTTAAAAGACATATGAAATAACTTTGATTTGAATGTCTTCCGATCAAAATTGACAACCAAGAGAAGGAACATTTTCTAAAGCTACATATAATAGAGTAGTAAAAGATATCTGCATTCTCTTGTTTCAATAATGGCACTCATTTTCTTTATTTTACACTTGTATTTGTCCAAATTGTCTAACTAAGCAAGGAGTACCATTATCAAAACAAGATGGAAAATTATATCAGCACAACCATGTTTTAACAATTGCACCAACCTAGCTAGTCTTTTCTTTTTTTAATTGGCTTGTGTTAGCTTTTAGGGCTTTAATAATAACCTTTGACAGCTATTTGAATAATAAAAGATGAGATGGATTGGTGCAAATATCAAAAAATGGTTGTGCTAATGTCATTTACCATAATAAATATAAATGTTAAAAATAAATTCATGAAAATTTTCCAAACATTTGCCTCACCAAATAGTATCATAAAAGTAGACCAAATGGGAAAAAAAGAAGTTTAATGCACATTATGAAACTAACACAAAATTAATTTAAGGATTATATTCCCCCTTTCTATCTGAGTCTGTCAATTACAATTTCAAGCTCTGCCAGTAAGCTTGGAGAGATTCATAAAAACTGGAAAAGAGTTTCAGCATTTCTTTACAGGCATTAGCAGAGATCTCTGATTTCCCCTATTTTGAAGCTTCTTAAACAAGTAGCAAGTCAAGTTAAACTAACCTTCAGTATCATATATATTTGACTGAGTGAGAGAAAATAATAACTTGTATTCAACTGAAAGCGAGAAACAAACATTATTGAATAATTAAAAAGGGATCATGAAAAGAAAAGAATAATTTCGGGGCGGGTCACGCTGCAAGATGACTGAGAATTTACAGGAAGAACGACACATCGAGAATTCCTTCCAACCCAAGAAGTGCCATGGCTTTCAAGGAAGAAAACAAAATAGAAGAATTGACCTCAATGACTCCACTTGAGGTGGGCACCGGTAAGAAACCGTTTGAAGAGTAGACTGGAAAGATGCAACTTTTGACAGCAGAACTAAAAGCATGAACTGGAATGACCCGACGTACCGCAATATGTTAAAGGATTGGTTAGTCACAATACTCTGACTTAGGACAAGTCAAATGATCCCTGACCTTCGCTGATGGCATAAAGTAGTTTCTTGTACATAATTTCCTGAAAATAGTAAAATAGGGCTTTGTAAGCAGGATCATGAAAAACATATTAAAGGTCTCAAATTATTAATAAAAAGGACGGGATTAGACCTTGGTTGAATAGGGAGGAAGCTTGAGATAATTAGCACAGGTCATAACACTTGGCAAATCATCGTCAGCCAATTCAGACGGCCCAGTTCCATTTGATGCTGTGTTCGTAGTCGAGGAATGCTGTGGCCCGATGAAAAAATTGAGGTATCAACACAGAAAAATATTAATATGCCAGACAGCCCACTGAGAGCTATGCTTTGTGGAAAAGTAAAAATGATGGTACAGAAAACATGAGATTTTATATTGGTGTAAGCCCATATAGTCCAGTATTTTTCAAAAAGTACTGTACGGCTTACACCATGGGATGATCCAAACTGCCCATTTGATGGGCCACAATGTAAATAAGCTGTGCCCAAAAAATCATTTCCATAAGATTATCCTAGCCCTCTGATCTGTAGAGGAACTGCCTATGAAAACCTATATAGATGGAGGGTTGGGATCATCCTATGGAAATGATTTTTAAGGCACATCCTATTTACGTTGTGGCCCATCAAATGGATGGCTTGGATCATCCCATGGTGTAAGCTGTACAGTACTTTTTGAAAAATACTGGACTATGCGGGCTTACACCAAATAAAAGCTACAGGAAACATAAACCCTCAATGTCAGTCTAGATGAGTCGTCCACATAATACCTTCCTGACAATGGTCAGTTTTGGATTTAGCGCAGCCAAACCACCAGAGGGAAGCCTAGGTGCACCAGTTACAAACTGGCAGAAAGCACGTTGTTGCTCTGGGTTGAACTCTCCCATTATCTCCAGTAACTAAAGCATCAGTAACAAGAAAGCAGAATTTCAAATTTAGACGATGAGAAAAATGAATATAAACTCCTGAATGAAAATCTGACTCTCCAGATTTGGGGAGTGGACACATACATTAACAATTGCGGGGCTCTTAGCAGTGTATCCATGATCAAATTTTATATGATCCACCAGTGTATCAGCCTGTAAAGAGATAGCAGGGATTATTTGAAAATGCACCCAATAGGCGAGCCACGTGGTAAAATCATAGTATAAGAACATAATATGGTAAAAACTTACCTCCCACATCTCTCTGCGGCCACAGAGTAAGTAGTCCAGTTCGTGTGGAGAGAATATTTGCAGAGACGTGATGTCAAAGACCTGAACATTTTTTTCGTAGGAGCCATAAAACTTTCAATCTCAACATATAGAGATGCCCAGCAGAGAAATATGCAAGAACAGTTCAAAGTCGACATATATCTATAGAATGATTACAGAACACTTAAGCAGACCAGCACATAGGCCCTCAGAAATGTTTTTAAACCCCATGGACTGAGACGGGATTCACTTATAACTCCAAGTGCTTGATGGTTAATGGGTCACTTGTGGAAGATAAAAAAAGGGGGAAGGGGTGAGGTTGTCAAAGATGCTATTTTAGAGTTCTACAAGAAGCATTACTCAAACCATTCTATAAAAAAAAAAGAAAAAAAGAAGAAGCATTACTCAAAGATACGCATAGGAGTTCAAAGCTTACGGGGGTTTTCCTTCTATCCCGGAGGAAAGTGCTTGTAATCGTGAAAGAGCTTTTGAGGAAGAAATTATGTGAGCAGTTCTCTCACTAAATAGATATAAACCAGTGGGGTCAGACGGATTCATCATGGTGTTCTTTTAAGAAAAGACGGATATGAACAAGAATGATATTTGGAATGTCCTAAAGAATTTTTTTTGAAGATGGTAAGCGTGGAATGTGGTGCCACTTTTGTGACATCACAATTAAATATTTTAAGCATATTATGTTAGAGGACAGCATCTAAAAAATCTCTGTGAAGATCCGGGAAGAGGCTAAGGGGAGTGCTTTGAGTATTTCACATTGCCAATGAGTGTCTTGAGGAAAAAAATTGTAGACAGGGTACCGTTTGTAAAATAGATATGAAAGGCATATGACTACATGGATTGGGATTTTCCATCGATCTTCTAAGAAAAATGGGCCTTGGAGGCCATTTGGATAAAATTAGTGCGAGGTTGTATTTACTCTCCTCACTTCCATATATCTTCAAGAGGTGGGGTTATTCAAGATTTCTCCTAGCTTGAGGCAAGGTGGCCCCTTTATGACCCTTCCTCTTTACTTTGGTGGAGGCGGCCCTTAGTAGGCTTCCTGTGAGGATGGAAAGGTGTGGCTTTTGAGACTCACATAAAAAGCCTAAGGTTAATTCTTTAATAGTTTGAAGAAGTGTTTGAGTTTTAAAGAAAAATACCAATACGAGCCTTATTGTGGATATCAACACAAGCAAAAATCAGGAGAGTGAGCCAAAGGTTTCCATTGGCTGTAAAATTGGCTCCCTCTTGGGGACATGTTGTCCCCGATGATGTAACTCTGTTAATGGTGTTTTGAAAAAAATGGCACTTTTCAGGGAAAAAAAAAGGAGGCTCCCTCTTGGATTGGTATCCCCTCCAAGACTCCAAGGGACCCGGTCGTGGAATGCATAGAGAAGAAGCTAGTCTATTGGAAGAAGTGTTGTTTGTCCTTTCATGTGCGACTCACACTCATTAAGTCGGCTCTGTTAAATCTCTTGACTTTATATATATATTAAAGGATCTCTTGACTTTATACCTCTCCATAAAAAATTTGGTTGTTGTTAGGAAGAAAATTGAAAATCTCCAAAGGGACTTTCTTTGGGAAGCTAAGGAGGAATGTAAAAGAAAGAAGTATCCTTGTGAAATGGGAGGATATTTGTAGGCTTAAAATGTGTAGTGGGTTAAGGATTGGCTTGCTTTACATGAGCAACAAATCTCTTATTAAGAAGTGACTATGGAAATTGAGAGAAGTCATGTAGCCTATCATCAATAATGGCCATGCTGTAATTATGTGTTAGTGAATGGTCATATTGCAATTATCTGATTAGTGACCGCTTCATAGCCGACCCCAACTAGTTTGGGACAAAGGCTTAGTTGAGTTGAGTTGAGTTGAGTTAGGAACTCTTCCCTTCATCTAGTGTGGGACCTATCATATTCTTCTACATGGTTCAATGCTTAAATGAAGGGTCCATAGGCTCCCCAAATCCATAAACAAATGTTCTAAAGTTTGTTCTTAATTTCAAATCATTGAAAGCGACTAGAACATATGGTCAAACATATTGAACATATCCTTAACATGATATTTCTCAGTTTTGGACTTTTTCCTAACTTAAGTAGGTGTTGCATTTTAAGTACTCTAACAATTGAATTCAAACTTAGCCCCCCAAAATAAATATATTATTAATTGAGATTCCATTTTAAGTACATCTAGCCCTCCCCAGACCCCGCAACGGCGGGAGCCTCGTGCACTGGGCCGCCCTTTTTTCTGAGATTCCTTTTCACAAAATCCATTGCCTTAGTTACTTCTTTCCTCCTGTTATTTTCCCTACTCATTTCAAAATGCCAAAACCTTTTACATGGATTGGCAGACTAAAAAATCGGCAAAGTCCTTGCTGATAACAATTTTCAGCATGCATTATCTCAATATGCTTCTGCAGGCATGAAGACATCATTTAAAACTAAATATTTACAAGAAGTGGGCTATAATTTTAATTCAAAATTATGCTTTAAAAAACTAAAAATAAGTTAGAAAAATCATATAATATATATATATATATATATATATAATAAACAAATACATAATTATACCTGGTTGAACCCAGCTCTAAATGCTTCCATTTGTTGCATAATTCCAGTCTTCACAGTCGCATCAACCACCAAAGAAACGTAGTCCTCCAAATTATACACATCAACCTGCACAAGAAAACCTCAATGCATCTGGAAACTCCCAACATAAAGGCACCAAACCAAAAATACACCATACCGTTCAAGGTTTGTCTAGAAGAATACCATTGTGCTTTCCCCCACTTGTTTTAGGAAGTAATCCGGATATCCCGGAAGTGTAAAATCTAGACAGAGATCTTCAATAGGAGCACCACGGAAACGCATATCACCGATTGCCTTCCGATCAACACCACCCATTGACTCCAGATATTGTTTCCGGCAAGCAAGAACTTGCATTTCTTGCAAAATCCTCCCAAACTCGGAGTCAAATGAAAGAATATCATGCAAATTAAGCTCCTGCAGATAATTAGGACAGTCACATTTTTAAGATGGAAAATGTTATCAGCCAAACCATATTTTGATATTTGCACAAACCCCGATGTCTTTTCTTATTTAATTGGCTTGTGAGAGCTTTTTGGGAAATGTAATCACCTTTTGACAGCTCTTTAAACACTAAAAGACAAGATAGGGTAGTGAAAATATCCAAATATGGTTGTGCTGATATCATTAAAGGGATACAAAAAACTTTAAAAGTAAATGGAACATCACCAACTAAAAGACTGCAAAAAGTATAAGAGTCTGTAGATATCTTACTTGACCCAGAACGAGCTTATAAAATGCTGTTGACAGTGGAAGGTCTAAAAGCCGTCCATCTTGAAGAGCTTTTGCCATCACTTGTCCAACTAGCCGGAAATATTCAATTACTTTAGAAAATTGGCTACCATCAGAAGCATCTGCATTAGGTGGCCACGGACGAGGAAACAAACCAAGAGGAGCTTGTATGAAATCTCTGCTTCCATCAGAAAGATAAACATTTTTTCTGTTTTTCTGTTCACCGCCGTCAATTTCCATCTCAGCCATCTTTAATGAAGAATTAGACCTCCACATTTCCAGTCCAACCTTTTGCAAGCCATGACTTAGAAGAGTATAAAACTCCAGAGTGGGTCCCAATCCTGTGCCAACCTCACCAAAATATTCTACTTCAAGAACAGCCTTCTGGCTAGAATACATCTCCATCACTTTTGCCGCAGAATCCAATATACGGTTTCTGGAAACACGGACCTTCTGCCGTTGTAACCTGCCAACACGGACCTCTCTTTCATTTGTCGAGCCATGACTATCGGCACCCTGTTGCTGCTGAATTCTATGCAATGCGCGAGATAATCCAAAGGCAGTTGAGTAAAAATATTGTCTCCTCGTCTCAAAAGGAAACAGGAACGGGCAGGCTTTGGTCAACTGGGAACACCATAAAGGGAGACTCCCACTACACAATGCTAGAACATCCTGGATTTGCCGTGCCAATTTGGGGGTGAGCTTGGTATTGATAAATTCTTCGGGAGGAACTTTGGAGCCAGTTGTGGCAGTAAGTTCATCTAGACTAGAAATCTTCCCCTCTGAAAAATCATCCGATATTGCATGCGCTCTTAAGCGAGGTGATAACTGATTAAGACCATCTAATACTCGCAGTAGGGCCAAAATGTTGTAAGTAGGACTAGATTTGTCCATATCACAGGGAAGCTCCCCTAGCAAGATGCTATCCAGAAGTGAGGTTTGTTTCCATGAATTGTCGACAGTGGAAATGGAAGCGGAGCTGACTTTGGCGAATTTTGGTAGAGGAGTAGAAGTAGAAACTCCGGCCGAAGTCCTATCAACTTGGTTGTCTGCCTTTTGATATGTGATAGTATAAATATTACCGGAGAGCCTGCTACCATCATTAGACAGAGAATCCAAGCCATTATACCTTTCATCATCGTCTTCATCGAGTGCAAGCTGGCGTTGGATCGCTTGATATATAGTTAAATGCCTGTTAAGCTGTTTCCCACCAGATGAAAATATTAATTTTGGAGGCCCATTTGAATGAAGCCCATGTTGATCCCTACCACCCCTAATACCTCTACCACTTGCAGACGCAAGCCCAGCCATTGCTGCAGCAGCAAATGACATTGCACCATTTGAACCAATAGAGATCCCACTTCTAAATTCAGCAGACTCCATGCCTCCAACTGAGGCAACTTTGATACTAGAACCAGAAGGATTTGTCTGGCTATCACTTGTACCATCATCAGTTGAATCTCCCAGTTTAACATCATGTACCTTTTCCGGTACGTAAACAGAGTCATCTCTTAGCACCTGAAGAAGAATGAAAAACACAGTATCCATCAGGGAAAAATTCAATGAGATTTACCAGGAAAGAACTAATATATTGAATAAATCCATGTTAATTAAGTGAAGATTAATAAGCATAGTCCAAGTTACAAGGCATGAATATTCTAAAGGTACAGAAAATGTTTCACTCTCCGCAATTTAAAGCAAGCAAACAACAAAAGAAAACAAACTGTTTTTTTTTTTTTTTGAAATGGAAGAAAACAAATGTTAGACAGCATACTTCGTCATGGTCGTCATCTTCATCCTCTGAGATATCATCCTCTTCAATCAATAATGCATCATCAACCTCAACAGGAGAGATGTCCAACTCCTCATCCTACAGAACACAGACACAGTAAAGTTTGTATGATGGTGCACAAAATAGGGCCCGGCATTGTAAGAAAATAAGGTTATAATTGATCACAGGAAAAACATGGATCAATAATAAAAAGCATCAAATCAAAGATAAGTACAATTTAAAACATACGCCGAGCCTGTAAGAGAAGAATACAAAATAGCAGTTTGAGACAGTCAAGACATGTATAAGAATGGCGAAAAACATGCATTCTGACCGAAATGCAACAAGAACAGTAGATAATTTTTAGGATACCAGAAATGAGGTGCACCACATTTCATCAGCACCAGTCATCTCCCTTGACCAAGCCTCATATTGACAGGATAAATGGTGTAAAAACAGATTAACAAATAAATTAATTCTAACTTGACAGACAACCAGTTTGAATCAGCAAGGCCATCCAAAAGGCTATGTGAAAAATCCAAACATAGAACATAATTTGAGCCCAAAAACTTATTGGCATGCACGAGAATACTTCAATAAGTAAGATCACCATTTAAAGTGAAAAACAGCAGTTGCTAAAGTAAGCATACCTAAGAGCTACTATTTTAAAAAAAAAAAAAACATACCTCAGAGCTAGAATCATCATGTGCAGGTTTCATTTGTGCACCTATATCTGAAGCAGCTCTCCTACGTGCAGCATTTCTTGTTTGAGGTCCTCTTGCCTCATCAGTATCAGATTTCAGAACAGCTTTACCCTTCCCCTTAGCTGAGCTTGCTTGCCCTTCATTATGATCCTTTCGTACTGCACCGCCTATTGTTACTGACGACCTAGACCTAGACCTAGTAGAATGACGACGAACAGAAGAGGCAGGAGCGGATGTAGATGGTGCAGGTGTTGTCCCGGGTTCAGAATTTCCAGGAGAAGTTAAGGGCTTTTGCCCGGAATCCCCTCGTTGAACTCTTGGCCAAAGATATTTTTCAACAGCTGCTAAACTTGCCAAAGGATCAATGAGTACAACATTAGAAGAATAATCACGGAGAGACCGGTCACTTTGTGCCCTACATAACCGCAATTTTAATAACTGTGATAATGAACTTATTCCTGATGAGAGACGTGCATTTCCGCTAGATGACCTAGGTGAATGGCTCAGTACAACTGGAAACCGTTCCAAGGAGGATAAAGCATTTTGAAGCTTCTGAACTAAGATAGTCATTGGAGCTCCATGACCTTCCTTAACACTGGCAGGAAGGGCAACAGTAATAAATAATTTAAATTTTCGAAGTGCCTGTTGGCGAAGCTTGAGCAAGTTAGCCTCCGAGATCCTTTCCTTGGAAAAAGTTCCACAAGAAAAGTAATTTAGCAAAGCTGCAACAACTCCACTACCAATAAACTCAAATGTGGATACCCCATCGCCTTTGCCTAGCTCTGATAGCATCTCGGATAAAACTCTGACCAAGTGCTCCTCGTTGTTAGCAGAAGAACTAGTCAGGTGAAGTCCAGAGGCTTTGGACTTGGCCTTCACTTTAGTCTTGGGATCCTCAACACTGGAATTCAGCTTCAAGCAAAGATCTTTCAAGTGTAGAATATCATCTGTCACTCCAACCTCACGATCAGCTGGGAAATATTTATCTCTGAAAGTTTTGGCACGGGCACTGACTGCAGCACGAAGACTAGAATTAACAACTGGCACTTCCAATGGAGTCGGGGGCGACCCAATACTTCCAGGAGTAGAGCTTTTTGGTTCTTCCAAAGAATTTCCATCTGTGCTTGAACAAACAGTATGTTTTCGAGATCGCCGAGAACGTGTTGTTGTTCCAGGATAAGATTTTTTATCCTTTTCTACAGATAATGCTTGAGCCGGAACAGTATTAGAAGAATCTGGCAATATAAGTGCATCTAGTGCATGAACCACGCCTTCTCTTACAAACATCTTTGAGAAAGATCCAGGAAGTTTCTCCATAAGAATCTCTGTAATCTGAATAGCGGGAATCAAGACTTGTGGGTCCTTCCATGATAATACACCCGCTAAGAAACTGGAAATGAACAACCATAAACATTTTGGAATTGAACTTTTTGACCATTATAATCTTACAGCATAGAAAAAATGGGAAATGATATCAGCACAACCATATTTTGATATTTTCACAAACCATCTAGTCTTTCAGTATTTAAAGAGCTGTCAAAACGTTATTACATTTCCCGAAAAGCTCTTACAAGTCAATTAAAGAAGAAAAGAGAGCTGGGTTTGTGCAAATATCAAAATATGGTTGTGCGGATAACATTTCCCAGAAAAAAAAATGTCAAAGCAAAAATGGTGTCCGGTACCTTGATATGTTGGTTACAGCAAGCAAAGACTGGATCATATCAGCGGTGCTAAAGTACATCAACTTGCCAATAACAGAGAGGCATTTAAGGCGAACTGGGCCGTTCACACTGGATCCATAGATCTTTTTCACAAGAATAATAAAAAAGGGTGCCATGATTAATTGATTGGAGAAAATAGGTCGCAGATAGCACCATTCAAAAAAAAAAAACATAGGCGGCAGATACCAACTGCATTGAAAGCACTAACCTGTATGAGAACAGGAAGAAGGTCCATTCCAAATTGCAGTAGAATTTCAGGTTGATCGTGCAATAATTTCTCCCGGGCTGAGACTTCGGCTATAATTCCATTAGTGTCCTCTTGGTTGCTGGAGCTGCTGGCAGGATATTTCTTCACAGCTGACCCTTTCACTAGAAAATTAGAGCAGGTCGGAAGCAAAATGATTCCTTGTGGCAGTGGGGGAAGAAGCTCATCCGCAAGGTTCACAATCTCAAAAATCTAATTTATGGAATGGAAATTAGAAAAATTCAGAACCAAATGATATGTAAGAATCTGAGAGGTTCATGCCTACCAACACTAGCGCTCGCCTTGATTGTTTTTCAGATTGCGATTAAAATTCATTAAAGTCCTTAACATATTCTCCATGCATAAAATATACTAAGATTAAGAATAAAAATATTCAAAATAGTTTGCACAGGAAAAAGGAACTATAAGTACTTCATTCAAAACATGCTGAGAAGCATTCCGGGGAAATATTTTTATAAGAAGAGTGTTTCACACATTCTCTGGCATTCTAAGAAACATGGTGGTGGGTGAATCACATAATAAAATGCCCTAAATATCAGATAGCAAGCATTTGGGTTCCATGTAGATGGTTCTATGAATGTCAAACCAAACAACTCTTTGTTGTTTGTCCACACTCCAAGCAGAAGGAACAACACCACCTCCAATGCGTAACCAAGATTTTAGCAGATTTTAGAATCATCAGTACAAGGACAGTCCATAAGATTTTTTTCCCCTCCATAATAACTTTTATGTTGGGGTTGAGCCTCTAGCTCAAACTGATCAAGGCTTTGTTCTTCAACCTTGGGGCCGGAGGTTCAATCCCAGCTTACCTACCAAAAAAAAAAAATGTGTTGATTTACACAGGCAAAAGTCTAGTTCTTGTTTTCCTACCAAAATCCATAATCAGAGAATTTATGGAAACAGAACAGAAAATCTAGGGGTGTCTAGGCAAAAGTCTAGTTCTTGTTTTCCTACCCAAATCCATAATCAGAGAATTTATGGAAACAGAACAGAAAATCTAGGGGTGTCAACGGATCCACTTCGGATCATATCCGCCTATGTCTTGGTCACTATCCGCTCGGATCCCTTATCGGTCGGATCCGTTTCAAGGTGCTTTTTGGATCCTACATTATGAGTCTAGGTCACGATCCATTTCAAGTTGGACTGTCCATTGGAGTTTCATAGGTCCTACTTACATTGTTGTTCACAGTTAGATCTTAGGGTTCTTATCAATATTTCAAAATGCAGATGGGGGTCGAAATACAGCCAAATCAAATCGTAATTGACTCGGCACGATATTCCTCAAAAAAAATGACTCGCCACGATGTGGTTGAGTAATTGGTTGACACGGCTGAGTACATGGTTGCCGCGGTCATAACTCGAAAGAGTCAAAGGAGTTTTGATTGACTGTGTACGGAAAATGCGGACTCAAACAAGAACGCGGCCAAGGTAAAAGGGAGTCCATGATGACGTGGGGGAGTTTTGAAACTATGGTTCGGATGAGGAGCCATCCAAGAAATCATGGAGAATCAAGAGTTAAGAAGATGGGGTCTATCATTAATGTTAAAAGAGTTTTATTAAGTTTTAAGAGTTTTATTTAAGCTTTCTTAAGTTAAAGGGGGTGGTAGTCATTTTCCATCAAAATCACATAAGTTCAAGGGGGTGGTAGTCATTTTCCATTAAAATCGCATAAGTTCTATAAGTTTTGAGTTATGAACGTTTTAAATAGGCCCCACATGCATTCCGAAAATTTCAAGTGCGGTGAGAGACTTTACGTCATTAGAGGGTATTTTAGTCTAAAAATATTAGGTTTTTGTTTAGCATTTTATAACTTTTTAGTTCTTTTTTTATATATAAAGGCCTGCTAGGAAAACATAAATCCATTTTGTAAAACCAATGTGATGCATGTGCAAGAAGACAAGGAAGTGAGCTCGAATCTCCACGAAATACAAAAAATACTGCGGAAAATACCAAATCATTGGTCAATTCACTTTCTTCTTTATTTTCCAAATGGAATCCTGTTTTGGAAGTGTTTTCCTTCTACATAAGTAGCCATTGGGCACTTTTCCTTTATGGATGCTACGATAAAATGATGGAATGAATAAAGATTTCAATTTTTACTCTCTTGTGTGGCTAATGAAGTCCTTGGCTCTGTTAAAGCAGATCTAGGGTATTAAAATGATGTTAAAGTCATGTGGTTGCAGAAACATCCAAAAAATAAGTTGTAGAGAGCTGGTCAAGCTTGAGTCTTCCATTAACTATGAGTTTAGGTCCAAATCTAAACCGTCTTCTCTGCGTGTGTGTGGTGATGGTTTGAGGGAGGTAGAGAAAGAGAAAGAAAGGGGAGGGGGGGTTGGTTTGTTTACAAAGATAAATCAATTGTTATGAGTTTGTGTGCCTCTGAAGGAAGATACTATTGCAAAAAAGAGATATTATCAGGTCTGCAAAACCAAACCTTATCCTTCTAATGAAAAATAAAATTGGGTCTGTTACAATCGATAACACTCGTAATTCATTCTTTTTGGGAAGACACCTAGGCAGCAATCATCCCTTCTTGCTACCTCTTTGGCGTACTTAGCTGATTTGGACCCATATTGTCTGGTAATCAGCAAAGTATCAAAATTTAGTTTCAATATGCGTTATGGAAACATGTTTATTCCATATGGAAATTTTAGCAGAAATCCTGTAAAATCACGGAAACATATGAAGATGTTGGACATCTAAGATGAAATTCCAGGGAGTAATAGAATAAGCACAAATACACATTAAAAATCATCTCATAAGCAAAAGAAATCACCCATAATGGTTTAAGACCATCGAACATCTAATGACATACACTTTTGTGCACGTCTGATAATTCAGTACGTACCAAATTTCACATGTAATTCATATAAATAATTATACATGGGCAACTGATAAATGCGCCCCTTTTCTTACATGGGACAGGCAGCTGCAGTGTGCGTGGCAATCAGGTCCGTTGAATCCTTCCCACGTGAAGTACATCAGCCCCTCTGCAGTCATAGATACACTGCAGCTGGTTGTCCCAAGTTAAAAAAAGGGGTGGATATCTCACTTCCCTTATACATAATACATACATCACACGTTACATATAATAAATATAATTATACAACACATACTGATGTAGTATACCACTAATACACTTCCGTTTTGGTTTCGGTATGCATTTCAATTTCGGTATATGTTTCGATGAGATGAAAATGAAAACATCTCGGCCGTTTCAAATCGTTTTTCTTGAAAATTTAAAACTATGGTAGTCAAATCCATTGGGACATACTCCATATCATCACACTTGAGTATTAATTCCTTCTCTTGGCTAATGATAGTTGTGAATGTCCTGTGTGATGACTCAATGAGATGCTCGATGGTTTGAGCTTACCACCCTGAGAGGTAAATCACCTTGAGAGGGATTTTAACTCGCTCAGGTGGCTAGAAGAGAAACTGTTTTCTACCACTTTCTCTCCAACTACGTCAAGATTTGTCGCCTTCATTGCCGACCACGACTTGATGGATTTGCCCCTCCAGTGGGGCAAATACACTTGATCTAGTGGTAAAGCTGGCCCAATCTTATGTCCTTTGGTTTGTTTTTTTACGACTTCAGACTAGATAGTTTATTGTCGAAGAATTCTCCCATGCCCTCTAAACACGCTCCTATTGCACCCAAATTTCAGTCTCGATATGTGCTATGGAAACTGTCAGTTTCATATGGAAATTTTGACTGAAATATTCAAAGGATGGGCATTTAAGATGAAATTCTAGGCAGTACTAGAATAAGCACAAATACTCACTAAAAATCGTCACATAAGCAAAAAAAAATCACACATAGTGGTTTAAGAACATCGAACATTGAGTAACATCCACTATGGTAGATGCCTGATAATTCACTGTGTAGCACATTTCACATGTAATTCATATAAATATTTATACATATTATACACACCAGTCGTTACATCTAATTTATATAAACATAATTATATAACACAGACCTATATAGCATACCACTGGTAGCTTCCGGTTTTGGTTTTGGTATGCAATTCGGTTTCAGTATAAGTTTAGGTGAGGATAAAAACAAAAACATTTCGGTTGTTTTGTATTGGTTTTCGTGGAAATTTAAAACCATGGTAGTCAACATTAATCATGCTTCTGCATGCTTTCTTACCATGGAATGATGTGAATTTTCATGGTACAAGCATGGAGACACAACATTTTTAATCACCCATAAAAAACTTTTCCCAAAAAAAAAACCATGGTAGTTGGATCCATAGGGATAGGGACAGATACTCCATAGCAGCACAATCAAGGATTTCAATGGTGTTGGTTTCGGCCACAACCGAAACTGAAAATTTCTTGTTTCGACCAAAATTTCGGCCAAAATCATATAAAATTCGGAAAAACAATTTCTGTATTTTACAAGATTTCAGTGGAAATTTCAGTAATTTCGGCAATTTCCGTGGAAATCTTAAAAATTTCAGTAATTTCAGCAATTTCAGTGGAAATTTCAGCGCGACGGTAATGTTGCTCCTTTGTGACCTGGTGGTCATGGGTTCGAGTCACGGAAACAGCCTCTCTGCATAGCAAGGGTAAGGCTGCGTACATCTAGCCCTCCCCAGACCCCGCAATTGGTGGGAGTCTAGTGCACTGAGCCATTGGGTCGCCCTTTTAGTGGAAATCTTAAAATTTCGGTGGAAGTTTTTAAAATTTCAGTGGAAATCTTGTAAATTTCGGCAAAAGTATGCGGGATTTATGTACTTTTGGTGTCAGTCCTGGCCGTCTGAAATCCGAAATTTCAGTATGTCGGCTGAAATTTCGGTATTTCGGCCAAAATTTCGGTACTTCGGCTGAAATTTAAAACCATGCACAATTGAGTGCTGATTCCTTCTCTTGGTTAATGAAAGTTGGGACTTGCAAATGCCCAGTGTGATGACTCGATGAGAAGCTCTACGGTTTTGGGCTTACCTCGCTAATAGGTAGCTCCCTAGAGAGGGAATTTAACTCGCTCAGGTGGCTTAGAAGAGAAACTGTTCGCTACCACTTTCTCTCCAACAATGTCAAAATTTGTTGACTTCATTGCTGCACACGACTTAGAGGATTTGTCGCTCCAATGGGGCGAATACACTCGGTCTAGTTGTAAAGCTGACACAATCTTATGTCCATTGGATAGTTTTTTTGTCGATGAGTTCTCATGTGTCCTATCTCCAATCATGCTCTATTTCACTCAATGCTAAGGATGATTTGAGGCGACTGCTCCCTTCCAATTTATGCAAATTTGGTTGTCCCATCCCGAGTTCAGACATTTTGTAAGTGAATGGCGGGCTTATCAATAATTTCCCTGGTAGCCCGAGGGTTCGTCTTTTTCAAAAGTTCAAGGCTCAAAAAGCTAGATTTTCATAATTGGAATAAAGCTCACTTAAAGAACTTGTCTGAAAGAAAGCAAAAAATAAAGACCAAGATTGATCAAGGGGAAGAAATTGCTTCCTTTCTGAAGTGGTAATGTAGTTCGGAGAAGGCTAAGAAATGAGTGGGTCAGAATCAATGACCAGGAAGAGATTTTCTATATGCATAGATCAGAAGCATTATGGCTTGCAATCAGTGTTCATAAGGAGAATAGAATCAAAGGTTTCTGCCATCATTAGTTGCTCCAGCCAAACCGATTTTGTGGAATGTAGACAAATTCTTGATGGTGGTATTGTGGTGGGTCTGGTGGCTAATGAAGTCACTGGCTCTGTTAAAATCACCAGGGCTCACGGTATGCTAATTAAACTTGACCTCGAGAAAATTTATGCGAGGTGCTAATGAGGACACTACAAAAGAGAGGCTGTGGGCTTAAAGTAGAGAAAGTGGATCTGCACCTCTGCCGTGCATTTCTCTATGCTCATTAACGGAAGCCAAGGGGCCACTTCAAAGCCAACGAAGATCATTAAACGGGGGAGTCCACTTCGAACCTATTCCAAATACATGATTTACTTGTATGCGATGCACAAAGCATGAAGATAATGATGAGAATAGAGTCAGATCACAGACACACAATTGGTATACAGAATATGAACAACTCTCACCATGTGGTAAATAGGTCACAACGATTAGTCTTAATGCTAAAATGACCCATACATTATAAAATATGTAAAAAAAAGACAAAAAGATAGGAAACATCATGTACCTGCTCTGCGGGTCTGGTTAAAGCAGGAGAAACGGAGATGTTTGCAACTAGACCAGGGCCTGATAGAATGTCTTTGAGAATGCCACTGATTCCAACGAGGAGGAGGGTCTTGGCTCCTAAAGGAGATCCACTTGCACATGTCGATAAAAGACGGATTAAACCCTGCATGGCTTAAGAAGTCACAATCAAGGCATTCAAAAGAAGAATGGAATATGAATTCATGCATTTGAATTTACCGTGTATGTAGGTGTGCTGAGGGATGCCTGGCCTCCTGAATTACTAATGGTAATAAGGCTGGCAGCTTGCGCAATCAAACCATGATTACATAGCTCATCTAATTTTTCAGGAGATGATGCAAACGCCTCCGCTATACGAGTCAAGCAAACGGAAGCATGGTCTAACACCTGTGAATTAATACCAAATGACAAGGGTCGAACTTTTATGAAACAAAAGTGTGTAGGAGTGAGAGCAAACTGTAATAGGATAGACAGAGAAAGGCTATGTCACAAATATTGTTCTCAGGAATTTCTCGGAAAGGAAAATCTCGGGATATAAAAGGAAAAAACAATAAAAATAAAATTATTTAAAAATATATAAAAATATTAAAGATAAGAAATAAAATAAAATAAAAAACATCTTAAAAATATGAGGATAATATTGTCATATTATCGCGACATTTTATGATAAAAATGAAAATATCGCTATATATTTAAAATCTCGAGATTAATTCGGGATTTTGCCATTTTATCAAAATGTCGCGACAAAAATGTGATATTTTGAAAATATCGGAGATATTTGTGACATAGGAATAAGGAGCGTCTGTAGATTCAACCTGAAATGGATTCATCTTACCTTTGAATCATGATATTGAAGAAGGTTAGTAAGCAAAGGAACAGCCTCCATCACGAAGTCAGCTGCATCAGCTGGGAGTTTCTTACACATATTTGCAGCGGTGGACAATGCCACTCTCTGAACAATGCCATCAAAATAAAAGAAAACTCATCAGACCATAGGAAAAATAACTGATTTCCAAATGACAATAAAGCTATCAACTGAATGCATAAAAGTTTTAGAGCAAGGCATTTCCTGAACTCCAGTCGGAAAAAAATCAAGATAGGATAGCACCGCCATAAGTGCACCAGCACGCAAACAGGCAGTTGGGTGTTCTTCGGATATCTTCTTCAGAGCTTGGAGAGACTGCATGGGCATATATAAAATAAGGTAAGCAAGAGAAAGTGTGCCTTAAATGAATCATACCATCACAAATGGAGGTTAGATATTAACAAGAAGAGGCATTGCAGACAATAAGTTTACATTATAGGGTATGAAGGACCTCCCTCAAGTGGCTATGTCTTTAATATGTAAACACGGATATAGCAATTAAACAGAATGTAAAATGATGAGGAACTGGTGATTTTGAATTTTCCAATTGACAAGTAATATAAAAAATCGAGCTTGCAATTACAACGAGCAAGATAATTGATAATAACATTAACCCACACTGTCATTTTTTTTATTTTTAAAAAAAGCATTAACCCAAACTGTAACTAGCAGAGTCTTTAACACATAAACACGAATATAGCAACTAAACAGCATGTAAAATGACAAGGAACGGAGGAATTGCTGATTTTGAATTTTCCAAATGACATATAATATCAAAAAGCGCGCTTGCTATTACTATGAGCGAGAAAACTGATAGTAAAATTAACCCAAAATGGAAAAGATAGAGAGAGGAGGCACCTGTTCTGCCAAGTCCATGTATTCGATGGTGAGCAGCCGGGCGCAGAAGCATGAGACGGCACCATAATGCACGACGGCTGAGCAGGACGACGGCAGTACATCGCAAAGGTGAGTGAGTGCTCTAGCAGCAAGCAACATGATATCGGCATTGCTTTCATGATTGAGTAACCCAACAAGAATAGGCACAAATGAGTCAATGGAGAACGTGCTCAGCGAATCCTCCGTCCCAATTGAAAGCATCTCAGAAAGCTCTGTCAGGGCCTCAATTTGACGCCCTTCCTCCCCATCAGCTCTCAACTCTGATAAGATCTTCTTGAGCCGCCCATTCTGGTGCGACGATGCCGTAGCTGCCGCTGTTGAAGATGGCATCAGATCATCCAGCCCCGCCCCAAGCTTCCGAAGAAGACCTTGAAGCGCGCTGCTAGCAGATGTCAAATTCTGGTGGAGAACTCCAATGCCGTCCTCACTGTCATTATCATCGTCAGCCCCGCCATCAATACTCGGCCCCAAATTCCTTTCGGCATCCCTATCCCTAACCCTAATTTCAGGCTCTTTCCTGTCCCTAACCCTAATTTCAGGCTCTTTCCGATCCCTAACCCTAATTTCAGGCTCTTTCTCTTTCCCTTTATCCGATTCCTTCTCCCTATCAGAACCCTGATTCTTACTCCGACGAGATTGGCGGCGGGAGGCGGACGCAGATGAATCTGTGGTGGAATCCATGGCAATTGCTGAGGCGGAATTCTGTCGGGAACGTGTGGAGACGCCGGAGATGACGGGTAGGCCGGCAGAGGGGGATGAGATGGAGATTCGGGCTCTCTTACTGGAGCGGAGCTGAGGGGCGTTGGTGTTCTGAGAAGAAAGGGCTGCTGAGGAGGCCTCCGCCCGCTTTCGACTCCTCGTTTCCATACAAAGCCTCTTCCGGTCTGGAAGAGGACGATCAAACTCCTTCTGATCCGATGAATTCCAGCATTCCTCTTCCCTAATTCCAATTCAAACAAACAAGAACAAGAACCAAAAAAAAAACTGTAGCTTATCAGCATTCTCTTCCCTGATTTCGATTCAAACAAACAAAAATAAGAAGAAAAACCCTAGCTCATCAGCACTCCTCTTCCTAGCTTATCAGCATTCATCTTCCCCGATTCCAATTCAAACAAACAAAAAGAATAACAAAAAAAAACCTAGCTCATCAGCATTCATCTTCCCTTATTCCAATTCAAATAAAAAAAAAAGAACAAAAAAACCCTAGCTTATCAGCATTCCTCTTCCCTAAATCCAATTCAAACAAACAAGAAGAAGAACAAAAACCCTAGCTCATCAGCATTAATCATCCCTGATTCCAATTCAAACAAACAAGAAGAAGAACAAAAAAAAAAACTAGCTTATCATCATTCCTCTTCCCTGATTCCAATTCAAACAAACAATAAGAATAACAAAAAAAAAAAAAAAAACTAGCTTATCAGCATTCCACTTCCCTGATTCCAATTCAAACAGACAAGAAGAAGGGGGAAAAAAAACCTACCTTGACAGAACCCATATTACAAAAAAAAGAGAACAAAACCCTAGAAATTCAATAATCCGACCACTCTCTAATGTTCAGAAGAAGAAGAAGAATAATAAAATTACCTCTTTTCTGATTCCAATTCAAACAAACAAGAAGAAGAACACAAACCCTAGATTATCAAAACGCAGACTGCGAAAAGAAAAATAAAACCCTAGAAATTCAATAATCCGACCACTCTCTAATGTTCAGAAGTAGAAGAAAAATAAAATTACCTCTTTTCTGATTCCAATTCAAACAAAAAACAAGAAGAACACAAACCCTAGCTTATCAAAACGCAGACTGTGAAAAAAGAAAATAAAACCCTAGAAATTCAATAATCCGACCTCTCTCTAATGTTCAGAAGATTAAGAAAAAATAAAATTACCACTTTTCTTATTCCAATTCAAACAAAAAAAAAAAAAAAAAAACAAAGAAGAACACAAACCCTAGGATAATAAGAATAAAATTCACATCAGATATATAAAAAAAAAGAGGATTTTTTTCCCTTTTTCATGAAGGAATATAAGAAAAATTGTGCTTTCTAGTTTTCTACCTTGTTTTGACTCTCAGTTTCGGGTGTGAAAAGTACAGAGAGATTTCGTTTTTTTTTTTTACCTTTTCTTCTTGAGAGGATGTAAGGAATGCGTAGAGAATAATTTAGTGAGGGTGAAGGAGAGATTTATATAGAGAGAGTGAAAGAACAGAGAGACGTGAGTGAATTGTATTTTTCATAAGGAACCCTAGAAAGAATCTCTCAAGCTTTGCAGGCGGTGAGGACTCTCCCCTTTCACCCTTCTTAAACTACGTTTTCCTAGTTGTTATAGGCTTATAGCCGACCCTCCCCTACTACCTAGAATTCTAAGTTGGCTTACTTTTGTTTTGTTACATGTCCACACCCAAGGACATTGAAATTCTTTTGGATTGCCCCAAATCTTCTTCTTCTTTTTTCCTTTTTTTTTTTTTAAATAATGGTAGATTTTATTAGATAATAACAATTCAAGAAGATTTGGATTGCCCCAATCAGGAATCGGAATTGGCATCTTATTCTGATTCTGCCCGATTCGGTGTATGAAGAGAATACAAAAGCAAAAGGTGGAATAGATTGAGTAGTTTTATACGTGGTTTCAAATTTCGGTTTCGGAATGCGTTTCAGTCCTCACTGAAACCGAAACCGAAATCCGATGAAATCATTTAAAATAATATTTTACTTACTACAAAATTGAGATTTTTTGGTTGAAATTCCTTAAATATCGGACGAAATTTCGGTTGAAATTATGTAACGTTTTGTGTATTGTGGATTTCGGTTTCAGTCTTGACCGAAATCCGAAAATCTGAAAATTTAGTCAAAATTTAAAACCATGTTTTCTTGTTACCATTTGTTTCTCACCCAAAAGGTGGTATTCTGATTCCAGCAACATTGGAACGGGGATGCTGATTCCAATTCCTTATTCCGAGAATTCAAACGCATCCAATGTGTGAGATAAAGAGGGGTTATATGATTAGTAGATTTCCTTAGTTATTAAGTAAATCATCGATTTATTTCTATAAAAAAGATATAGAGAGTGTGTGATATATAGGGCGCAGATTTTTAGTAGGTTTGCTTAGGCATTATCTTAATCTCTTGTTTATTTTTCTAACTTTATGAAAAGGAAACTGTGAAAGATCAGAGTGGAATGGAAATGTACTAAATACCTCATAGTAGCAAAAGATTGGACCCCAACACTTTAGCCATCTAGGGTTGGGGATTGAATCATGAGAAATGAAACTTCATGGTCAAGAAATGCCTTAGGTCCTGTTTGTTTGAGGTCATGTTCTTTTAAGAACTAATTGTGAGTGCCACACTGATTATTGGATTCAAATTTAAACATATTTTTGAATCCAATAATCGGTTTGGCACGCACAATTGGTTGTCATAATCCCAAACGAACAGGGCCTAATATTCTGGCAACCGATTGTGTGTGCCAAACCTATTATTGGACTCAAATTTAAACATAATTTTGAGTCCAATAACAGGTTTAGCACTCACAATCGTTTGCCATAATCTTAAGCAAAAAAGGCCTTAACATTGTGACAACCGATTGTGAGTGCCAAGTCGATTATTGGACTCAAAATTATGTCTAAATGTGAGTCTAATAATCAGTTTAACACTCACAATCAGTTGGGTCTGTTCGTTTAAGGTTATGACAACCAATTGTGACTCCAAAACCAATTATTGGATTTAACATGAAACATAATTTTGAGTCCATCATTAGTTTTGGAGTCACAATCGGTTGCCATAATCTTAAACGAGCAGGGCCATAGTCATCGTGCTGGCCTCCATGTGATTATCCGGCATATGTTAGATGTTGACAATTTGCTTTTAATTGTTGATTTGTGTTACTCTTGACGATCAAAAGTAATTATGACTGGAATTATGTTCATAATGAGAATCGGTACACTCTTAAAATGAGGTATTTTGAAATAGAGTATTATTTACCAAAATTAGGTATGTATGAGATCTATAGAGGCCACATGCATGCTCAGGAATCGCATCAATTGATGATTATGCAAGTCATTATTGTATAGTGTCCAGACTTATTACCATATTGAGGTGTGAAATTCTATGGTTTCTTTAAAACATGTGTGGTGCAAATACTTATGTTATTATTGACAAACATGAAGAACATGTTTGGTTGGTTATGGACAAGGGTGGAGCCAAGAATTTACACTTGGAGGGGCCGAACTAATTTACACCGGCCTCCATTGGTCATTTGGGGGGGGGGGGGGGGGGCACGCCATTAAACTAACCAAGCATGCATGTACATGCCATGAAGCATGAAAGGGATTTTGCAACTCTTTTGGGTGCGGGTGGGGTCATGGCCCCCCTCATACTATATGTGCCTACGCCCCTGGGTGGGGGACTGATTTGACGTGTGACAAACCCGCCACGAAAAGCCTTTTGCAATGGACCCAGGCAGTTCCCTTGCTAAATATAGAAAATAATGCCAAGTAATATACGAAACTGCAAACCATGAGTGGTTTCTACTTGGCCTTGTATGGTATACTATTACTTCTTATACATAGGTGATCCACTGATTTTCTTGGCTATTGGGCCCACCATGTGAGACCCACTATTAGATCACTCATTAGTATACATTGTTGGCCCTTGTTTTTCCCCCACTAGCCCTCTATTTAGCACCACTAGTAGATTAATCATTATTATATGCGGGATCAACTAGTAGACCACATATTAGTTTATGGGATTCGTTAGGGACTTTCATAGAAAGACATTTCGTGACTAGTTGTTGCATAAGAGAGCAGCCACACTGGCTCACTTTTCAGTAAATTTGTCTTATTCACTTAATTCATCTGAGGTGGCTGCTATCTCATGCAGCAGCAAGCCCTGAAATGCCTTTAATGTGAAAGTCCCTAACAAATCCCGTACTTTATAGGTCAGCTTAGTTGGTTTTTGTTCTTTGTGGTAAAATCTTAGCACCACTAGTAGATCACTGATTAGTATACATGTGAGGTATATTGTTATTTGGCCATTAGGCCCTCTATGTTTGCCCAATAGTATATACTTCATCATTATACATGTGGACCTCAATGGGTTTTTTTATCGTTAGACCATCCATCTTCCATCTCCCATCTTGGTCTAGTTATAGATCACTGACCAGTATACATTGATGTGGGGCCCATTCTTTGGCGATTAGACCCTTGGCCCTCCATCTTAGCTCGAATAGTGGTTAGTAAACACTTGGGATTCATTGTTTCATTAGCTAGTGGTTAGTAAACACTTGGTTAGTAAGCCCCACTAATAAATAACCCATTTATTATATATGTGGACCCTATTGATTTTTTTTCATCTTTTTCATCAGTCGACCCTCCTTAGCCCTTGTAAATCACTAATTAGTATACATGTGAAGTCCATTATTGTGTAGCCATTAGGCACGACAAGTATATAACTCATTACTATATGGGTAGGCCTCGGCAAAGCTATCTCATATCACTAGTACTCTAAGTGCTCAAGTTCCTTTTCTATTTGGAAAAGTTACCCCCTCTCATGTTTATTGAACCAGATAGCTAAAAAGCTTCCCCTGGCCACGCCCCCACCCAAAACACAAACACACACACACACAAAAAGTCACAGTTCCTTACTACCTTTCCTACAAACCAGACAAGCCAAATGGGTTGTTTGATTGTAGGATAGATTATCTTAGAAAAGTAGTATTTCAAGATAAAAGTTATCCATTATTTTCGTACAATTATCTATCTATTCCCAACAAAGCATTTTATCATCAAAAAGCAAAGAATAAGTGTGATTCCTACTGAAAGGTGTGATTATACGTACATTTTTTTTTTTTTTTTGAAGGGATCAAATTCACATGTATAGAACTTATTCATAATAGCCTTAGAAAAATCCAACCCAGGATAAGGTTTTATCCATGAAAACCTATCATGCAATCAAACAGACCCTAATAGGAATTTATATGCATTGGACAGTAATAATGGTATTAATCTCTCCACATAAATAATTCTACGGAGGGTTTGGGCCTGTAGCTCAAGGTTGAGGCTTTGTTTCTCAATAAATATGGGCTCACCACATGCAATCCAAATCAACCAAGATGGACTAATTATCAATCAATGGGCAACCTTGTATTAGACCACTTCTCTGTTTTTTTTGGTAGGTAATTTGGGGTTAGGCAGACCCTGACCAGAATTCATTAATATGAGCAAAAGGAATTACAAACGAATATAGGGCTTACCAGAAGCATCACAATACAAAATCGTTGACAGTGAAGGGGGCGTAGCAGAAATTGGGATGTTTACTCTCTTACATGGACAGCTGGTTTTGGAAAGGTAGTAAGCAGCGCCATTTGCTTCTCTCCAAATGTGGGAGATCTTCAAGTTGTTGAAAGTCTGAAACTCCTGCTTGAGTTTGTACCTTCAATGGATGTGGAGATGTGCCTTCAATGATTCCATGGACCCCTTCTCTTATTAGAGTCCCAACACGAAAACTGGTCTCCATCGACATAGGGAAAATTGGAAGTGCCTCACTTTTGAAAGGATGCCATTAAAAAGGATATTTGCTGGGCAAATTCGCGGAAAGCCATCTTCCAAAATTGAGCCTGTGGGGGTTATTCTCTCCTGCAAAAGTGAGGCGCAAAATGGCCTAGGAAATCCCTTTTAAAAAATGCTAAAACGGAGGACGGTGCATAACTATTGAAAGGGTGCCCATTAAAAAGTGCTAAAAACGGGAAATGATAAATGGGCCCCTTTTCATTACTCGGACACCTAGGTGCACTTTATCGATGACCGCAAAAAAGCCGTTGTACATCACATGGCAAGGATTGAAGGGACTTTATTGCCATCGTACACTGCACCGGGTGTCCCAAGTAATGAAAAAGGGGCGCATTTATCATTTCCCTAAAAAACAGGAAGTTGCCTTACTACTGACAGGGACAGGATGCTAATAAAAAGGGGATTTCTAGGCAATTCTGCAGAAAGACATTTCAGAGCTTAAGACAACATGTGAATAAAAGTAAGCCTATGGGGTTGTTCTCTCCCTCAAAAGTGAGACACGAAATGCCTTAGGCTCTGTTTGGTTGCTTTTGGGTGCAGGGGTTTGGGTGGAATTAAAAGTCAAACTGAATTTGGGTGGGATGTCGGTCAAAAAGGAGAAAGCTGGCATATTTGAAAAGTGGTGTTTGGTTGTAAAGGCAAAAGGTGGAAGTTTGCTGGAAATGACAGAAATTCCTGCATTTGGTTGCAAGAATATGTTGATGAGAGGTGTGGGAAAGTTCTAAAAGTGGCATTTGGTTGACGGAATTTGTAGAGGAGCTTTGAGGAGAAGTTGTAAAAGTTGCATTTGGTTGGTTGAATATAGGTGGGAGGCTATTCAATGTTATGTTTATTTTCAGTGCTTGGGCTTGGTTATTTGAAAAAAATATCGGCCACACTACAGGATGATCCAGGCCGTCTAGTTGATGGGCCACACCATAAATAGGTTGTATGTTATGCCCAATAATTCATTTGTATAGGACAATCCTAGCCCTCCCATCTATAAATGAACAACATATTATGGAAAGTTGGAAACGTATTAAAAATGTATCGGACGGCTAGGATCATCCTATGAAAATGGATTTTTGGCGACAACCTATTTACGCTTTGGCCCATCAAATGGACGGTTTCGATCATCCTGGCCCATGAAATGGACATTTTAGAGAGGACAACAATAACTTTTCAATGTTATGTTTATTTTCAGCAAATGGGCTTGCCCAATAATTCATTTGTATAGGATGAACCTAGCCCTCCCATCTAAAATTTTTTATGATGTTTCCTGGGTCCTGGGGAAGCCCCTGTTTGTTGTCCACAACCAATCTTATTATTTTCCCTCTTTGATCAAATTCCTCACACCGTTTGGATGAGGCCTCTTGTCCCGTGTTTGTTGTCCTACATGTAGATGCATTTTTTTTGGTTGATCTCAATAACATATTTTGTTGTCCCCATGGGGTACGAACTACTTAAGTTGTGGAGTGCAGTGGGCTTCCTTTGGTTGATCTCAATAACATTTGATACACCTGTATCTCTTCAATTGATGATTCATATCAATGACTCATTCTTCTTACAGAATCAGAAAACTATTTAAGCATATTGCAGTGAGCTTCATTTGGTTGGTCTCAATATTCAACCAAATACAATATTTGACCAACTTTATATAGCACAAATCAACCTAATAGAAAGTGACTTTATAGCACAAATCAACAAAAAAATCATCTAAAAAGTGAGAGAGAGTAACGCCATGGAAATTTAGCATTCCTAAACCACATTTACAAGTACTACATAAGAAAGTCTACCTGGAAAATAACATCCGTGAAATAGAGAATAAAGTTTACATGTTCACATGTTCAGAAACCACACCAACGCAACTGAAATTCAATAATACCACATGTTCAGGAAACCACGCCAAGATCAGAAAAAGTACAAACATCACCCAGCTGATGCAACTGAAATTCAATAATACCATCTGCACTTAGATTATATAGTAATAGATGGAACAGAGAAAAGCACACAAATTCAACTGCAAGTGATTTCCATACAAACCCAAGAGTATTTACCATTCCAAGATAAAAAAAAATAACAACTAGTAAAGCTAAAACCCACAATGCAAAATAAGATCCGTAACTAGGATCATAAAGTTTACACAAGTGAACACAATACAACACCTAATATCAGAGAATAAAACATACTACAACTAGCTGATGCAAGAGCAAAGCTGTCATTCAAAGGTGATATTCCTCCACTGTAACTGATCCTTCTGTAACAAACAACACAGTTCAACCTAAGTGTAAGAGGAACTGGTCACAACAGAACTTGTTGAGGCTTGGAAATCCGCATGAATGTTCGTATCTTCTTTTATATCTTTGGTAGGGCTACTAATGCCATGGAAAAATGCATTAAAGTCAGCTTCTGCCTCCTCTCTACTCTTATAGGAACGAAAGCACGCTCCACTAAACCCGTTAACTTGAACATGACAGTGTTGCCAACTGTCATAAATGCCTACCTGCCTTCCCTTAAAAACCATATAGAACTTGTTTTTCGCCATTAACCTGCAAAAATGCATATAGAACATTGAAGTACTACTACATTAGTTGAAGTGCAGCCATGAAGATGAATGTTGGATCAAGTAGAAACAAAATGTCTTCACACTACACCATAGTGTTCAGGTCTATAAGGAATTATTGGACCAAGTATAAATGATTCTAAGGAATAACCAACACCTTTTCAAAGCCAGAGAGCTACATGGCACTATGCTAGCATTACTCACATTTTCTTCATCCAGAGCACACAGAACATTGAAGTACTACTACTTTTTAGCTATTGAATTAGATGGTCTAGTCTGATGGTTGTGGTTGATGACACCTAATTAAGGAAGGATTCTGATGCTAGCGTAGGCCGAAATGGGGGGAGGTTGTTCACAACCACAGGATTTCTGTACTAATTCCACTCCACAAATGCAATATATGTATCTTCTTGTGACAACAGTGCCAAAACTAAGAATTTTCAAAACAGTTTATGAGCGGACTTTTATTTCTCTATGATAGCTCTCGGTTGCCTCGAATACCTTGAAAATTTCAGTCCAATTTACAACATTCCAGACCTTCAGTCAAACAAAATTTAAAGCCTTTAAGGCACATGTATCAAAACAGCAGATCCAAGCATTTTGTCAAGGTAGAAACACATTCCCTCAGATCCAATGCCAACCATCCATTAAATTGATAATCAGGTTGGGCTCTTTGAAATGGAATCTAAATTGTGAAAAAATAAGACGAAAAAAACCACTAAAAAACATGGTTAAGTCTGTAGAAAAATAAAATGACAGCCTGCAAAGTCCAAAACTAACACACATACATGCCATTCTTGAAGGAATCCAAAGAACGGATAGGTTACTACATGATGAGGGCTTCATTACTTATTGTCACACTCAAGGCCTTAATGTAAAGAAAAATAATATGGGCATGTTAAGTTCCCAAAACAGGGGCTAAGCAGGACAGGGGCCAAAATTAGACATGAATCTGATTAATGATATGGGCCGAAATTAGAAAAATAATATGGGCATGTTAAGTTCCCAAATGTGCCAAACAGGCATAACACAAAGACATGAATCTGATTGATGATTTTCTTATTTGGGTTCAAGTTGTAATGAATTTAGATCAATTAGAGGGGCATTTTCATGAATTTCATGATATTTTCTGTAAGGAGACGTTGAAGAAACAGGCAATTCACATGAGAAAATAGGATTTTTATGGTTAGAATTAGTAAAATGACCTTGTGTGGTACAATTTCCTACCTGTAAAAAATAAAAAAAGTTGCTCCTACTCCTCTATGTTCTCTTACCCATAAGAC
Source organism: Tasmannia lanceolata (assembly GCF_043159265.1). Classification (NCBI taxonomy): domain Eukaryota; kingdom Viridiplantae; phylum Streptophyta; class Magnoliopsida; order Canellales; family Winteraceae; genus Tasmannia; species Tasmannia lanceolata. The sequence continues at coordinate 17,087,958 of NW_027518697.1, read as the reverse complement.
ATAATCCCATTCGCATTAAAGAAGAAAAGAGAGTAACTGATAACACAAAATTCCTTTTTCTTATAATGAATAAATTTTGAGAAGGCAACTCATGTGAAAATGGAAACTATGACAGTGGGTTCCCCTGGCAATGAGAAGCAAATCCGCATCAAGAACGTACGAGTTCAATGGTACACAACAAATAAATGGAGCCCCAAACACAAAATGGAATGGGGCGTACAGCAAATCAGAAGCAAATCCACATAATACATAAACAAGTTTCATGCATAGTACCTACGAGTGCAAATCCACATAATACATAAACATGTTCCATGGCATAGTACCTACGAGCCCCAAACACGAAGAAGGTTAGGGGCGTACATCAAATAACAAGCAAATCCACATAATGCAGAAATAAGTTCGATGGCATAGTACCCACGACTGCGAGGAACGCAACATATCCAAACAAACAAAGCATGATAAACAACAACTACTGATAATAGCAGCATCAGAGACCATAGTCGGAGGAATGGCGGACAGTAGAGCGACGATGAAGGAACTTGTTGACAAACAATACACGCATGTCCTTCGAGCGGTTCAGAAACCCACGACCCTCTTTTCCGTTTACAACCAAGTAGTCGTAAACGTCACAAATGTTATCACGGTCAAGGCACTCTATCTCCTGTAATGCTTCCATCACCTTCTGGCATTGGATATCAGCCCTCTCATTCCTAGCATGAAGGGCGGAAGCCATGTCCTTCACGCTTTGAGTGAAATCCAGTACACACTCCTTCATGTCAGACACACCTCTCTTCTTCTTCTTAGAAGAAGCAACAGATTGACTTCCACCTGCAGCAGCACTTGTTTCCATTGGAGTATGTGTCAGAGTGCGCTGCGACCGCTGCCCGACCTCAGGTGGTGAAGTCCTACGAGGGGAAGGTACCTCAGGCATTTCTTCGGTCAGAATATAACTCGGCATGTCGTCGTACTGAGACCCAGTATCAATAAAATCAAATTGAGATGAAGTGTGTTCAATGTATTCACTCTTCTCATTGGCCACGTTGACGACGTAGGCCTCCTCCTCAGAAGGCCGCGTAACATTCTTATTTATTTTTTTGTAGGTTCTATGTGCATATTCATCTCCAAATATTTCAACCATCTCCTCATAAAAATCATGACGCTGACTGAAGTACCTCTTCCTGTTAGGATAAGACTAGGAATAAAACAAAAGCAGATCAGTTGAAAGCTAGCGGTTTGCATTATATAACTTAAAAAACCATGGATATGCTTATAATTAATACCTTCAAGTACTCCATGGCAACCTCCCTTGTAACTACGATTTTCTTTTTCTCTTCATCCCATCCAAAGCCACTTGTGGCAAGCATCTCAGCCACAATTCTGTAGTTGGCTTTCATTGTCTTAACATGGTTTCTCACTTGTTCAAACGTCAAATCGGTACCGCATGCCTGATTAACTTCAAGTAGTGCATACTTATACACACTCTTCTTGAAGCCATTGGGAATTTTGCCCCCCTCTATGGCCTCATGCCTAAGGGCCTGTAATAACACCAAGTCCATCTCAAATGTCCAAGACACATTTTTTCCCTTCCCTTCATCAGCCGCATATTTTTCCTTCCCATCATCAGCCGATGTTTCCATTCCCTGCCTCATGTAACAATATTATATCATAATCCATAACAACATTCATATTACCTCAAAGAAACACATAAAACCTTTCACTGGAACAATAAAAACAAACATGCATGAAATCCCATTACAGTACCATAAGTAATAAGATAAAACTTAGACAACTACAACAGTTTACAGTACCATAAGTAATAAGATAAAACTTAGAGAACCACAACAGTTTATAGTACCATAAGTAATAAGATAAAACTTAGACAACCACAACAGTTTAGTGTTTGCAGGACCATAACAATACTTCACTTAAGAGTATCAAATTAACTACACAATCCAAATTTCAAAACAAAATAAACAGTTCGACATCAGTGGGCTGCGCGGTAATCATTCCACATGTCACTACAGATCTGCTCCCAAATTCGATTTCCTTCCCTAGCATCGGCGGTTCGGCCCAATCGTGGTGCACTTTCACATTCTGCCTCTGAATTATCTTCATCGGGAGCTTCTCGGCGGCGGCGGCGGGCACGTCTACCTTCTTCTTCAGCTACTTCCCTATCAACCTCAGCAATATGCACATCATTCGGCATCACCCCTCGTAGGAAGTTGCGCGCAGCACAACATGCCATAACAATGTCAACTTGCCTTCCATAGGCATACATTTGTTCGCATGTTAGGATGGAGAAACGCTTTTTCAGAACACCAAAAGCACTATCAATAACATTTCGGGTTGAGGAATGCCTGTAATTGAAAAGCTCTTCTTTGTCCGGGGTGCGCGACCTCTCTGTTCACTTAGATGGTACCTTGTAACATGGTAAGGAGTGATAAAATTGCTTAGTAACGGGAAGCCTGCCTCTGCAAGGTAGAACTTCCCAAGGTGACGGGTAATTCCAAAGTCATCAGCGATGGCGTCCCCTAAGATCCTAGAGTCCGACGCAGACCCTTCCCATCCCGCGACAACAAATGTGAATTTCATGTCAAAGTTGCACGCGGCGAGTACATTCTGCGTTGGGTGGCCCTTACGACCAATAAATCGCTTCTTCATTTTGGCCGGTACTTTTGCAGGGATGTGTGTCCCATCTATCGCGCCGATGCAGTCCTAAACAATTACAAGTGACGGTGTTAGTGTTATGTGTTACACTAGAAATTAAAGATAATTTTAACGGAAGGAGGTTACCTTAAAATAAGGGTACCATCTTGGATTTTCCGCAATCTGCGTAGGTGTCTCCGAAGAAGGTGGTATTATAAATTGGTCTACCATAGACAGAATGGCACGGAGAACCTTATTGAAGTAACGACTTATGGTTTCTCCAGACCTTCCACAATACACTTTCATGCAACGGTTCCTCAGGTTGTGTGCAACTATGTGCAGGAAAATCGCAACCTGTTCGTCAACATTGCAGTGGATAGTGTCCTTTAGGGTGCCGCTCTCCTTAAAAATATTCACGAATCGTCTAAAGCATTTGACGTTCATCCTAAGGAGATTATGACATTGCTCATCGCTCTCTACTAAGTTCACGAAACTGCGATCAGTGAGATAGTGGTTCTGGTAAGGACCCACCCCTTTCTATGAAAAGCCCTTCTTCGCCCATTACCGTCATTAAAAATAAACACGCACCAACACAAACAACTGAGGCCACTTCGTCAACCAAATCATCTTCATCGTCACTGCCTCCACTTCCCTCGGTATAGACATCAGCATCTATTTCCCAGTCATTGTCCTCCATCCTGATGTCTTATCGCAGTTGGATCAAGTCTAACATAAATAATTCCGTCAAAATTAGTGCCGTGTTAGTAACCATTTCATGAGTCAAAATTCGAACCCGACATAACCGTGTCATGTAACAGTTGCAAAAAATCACAAAACCACAGCTTCCCGTGTGTTGGATTCATTGATTAAAAATATAAAAAAACATGTTAACAATGCAATTCATGTGCACATTCGCATCAGAAGAGCCCTAATAGCACAAACCAAACTGATTTCCTTATTACGGTTGAGGAAATGCGAAAAAAAATCTAGTAAACAATACCATTAAAGCCCAAATAAAAAATTTCATTTCACCACAAGCCAAACAGAGGGGATATGAAGAAAAAGTCTTATCAAATAAAGAGAAAAAAAAATTATTTACATAATACAAGGAATGGACATAAACGATCTACAAAAATAGTCATCAGTTAACAAGTTTTTTATTTTTGATGGGCAAGTTAACAAGTTCAGAGATTGAAACAGTAATAATGAAGCAACCACCTAGTAGAGAAGTTGGATGAGAAGAAAAATGTAAAAAGAGAAGAAATGATTACCCCAAAACTCCATTCAAATAGTACTGGAAGAGGGGAAGAAATGCAGAAAAATAGACTAACAAATAGCAGAAAACCCCAAATAAATAAATGCATTTCGCCATTGTAGGGTTTAATATGCGGAAAAACCCGAGAAGAGCGGGCACGACTTCGCCATTTCGACCAAAAAACCCCACAAAGCAAACTGATTTTTCTCACTAGGGTTTCAGATACATCGAACAATAAAACCCCCAAAAAAAAATAAACCGGTCGAATATCACACATGCAAACCAAGTTACAGCAAGGGTTTCGTCCTTTTTTTTATAGGTAGGGTTCCAGACAACAACAAAAAACCCCAAATAGAGAACCCAACACTTCATAATGCAAGAAAGCCCTCAAATAGAGCTAACATTAGAAAGCTTCGATTCAAAGGGGCAAAAAAAAAAAAATGAAAAAACGAACTTACCGGACTAGCCTTCCGCTTTCTGCTCGTAACTTCAGTGGAGAGGGGAACGAAGAGGAGCTTGAGGAAGAGAGAATGGTGGTTGTGGCCATGAATGGTCTCCTCTGTTATTTTTATTTTTTCTGCCCTCACGTCCTCTTGGAAATGCCTCGGGCAGTAAGAAGGAATCTTGAGTCATTCGAAATCCCGTTCCCATCCCTTTTCTAAAAAAAAACTCTCATTGCTGGGTTTGCCATTCGGCGTGGTGGAGAAGGCCACATAGACCGACAAGCATCCAACAACCCCAGTGGTCAAACAGAGTTTTTAAAAAAAAACACACATCCAAACGGTGGCGTGGAACTTCATTTGGAAATAAAATCCCACCCCAATGCCACATTTCTATGCAACCAAACAAAGCCTTAGATATAAAAAAGTGCTAATAACAGAGGAAGATGGCAAATCCATTTAAAAAGTGCTAAAAACTGAGGAAGATGGCTAGAAAAAAAAAAGAATAAAAGGAAAGTGCTAAAAACAGAAGAAGATGGGCTAGAAAAAAAATAAAAAGAATAAAAAGAAAGTGCTAAAAACAGAAGAAGATGGCTAGGAAAATTTTAAAAAGAAGATGGGCTATAAAAAAATAACAAGAGTAAAAAGAAAGTGCTAAAAACATAAGAAGATGGCTAGAAAAAATTAAAAAAAAAGATGGGCTAGAAAAAAATAAAAAGAATAAAAATAAAGAAAAAATACACTTAGACCCCTGTGGTTTCAATTTGTATGAGGTAGGCCCCCTCTTTTGAAACACTATCAATGCTAATGAAATCCCATACACCCCTCCAAACCCCATGCCCGAATCCAAACACTACCAAAAACATAGTGGGCCCACATTGTTTGGATGATCCAAAGCGTTCATTTAATGGGCCCTGACATAGATAGGGTGTGCCCAAAAAATCAACTCCATAGGATCATCCTAACCCTTCAATCTGTTGACGAACCGTCAACTGAGGGGGTCTACCTTACACAAATTGAAATCACAGGGGTCTACTTGTAACTTTTTAAACATTAGGGGTTAAGTTGAATGTGTCAGAAACCACACCGGGTCTAAGTGTATTTTTCCCAAAAAAGTGCTAAAAGAATGAGAAGATTGCTAAAAATAAAAAGAATAAAAAGAAAGTGCTAAAAACATAAGAAGATGGCTGGGAAAAAAAAAGAAAAGAAGTAAAATGTAAAAAAAAAAATAGCATAAAAAGAAAGTGCTAAAAACATAAGAAGATGGGCAGAAAAAATAAAAGGGGCGTTGCGAGAATCGAACTCGCGACCTCTTGCACCCAAAGCAAGAATCATACCACTAGACCAAACGCCCTTTACATGTTTAAGTTTAACTAGTATATTAATAAATTCATATCTTAATAAGATGATTAAAGTTAAAGTCTGAATCTGACGCTTTGTGACGTCAATTCACGTTAATGGGTGCACGCTTTGTGACGTCAACTCACTTACTGGGGTGCGAATCATCCTACAAGGGTGCGAATTTACCGTCTAGATCAATCATGTCAGATGAACGGTTCAGATCAATCAAAGGTGAGCCCACTAATTAACAATGAATCATTCCCCACAATAAATAGATTGTGTGGCGCGCGTTGAGAATCAAATCAAAAGATGTATCCGTTGGAAGCTCCTTCCCCCCCACATGAAATTCAAAACGCGTTCAAACAATCCCCACAATTCCCGCCATGTTCTCGCCCTCATCTCTACCCTCTGCAAGCAAGAAAATCTCGACCAAGCTCTCTCCCTACTCAACAATCTCAATCACCTAAAATCCCAAGTTCCTTCTCAAATTCTATCAGCCCTGTTAGATTTAGCAGCAAAAACCAAATCTCTCAAACAAGCCACTAAAACCCACCATGCCATTCTCCAAAACACCCCCTTTCCCAATTCCACTCTCTCAGCTCGGATAATCCGAATGCACAGTAATTGCGGCAGTATCTCCGGTGCCCGCCAAGTGTTCGACGAGATTCCTGAACCAGACATTTATCTATGGAACGCCATGATCCGAGCCTACTCGAAGAGCGGATTCTCTATAGAGGCATTGGGTCTTTTTCACGGGTTAAGGAGGTCGAAAATCCTGCCCGATGATTTCACTTTCCCTTGTGTTTTGAAGGCTTGTGGGGATTTGGGCGATTTTTTGGAGGGGAGAAAGACACATGTCTTGGTTTTCAAGACAGGTTTTCGGAGAATGGTGTTTGTAGATAATGCTTTGATTTCTATGTATGCGAAATGTGGGTTTATGGAGGATGCAAGGAAGGTTTTTGATAAAATGCCTGAGAGAGATGTGGTGTCTTGGAATTCGATGATTTCGGGGTTAGTAGAGAATGGGTTGTGGCAAGAGGCTTTGTTTGTGTTTTCTCAAATGGAGGGGTTGCAGGTTGAGGTTTGGTTGGATTGTTTTACATTTGGGAGTGTGCTTAAGGCTTGTGGCGAGCTGCGTGATTTGGAGAGAGGGGTTTTGGTTCTTGAATTGGCGCGAAAATTGGGTCTGGGTTTGGATCTTTTAGTGAACAATTCAGTCATTGGGTTTTATGCAAGGTGCGGTCGGATGGACCTTGCATGTCAATTGTTTGAGGAAATGCCTGAAAGAGATATATTTTCTTGGACTTCTATGATTGCAGGTTACCAACAGAGAGGAGATGATAATGAAGCTTTGGGGCTCTTCAAAAAGATGCTGATTGAAGGCCCTAGGCCCAATGAGGTAAGCTTTACTAGCATCCTTCCTGCTTGTGCGCAATTGTCTGCTCTTGACATGGGGCGAGCAATCCATAGCCTTTTGATCTTGTGTGGGTATGAAATGGATGATTTTTCTGCGTGTGCTCTTATTGACATGTATTGTAAATGTGGGGCCTTGAAGGACGCAAATCAAGCATTCTATGGATTGCCTCGAAAACCAGTAGTCTCTTGGAACTCGATGATTGCCGGGTTCGGGGTGAATGGGCATGGCCTAGGAGCACTGTCTCTTTTCAAACAAATGGAGAATTCGGATGCGAAACCAGACCATGTGACCTTCGTTACATTGTTATCTGCTTGTAGTCACTCGGGGATGATAAATGAAGGTCTCTATTACTTTGATTCAATGACTAAAAGATATGGAATCCCAGCCAAGACTGAACATTATGCTTGTATGGTTGATCTCCTTGGTCGTGCTGGTAGGTTGGATGAAGCCTATGAGCTAATCGAGGAAATGGCTATTGCTCCCGAGGCTGATGTGTGGGGTGCCTTGCTCGGTGCTTGTAGAATCCATAATAATATTGAATTGGGTGAATTAGCGGCGGAAAGGCTTTTCGAGTTGAAGCCTCAAAAGGCAGGGTATTATGTGTTAATGTCTAACATATATGCATCATCAAGGAACTGGGCAGGGGTTCAGAAAGTGAGAGAGCTAATGAAAGAGAAGGGTGTGATTAAAAACACTGCTTATAGTTGGATTGAGATGGACAAAGTTTTACATGTTTTTGTTTCAGGTGATAAGGAGCATCCTCAATCGAAATTGATTTATCGGGCATTAGAGAAATTGGAAGAGCGAATGCGGGAGTTTGGTTACTTGGCAAATACTGATTTTGTGTTACATGATATTGATGAAGAAGAGAAGAGGATGTCATTGTGTGGGCACAGTGAGAGGCTTGCTGTTGCTTTTGGGCTGATCAATTCTCCTCCAGGCATCCTAATCAGAGTTACCAAGAACCTCCGAATATGTGGGGATTGTCACAGTGCGATAAAGTGCATATCAAAAATTGTTGGTCGTGAAATTATCGTGAGAGATATAATTCGATTTCACCATTTTAAGAATGGATCTTGTTCTTGCAAAGATTATTGGTGATCATAAATGTGTCTTGGACTAAGTTCTAACTACCATAGGGACTATGACTGTTTAGGCCATGGAAGTTTGAGGCGATAAGAAGTCAGTGATGCCCTTAGATGTTTTGGCCCCGCGAGTGCTACACTAATGTGCCGACAGGACCAGGTTATCTTTGAAATTTCATCGTGATGGGATCGATCATTGCAAATTGTTTGTCTTCAACAAGGAATTTGTTACGGCCTAATCGGCCGGAACGGAAATAAACAAAAAGAAAATAGAAATGAGGGGAGAAGAGGTTGATTCGAGGCAACCGGACCTCCTAATGGCTCAAATTGAGAGGAACCATGACTCTCCTACAAAGTTTCATTTGCTATAGAATTCTTTTCTTCCTCTCCTTTCATTCAATTATAACTAAATAAATACAAGTAAAAGAGAATGCCACATCACAAGTCCATCTACCCACTTACAAGACACATCACCAATAACTAACCCCATAACTCTAAAACACATAGCCACTACATAATAACTAGATAATAACTAACCCCATATACAAGATTAACTTGCACATATCATAATTCCTAATAAGTGCTAGTCATTCGCTCGTGTTGACTATGTCCCTGCCCTTTGTACACACTGCCAGTCGCTCCTATTGATTGAATGGTCTGGTGAAGTGGGTGGTTCGCCGCCCATGATGTTACGAGAAGTCCACTAAATCTTATTATTTAGAGGTAGGAAAAGTCATAACAAAAAAAATTATCTTTAAAACAAAGTTTTGACTATAAACTGCTAATGCTTCTTCCTTGCTAGGAGTGATTGGATTCCCTGCCATCTCCAATGACAAACATCATGGGTTTTATTTATACCCTCACATTGGTACAAATCAATGGAACATGCAGATTATGACTGTAAGTGGCTGCTCTTTCTTTGTGTTATTCTTATTTTTATGTTGAAGTAAGAAATAAAACCACTACTGTCCTATGAGCCAGTAGCCACACAATCATGAGATTACTATGATTTTCTAAATTGTAAAGCTGCAATATTGGGATTAAGTTATGGAGGCGTCAATTTGTGGTGTGTGTAAAGGAATATAAGTAGTTCAATATAGTATTATACAAAGGGGATTCATGTTAAACTATATATTCACAAACTCATATAATCTTCTGTGCATATAGTTTTACTTGCATATAAGATTTGTATGCAAATAATAGATATAAATAGTTTTCTTACTCTCTTCTTAAGTGGCTTTCAAAGTGGTTGTAGGTCATGTTTAGCAACCATGAATTTTTTTTCATGGAATATTACTTTTCGAAGTATTGGGAGAGGGGTAGGGACAGTGGGAGAAGGCATGAGTGAGGAGATGGTGCGTAGTGGCTGAAAAAATAGGGATAACTCTATTTTGGATAGAGTTTTTCTTTAATTTCCCCTGTTTTATCAGTCACTTGTCACCCTCTCGTCACTCATTTCCTCTCAATCCGCTCCCTCTCCCTCCCTCCTTGCCCTTCTCCCACCACTTGATAGACTAATGTTCTATGGAAAAAACTTTCAAGTCTGAAAAACACGGCATTGGTACACCTATGTTTTCCTAGCAATGATAAACTAAGGTTCTGTTCACTTGCGTTCCCGGGAAAGCAAATCCCTGGAAAACATCCTCTTTTTCCCTTGACAAGACAGAATTCTGGTGTTCACTTGCTTTCTTGAGAAAGTAAAAAGCTTAGGTGGAAAATGTCAAATAATGACGTGGAAATTTCCAAAAATGATGTGGAAATGTCTCTTTTCTCACAAGTGTGGGAAACCAAATCCCACTATGTTGGTCGGATTTGCTTTCCCGAGAAAACTAGTGAAAAAAGGTGAGCAAGCAGTTTCTCGGGAAACCTTTTCCTGCACAGTTCCTGCGCACGTGAACAGGTGCGGGAAACCTTTTTCTACACAGTTTCCCTGGATTTCTTTTCCTAATGCCACGTCAAATTCCAGGGAAACCTTTTCTTTTCCTTTCCCAGGAAAACAAGTGAACAGAGCCTAAGGGTGAACCTACTATGTCTTCCTAGCAATACTCCATAAAATTCTACACCTATGTCATTGTGTCAGTTAGTTTATGAGTGTTGGGCTCTTGAATAAATTAGTTGGATTAGGCTTGTCTAGCTAGCAGTAAGATTAGAACTTTTCTACTAATGAGAAGTTTCCTATTTTATTGGTTGTGAGGTCTTAGGAGTTATTTTATTGGTCAAGGTAGGATTCCAGGTGGAGTTGGACGGTCATGTAAAAGTCTATTTAAACTATTGAATGAAGAAGGAAACACCATGTTATTTTATTTTTTTAAAAGAAAAAAAAGAAGAAGAAGAAGAAGGAAACACCGTGTTGATCCCTATCTTTTCGCAACAGTGAACATAACTGGAGGTTTGGGTTCCCTCGAAGCTGGAGGTTTGGGTTCCCTCGAAGCAGCCCTACCATATTTCCTGCCTTTCTCTCATTGTTCTCCAGACTTCAATATAAGTTAGTGCAAGGGAGTAGCAACAGTTTGTACCAAAGTGGTATTAGAGCTCAGGCATAGGCATGGACCAACGTGTGGAGCGGTTAGAGCAAGCTATGGAGTCACTTTCTACTAGCCAACAAGAGATGATGAGCCGGATGGCGGAGATGTTTGAAAAATTGAATGCTCGTGTGGACCAAGTCGCCATCGATCTGCTAGGGAGTTTGGAGAGAATTCTCATACTCCACCTTGAGTTAATGGAGGGCGAAACACTGGCAACAGCATTTCTCATCCAATCGGCTCAACGGGTTCGTATACGCCTAAGCTGGTGAAGCTGAACTTCCCACGTTTCCATAGGGGAGAAGACCCAACCAATTGGCTATGCAGAGTAACAATTCTTCCAATTTCATGGGTCCCTAGAAGCAGAGAACGCGTATCACTGGCATCCTTCCACAGTGAGAGTGACACGCAATTATGGTACCAATTGCTAAAACAAGAGATGACTACAATCACTTGGGATGAACTCAAAGATGGACTCCACTCACGTTTTGGTTTAAACCAATGTTACGATTTTACCAGAGAATTCACTAATTTACAACAAACTAGATCGGTACGAGATTACCAAACTCAGTTTGAGAAGTTACTTACGAAGGTCGGACATCTTCTTCAAGCTCGTCAGGTTAGTTGTTTTGTTAGTGGGTTGCAAGATTCTATTAGAACTGATGTTCAGGTAAATAGACCCACGATTGGGTTGGACCGCCTATATGAGGCCTGCAATTTATTGCAACGCGCTATTCCAACGTCAGACATGACGAACCCCATCATAACCAACAACGGTCCTACGCTTCTGGTTCGACGGATGACACCTGCTGAGTTGTAAGAGAGACGAGCTCAGGGGCTATGCTATAATTGTAATTAGAAATTTGTTTTTTGAAAATGTGTAATGAGAAATTTGTTCTGGGCATCGATGTAAGAAGATGTTTTTAATAGAGGCTTGTTATGAAGAAGAAGTTGGCGATAGGGCAATCGACCAGGATGAAGCAATTTCTCAATTTTGGTCTTGAGGACAATACCGAATTTTAAGGGGAAGGAATGTTACATGTCATGGCGTCCTTGGGGTGATCTCGTAGTTCCTACGGGGTGGAGATGATGGGTAGGTCTATGGATTTTCCTTCATTTTGCCACATTTCACTCAAAGGGTTGAAGGGTTGTAGTAAGTTAGTTTTTGAGTGCTGGGCTCTTGAGTAAATTAATTGGAATAGGATTATCTAGCCAGCGGTTTGATTAGAACTTATCTATTGATGCTGCAGTTTCCTATTTTATTGGTGGTGGAATCTCAGGAGTTATTTTATTGGTCAAGGAGTCTTAGTTAGTTTAGTATTCCAGGTGAAGTTGGACGGTCATAAAAAAGGTCTATTTAAACTATTGAATGAAGAAGGAAACATCATGTTGATCCATATCTTTTCACACCCTTGAAAATAACCTGAGGTTTGGGTTCCCTCGAAGCAGCCCTACCATATTACCGGCCTTTCTCTCAGTCTTTATCTTGAGGAATGAAAATAGGGCACACATGTCATGTGATCATGGTGATAAGGATTGTTGATCCCATAGGCGTTCACGGGCGAACCGACATGTCTGCATCTAATGCTGAATGGAGATGTCATTTGCAAGATTAGGCATGCAAAAATCCATGTCTCAAAGACATCTTAAAGGAGTGACAGCAAAAGCAATGGCCGGATTTATGATGGCCAACAACATCTATGGAGGACACAAGTCAAGTAGTCTCCTCATAGTTACCTCGTAGAGTCGTGGTGAAGTAGTATTTGGTTGTCAATCCCGTATAGTGAAGAAAACATCAATCCCAAGATTCTACAAACTAGTGCTTTTTTTATTGGATTTTGGTAGTAGTTTGCTGGTATGACACATTACTTAGATAAGGAGACGAGGAGAAGTGAAGTAGTCATTTGGTACATTAGAAGTTAGAACTATACTCGCAACTAAATAGCATTTTTTAGCTAATGTGGCACAAAAACCCATACAAAACTGGAGATATTGGGCAACCAAACAGATCTTAGGCTTTGTTTCTTTCAACATAAAAATGGGTGTAAAACAAATGTTACACCGATTTTTTCACAATTTTTTCAAGTGAAAAAATGTGTGTAAAATTTGTTGAGAAAACTAACCGGCGCCCTTGTAGAATCCGGTTACAAGGACGCCTATTGGACGTATAGGCGCCCTTGTAACCGGATTCTACAAGGACACCTATCAGTTTAGCATCCCTCAAATTCGCCACTATTGGATCCACTACATGCCAGCATGACGTGGATCCAATAGTGGCGCTCTTGTAATCAGTTTCTGCAAGGGTGCCTGTCAGTTTAGCGAGAAATTATATGGTGGCCGCCCTTTACATATAAAGGGCGGAGAGAGAGAAAATATTAACCCCTTATTTTTATCAAGGGGAAAGTAAAAAAAATTGGGTTTGACCTGGATAAAAATCAAGGGGAAGAGTTTTTTCTCTCTCTGCCCTTGTTGGTTGACAGGTGGGCCACCATATCGCTTAAAGTGTAAAAAATGAAGAGGAGTGCCATTCATGAAAAGAGTGCGGATATCATTTTCTTTGTGAGTAATATACAATTTCAAAGTCAATGTGGGCCATGAATAGACTACTAGGCTTGACATTCCATTAAGAGAAAAGTACGGAATGAAGGCTAATGTTTGGGGAAATTACGGATTACGGGTACCTTTTAAAACAAGAACGAAACACAGCCTAATCTTCACAATTGGGTGGTCAAAAGACCCTAAGAGCCTAATACCCTTCTGACATCGACAGAGTCCTCCTTTTTCATTACTGCCTATTAAATTGGCACGCTTCACAAGAATTCTTTTGGTTCCTTTGAATGGGTATTTGAACCAAAAGAGCCTTGGTTCGTTTCTATCTTGGCCGTCGGAAATAACTAGAGATAGATGGATGCTTAACAGGTGTTGGAAAACTTAAACTTTTTGGAACGCTAACGTTATTGAATACTTTAGTGAGCAACGTTATCTTTTCTCACTTCTCTTTTGGCTTAGAACGATAACGTTATTGAATACATCTCTTTTGGCTTAGAATCTTTTCCCTTCTCTGTTGGTCTCCATTATTTACGCCTGCGTACCCATTATTTCTCTTTTGGCTTAGAATCTTTTCTCTTCTCTTTTGGTCCTCATTATTTACGCCGGCTTACCCCATTATTTAAGCTTTCCGCCGGCGTACCCCTTTATTTCCGCCGGCGTACACATTATTTCTCTTTTGACTTAGAATCTTTTCCCTTCTCTGTTGCTCTCCATTATTTACGCCGGCGTACCCATGAATTTCATCGGCGTACACCCTATTTTCGCCGGCGTACCCATTATTTCTCTTTCGGCTTAGAATCTTTTCCCTTCTCTTTTGGTCCTCATTATTTACGTCGGCTTACCCCATTATTTATGCTTTCCGCCCGCGTACTCCATTATTTCCGCCGGCATACCTATTATTTCTCTTTTGGCTTAGAATCTTTTCCCTTCTCTATTGGTCTCCATTATTTTCGCCGGCGTACCCCATTATTTACGCCGGCGTACCCATTATTTCTCTTTTGGCTTATAATCTTTTCCTTTCTCTTTTGGTCCTCATTATTTACGCCGGCTTACCCCATTATTTATGCTTTCAACCGGTGTACCCCTTTATTTTCGCTGGCGTACACCCTATTTCCATCGGCATACCCCTTAATATTCTGGCGGCATACTCCTGAATCCGGTGGCATTCTCAGCCAAAAGAGACGTGAGAAATAATAAAATATTCAATAACGTCGTTGTTCTAAGCCAAAAAAGACGTATTCAATAACGTTACCGTTATAAACCAAAACAGAAGTGAGGACCAAAAGAGAAATGAAAAGATAGAAACGAACCCAAATCCAAAACAGACGTATTCAACAACGTTACCGTTATAAGCCAAAAGAGAAGAGAGAAAAGATAATGATTGACTTTTGGTTGTCAGCGTTCAAAAAGTTTTTCAACACGTGTCAAGCATTCATTCGTCTCTAGTTATTTTCGACGGCCAAGATAGAAACGAACCCAATGTTCTTTCGGTTCAAATACGCATTCAAGCGAACTAAAAGAAGCCTCGTGAAGCGGGCCAATTTAATAGGAGAAAAGTACGGAATGCGGGCTGATGTTTGGAGTAATTACGGATTTCGGGCACCTTTTAAAACAAGAACAAAAAAGGGGCTAATCTTCAAAATCTGGTTGGAAAAAGACCCTGATACTCTTCTGACATCGACAGAAACGTCATTCAACTTCCTTTTTCATTACTGCCTATTAAATTGGCCCGCTTCACGAGGCTTCTTTTGGTTCGTTTGAATGCGTATTTGAATCGAAAGAACATTGGGTTCGTTTCTATCTTGGCCGTCGGAAATAACTAGAGACAGAATGATGCTTGACACGTGTTGAAAAACTTTTTAGAACGCTGACAACCCAAAGTCAATCATTATCTTTTCTCACTTCTCTTTTGGCTTGGAACGGTAACATTATTGAATACGTCTCTTCTGGCTTTGGGTTCGTTTCTATCTTTTCACTTCTCTTTTGGTCCTCACTTCTGTTTTGGTTTATAACGGTAACGTTATTGAATACGCCTCTTTTGGCTTAAAATGACGACGTTATTGAATATTTTATTATTTCTCACCTCTCTTTTGGCTGAGAACGCCGCCGGATTCAGGAGTATGCGGCTGGAATATTAAGGGGTACATCGACGGAAATAGGGTGTACGCCAGCAGAAATAAAGGGGTACGCCGGCAGAAAGCGTAAATAATGGGGTAAGCCGGCGTAAATAATGAGGACCAAAAGAGAAGGGAAAAGATTCTAAGCCAAAAGAAAAATAATGGGTACGCCGGCGTAAATAATGGGGTACACCGGCGGAAATACTAGAGACCAACAGAGAAGGGAAAAGATTCTAAGCCAAAAGGGAAATAATGGGTATGCCGGCGGAAATAATGAGGTACGCCGGCGGAAAGCGTAAATAATGGGGTAAGCCGGCTTAAATAATGAGGACCAAAAGAAAAGGAAAAAGATTCCAAGCCAAAAGAGAAATAATGGGTACGCCGGCGGAAATAAGGTGTACGCCTACGGAATTTATGGTACGCCGGCGGAAATAAAGGGGTACGCCGGCGGAAAGCATAAATAATGGGGTAAGCCGGCGTAAATAATGAGGACCAAAAGAGAAGGGAAACGATTCTAAGCCAAAAGAGAAATAATTGTACGCCGGCGTAAATAATAGAGACCAACAGAGAAGGAAAAAGATTATAAGCCAAAAGAGATGTATTCAATAACGTTACCGTTCTAAGCCAAAAGAGAAGTGAGAAAAGATAGCGCTGCTTACTAAAGTATTCAATAATGTTAGCGTTCCAAAAAGTTTAAGTTTTCCAACACGTGTCAAGTATTCGTCCATCTCTAGTTATTTCCGACGGCCAAGATAGAAACGAACAAAGGTTCTTTCGGTTCAAATACCCATTCAAACGAACCAAAAGAATCCTCGTAAAGCGTGCCAATTTAATAGGCAGTAATGAAAAAGGAGGACTCTGTCGATGTCAGAAGGGTATCAGGGTCTTTTGACCACCCGATTGTGAAGATTAGCCCGTGTTTCGTTCTTGTTTTAAAAGGTGCCCGTAATCCGTAATTTCCCCAAACATTAGCCCTCATTTCGTACTTTTCTCATTTAATAGGAAATATTGAAAAAAAAAGTTGAAAAAAGTTGAATGACGTTGCTGTCTGTCAGAAGGGTATCAGGGTCTTTTTCCACCCCGATTTTGAAGATTAGCCCGTTTTTTGTTCTTGTTTTAAAAGGTGCCTACAATCCGTAATTACTCACAATTCCGTACTTTTCTCTTCCGTTAAACAAAGTGGATATTGTAGTGGATGTGGTGGGGTCCACCTCCAACCTAAAGTTGGTGACTTTGGAATCTCGAAGGCAACAAACGCTCGAATTGAAATTTAAACGGTAATAAGGGAGAGGGTTGGCACTTGGCAACAAAGCACATGGGGTTGGTGGAGGGAGCCCATGTGTTGTACAGCGTGATTAGCGGATTTTGATACATAAAACATAGGGCCTAATTGGATTAATTCTACCAAAATTTGATCTTTGTTTGCAAATAAGATTAGGGAAATGATCCCATGTGTTGTATAGCGTGATTAGCGGATTTTGATACATAAAACATAGGGCCTAATTGGATTAATTTCCCTAATCTTATTTGCAAACAAAGAGCAAATTTTGGTGGAATTAATCCAATTAGGCCCTATGTTTTATGTATCAAAATCCGCTAATCACGCTATACAACACATGGGATTATTTCCCTAATCTTATTTGCAAACAAAGATCAAATTTTGATACATAAAAATGTATCAAAATCCGCTGATCACGCTAATCCAATTACGCCCTATATATATATATATATATATATATATATATATATATATATATATATATATATATATAGAGAGAGAGAGAGAGAGAGAGAGAGAGAGAAAACGGTTCCTACACATATGTGTAGATAAGTTATCTACACACTAGCTTAAAATACAGTGGGGGCCACATTATTTGGGTGATCCAAACCATTCATTTTTAAGGCCCTCACATATAGATAGGGTGTCCACAAAAAATCAGATCCATAGGATCATCCTAACCATTCGAACTGTGGAGGCAAAAAATAGACTAATTTGTGAAGGTTTAAAGACATCCATTTTACTTCCACAAATCGTAGGGTTTGGATGATCCTATGGATCTGATTTTTTGTAGACACCCTATCTATGTGAGAGCCTTTAAAATGGATGGCTTGGATCACCCAAACAATGTGGGCCCCCACTGTATTTTAAGCTAGTGTGTAGAGAACTACACATATGTGTAGGAACCGTTTTCTCATATATATATATATATTCGCCTCTATTCTTCCTGGGCCACCAGTGTAAAAAGAGTTACAACTGAGGTCAATTTTTTGGGGATTTGGGTTGAGATTTTACATTAAAATTGGGTTAGCTTTGAGTTGATTCAAATCCGTTTTTTACCAAAAAGTCAACCCGACCTGACCCAAGTTACCCCCATAAAAAGAGTAGTCATAAATACACTATAAGAGGTTGGCCCAGGAAAGAAAAGGGGGCAAATATATCACATTCCCATAAGATTATTTTTAAGTAATCTTAGCTTAGGAAATATCTTTTAAGACAAGCATAGTTTCAAAACAACCCATCTAGAGCATGGACTCGCTCTCACATATGACGATTAGGTATATGAATGTTGTTGGCCCTCCCAATTCTAGCTTATTGCCTTTGATCTCAATCGCATCGGATGACTCCATACCGTTGATTTAAGTAGGAAAAAAATGTCTTGAAGATGTCTTTAAGCCATTGATTTTCACGTCTCAATCTTGTCAAAGAGATCTCCATTCGGCATTAGACCCATCGTACTGTGATGGTTGATCAAATCAATGGTTCCGATCACCATGCACATACGCCACGTGATATTTTTCATTGATCAAGATAACATATTCATGCATTTTCTTTATAGAAGGTCAAGGAGCAAGTGTAGCCAGACCAACAGCTATTAAGGGCATGTTGGCTACATGATTTGTTTTCCCTGGAATATCAGCTTAACCAGGGGTGGAGCAAGGAATTTACACTTTTGTGTGTGTGTGTTTGGTTTGGGGGGGGGGGGGGGGGGGGGGAGCATGGCCATATAAAAAGGGATCTTGCAAGTATTGTAAAAGGGATATTGCAGTACTATAAAAGGGATTTTGCAAGTCATTGAGGGGCCGTGGCCAGCCCCACGCTATATGTCTCTCCACCTCTAAGCTTACCCAAATGGTGAACGAGGTTCGGGCTTGAGAGGCCACGAATGAGTAGAGGGTAAGAAAAGGCCTGAAAAACAAGGAAGCAAAAAAAAAAACTAACCCAATAGAACTTTACTTGGGCGGGTCTTTTGACCTTGTAGGCAAGTGGTTGACCTAAAACTCGATAGCGATGCTCTATTCATTTGATAAGACTCGTGGGTGCATACTGCATGCACAGATTATTTGATGTATGACTATACAGTGGGTCATTATATATGAATACCTTTATGCCTTTTTATTCTAACAAGGAAGAGACAACATTAAGACACTTCATTTTTATTAAGATGGAAAAAAAGGGGTGCACAATATCAATAGGAGGATGCCATCCAGGCTTTTTTCAGGCTATTATTTGTACTACAGTTGGGTTGCAAAGGTCATTTTGAGAGATGAAGAAAAAGACAAATAGGAGGGTGACTAACTATGTGTTGAAATGGGCCCCTTTGCTGACCAACTCCACTTGCCTCTGAGCCCTTTCTCTACTTCATCAAACAATCCAACTCCCTCTCAACCTTCAAGGCTAAGAAACCCCATCTTTCTCTCTATCTGGTTTATCTAACCTAATAAAGCAAAGGTATTTTAATGGAACATCTTGAAATCAGGCATAAAATTCACATAGTTTTTGTAAGAAAATGACAAGAAGCAGTTTGAGTGTCCACTTCTTGATGGTACTTTGATTAGAGATGTCCAGTTAATTAATGTAAGATTCTCATGGAGATTGTGATATGGGCACCCCTTGATTATTCTTTGGAGTTGGAACTTTGGTTTTTCATTTATTAAGGTGGGCCCATGCTGTATAACCTCAGTATTGGAATGCCCTAATTGGTGGATCACCAGGTATAACGCTGACCAAAAACAACTCAACATGATAATCTAGTGCAAATGACCTCATGATTGAGAGTGAGAGTGAGAGAGATCGAGATGCATTGACTTGAGAGAGAGAGAGAGAGAGAGAGAGAGAGAGAGAGAGAGAGAGAGAGAGAGAGAGAGAGAGAGAGAGAGAGTTTATCCATTAGTGGTGCAACACATGGTTCAACCCTAATAAACAATAACCCAACATGATAATCTATTCAAAATGATGTCATTCTTGTGGAAGACATGAGAGAGAGAGAGAGAGAGAGAGAGAGAGAGAGAGAGAGAGAGAGAGAGAGAGAGAGAGAGAATTTTTCATATATTAAGTTGAGTTTGGACTTGTGAAGGCAGTGTAGCATATGGTGTGCCCTGAGCCCTCAGGTCGTCATTTTTGGATTACAAGGGAAGCATTTCTGGCGAAAAACAATTCGTTTAGAGGGAAATGATATGATTATGGTTAATTTAGTGGAGTAGAATCATAAATTGAAGGTCCCCCAAAATAAAAAATTGAAAATGGTAGGTAAAGTCATCTTTACTCGTGGTAAAAAAAAAGTAAGAACTTTTAGAAACATTTTTCTATTCGGAACTTTTAAAAAGTAGGAACTTTTAGAAATTTTTTTGGAACTTTTCCCCAAAATTCTTGCAATCCAAATAGGGCCCAAGCCTTGGAGCACTAGGTTCAACTCAAGGTCGCAAACGGGCCGTGCCGGGCCGGCACGGCACGACCAAATGTGGCCCGGATAGGCCTGCGGGCTGGGCACGGCACGGCACGGAAGGCTTCATGGGTCGTGCCGTGCCGGGCCGGAATCCTCGAGGCACGGCACGCCGTGCCTTGCCGGCCTGTGTTTTTTTTTTTTTTTTTTGAATTAAAACATTTCTTGGAACACCGTGGGATCCCCATGGAGTTCCGAGAAATGTTCTGTTTTCAAAAAAAAAAAAAAAAATTCAAATTTTGTTTACAATTTTCTTGGTCCCCTTTTGTCAATTTTTGTTTATAATTTTCTTGGTCCCCCTTTTGTCAATTTCATTTACAATAGTAATTTAGAAACAAAGATCGATTGTGTCCGAAATATTTATCTAGGAACCTGAGCGGCACCTTTAAATTTTATTAATATCAAATATTATAACAAGAAAAGAGGAGCTGAAAAGGACATAGAACCTTGCCTCTAACCCTTTAAAGGAAAGAAAAGAGAAAAAATAAATACAACTTTGAAATTACAATAACTTCTAAATTAAAAGTCTTCAGCAATCTTCAGATGATAAGCTTGAGCCTTCCAGTCCTTGTATCCTAGCATCTGCATCAAGCCAGTCCTTCAAGTACACACATACCTTCAATGTTTTTTATGACATTTTGGTTCTTTTGTCTTCTAAAACCCTGTTACCTGCACTAAAAGCGGACTCCGATGCTACTGTAGACATCGGGGGGGTTAGTAGATCACGTGACATGACAGATAGCACTAGATATGTTTTCTCATTTGCTTTCCACCAAGGCAAAATTTCAAAAGTTTCTCATTTTTCGGGAATGATGTAATGTTCATTTTCCAAATACAATGATAACTCATTGCAAGATGCTTCACCAACACTACTAGGTTTTGCTTTTTTTTAGGCTTATTAAAGTAAACATTGGATTATTTTTAGGCCCCGAGCTCGTAGAACAACTGGGTTTTCTTTGTCCATGTTCCACCTCATATATATGATACATAGACCTTAATAATGATTTAATTTCATTTATACTATTTCCTGAATCTTCAGGATCATTACCGAGGTTGTTATTGCAATCTTCTAACAAGACTTCTAAACCTTGTAACTTAAATCTATGGTCCATTTCTGTAGTGAAGGATTATAAAAGTGGAATTTCATTAAAATATTTTTTAAATTTTACCTCCATGACTTCAATTATTTGTTTATGTCTTTCAGTTCTATTTTTTTTTAAAGTAAGCGTGATGTTATATAACTTACTCATAATTATGTTTGAGGTTGGTTTGTAAACAGCAGAAAAAATATTAATTGCAGTATAAAAAACTTCAAGAAAACTCATGAAACCCTCACAAGTGTTCTAATCTGGGAGACCTACAGTGTAACAGAGAAGTTGAGGTATATTTTTATTACCAAATGATTGAATTAAATTTTTATATGGGAGGCAATGTTTCAATATTAAATAAGTTGAATTCCACCTATGTCTAACATCTAATTTGAATTTAGAAAATTCTTTTCCATAGGTGTTGCATAATTTTGCAAATTCTTGTCTTCTAGACATTGAAGAATTGATAAATTTAATACAAGTTTTAATATTTTCTATTTGTGGGTCAATAAGAGCTAAACCATCTTGCACAGCCAAATTTAAAATATGGCATGCACATCTAATATGAAAAAGTTTTTTACTTAAAATAGGTTTCAATTCTGTTTTTAATAACTCTACTGCAGAATTATTATTACTAGCATTATCTAGAGTTAAAGAAAAAAAATTTGTAATATTATATTCACGAGCAGTATTTAAAATATGTGTTGATATAACATTTCTAGTATGTAGGTAATCAGTAAGACTAAAGCTAATAATTCTTTTTTCTAACAGCCAATTAGAGTTGATATAGTGTGCGGTTACACAAATATATGAATAGCCCTTTTTGGTACTCCAAATATCGGAAGTAAGTACAATTTTCCCATTAAATCCTTCAAAATATGAAATCAGTTGTTGTTTACTTTCATTAAAATGTTTACAACTGTCTGATTTTAGAGTGTTTCTAGGTACCCTTTTAAAAGCAGGATTTAAAGCTTGTTTAGCATATTTTTCAAAACGTTTATCTTCTCCAAAAATAAATGATTGTTCGGAGTGTATAACGTATGCGGCTAGTTCTCTTCTATTATTATTATGAGAGTAGGAAAATGTTTCTATTGAACTAGATGTGCGACTTAGTTGAGTTTGCTTAGGGTCTAACGTGCTATGCTTTTTACCACAAGCGTCGGCATGCATTTTTAAGTGGCCCGTTCCACTCGAAACATTACAACTAAGATCCCTTTTACAATGTTTACAAATTGCCCTAACTTCTACTTTCCCATCGGGACGTCTTATCTCTTCACGAGTGAAGGCAGACCAAACAGTTGAAGTTCTACCCCTTTTAACTTTAGAACGAGAAGGAGCTTGGCTCCCACTAGCACTAAGGTTGGGTTCATTTTGGACTTCAAATTCAACCTCGTCTTCACTCCACTGACCTCCAAAACAAGCTTCCATTAACTCATCGTTGGCCATGACTTGGTTGCTGTCATGGCCAATGTTGGGGTAGAAAACTTCTTCTAAATCGGCCATTAAGAGAGGTTTAAAAAAATTAATGAAAGTAGAATTATAATTAAATATTTAAATGGGTACCAACCTCAACCTATTTGAGCAAAATCCCGCTCTCTTGTTGATCGCCAATCGCCGCCCGCGTGTTAATCGCCAATCCCCCCCCTCTTGATGAGTAGTTAGTGCTACTAAGTAGAGAGAGAAGTAGATTGGAGAGAGAGAGAGAGGGAGAAGTTGATTGGGAGAGAGAGAGGGTGAACTTGATTAGGGAGAGAGTGAACTTGATTAGGGGGAGAGAGAAGTTAATTGGAGAGTTTAGATAATAGAGAGAGATAGAGGTGTCAACGGATCCACTTATTTCTCAGTCAAGTTCCATTCAAATCTCTTTATGGGTTTCTGGGATTCAGAGTATTCTTCGGATCTACTTCCTACATCTCAGTCATGATCCATTTCAAATCGACCGTTCATCTAAGTGTGCTAGTAGGTTCTACTTACATTTTACACTACTAAAATTCTTGGAGAGGACGAATGCAAACATGACCGGTAGCTACTAGGGTGAGTCGTAGCTGTGGAAACACATTGTGTTAGGGATTTAGGGTCAACGGTTAGAGAAGGAGGATAAGAGGGTCACTCAAGACAGGAGAGATGAATGAAAAAAATACTAAAATTAGGAATTGTTCGAAAAATGCATATGCTTTATTTTTATTAAAATACCCCTAAAATATAGAGGGAATTTTCGTAAAATAGTATGATAAAATCGGATTTGGGACTATCACGCAGGCTTTTGTTGGTTGTCTGGATCCGATCGGAAATAATTTAGGATCCTATCCGTTTAAGTTCAGTTTCGGATGGTCCATCGGACTGTCTGGGTCCATTGACACCCCTAGAGAGAGAGTGAGCTTTGGTGAGAAATGAAGGGGGTGGAAAGTTGTATTTATAGGATTAGGTGGGTTATTTTTTTACTTCCCAAAATACCCAAAAAAAAAAGTTGTTGGGGGGGTTAATTTGGTAAAAGACCTGAAATGACTTAAATATCAATAAAAAGGAATTGTTGGGGAGGGTATTTAGGGAAGGTAAAATATTTAAACAATAAAAATTCAAAATACTCTCCAAAACTAGTAGTTGGGGGGTTAATTTGGTAAAAGACATGAAATGACTTAAATATCCACAAAAAAAAGTTGTATGGGAGGGTATTTAGGGAATGTAAAAGATTTAAACAATGAAAATCCCAAAATACACCCCAAAAAAGAGTTGTTGGGGGGTCTTTTCAAGATTTTATGAAAATATATGTTTTGGATGAAAATACCCCATAAACTAGCCGTTTGAAAAAACTTTTGGGGGTATTTTCGGATTTTCAATATGCATTTTCTAAAGGGGAACGGTGCTCGCAGGCCGTGTCGTGCCGGCCCGCCAGGCCACCCAACTAGGCCCGGCACGGCCCGCGACTTCATGCCAGGCCGGCACAGCACGCTCACTGTACCTATTCGTGCCGTGCCGGCATGGCCAGTGGCGTTCCGTGCCTTGTCGGGCCGCTGGCCGGCACGGCCCGTTTGCCACCTTGAGGTTCAACCCTAATCAATAAACGATTATCTAAGATGATAATCTAGTAAAAAATCATGTTGTGATTGTGGAAAACATTAGTGTGAGAGATAGACGTAGAGAGAGAGACCTAAACAAATCCCTTTTGCAACTCTAATCATGTCATTAATGTGGAGAGAGACCTAAACCAATCCCTTTTGCAACTCTAATCATGTCATTAATGTGGAGAGAGAGATGAATCCCCTTTGCAAATTTAACTAATAGACAATGATTTATTACAGAGGGATTTGCTAGCAAAAGTGAGCCGGGAAATGGCTTTTCCCAAAATTGCCTAGCAAATGCCTACCATAGAACATATCTTTTATTCTACTCAAAACTTACTTTCAATTGTAAATCCCAAATAGAAATTCACCCACAGCAAAGCGACTTCTACAAAATACTGAAATAGCTTGTTTCTAGACCACCCATCTTCTCTACACACGAGGTTGATGGGTCCAATGATCTGAACCGTCTATCTATTAGGTTCAATCAATAATTAACTATTGCCTCAAAATTACATTGATCCAACGGTTTCAATTGTTCAAATTGTAGATATCAAACATGCACTAAGGAAATCAAAATGCCCGATGATCCAAGATCCATGACAATCGCAATTGTATGATCAATGTGCTTTAAAACCAGTGCAACTCTTAGGTGATGGGTCACGAGCCCTTTAGCTATCTCTTTAATTAATTCAACAAAAGAAAAATGATATTCCCACCCCCTCTTATTTGTCTTTTTCTTAAATATGGCTAAATTTCCATCTTATTTTATTTTATTTTTTCCTTATTTTAAAAAGAAAGACAAACAATAGAGGGTGAAAATACTGGAAAATGTAAGAAAATGTGAATGAAACAAATAAGTGAAATGATATATTCACCCTTTTTCATACTTGGGACAACACCCTCTAGTGTAAAAGAGTAGGCATGAATACACAAGAGGGGGCTGTTCCGAGTAAGAAAAGGGGGAGAATGTACCATTTCCCATAAAATAATAGAGGGATAATTACATTTACACCCCCTCTAGTTTCTGACACATCCACTCCCACCCCTATAGTTTTAAAAGTGACAAATACACTCCTGGAGTTTTAATTTGTTTAAGGTTTGCCCCCTCAGCTGAAGGTTCGTCCATAGATTGAAGGGTTAGAATGATTCGATGGAGCTGATTTTTTGGGCACACCCTATCTATGTCAGGACCCATCAAATGAACGCTTTGGATCATCCAAATAATGTGGGCCCATACCCGAATCCAAAGTGACCCAAAAAATCAGCTCTATCGGATCATCCTAACCCTTCAATCTATGGACGAACCTTCAGCTGAGAGGGCAAACCTTAAACAAATTGAAACTACAGGGGTGTATTTGTCACTTTTTAAACTATAGGGGTGAAAGTGGATGTGCCATAAACAAGAGGGGGTGTAAATGTAATTATCCCAATAATAAATGCTCACACCCAACGACGATGTAGTGGTGCAACGTCTATTCTTACTATGCACAGACGCGTGAGCATTATCATTTGTCACCACCACCATTTATGGCACCTAGCATGTAGGCCAAGAAGTTGGGTAAGCCTGGATTTGGGGTGAAAAATATCTGGATAAAATTTTCTAGTTTTTCATTGGGCTAACTCATTTCTCAAGAATTTTATTTCTTGTGTAGGGATTTTTTGGGGATAATAAGCCTGTGGGAAAACTTTTTCAAAATTCCATGCCTTTCCATTGTTTGATTACATATAAAAAAACAGTAACTTCAACCACCTCACTAAATTTTATTCAATGGGACCTTTAACATAGGAGTAATGACATTGGCACTGCAGTGATTTAATAATTGGACGAATTCAGTTTGTCTTTTCTCTTTAATTGGCTTCTGAGAGCTTCTTGGGAACTGTAACAACTTTGACAGCTGTTTAAACAAGAAACGAGCTGAGTTTGTGCAATTATTAAAATATTGTAGTGCAAAAATCAATGGCCTTTAATAAGTTGTTAATGAAGGTTTATTAATCGATGAGATGAGTGCTATTATCAAAACCCAGGAGTGTTGACTCAGACCTAACCCATTGTGGGCCCCTCTTATTGGTTGTTATGGGCTGTTTGAGGATGGGACCTACATAATGATCCCTAGTTTGGATTGTAGGAAAAACATTTTTTGAGAAAAAAATTTCTTAGGAAATATATTTTTATTTCCACACTTTAGAGGAAATATAATAAAGTTTGGCTGACTTTAGCTACCATATTTTGGTAATTGCACCAACTCATCTTGTCTTTTATTATTTAAAGGATTTGCTAGGCAATTTTGCAAAAAGTCATTTCCTAGTTTACTTTTGCATGAGAGAACAGCCAGCAGGCTTACTTTTTAGAAGATTCTGTCTTATTCAGTTAATTCATATGATGTGGCTGTTCTCTCATGCGAGAACAGTCAGCAGGCTCACTTTGTTATATATTATTAAGTATATTATATTACTAATAATGTATTTTATATTATAAACTATGTCATATTAAAATAATGTATTTGAAGGGAAAGTCAAAATTTTGAGACTTGTGCAAGTTCCCTCCATTAATTTGAAGGGAAAAATCAAAGGCATGAAATCTCCTCTCGTATTTGCTTCCAATATTAAGGGCCCGTTTAGATGCCGAGAAGATTTTGATTTGGATTTCTCACATTTGCAGCCTTTTTTGCATTGTAATTTGGATCGGATCAAATTCTTGGATTTCTAATTTTACAGCTGACAGTTGTAGACACCCCATTTTGACCGGGCCCTAAAGTCCCCAAGGTTGAGTCGAAGTTCCGAAGTTGAGTGAAATTCCCGAAGAAGCGGACTCCAAGCAAGGAGAGAGCCCAAATTTTTACCAGCTTTTGTGTGCATTTATAGGTGCAAATTCTCTGAGAAGTTGTTGATGTTCCTAAGAATACCCCTGCAAAATTTCAGATGAATCGAATGAAAATCGTTGAAATAGACAAGCCAAGCTGGTGCCGTTATCAAAATCGTAGAAGAATGGTGCATTATTGAGACGAAGGAGTGCCCTCATCAACCTATAGATGGGGGGTGCATTATGTTAAAAGGGTCTGTCCAGAGAAAGAAAAGGGGGTTGAATACATCATTTTTAGGGCCCATTTTTACCCCGGATCACTCCCCGTAGAATAAAAGAAAAAGTTATAAATACACTAGAGGGGCTGTCCAAGTAAAGAAAAGGGGACGAAAAATTTCATTTCCGTTTTTATAAGAGGATCGGCTAGGGTTTCCTCGAGAAGGGGGGCCTCATTTTTGCAAGAAAAATTGAGACACAGAGAGAGGGAGAAGAAGGAGCCACCGGCCACCCAAGCATCTCCGACCACTCCCCCTCCGGCCGGTCTTTGCTCTCCCTTGTCCAACCTCCATTAAACCTTGCATCAACCATCCAACATCTCAGCCGTTTTCCCCAAAACCTATATCCACCAAACCCACCTTCTTCTCCGACGAGATTCCGGTCGGAATACGGCCAAGCTCCGGTTATTCTCCACCTCCAAACCTCTCTCCACCTCCATCCGAACCCCATCTCTACCCAAAACCCATTTCAAGACCCACATCAGAGGGACCCTTTTCAAAACCTCCGGCCACTCCCCCTCCGGCAGGTCTTTGCCCTCCCTTGCCGCTCGACCCACCACCATCTTCACAAAACCCACCTCCATTCCCACCACCACCATGCTGCCCAGCCATCATCACCATTACCATTCCCAAAACCCCTTTTCCTTTCATTTTGATCGACCCTAATTCCTCAGATCTAGATCACTTCCTCACTTCGAAGTCATTCGGGCTACAAAAGGGTAGGTTTGCAAGTGGGAAAGAAAGAAGTAGAAGAGGAGGTCTGCAAGTTTTCCCGTCATAGGCTCCGATAGTTTCTGAAATTCCGACAATTCTACGGTTCGTCAATTAGGTAACTCAGCCCTTTTCTACTCATTCCTTAGGATTGTTTGATTACTTTCCATGTGTTGGGTATTTTGCATCAAAAGGGTTTGGGTCTTCTGTTGTTCTTCCCTGTCTTTGCTTGCTTGGCATATGTAATACCCAATAGTGCTGTGTGGTTTTTACCTCAAAATTTCCATGCTTTGTTGAATTTCTCTTATGACCATTCAATTTGTCACTTCAGGTAAATAGCCATAATTGTTTTACGTTGGGTTTTTCTTCCTCGAATCGGTGGTTATCAGCATGTGAAATAGTTTTATACATATCTTGTTCATTTGGATTTGAAACTCTGCATATTCTTGTTGTCTGCAAAATTGAATTGCTTCATTGAACTTCAAAGTTATGTGTAATTTTTGTTACGGGGACATCCTAGCTGGTTTCTAAATGATTCTGATTCATTAGTTGCCTAATCTTTTAAGACATGTTGAGATACATAAGTTTTTGTTGAGTTTAAATCCTATTTGATTTCACACTCATGTGTCATCTTTTGAGTCTAAAATCGTTGCCATTATGTACATAGTACATGTAATTTGGGGATTGTTCCTTCATGCTGCATGCTAGCTCAGGTTAGTTTTTGCATTTGCCAAAATTATGGAAATTTATCTGGAAATTTATCTTTCCTATATGAATTCAAGTCATTGGTGTAATTGCAAAACTAACTGAGGATTTCATCTCTATATGTTCGGGTAATGCCTCAAGGATCATTCATTCTCCGGTATATTTGGGTTCAAGCAAGTGGACCATTTGCAAAGAGATTATGGTCACTTCCTTTAATGTATAACCTGGAGATTATTCTCTGGTGTCCTGCGTGACTTCAATCTCTGATTCCATGGCTGTATACACTCTTTTGTTCAAATGGTTAAGGCATGAGTACTTTACTTGAGCATAGTCTATTTCATCTTGAGTTCATTTCCATTTTGCCACTTTAAATGCATGGTTACCTGTCAAGAATTTTGACTTCCCCATTGATTCACTTCATGTCTTTATATTATGCGATCTAGAATTTCCTTTCTCCTCGGGATTGCTCTTCACACGTTCCTCGGGGTCTTCTTCAAGTTTCAAGGTTCTCTCGACTCTCGATCATAGGAACACTTTGTTAGGTTACGGCTATGACGGAATGTATCTTGAGCCAACCCCTTCCCTTCATGCCTTAGAGTTTTCGCAGGTTAAGGGATTTCTTCCTCTTTAGAGTCTGTCATAAAGAGTTTAGGAGTCTGTCCTACCATCCTAGGGTTTGGGAGTCTGTCCTACCCTTGTAGAGTTTCAGATTCTGTCATATCCCTTCATAAAGTTTAGGATTCCGTCCTTCCATCTTTCAGAGTCAGTCTTCAGCATAGGAGTCAGTCCTTCAGTCTTTCAGGAGTCTGTCCTATCATCATAGGGGTTAGGATTCTGTCCAACTTCTCATCAAATCATGTGATTTTTATCCGCTCTTGCAAGGTATAGGATGCTGTCCAACCCTTGCAGAGTCGTGATTCTGTCATTTTCCCCTGCAAAGCATAGGATGCTGTCCAACCTTTGCGGGATATCAGGAGTCTGTCATACTCTTATGATGATAGGATTCTGTCATCTTGTGTCAAAAACACTTGAAAACATCAAAAACATCTTCAAAACATCAAAAATCTCAAAAATCTTGAGTCATTAAGAGTGTAGTTAGGAAAATCCTGGTCCGAACTACGGATGGCTTGATCCCTAGCTGAGGGGTACGTAGGCAGCTCAGGCGTGCAGCTGGCATCCTGAGTTCAGTCACAACTTTCACAACTTCACAACTTTCACAACTTCACAACTTCAAAAACTTTTATAAGCTTCAAAATCTTTCAAACCTCTCAAAACTTCAAAAATTCTTCAAAATAACCTTACCAGCAATTTTTAAAGGATCTTCTCATAGAGTTAGGAGTCTGTCCTAGGCGTGTGGGGTGTCTTAGAGTTAGGAGTCTGTCCTGATTGTGTTGCTTTGCCGTGTCTGGTCGTGTGAGTGTCCCTAGAGTTAGGAGGCCTCAAGTCGTGGTCGGCTAGACACTTAGTCGAGCCGATGGCTAGACTAGAACGCGCTTAGATAGCCCATGGTTTTCCTTAGGACGCGCAGCCTAGTCACACATAGGGTGTAGGGTCCACTTGCATTAGTTAGGGCATAAAGGGAGTCCTAAAAATTATCATTCACTTGAACTTAAGTAGCGGCACAAGAAGCTTTAAAAACTAGTCAGGTCTAGTTGATCGAGTCTAGGATAGCGGTCCTAGAGGGTTAGGCATTGTAGTTTAGCATAGGTCGCCGAACTACGTTGGCTCTAATTCTTCCCGAGGCCGGGATACGTAGTGCAGCTAGGATGGATGGCCATCTTGGTCCGACTCAAGTATCGCATTAGAGTCTAGGGTTTGTCGAGTCAGGTCATGGGTTGTGCTGTATGTTTTGCTGTGTTTTCTTACTTTCATGTACAGATCCTATACCTTTAGCTGTAGCATGCATGTGCTTGTCCACCAGAACTTAGACATCAATTAGGCATGACACTCATAACCTAGCTATTCTTAGGTGACATATCTTTCATTTCTTTTTGTGCTTATTATTCATCTCCGAGACATGCATGGTTAGCTAGACGTTATCTCGGGGATATTCGTTCCCATTTCACATGATTTTCTTCCAAAACTCTTCACAGTTAATAATAAATGGCATAAGAGACTAGGTGCTCGCACTTGGGCGAATCGGGGGCGCCTAATCTCTTCCCCATTCGTCATCAGGCACGAACCTTTTATATCTCTGGTTATCTGTTGCGACAGAGCACAGCATGGGATCCAGGGCCCACTTCCTTGGATGACGACTCTTTCTTTGTTTAAGGTGCGTCTCGAATCCGGGCTAGTCCCCGAATCGAGAGGTATCTCACTTCACATCGCCGCTCATGCTGTGAGGGGCACTCTTTCGAGAGTTCCTTGGTGGGGCTCTCCTTCACGTGGATGATCTTGAGACTCGCGTGGGGGCCCGTCCCCCCGCCTCTCTCGGATCGGGGTCCACAACAGTGAAAAAATTCAGATTTCTAAATTTACTGTGGAAATAAGAAATTGGAAATCCACAGATCTGGCAGTTTCCTTCACCCTCTTTGCTCCTCAACGTCTCTCCCCTCCACTACGAAGTACCCCCTCCCCTCTCTCTCCCTCTACGTGTCCTGCCAGGTCTATTCATTTTGTATTCAAAACTCATTTCCAAATCCAAATACAAAATGGGAGTTATCCAAACGGGCCCTGAATGTTTCCTTATTAAACATGTCTCTCTCGTCAACACTTCTCCTCTCAACAACAAAAAAAAGGCTACACTGCAAATTAGCACCATGGAACCAAGGTCTGAATCTCCCTCCCTCTCTCTATCTCTCTGTTCTGGGAGAAACCAGAGAACGACCTCTCTCTCTGCGTTTGGTCGAAACCCAAATAGGGCTTCTCTCTCTCTCTCTCTCTCTCTCTCTCTCTCTCTCTGCTTTTGGTCGATACCCAGATAGGGCTTCCCCTCCCCCTCTCTCTCGCTCCCTCTCCCTGCTTCTGGAGTTATGGTTGTTTCACGGATCAAACCCCAGATGTGTTTCTCTCTCGCCGTGTTCTAACTGGTGAAATTCGAGTCATCGAATTCAAACTGGTGTACTCTGAGAAAGAAGGCAAGTCCAATCCCCGGGGACCATAATTCATTGAAAAGGCGGTCATTCTGATGAAGTATTGGGTCTCATCATACTTGTAGGCAATCCAAGGCAATTCGGATTGGCAAGGCTTGTGGATTGGCAAATTGAGAAATTGGTTGGTTTTAGATTAGTTTGGGTTGAACCCCCTGAGAAATTGACAAAATCCAGCCTCTGTTTCTGGAGGAAAGCAGAGAGAGTGGTCTCTCTCTCTCTACATTGTCTTTGTGCTAGTATATATTAATAAAGCTACAAACCCAAGCTATCA
The DNA here is from genome assembly GCF_043159265.1 of Tasmannia lanceolata. Taxonomy (NCBI): domain Eukaryota; kingdom Viridiplantae; phylum Streptophyta; class Magnoliopsida; order Canellales; family Winteraceae; genus Tasmannia; species Tasmannia lanceolata. The sequence goes on along the minus strand of NW_027518697.1, from coordinate 17,055,860 downwards.
AAGTGTATTTCTAGTAACGGATTAACTGTTAGCATCGTTTTTTTAATGAGTTTGTCTCTTTTTGGTGGGTAGAGATTTTAACACTTGTCTTTCTGAACTGAATTTGTCATGACCCATGAATATATCACTGAGATTACAACTAATGGCCAGGTCTCTCTCTCTCTCTCTCTCTCTCTCTCTCTATTCTGAATGGTCTCTGTAGTTGATGGAGTTCATATATAAATGAGGAATTTAAGAGTAAAAATGTAAATTAGATGAAAAATATACAAATTTATTGTAAATTCAATATAGATATCTCCCTCCCTCTCTCAACAATAGCTTACATGTTTATTATAAATTTCTTTTGTTGGATCATTTAGTTGCCTACATCATTTGAATTAGTTTATGACATCGTAATACTCTTTCATTTTTTGTCAATTTTTGTATCTGATAGTTTTGAAAGTTCCGATTTGAATGATTCAGTGTGTCGTATACACATCATCTACCGGTTCAATTTGTTTGTACATTTTAGTAAACAAAATATGATTCAATTCCGACATTAGTCTGGACGATACCAAACTCTAGAATCGGAATCACAATTGATTCCCTAGATAAATTCAAGTGCTTGCACAAACACTAGAATTAGAATCTTTATCCGTTTACGAAGGGAATTGGAATTGGATTGGAATCTGATATCAATACCCATTCCCGATTCATGTGATCCAAACACACCCTAAAGAATTCTCTAGGCTTGTAGTCTCCTTGATTTTTGAAAGTCAACACGGTAAAACGACCACTTATATAAATAAAGAAATATAAAGATTGACCCCTACTAGGAAGGGCTTTCTTTAGTAGTTTCATTTTAGCCGTGGTTCAAAGAAAGGCTTTGATTTAAGGTAGGGGTGGCCCGAGTACTCGCTCCTTTGATCTCGCACAGACATAGAAAAGAAATCATTTTTCAGCGATACTCAATCTTCCTTCTCTTTAGTGCTCACTGGCAGGTGATCCTTTCCATGTGAATCCGTTCTCCATCTTCCTACCCCGACATGGCTCGCTCCACATGCTCTACTGGAAAAGTCAATGAATATTGTTAACCGCTGTGTAACGTAAAGCAGTGTTCGTGGGAATAAAGTGAAAACTGGCTCGGCCCCTATAACGTGAAGTTAAAGAGAGGAAGATTGAGAAAGAAAGATCTGATCTGGCCACTGAACCGGCTTTGAAAGGAATAGGGGGAGGCGCATTTACAAATAATATCGCCATACCCCCAATTATTTTCTCTCTTGACCGCCCATCTGAAGAATGGAAAGGTTCGGGAATCCCGTGTTTTTTCATGTTTCTGGTCGTGGCATGTATCTTTGATTGGGGATTTGTCGTAGATTGTAAACCGAGCAGAAAAGAGATGAAAAGGTCGAATGCATCAATCTCGGATTCTGGACACCGAACCTTGATTCCTTAGGCAAGTGGATAATCAATCGCCATTTTGCAAATGCTCATATGTTGGTAGCTCTCTATGATGAGGAAAACCTTCTTCATGCCCATTTTCCTTTAGTTCAATCATTAGTTGAATGGGTCAGATAGGTCTCACTCTCACTCTAGCTCTGGCTCACTAAATGATTGAAAAATGGCTTGATTTTTTAATATATTTATGCTCTCTTCATTTAGCATTATAGCTTTAGCCAATCACTCTTCTTTCTTCTGATTGTAATAGTTCTTCTGTCCAATATGGCTCGTTCCATCAACTTGGGCACTAGGTGTGAATTGATAGGATAGGAAGGAGCTGAGAGAGAGAGAGAGAGAGAGAGAGAGAGAGAGAGAGAGAGAGAGAGAGAGAGAGAGAGCTTTGAAGCCTACTCTTGCTTGATTGGACATTCCCCCGTTAGCTTGGTACCTGGCTCTATAATTGCCTCTGATTGCTTGCTTGGCCCTGTTAATTGTCCTTTTTATTTTTTTCTAGTGTTGTAGTTGCATAAGCAATCAAGTTCAAGGGATGGAGTTCAAGGTAAGTAGTCTCTGGGATTCATCCCCCTCTTGGTTGGCGATCGCTAGGTATTTTGGTATAATTGACTTGCGATAGTCTAGCAAGCGAAGCGATATAGCCATGTTTGCTTGACTTTTGTCTTCTATTAGCCTACAGTCTTGAGATTAATCATGTCTACTTGTGCCTTTTCCCTCCCGAAAAAATCTGTCATGATTGTTCAGAGTGTCGTGGAATCACATATCATTGTATATAAAGTTCTTTCATTCGCTATGTTGCAACGGATAGATTGGAAGATCTGCTGGGATTAAGCCTTTTTGTAGGAAAATATGTTGTTTTTCATATAATGTTTCCCTTCACAAAAACATGAATTGGATGAAGAGGTCGAATGATTAGAAACTCTGAAATAAGCTCGGTATGCAAATCGCACTACACTATTGGTTGTTGATTTTTCACGGCGCGAGCTTGTTAGCCCAAGGGTTCCCCATGGCTTCATTCAACCACCTTATTTTGATGATTAACAAACACAAATTGATTAGTCTTTTATGGACTAATTGTTTGCCTTGAGTGTTGTGCTATACACAGGGAATTCACATGTCAATCCATGCTAGCACACACCATTGATGGCCTATGCTTGAAGATGAACCAAACAAAGGACAAATGAGCTAAAGCATATTTGGACAAACCATACCTTGGAGGATCAACCAAGGAGAAGTTTCACACAACCATCTCAAAGCATTGAACAAACAAAAGAAGATCAATGAAGGCCAAAGCTTGTGGATCAACAACTTGCAAAGGAGCTTGAACCAAATGGTGGCATCATCCTTTGAAGGTGTCAAGCAAAGAAGCTCAACCTTGAAGATCCCAAAGCAAGCCAAGCACGCCAATGAAGATCAAATGAAGATTGGCTCAAGAGAACAAGAGAGTACCTAGAATGGTAGTATGTATCACCTTTCTCTCATGTATTTTTTCTTGATCAAGGCACACCTTAAAACCTCTAAAAATATATTTTTCAAATAGACTAACACACCCTTTAAGGACTTAAATGGATAAGTGAATGGCCATGGTGGTGTACCAACATGTTGGGTCCCATATGGCATTCAACACAACATTGAACAAAACAGAGTTCCAAGTGAACAACCTGGACCAGCAACTAAATCCTATCATAACTTGCTTAAAACATTTTCAAATATTTTTAAAAATATTTTTAACAGATAGCTCTCATTTTTCTCATATTCGTAGAGTAAAAGAACATCGAAATCCGATGAGAAACGAAGGAGATATGAATTTTTGAAGTTGGACACTGATTACTGGAAATCCAGTCTCGGAACTCCGAGAAATGCTCCAGGCTCTTAAAATTAAATCTCTGTTTGGTTTCTCGAAACTCCGAGAATACCCTCGGAGCTCCGAGAATACCCTCGGAACTCCGAGCAGTGTATTTGTTCAAAAAAATATAGCCGTTGGAGAGCCAACGGCTAGTTGACTATTTCACCCAGTTTTGACTGTTTTGCCCCCCAAACGGTCACATGGAGTTGGGACTTCATATATACCCATTCAAAGGGTCCAAAATACTAGATGAATATGCTCCAACTCTAAAGAACCCTAGAAAACTACTTGAAACTATTTTTGGGTTAATTTTCTCTCACCAACCTCTTGTACCCTGATTTGAGAAAATCATTTGAGATTGGTTTTGGCATTACTTGTAATCATCTTTGAGAGTGCATTGTGAGCTTTACTTTGTATTAGCCTATCTAGAGGCAAGCAAGCAACATCTTATTCTCTTCATTGTATTTGGCAACAAAGGGCGCCGTATTTAAGTGTACAAGGCGAAAGGAACGTCGTATTTAAGTTCCTTGGAAGATAGTGGATACCTCAAGGAGAGCAAACTTGAGAAGAGTGGAGTAGGTCTTGGGTTTAAGACCGAACCACTATAAAAGCTATTGTGTTAAAGCCTCTTGTCTCTCTACCTCCTCTTGATTGGTGATTGGTACACATCTCTCTTACTCTCTCTTGTAGGTGCTTTAATATTCATATCCTTGCTTGAGTAAGTGATTAGCACTTAAGTTGAAATTGCATATTCATCTCTTGCTAATTAAGCATCTGATCATTCTAATCAAGTTATAAAATTAACTAGGGAATAAAGTTTACATCATTACTATTAAGCTTAATTAATCAAACTAACTTAATTGAGAAAAGTTAAAACTAGGATAATTTTGGTAAAGAGTTTTTAAAGAGAATAAGTTTTTTAAAGAAACCCAATTCACCCCCCTCTTGGGTTGCCTAAATAGCTATCAACTTAAAGAAGAAATGATAATATAAGTTCGTGCAGTTATTAGTGATTTAGTGCCAATATGAGTAGCCTAAGGGGCCATTTGGATACGTGTATTTTCGAATCCTAGATTTCTTAAAATTGTAGTTGGGAGACAAGAGAAGAAAGAGAGCAGCCGTTGTTTCCTGGTTTCTAGCCTTTCTTTCCAATAGCAAGAGAGCTGGCAATCATCTCATGTTTCTAGGTTTTAGAAATCACAAGATGCAGGAGAGATTTCTAAAACCTGGTTTTCTTACTTAAACTCCAAGAAACGCTGCCGGGACAAACTAAAACCTGGATTCTAAAATCTTCGTATCCAAACGACCCTAAATTTTATGAATATCATTACAAATTAAGGTTTTTGATATTTGCAGTACCATATTTTGACAATGACATAAAGTCACCTTGTCTTTTCCTTTTTAATATGAGGTGGGATTTGCCAGGGACCATCACCTCGAAGAATAAGACAAAATCTGTTGAAAAGTGAGCCTATGTGGCTGTTCTCTAATGCAACATCCTTTTCGCAAAATGACTTCTGCGATGGTCCCTAGCAAATCCCACATAAGTTTGTGCATTTATCAGTGGCATGTTTTAACATAAGATGGTAGTTCAAATACCAGCAACCTATAAGATAAGAAAAAAATTAAACAAAGAAGTGTCTTATCAAATAGGAGTGCGGATATCATTTTCTAGTATTTAATGCATTTTGATATAAGATCGTCAGGTGAAACAGAAAGTTAAGAAAAATCAATCGAAAGAGATTTCGGTGTTTGTAAGCTGTCGGCGACCGGTTCTTCCGCCATTTAGTCCGGCGCCCAGGTGCGTTTCTCTCTCTATTTTTTTTTTACTCTATCTAGGGTTAGGGTTTCATAATTTCTCTCTGAAAAACTGTCTCTTTTGTTCTGTATATGCTCAACATCAAGGGTTTCGAATTTGGAGGATTTGTTTAAGAAAATGGAGTATCGTTTGGGGTTTTGTTCTTGGACAGATATATATAGCTGAAGAAAAACGAGAAAGAGAAGAAAAAGGTTTTGGCTTTGTTTGATTTTTAGGGTTTCAAACGAAGGAGAATGAGCGCGTCTAGGTTTATAAAGTGCGTCACGGTGGGAGATGGCGCTGTTGGAAAAACCTGCATGCTGATTTCTTACACAAGCAACACATTTCCCACGGTGAGTTCTAATTCTAGGGTTTTGATACATTTTGGGGCTGTTTGGAAAAAAAGGATTTTATAATTAAGGATTGTGAAATCCTGGATTTTGCAAGTTAAAACCTTGATTTTATAAGCTAAAACCTTCAGGATTGTAAATTCCAAGTTTTTTCAATCCTGAATCATAAAATCCATGTATCCAAACGGCCCCCTTTTGTTTGATTTGGTGGAAATGAATGTGGGATGTTTTTTCCTTTTTTTTTGGCATTCGAGTTTGGGTGATGTCTGGAAGAAAAGCCCCAAATTTTTAGTTTTTGTTTCCATTTACGGAGTCTGATTTGGGAGATTGATGTGGGGGGAATAAATACGCGTTTTTTAGTCTCTGTCAATTTCTTTTGCTTGATGTGGAAATTGTTCTGAAAAAAAAAAAAAAAATCCTCTTTTGTTAAGTTCTGTTGAAATTTCCTCTGTTTTAGGTTTTTGCAGTTTAGCCGTTGGATTTGGGGAAACTTGTGCAAGAAAAAAAATCTCTTTCTCAGAGTTTTGTTTGTTATGTTTTGGCTAGGTGAATGGGGGTGAAAGAGATGTCATTCTTTAGTTGAAGTTTTTGCATAAAAAATCCTTTTTTTTTTGGCGTGTGATCCAATTTTTAAGGTGTTGATTCTCGCTATTGGATTTGGCATCTGGGTAACGATTTGGCAAGGAAGCCCATTGATTGTGTGTGAAAGATCCAATATTTAGGGTTTTGATTCTTGCTATTGAATTTGGTATCTGCGTACGCAACGATTTGGCAAGGAAGTCCATTTGCATATTTATCATTTTCATGCTGTGATGGGAAACAGGATTATGTCCCAACTGTTTTCGACAATTTCAGCGCGAATGTGGTGGTGGATGGAAGCACTGTGAACCTAGGGTTGTGGGATACGGCAGGTCAAATTACTATCTGCGTTGTTGGCACTTGGGTCATTGTCATTTTTGTTTCTTTCAAAGAAATCTTATACTAGGTCTGGTGTTATGATTTTATGGAACAGGCCAGGAAGACTACAATAGATTAAGACCTTTAAGCTATCGTGGGGCAGATGTCTTTCTGCTGGCATTCTCTCTCATCAGTAAGGCAAGCTATGAAAATGTTGCTAAGAAGGTGAGGTATTCTTGTTTTCTTTCGGAATATTGGACTTTATGTTTTTAATTTCTTTGTATTATTTTACATTTAACCTTTAATGACATTTTTTTTCTTCTGTTTTACCATTCCAGTGGATTCCTGAGCTGAGGCATTATGCACCCGGTGTTCCCATAATTCTTGTTGGAACGAAGCTTGGTTAGATTTTCCCCCCTATCCCATTGATTCCTCACATTGTGTTCTTCCTTGTTTTTTTTTTTGGAAAATGATTGTGTTCTTCACTGTTACTGCTATGCAAATAAATATATGATCGCCTTCTAAGGGTCCGTGTAGGTGTGCAATCCAATTTCATTTTCGCTATCTTTTATTTTCTTGGCTAAAATTCGTGAGAATCTAGTCTAACATTTTGAAGTGTCCACGCTGCATTATTATGAGACGTTAAGTGTATACTTTTGAGCCTTAGACTTTTAATAACGGAGACTGGCTTTGGTCCTGATCTGGATGCAATAGCTACATTGTTCTTAGCCCTATTTTGGCTCCAACCAAGCTTTGTTCATGGGTAGCAAGGGAAATTTATTTTCATCTTAAACAAGGCTTGTTCTTAAGTTGACCTCTTTGTTTTTCGAACCTTTCATGGTACAACTTGTACTTCTGTGTAGAAATGTATAGCTTTAGGGGTAGAACAATTTCAAGGGTTCGGAAAATGTCAGGAAGCCAGATAATAGGTGTCTACCATCTGCAGGAAGGATATATAAACATGATTAGGCTTGAAATTACCTGCCTCCCGCCTTCCCCCTCTAACCGTATCGTGCTGAGTTAACTTAGTGAGTTTTGAGTCGTGAGTCCAAATGATAAAAAAAGGTACAGAAATTTTGTAAAAAAAGGAGAGGGGATTTGAAAGACTTGGAAGAATAGAGGATACTTTTGAATTTTCCTTTAATTGTTATGGATGGGAATCCTGTATTTTTTGTGTGAAATATGAAGTTTAGCAGTTGATTTGGGTTCTATAACATCACCTTTGTTAATACGAGGAACTTGGTGAATTCCTTCCGTCTTCTGATATGGTCAGCAATAGTCTCGTGTTATATTGATTCAAGGAATTCAAAGTAGATATGTTTTTATGGGTTCTATAACATCACCTTTGTTAATACGAGGAACTTGGTGAATTCCTTCCGTCTTCTGTTATGTTCAGCAATAGTCTCTTGTTATATTGATTCAAGGAATTCAAAGTAGATATGTTTTTGTCGTTAAAAGAAGTAGTAGATGTGTTTCTTTTTGAATTATAGAAGTAGATGTGTTGTTTTTTTCTGAGATGGTAGAAGTAGATATGGTTTGGCCGTTTGATGTCCAGTTTTTGAATTTTTTTGCCATTTTAGACTTTTGGTTCCACTTGGTTACTCAAAACAGTTCATTGCCACATTGTCACCTTCATGAATTAATTAATCAAGTTACGGTACGATATGGCTATGATTGATACATTTTGGGAAATCTCAAAATCCAAATGAAGGATACAGATTTGCTAGAGAAAGGAAAAGGGGAGTTGAAGTACAATAGGGTGCATGAAATATGCATTAGTGTTTTTCCTTCCATTAGTGCATGTAACATATGTGCATACTAATTTTCGTTCATTTCTTTCAGTAGGTTTGCCAAAGGGTCAGTTGACTCTAAAAAACAGACTCGTGACTATATTAGTTAAATGTCACAGAATATACTCATGCTGGACTCTCCAAAACACGCAATCTAACCATATTGGTTACGACTATTTACCGATCTGGGTACGCGTCTAATTGAAGTTTCTAGGTGCAGATTAACTTTCTGAAAACTACCTTTGATGCAATTCAGCTCTTTCATTAGTTACTTTTTAGGTTGGCATTGGAGCAATTTGTTTGTTTGTTTTTTTTTTTTTTAAAGGGTGGAGCTATTTTTTAATTGTGTCCTAGGCCATCTTGTTGCTCATGTATATTAATCCATTGATTTTTGAGCAAACTTCACAAGTTCTATGCTAAATTAATCACTCTTGGCATTCGAGGTTCATGGATATTCTGTTTATTCTACTACTAGCTATTGAGTCACCTTATCTTGATTTTTCCTCTGCAGTTTTGGGTTAAAGCTGTTTTTGCAGGTGTGAAGTAGATCTTAGTATTAAAGACATAATTAGTTAATTACACTATACAGTTATACTACACAAGTATTATATATTTTCAGTGCATGTGTAAGTTATCAAATTATTAATCCATTGATTTTCTTCTTGGACATGATTACTCTTAGTTGACAATTTCAATTGGAATGGCATAACCTGGTTTAGTTCGCGGACTTTGCCCATGGAAGCTACAAGAGCAGTTTTCCATAAGTTTCAGTGACAATTCATTGAAAACTTCACGTCAAATGGTTTTCTGGTGGTGTTCTTTTGAGTCAAATGGTGACTTCATGCAATGTTCATCGGCTGGTTATGCCCTGTTGATCTGGTGGTGTTCATACCTCTTGTTATTTTATTTGGACGGACTTTTGAAGTTTGCCTTGTGACATGCATGTAGTTTGAGTATTCCATCTAGTTATTATTGTTGTAGAGTGCTTAATCAATGTAATGATGAACACTAGTCCCTTCTGTCCATATAACTTCAATTATATGGTTGGAAAATTAGCACGTGAGTGGTCAGGTTTTTCTGACTTGTTCAGATAGTTAGAAGTTATTGCGAATTTTGGTTGGCACTTGGAAGTATGATTCTATATTATTGCTGATATTTTGTTTTAGTGGTGCTCTTACAATTTCTTTGTCCTATTAGGACCAAACTTCAAGGAGTGAACTTTTTATTCCCCCTCAACTCTTTAAGAGGCTTGGGAACACTTTCAATTGTCCCTGTCATTTTTTCCCTAGATTATGTCTGAAATTACCTACAAATTGAAGTGGAAGCATGCTTCAGGAGTTCTGTGCAATCGTAAAAAACCTACCAAGTTGAAGGGAAATTTTTATAAGACAGTTGTGAGGCTAGCCATGCTGTACGACTTAGAATGTTGGGGCACCAAGAAGCAGCATGTGCATAAGATGAGTATAGCGGAGATGAGAATGCTTAGATGGATGTGCGCCACACAAGGTTAGATCGAATTAAAAATGAAGACATCCGTAAAAAGGTGGGGGTGGCACCAATTGAGGAGAAGATGAGAGAGCACCGCTTAAGATGACAGGGACAAATCCAACGTAGGCCTTTGGATGCTCCAGTGAAAAGAAATGATTCGTGCCAAGATGATGGAGTAAAAAGAGGTAGGGGCAGACCGAAAACAACTTGGGTAGAAACAGTGAGGAAAGACTTGAGGGCTAAGAACATACCAGAGAACATTACTTTGGATAGGATAGAATGGAAGAAAATGATCCATGTAGATGAACCCGACTAGTGTCAGGATTAGACTTAGTCAATTTGAGCCGGGTAGATCCTTTCACCTTCTTCATGAAAATTTTGTAAAGGATTCATTAGCCGACCCAACTAGTTTGGGACAAAGCCTTAGTTGAGTTGAGTTGAGTATTATGTCTGAAATTAGTAGTAAAATTGGAATGCCAACTGTAGATACCTCATTTTGTCTTGTTTAACCCGACATTTGTCAGAGATTATGTGAGCTGATGATGATCAATTGTGTTTCCTTGAATATGCCAAAGCATCTCTTGAGTAGAGTCAAAAGACTGGAAGGATAACCATTTCGAAGGCAAATCTTGGAGATGCAAGCTGAAACATATTTAATTGATCCCATTTTTGAAATATAAACATAAGTTTTACACCATTCCATAATGCCTATTCAGTACTCTTCAAAATGGTGCAAAACAACACCTGTAGGGAACCGGTTTGGAAATTTCTCAAATGCCCGAAGTATCCCAGATTTTATACCAACGTTTTATAGCCAAAAGCTGTCAATTGACAGCGTGGGCCATCTGTCAGTAGCATGTCTCCCATGGATCGATGATTTGGCATCTTGATCGATGCCAAAGTCTGAAAGTTGTGGGACTACAAATATAGAAACCATCCAAACCACCTCCAGAGCTCTTATATCCAATTGGGATTCTTTCTAAACTTCGTTATTGCTAAAAACATAGTTTTAAAACTCCTCCGCGTCATCGTGGACTCCCCTAACTCGACTCCCTTTTCCGTTGGCCGCGTTCCGCTTTTTGCCACCGCGTTCCGTGTTTTGCCCTACAGTGTCTATAAAAGCTCCTTTGACTCTCCCAAGTTATGACCGCATCAACCTAAGGATTCAGCTGCGTTCTTGGCCGCATCCGTGCTGAGTCGACAAAGATTTTTCTTTGGCCGCGTTACACTCTGCATCCGTGTTTTTGAAAATTGGCTAAAAATAAACCTCTAGGAAGCTCTAAATTTGTGGACACCTCTAGCTTTGATAATCCCCCCCCCCCCCCCCCCCCCCCCACACACACACACACACACGTGCACGCGCACACCCCCACACCACCCACCACACTCACACACATCCAAAGTTATTAGAATTTAGAAATGCAAGTTTTCTTTCCTAAAAGTCAACTCTACGGTTCAAAACTTTCCAAACTTGCTCAAACTAGCATATGCATGAAATCTAGTTCCACATCTCTTCTTTAATTTCACCCCCAAACCCTAGACTCTATGAAATTGTTAAGTGGTGCAAACCTATAGCTTCGCGGATGATTTCCTGGTAATTTAGGAGCAATATATGGGTTTTAACCTAACAAGACTTCAACATGGATTTCCAAATCAGCATAGCCATATCATAGATAATCAAATACAATAAGGTTTTTCAAAGAAATGCTAAGCTTAAGAGGTCAACCGTCAATGAAACTATCTAAATTACCATCAATGAAACTAGGTTCATTCAATTCATGTTCCACAAATAATTCCCAAAAGAGAAAATGACTATCTTATGATTAAAAATAAGATCTTTATCAGATTTGTCCTAAAAAATCAGATCTGCAAAGAAAATTGATGGGGCCCATCCTATGATTTGTGGACACGGACATGAGTGTCGCGTGTCGACACTGACATGGAATGTCAGACACAGCAAACCCCCAAAATTTAGAAACGGGGACACGGCTAAAATAGAAAGTATATATAATCATAATTTGTTGATACGGATTCGTGTGTCGAGTTTCAACACAGATATGCGTTGTCTGACATGGCAGCATCTAAAAATCTAGAAATGGTGACACATACATACAGATAAAATTATTGATTATTACACAAATACGTGTCCACGCGCCCACATTAACTCTAACACTCATAGCAATACATTTAAAAGTGTCCAAAGGAGTGTCGACATGGGTAGACACGCGTCTCATGTTGAACACGGCAGGACACGTGTGTCGACAATAAAATCAAAGTGTCGGCTAAATCATAGGGCACATCCAAGATGACATGGAGAATGAAGGAGTTAAGAAGATGGGGACCATTGTTAATGTTAAAATGGTTTAATTAGTTTTTAGAATATTATTTAAGTCTTGTTGAAACCTAGGGGATAGTAGAATCTTTTCCCATCAAAATTACTTAAGTTCTTTGAGTTATGGGTGTTGTAAATAGGCCCCACATATGTATTACCAAAATTTCAAGTTGGGGTAGTCTTTTAGCTATTAGAGGATATTTTAGTCCAAAAGTGTTAGGTTTGTGTTCAGGATTTTAGAGCTTTCTAGTTCTCTTTCTTTCCTTTTTACATATTTAGCTTCAGGACACCTTTTCTTTATGGGATGGATGATTGAATAAAGATTTTGAAAAAGAAATAAAGATTTTGAAAGCTTTACTCTTGTGTGGATGTGATGTCTACTTTTCAAGGTGTGGCGCCTTGATCCCTTTGGTGTGATGCCTTGGGGGTTCCCTTCGAGTGATGCCTCGGGATTGATAGTGTGATCTAGCATAATCTTCTTTTGTCAGGGTGTGAAGCTTTGAAAACCTCTTTGGTGTGATGCCTTGGATCTTATTGGAGTGATTCCAACCAAACTATCTTGATGCCCCTTGGTGTGAATGCCCTAGAAAAACCACTTGTGTGAGGCATTTGGTTCCATTAGTGTGATTCGAACAACTTTTTTTTGAATGGTGAAGAAATATATATTTTTTGAATGATGAAGAAATATCTTAAAATCGGGGAAGCCCCAAGACCGAGGTGGCCAAATACATGATAAGAAAGACAACAACAACACAATCTAAGATAAAAAGAAGTCAAGGCGGAAGAAAAAACCATTCGTGTGAGGCATTTGGTTCCATTAGCGTGATTCCTACAACTTTTTTTTTGAATGGTGAAGAAATATATTAAAATCGGGGAAGCCCCAAGGCCAAGGTGGTCAAATACAAGAAAAGGACAGTACAACAACGCAATCTAAGATAGAGAGAAGTCGAGGCAGAAGAAAATCAAACAACTTCAAGGGTGTTTGCTCGACTCCAACAACTATTCTTTCTATCCGATCTTGGAATTAGTTTTGTTTTCTATTCAGTCCTCCCTTTATCTTCGATTTCATTTCTTGGTTCTTTCTTTCGTTCCCTATCAGTTTCATTAGATCCATAAATTTCGAGCGTTATGATCATTTTCTTATTGATAACCCCTAAGCAAGCCTTGGTACTGTTCTAAGAATTTCATATAAGATGTGAACTATCTGATCTGTTCATCAATTCATGGGTTCTTCCAACTTGCTAGAAGTGACTTTGTTAACCTCAACCAGTCCATATCTTATATGATAAAGATCATATAAGTTATGGACTGGTTGATCTGTTTCTTGGTCTTGCATGGTTTGATGCTTACTAGCTTCCATCTTGGTCGCACTCTAGTCGTTTTAAAATTAGGGGTAGCAGGTACCTTTCATCATCGTTCTAAATGTCGGTTGAACCCAGCACGAAACAATGGACATGTTTCTGTTTCCATCCCCACGGTAACGAATTATTCGGTGGGCATGTATAGAATGGGGCAAGGGCAACATTTGGTTATTTCGACCGAAACCCTACACTTTAGTATGTAAATTACATAACTTTGGTCAACATGTCTAAATTTCGGTTATAAGTGCATAGAAAAGCTTGTGTTTTTACTTTTTTGCTTGCCAAGTGCTTATTTTATGTGTTTTTGCTTGTTGTTACAATTGTGGTGCAAATGCATCAACTAATTGTTGATTTGATACATTTGCACATGGATTAGTGCATGAATTTTCATTTTTCATGGATTTGTTGTTTTGCAAATTGGGAAAAAGTATATTTTCGATTAAAAGCTAATTATATATGCATGTTCACTTCTAATTTTTTTTATATGGCCAGTTCTTGCCCAATCTACAATTGACAAAGTCATATTTTTTAATTTCAAAAATTAATATTTTATTTATTTTCACTAAAGCTTTCTTTAAAAATAAAAAAAAACCTATATTTTTTTACCATTCAAAAAAAGAGAAAAACCTATATTTTTGAACTACTCATCATATATGCATGTTAGCTTCTAATTGTTTATGATGTTGTTAAATCATTTCTTGCTTATTTGATGGTTTCTAAGCGTGTATTTGTGCTTTTTTTTTAAATTAGTAAGCGTGTATTTATGCTTATTATAGTGTTTCTTGAAGTTTCATATTAAACTTTCATCATTTGCGTGCATTTCCATAAATTTATGTGATTTTATAGGATTTCCACCAAAATCTATGGTTGAAACCAATATGTTTCCATTTCTATGGCGACTGACAAGCATATCAAAACCGACATTGAAAACCTTGTCTTTCATAAGATCAAAATAGAATTGGATGAGTTCGATGAAGGGGATTGGTACTGCGATGAATGTGCTTATCGAAACTTCAAATGGAGGCGGTATTGTCGTTGGGAAAAACAACACAGTTGGAAACTTGTACCTGAAATTATGCCCCCAAACTCATGGAGATGGGTTAAAAAAGAAGAAAGCTCTAAAAGGGAGACCAGATGATTGGTGTTGCCTCTCCTGTAAATATCTTAATTTTAGCTGGAGAGACTAGTGCCGGAGATGTCGTATGGAATTACAGGATGGGATTCAGCCTTTAGGTAAATAACCTAGTAATCTGGGTCTTGAATCGGATTCTAATGAAGATGATCGTTGGCCTGACTCGGGGGCGATCTCCTTACTCCCTTGGGAAGGTACTCCGGCCCTCTCTATCTCGGGAAAGGACGTGGAATCAATACTATCTTCACTTAGAAGTTGCCTAATTGGGAAAATAAAAGATACGTGTGGGACTCTTCATGAACTATGGTTATGGGCCAAGAGAGTCTGGAATCTCCCCCTCCTATCATGCCCATGTCTTCTATCAAAGGACAAACTCTTATTTATCTTTGATTCGGAAGCAGAAGCTACAGGGATCTTGGACAAAGGTAATGATGGGTGGGATGCCCAACTCCACTCCCTTCTCCCATGGCATAAAGACTTCTCTCCAGGGTTGGAGGAATTTTGGGTCAGGTTCTATGGCATTCCTCTTCATGTATGGGCCACATCAACAGTTCAAGCTCTTGGTAATCTTTTTGGTCGCGTACTAGAAGTAAGAAAGCCACAACCAGTGTATGACCTCCGTATCTGCCAAAATTCTCGCTCCGTGGTGGAAATTCCTGCCATCAAGTTCAGATATCTGGTCAAAACTACATAATTGGCATTGAACCTCTGGATAGTATAGGTTCAACGATTATGTACAAGATTCTACCCCTATCAGGTTCTGGCCCCTTGAATCTTGGTCTTCAGAACCAGGAAAAGTTTGGATCAGCATTGGAAGGTCTACCCGTTCCTTCACCGGAACACCTTGGCCGGGTAGCCGTTGGACCCTCGGGGCCTACCCCATCGATTTCAAATTTCAAATATTCTGCCTTGCCAGAAATGTCTCCTGCTTGGGGTACGGATTACTCAGTCAACCCTAGTACGGGGAAAGGGTTGAAGGTGAAGGGAACACTGCTGAAGAGCCGCCCAGGGCATGCCAGTCATTTTTGTTCTTGGTCAAGGAAAGGACACTTTGCATAGATAAGGAAATATTTAGGCATTGTTAGAAAGTGGACTACCATATCTCTTTCGGAAAGTTGTAAACCTACATTTTGGGAGTGCAAGGAAATTCTAGCAAAAAATGGCTGTTGCAGAATTTCGTAGGGGGTCCTTGCTCAGGGCAAAGGAAAAAGTAGGGCCCTCATTGGATACAATTCCAGAAATAGTAGAAGCACCAATATCAAAAGATGAAAGTTTTGGTAAGACCGCCCTACGTCGTAGTGTCCTTGTCTATTGTGGATGAGGGGTCCTCCAATCTGGTTTAGCCTTTTGGTTTTGTGTGGGTGGGGTGCAGGGAGTTTAAATTTCTATTGAAGTACTGAGTATAAATACGGTGTGCTTGTGGCTTTAATCTCTCGTAGAGTGAGAAAAGAAAGAGGGATACTTATGGCTGGCTCGTAGCTCAAGTAAGATATGGAAATATCTTAGAATTTAGAATACCCAAAGGAAAAGAAAGTTTAAATCTAGTCTCCTCGGGGTTGGCGATTGATTCGACAAGTGTCTTTTTTGTGCAAAGTTATTAATTTGACTAGCCTTGTTGGGAAAGAAATCTAAGATTGTAATAATTGTTTTCTCGAGAATGGTCGTGGGCCCAAGGATACGAAGCTTAGGGCGGCTTCATTCTATTTTATTTATGTAAGGGGTAATGAGGCTAAGAATATCTGGTCTATTGGTATCCTTCAGAAAAGGTAAATAAAACTTAGTGTTTAAGAGAATGGATTCCTCTTCGTCTTCTTTGAACTCTCGAACTTATAAGAGATTACAGAGGGAGTTTCCCGATTGCACGGAGTGGGTTTAGCATCGCCGGTGGGCCCGTAATTTGAAATACACTGTTGAAAAAGCCTTGTGGAGGCTCCCACTGTCCCCGAACTAGTTAAAGGAATTATCAAACGGCAACAAAAGCTTTTTCAGGAGGATTTTAGGCTCGTTGCGGAAGAGTTTTTCCCATTAACAGGTACTTATAATATAAAAGATATATGTATACCGGTTTACAATCTGCCTTTCTTCCAAGGATGTATGGACTATGCGAACAACTTGAGACTGATAGAATGGGAGGCGAAGCAAATTCTTTGCATCCGTAAAATATCAGAACTGATAGCAATTCGGATGAATCCAGTAGAAGAGGTTCCATACCTGCAATTCGTCTCATATATTTTCTCAGAAGATATGGAATTGGAATTAGACATTGGGATTCTATTGATGGAATTGAGCACCTATGCGTGAAAGTCTTGAGCTTAGTTAGTTTTGGTGCTTTGATTAAAAGGTCCGTGATAGATGGGTTTGGGTACCTGGAAATTAGCTCCTGATTGGATGAAGAAAACTGGAAGATGGCAATGAAATAGAATGAGATCTTATGGATTTTTTGGGATCTTAGTTTTGGTTGTTCTAGAATGAGATTTTTTGGGAATTAGTTTTATGAATGAGATTTTATGGAATTTTAGCTTGGTTTTGGAAAAGAAGGTGGATTTGGAAGCTCTGGATGGTGGGCGAAGCATTGTATTTAAAACCTAGGTTCCTATACTGACAAAATGGCATGGAGGATTTAATAGTTTCTGTTTCTGGCTCTTGGTGATTCAGGGTATACCCTGAATTTCCCTATCTGATGCTTATGTAATGACACGTGGGACTCCTGGTCCCTATTGTAACTTTCATAGTATCAATAAAATATGTCATCTTTAAAAAAAAAAACCTTGTCTTTCATGACCACCCATTCATGCACCTTGTGACCCAAGGAAACATGCTGACTTCAGACATGATTAGAAGGCGTTTGTTAATGCCAAATTTCTCCTTTCTTTGTTTGCCTATGGTGCAAATGGGCAATGGCTTGTTTACTCTTACTCCATTGTCTCTTTACATCATGAATTTATGCATGCATTATTTTTTGAAGAGATTCAACATTATTTTAGTAGTAGTAGATTATTTGGTTGCTGTCCCATAGAAGATATGTTGAATAGAAATTCCAATTTTTTCCGGGGGATCACCTAAGATGGGAGTTATTTGGTAGTGGTCCCATGGAAGACATATGTGAGAGGAATTGCAATGTTGTCTAGGAGATCACCTAAGTTTCTTCAAGTTTAAGTTGGGTGTTTTTGGGGCTTGCATGACCAAGGAATTCAAAGGGTCGAGTTATTAGGGCTGGATGGCCAAGGAGTTCAATCTTGCTAAATAATTAGCTTGATTTTTAATCCAAATTGCTTACTAGGTAGGAGGCTAGTGTGCAATTTGATTGGAACAACTGTTGTTACCTCTGTCAATGAGTTGGACAAGGAAGATGGGGTCCTTTGTCAGAGTAGGATGCGAGAGAGGGAGAGAATCACGGAAGAATACAATAGGGTGATACTTCAGGTAGAGCTTTTTTGGAATCGAAGATTAAACTCTATATGGCTAAAAGGAGATATAAATAATTCTTTTTTGAATGGAATGCTTCGTGCAAGAAGAAGAGGTAACATAATCCTATCTCCATTCACAGATGATTCGAGGTGTGACAATAAGGAAGTTATCATTGAAGAGGTCCTGAATTTCTATAAATCTTTGTTTTCTTTAGGGGACAATGAGTTACCTGCCCTTGATGGGATAGCTTTTATCAGTTTGATCAGAGGGACATCACATTGCTGGAAGCTGAATTTAGTGGAGAGGAAATCAGGGCTGATTTATTCTCTCTGAAAAGGGATCCACCCTCAGGTCGTGATGGCTATTGCCTTGCCTTCTTCCAACTGTGCAGGGAAACTATGGAAGGAGATCTAGTGTCTTTCTTTGAGGCTTTCTATGAAGAATTAGAGTTGGATATGATTACGAGGGCGGCCTTTATTGCTTTATTTCCAAAGAAGGATGGGGTTGATAAAATTTCGGATTTTTGTGTCCTAGTAGTCTGGCGAGCTACGTTTACAAGTAGGGGTGTCAACGGATCCACTTCGGATCGGATCCACCTATGTCTCAGTCATGATCCATTCAAATCCCTTATCGGTCGAATCGGATTCGGAAAGTTCTTCGGATCCTACTTTCCATGTCTCAGTCACGATCCATTTCAAATCGGAGCGTCCATCGGAGTGTCCTAGTAGGTCCTATCCTACTTACGTTGTACACAGTTAAAATTCTTAAGAGGGCGAGGGCGAGTTGCAATGGTGATGAGCAATGGATTAGAGACTTAAAGTCAATGGTAAGAGAAGGAAAAGAGGAGGCTGACTCAAGACTTGGGACATATGAATGACAAAATACTGAAATTGAAATCGCTTGAAAAATAGACATGACTTATTTTAACTAAATATCCTTGAAATAATACTTACTGTTATAAAATTTGAAGGGTATTTCCATAAAATAATATAATGATATCGGATTTTGGACTGTCCCGCGGGCTTTTAATAGTTGTCTGGATCCGATCAGTAATTTTTTCGGATCCTATGATCGAGATCCAAAATATGTCCATGGATCCTAATAGTCTGTCTTGATCCTATCAATTAAACTTCGGATTCGCGTAGTCCATCGAACTGTCTGGATCCATTGACACCCCTATTTACAAGGTCCTGGCAAAAGTTCTTGCGGTTTGGTTGAAAAAGGTTTTGTTTGAACAATGTAGTTTTGTACAATCGAAGTGCTTTCATTCATTGTATATAGATTCTTGATAGGTTGAAGATAGTTAAAGAGTTGGTGGAATAATTTATTTTTTGAATCATAGTTGGTGGAATTATGTAATGTTAATTAGATCAAAGGCGTGGTTTGCAAATTAGCTTTCATTCATTATATAATCTTTTGGTTCTCCATTCTAACCAATGGCTTGCAACATGGTTTCTTTAAATCCTCTCGCAGCCGGCAGGGTGATCTGTTGTCATCGTTTCTATTTACATTAATAATGGATTCTTTAAGTACAATGCTTGACAAGGCTAGGAGAGGAGCGGGGCTCTTAGAGGGCTTTGAATTGGGTCCACCGGGGGTGAAAATCACGCATCTTCAGTATGTTAATGACACTTTAATATTTAGTAGTGTAGAGGAAGGTAAAATCATGAAGTTGATGGCCTACTTCAATGTTATTAGATTGTGACTGAGAGGAGTGGGGCTCTTAGAGGGCTTTGAATTGGGACCACCGGGGGTGAAAATCACTCATGTTCGGTATGTTGATTACACTTTGATATTTAGTTGTGTAGAGGAAGGAAAAATCATGAAGTTGAGGCTGCACTTTGATGTTATTGGACTGTGACTGGTCAGAGAACCAATTTCAGTAAATCGATTATGATGGGCATCTTAGTGACGAGGAGAGGGACATGTTAGCTTATTAGCTTGAATGCAAAGTGGGACGACTTCCTAGCATGTATTTGGGTCGTACTTGTGTGTTGGGAGACCTAAGAAACAACTTTGGGACCCTATCATAGAAAAAGTGGAGAATCGATTATCTTTCTAGAAGACGAGCCTTCCTTCTCTTGGAGGCAGGATCATGTTGATCAATACTGTTATGTATAACCTTCCTATATATTACTCGTCTTTGTTTAAATGCCCTTCAAATTCCCTGTTGGCGCATTCAATGCATTGAACAACTCCAATGCAATTTTCTATTTGCTGATTTGACATATAGGAAGAGATTTCACCGTGTAAAGTAGGAGAAGGTTTGCCGGCCATAGAAAGCTGGGGGCCTAGACATTCAAAACCTAAAAGCCATGAATAGTGTTATTGGGCAAGGGGTTGTGAAGATTCAGTGAGGAAAGATACCAGTTCTTGACAAGGATGATTGCAGTCATAGTTTTAAATTTTCACTGAAACTGACGAAATGACCGAAATGTTTTCGTTTCCATCCCCACCAAAACACATTGAAACTAAAACGCATAGTGAAACCAAAACCGCAAGTGTATTAGTGGTATAATATACTAGCATCTGTTACATAAGTATATTTATATTAATTGCATGCCGAAATTGGCTTATTTATTATGTATAAATATTTATAGGAATTACATGTGAATTGTGGTATGTACTGAATTATCAGACATGCGCGGCAATGCATGTCACTAGGTGTTCGATCCTGTTAAACTGTCATGGGTGGGTTTTTTTTTTTGCTTATGTGATGACCTTTGAGTGTGTATATGTGCTTATCGTAACACTTCCTAAAGTTTCATATTAAACTTCAATCATTTGCATATGTTTCCATACGATTTCTTAATTTGACAGGTTTTTTATTGAACTTCCATCTAAAACTAACGTGTTTCCATTTCCATCACGACTGAAATGCATATAGAAACAGAAACCTTGATTGAAAATGAAATATAAGGCTATCTTTGGTATCTGGAATGCGCTAGACAAACAGGAATGAGGGGGGTCATGATGTGGAGAGATATCCTGAAAATTAAGTTTCTTTTTTTTAGGGCAATTTGATCTAGAGTTTTGAAAGGAGATCGAATGCAGTTCCGGTTTGACCCTTGGAGCAATGAGATACCCCTGAAAGATTTGTTCCTTAGCCTTTTCGTTGTGGCGAAAAAACAAGAGATCAATATCAAATATTATTTTGAGGAAAGTGATATATCCGCGCCTTTGAATTACTTGGGACACCCAGCAGCAGGTACGTGGCAATCAGCACCATTGAATCCTTCTGACGCGAAGTACATCAGCCCCTCTGCAGTCATTGATACACTGCTGTTTGGTGTCCCAAGTAATCAAAAGGGGGTAGAGATATTACTTCCCTATTTTAATCGTGTTAATGCATGGGTGGATTGGAAGGTCGAATTTCGCAGGAGCTTCTTTGATTGGGAGCTGGTGGGTGGCATTATTTTGGGTCTCAAAATGGTATTTTCTGTCATCTTTCAACCGTCGTCTTATGCTGTGTGTGCCTTCCTCGCCTACTTGGATGATTTGGAGGATTCCTGCACCTGCAGCTTGTGTGTGTTCAGCTGGTCTGCTGATTTGATCAAGGTTTTAATGGTAGATCACTTTCATAGCTATGATGCTACTATAGTCGATTACTATGCTTTATGCCTTAAGGTGGAGGAGACTGTCGATCGTACATTCAATTGTATTGTAAATCTATTTGATATAGTTTTTGCTTTTCCAAATAATTTTTTGAGTTGTTTGAACGATGGAACTTTTCCCCTTTGGTATTGTGGGGTAGGACTCTATGGAGCTTGGCCCTTCTGGCAGTAATCTGGGCAATTTGGAAAGAAGGAAATATGTGTGTCTTCAAAGTTGAACTCATATCCAGGGAAACTGGACCCAGCTGACACGTGTTATCTTTTTAGATATGAGAGGTATGGCTAAGTGGGCCTTCTTTGGCTCTATTTAGGTTAAAGGACGCGAACGAGGCGGAAGTGTGAGCTTTGACTGAATGGGATCTGTTTGGTGGATTCCAGTGACTTAGTGGAAGGCAACTCGCTTAATATTATCACGCAAGGGAGCTTTTCCCTTTGGGGATTTGCCAATGCGGTTGAGGAGATCCTGGACCGGATTGAGGGTCATTCCATGATATTTCGGCATTTTTGACACTTGGCAAATAGTGAATAGTGAAGCCGATCGGCTCCTCGAATTTGGAGGATAGGCCACTTTAAAGATTTCTTATTTTCCTATTGATGCTATGTTTGCTTTTGCCATTCTCTTGATTTGGCGTTTATTTTAACTATTTCGCCCCCCTTGCTTTGCCCTCTTTTTTGATTAAAAAAATAGTTGCCATTCAACAAAAAGTTAATTGAATAAACACTCGTCTCATTTCTGGTTTTGTTGTTGGTGCTTTCTGCCTGCTCATCTCTTATTTTTTCACTTTGGGTTTTCTTATGCACATAATTACAGATATTTATGAAGTTCTAAGCTTAAAAAAACTTTAGTGTATTTTATGAACTTGCAATGGTTCTGTTCACAGATCTCAGGGATGATAAGCAGTTCTTCATAGATCACCCTGGCGCAGTCCCCATTACCACTGCTCAAGTAAGAGCTTGTTACAATGGCTCAAATACTACTTTACTATGTTCAAATGCGATAGCTTGTAAGTTTACTTCATCTCCAAGTATATATGGTAATCCCTTACCTTTCTTGTTGTCGATGTTAGGGGGAGGAGCTGAAGAAGCTGATTGGAGCTCCTGCCTACATTGAATGTAGTTCAAAAACACAGCAGGTATGCATGTTTTTCCCTCAATTGAATGAGCTCCTGCCTTTATTATTGATGTGATTTTGGAAATTTCATGGTTTATGCAGAATGTAAAGGCGGTTTTTGATGCGGCCATTAAGGTGGTGCTTCAGCCTCCTAAGCAAAAGAAGAAAAAGAAGAGAAAGTCACAGAAGGGCTGCTCTATTTTGTGATCAAAGAATAGGAGTGTTGACCCACCAGCTATCCTTCCAGTCTCTCTTTGATGAAGTCTCTGTTTGATGAAGCAGGTCTTGGTGTATAGTCTCTACTGACAATGTTAGAGCTCTTAAAGCATTAGGTGATTTGTTTTGCTTTCTCTCCCTTGTGATCATCTATGGTCGACATTGGTGACATGCAACTTTTCTGGTGAGATTATTCTCATATTCACAAATGTGAGAAAGATCCCCCTCTGAAACTATTTTCCGGTGAGATTCATATTATGTATCTTTATTTGATTCATATTATGTATCTTTATTTAATACTGCGAAGGCTTGGCTATGTTGCATTCCTATTCTGTATGCTTGTCTTAAAAACTTTTGCTGGGACTCACTGGATCATATTCACTGAAATTCTAGAAGTCACGCATTATGTTAACTTGCTCCTCTGTATTTACCAACTTCTGTAATTTAAAACTGGTGGCCTCCATTTATCTGCAACACACAGATACTTGCATCAATCTTTTGCAGTCAGCCCAAAATCAAACTAATCCTACTTGTGATTATATGATGTTTAACAGTGTTTGCTGCATGTGGGGTTCATTCACAACTAAATCATTCTACTTGTGACTAATTGGAATAATTCTTATACCTATTTTTCCTACTAATAAGTAATTGGAATAACTTCTCATTGATATGATATGTCTGTCTTTGTAAACAATCCAAAACTAATCCTACTTGTGATTATATGATGTTTAACAGTGTTTGCTGCATGTGGGGTTCATCCACAACTAAATCATTCTACTTGTGACTAATTGGAATAATTATTCTACCTATTTTTTTTACTAATAAGTAATCGGAATAACTTCTCCAAAACTAATCCTACTTGTGATTATATGATGATGTTTAACAGTGTTTGCTGCATGTGGGGTTCATCCACAACTAAATCATTCTACTTTTGACTAATTGGAATAATTCTTCTACCTATTTTTTTTACTAATAAGTAATTGGAATAAATTCTCATTGATATGATATGTTTGTCTTTGTAAACAATCCATGCCACATAACAGAGGGAACAAATCCAAAGAGCCTTTTTGCTATAGAACAAGAACCCATCTGTAAAATATAAAAAATCTGATCAAATCTCTTTTGATGCTATTGTTCTTGAACATGGACGATTACGAGTGAAAGGTAAAAAAAGGTGAGAATTAAAGGCAGATAAAGGAAGAATATTAGAAAAGCTAAAGGAAGAATGGCCCTTTATATGGGCATCAGTGGGCCAAGAATTTTTTCTCCTTTTGGGTAGTTGTAATGAAAAGTGGAGCTTAAAAACTTAGCATCCCATTCAAAGCTGCCTTAAGATTTTTTTTCTACTTCCCATCCTACCAATGCAATTCACATTCTTTTTTGCTTTTGGGATATTTCATGCTTTTGGGATAGAAGTTGATATCCGACTTGGGCTTATATGACATGCTATCAAATGCACAGTTCAAAAGGAATAAGTAATGACATAATAATTCTTCGGCCATCCGATCTATGTTATGGAAAGATTGGTGTTTAAGGCTCTGGTTATTCCATGTATGGCAAAAATACATTAAATGGGAGATGATCTCAGCAGAATCATGTTTTAATTGGCTTGTGAGAGCTTTTTGGTAACAGAATAACCTTTTGACATCTCTTTCAATACTAAAAGACGAGATACTTTAGTTGAAATATCAAAACATGGTAGTGTTGATATTATTTCCCTAAATTTTTTATAATTTATGTGTGAATGGGATAAAAAGGAAAGGGAAACGTGCTTCGATATTAAGCGGTCCTAGATTGTCTTTTCTTCTTTAAGTGGCTTGCCAAAGCGTTTTGGGACAGCCTTTTAAACACTTAGGGGCCGTTTGGATACACGGATTTTAGAATCCGGGATTTCTTCAAAATTGTAGCTAAGAGACAAGAGAAGATGCAGACTAGCTGCCGTTTTTTACTTGTTTTTACTTCTCGTCATTCTTTCCATCAGCAAGAGAGTTCTAGATCCTCCCATATTTCCAGGTTTTAGAAATCTCAGGATGCAGGAGAGATTTTTAAAACGTGAATCTCTCACTTAAAATCCAAGAAACGCTGTCAAGATAGCATACAATAGCTTGATCATGAACCCTCTTTTACACTGATTTCAAACTAAAACCTGGATTCTAAAATCCGCATTTCCAAACTGCCCCTAAAAGACAAGAAGCTTCGGTGGAAATATAAAAAACATGGCGGTGCTGATATCATTTCCCAAAGGAAAAAAGTTTTTTCTTTCAATTCCTTAATTGTCATCGCTAGTTTAGCAGATGGTAGGCAAGTACTTGTTCACATACTTGTTTTCAGTGAAAAACAGCAAATTGTCCACCATTGTTTAACTTTTGATACTTGACTCGCCACTTTTGGAATCTATACCCCTGAGCCCACTTCACCTACAGCCTCAGAATCATTGGCCCCTCCCTTTTCCTTCCCTATTTACACCTGCATTTGCTGAATATGGGCAGCTTCCTTATTTCCCATCCAGCCTCATATAGAATCCCTGTCTTACACCTCAAGAATTCTCTCAAAGATTGTTGGGATGGCGTCGAAGAGGATCATCAAAGAGCTCAAAGAGTTGGAGAGAGACCCACCAACTTCATGCAGTGCAGGTATGAAGAAGATATAGTTTGAAGTTGTTTAAACAAGATCAAAGATTGGGTTTGTTTGACTGGTTTTTAAGTGTGGAGTATTAATTTCAGGACCTGTTGCTGATGACATATTCCATTGGCAAGCAACCATCATTGGACCCAATGACAGCCCCTACTCCGGAGGTGTTTTCCTTGTAACCATCCATTTCCCACCTGATTATCCTTTCAAACCTCCAAAGGTAACAAACACCCACCTTCTTTCTAGACTACATAACCCTTGTTTTCCTACTTTCTCTTGCTATGTAGATATACAAATGTATGATTATCATATTCATATTAAAGTAGTTATTCTTGGTAGGGTTTTTTTCATATCCTGGGGCCTACAGTGGGGTTACCTAGAATCTCTGATGGGTGGGCTGGCCTTGACACGTATGGTTGAATGATCCATGTTCAATAGGCATGTTGAAAAAACGAGAAAAAAAAATATCACAAGCAAAAATAAAATAGAGAAATTGAGACACATATTGATGTGGTTCGATAGTGTGCTTATCAGCTTATGTCTATGGACGATGAAGGATCCTTTCATTCTATTTGTGAAAAACTGGGATTCTAATTTATCAACCTCACCTTAGCTCTCTTGATTTGTTTTCCACAGAAAGGTGAGGAAAGGAAACTGATATCACAAAAAATACAATAAGATGCGTTCGATTGTATTGAAACTCAACGGAAATTTCCCAACCATCATTTGGACCTAATGTGATAGTCTAACATGTAATATGGGCCCACATAATATATACACCAAAAATTTGCCCAGAATAAGTGGGGTCTAACATATGTTTTATAATCTAAAACTTAAATTAAGAAAATTACAACTACAAAAATAAGGAAAATAACCTCGACAAAGGAACATGATAGACTCAATGGTGTAGGTACAACCTGGAAAGACACTTCTTCGTGCGAATCTACCACGTTTTGACGCATAAACGCATTGAATCATTATTCTGCCTCCTCCTTATTGTTATACTAACAGTAGATAGCTCCACTATAACGATTAACTTGGACTTGCCAAGTGTAAAATATGCCACTCACTTGCCCCAAAACAACTTAATCTTTTCTTTTCGCCATTTACTTGTAGTGGAACAAGTAGTCATTATTGAAATGCAATAACCACATCAGAACATGTAACAATTATCATCTTTCAATGTCATTACTAGTCAAATTGTACATAAAAGTATTCATAAGTTCATGGTACAAATAAAAACACACATCCATAGCAGTAAAACTACATAAACCGACAGTAGTTTTCATAAAAAAAACAAATACTTGAATTTAAAAAAAACCAAGAACCATAGTAACTAAGCAATAGCATGCAAATGGATTGGTCAAACCAAGATCGATGGTATTTTCTCATACCATAGTAGTAAGTTCCATGTAGAGCAATCAAATATAAGTATTATTTCATACATCAAAGTAGATTGTTCTAATAAACATGACAATTGATCAAGTTTATCACAGAAAATAACTATATATAAATTGATTAGTAACAATATATAAACTGCATTAGCAAGGAATAAGGCTTTAAAAATCTTAGAATTATATCTCTCTCAAAACTATTAACAACAAAAATACTATCTATGATCTGTTTTCTAAAACTTACTAGGAAAGAGACAGATTCAAACTTTTCATTCTATTACTCTATTTTACATGTTTATCAATTCAATTAGTCCTATTAAATGAAAACATAATGGAAATATGAAATAGTAAAGTATTTTTAAAACTTTAAAAAATATATTAAATTGGTGCAATAGTACGAACCTTTTTGTTTGGCTTCCTCCAATATCTCATTTTCATTTAAACAAAATTTCAATAATAACCTAAGATGCACATAAGAAAACAAATATAAAAGTTAGAACATTTTGGCGTTAATAACAAAATCTATATAGGAATATATTGTAAGTGTAAAATGACAAAATAATTTAAACTATTATAAATTGCCTTAGAGCAAAGTAAATTGCCTAAATTGTATCATATTATCAAGCCTCATTCCTCTTCTTGTTACAACCTATGTGAAAGTAGCACATATATCTATAGATGGAATCACATTGAAAGAATGACTTTATTTCCTTACCACATTTTATGTGTGTAGTTTATAGTTTTTTTAAGGGCCTACAGTAAAACTATCTTTTATGTGGGAAGACTCACAACATTTGATGTGTTTTTTATGGTTTTTTTAGAGGCTTACAATAAAAGTAGCATTTATATGAGTTGAAAGAAATAAGTTGGTTTACTCACCACACTTGTGTGATTTTATTGTTATTTGAAGTTGCCAATTAGCTAAAAAAGTTTTTTCAAATAGAATCCTATTTGTAGAAAATAAGACATATAGTTGCAAAGTCATACCATTCCAAAAAAAGTTGCAAAGTGATCATAAGCATTTCAACCAAAAACAATTAGTGAAATTAGATTTCTACACTTGTATCGATAGAATTTTGTATACGAGACAAGATATATTGGGTGAGAGACCCATTACTGGCTATTTAAATCTTCAGAAGTGAAACTTATATATATATATATATATATATATATATATATATATATATATATATATATATAGAGAGAGAGAGAGAGAGAGAGAGAGAGAGAGAGAGAGAACGGTTTCTACACAAGTGTAGATAAGTTATCTACACACTAGCTTAAAATACAGTGGAGGCCCACATTGTTTGGGTGATCCAAACCATTCATTTGATTGGCCCTCACATAGATAGGGTGTCCACAAAAAATCAGCTCCATAGGATCATCCTAACCCTTCAAACCATGGAGGCAAAAAATGGACAGATTTGTGAAGGTTTTATACACGTCCATTTTACCTCCACAAATCGTAGGGTTGGGATGATCCTATGGAGCTGATTTTTTGTGGACACCCTATCTATGTGAGGACCAATCAAATGAATGGTTTGGATCACCCAAACAATATGCCATCCACTGTATTTTAAGCTAGTGTATAGATAACTTATCTACACTTGTGTGTAGGAACCGTTTTCTCATATATATATATATATATATATATATATATATATATATATGAGAAAACGGTTCCTACACATATGTGTAGAGAGTTCTCTACACACTAGCTTAAAATACAGCGGGGGGCCACATTATTTGGGTGATCCAAGCCATCCATTTTAAAGGCCCTCACATAGATAGGGTGTCTACAAAAAATCAAATCCATAGGATCATTCCAACCCTACGATTTGTGGAGGTAAAATGGATGTCTTTAAACCTTCACAAAAATGGACGTACAATCATTTTCCTCTCTCTCTCTCTCTCTCTCTCTCTATATATATATATATATATATATATATATATATATAGAGAGAGAGAGAGAGAGAGAGAGAGAGAGAGTGTGTTAAGCTCACCAAACTTATGGTGCGCTTAAGCGCCCAATCACATGGGTCCCACATTTTATGTGGTGATCCAAACAATTCATTTGCAAGGCCGTATCATAGATAGGGTGTGTACCAAAAATCAGCTCTATAGGATCATCCTAACCCCTCCATTTGTGGAGGGCAAAAATGGGCAGATTTGTGGACAAACAATGTCTATCCATTTTGACCTCCATAAATGGATGGGTTAGGATGATCCTATGGAGCTGATTTTTGGTAGACACCCTATCTATGTAAGGGCTTTCAAATGAATGTTTTGGATCATCCTAACAAAGTGGGCCCCCATGTGATTGGGCGCTTAATATATATATATATATATATATATATATATATATATTTTTTATTTTTATTTTTTTTTTTGAAAAACCCAAATAAGGGATTTAGGCTTCAAAAAAATAGGTTTAGGCTTCAGAAGATGAAAAACCCAAAACTCACCAAAAGGAATTTCTTCAAAATAGTTTTTTCTAAAACTTTGCAATGTCGAAAAACTCAGCAAAGGGGTTTTTGAAAACCCTGTTATGAAGAAACCCAAAACACCGAGTAGAAGGCCGATTAGCAGTAAGATAAGCAGAAAACATATGATGATGAAGAAAATATCACTGAGTCGAAAATAAAAAAACGAGAAAGGGCATACGCGAACAGTGCCTCTTGAAAACAAAAACAAGAAACCCTATATTGAACTTCTAAAAAAATGAAAATAAAAAACCCTAACGAAAACCGAAAACAATATTTTGATCTTCTCTAAAACGAAAACATAAAACCTTATTTTGATCTAGAAAGTGAAAACATAAAAACCCTATTTTGATCTTCTCCAAACGAAGACTAAAAACAGAAAATTTCCCCTAAAAACCGTAACCCTAAATCAGGATATACACACATATATTAAAAAGTGTACAATGCAAACTTGATGAACAAACAACAACAAAATACAAGGCACTAGAAGGCAAGACAGAAGCTCATCCCTTGGAGCTAAGATCACCTGATCTTAGGCCCTATTTGGATTGCAAGAAAATATTTCCCACTAAATTATTTTCCTGGGAAAAATTTTCTTGCCTCAGTTTAGAGGAAAATAATTTGATTATGATTAATTTAGAGGGATATCATCATATATTGATTAATTGAAGGACTAATACAAAATGAAAAGGGTTGGTTCAAGTAATTTTTTTGTATGTGTAAAAAAAAGTTACAAAATTTTAGAAATAATTTTCATTTCCAAACTTTTTCAGAAAAGTCCTGCAATCCAATTAGGGCCATAATGATTATTGTACTATGGCCTATCAACTGTGAGACCCACAATTTGGACGGTCTAGATTCTCCAATTAATCAAGAACATAATGCTTTCACTTGAAATTGTGTGACAATAAAAATGCTTTTATTTTTATTTTTATTCTATGTCATTAAAAGGTCTCTATGGAACTGATTAGAATAATTTCAGTTTCTCTCTTCTTCAAACAACAATCCAGAACTTAATTTTTCTTCTCAACTTCTCTAACATTTCATCCGAAAATGCTATCAGGTTGCCTTCAGGACTAAAGTTTTCCATCCAAATATTAACAGCAATGGAAACATCTGCTTGGACATACTGAAAGAACAGTGGAGTCCTGCACTCACCATATCAAAGGTAATATTTTGCATTCACTATTAGAATCCTTTCTCATTTCACCCCTACTTTCAAAATTTTAATACCTTCTATCCATTGATAGAAATCTGAATTGTTTCAATGATCTTTCAAACTATGTAGGTTTTGCTCTCCATTTGTTCACTGCTCACAGATCCAAACCCGGACGATCCGTTGGTTCCCGAGATTGCGCACATGTGCAAAACCGACCGATTCAAATACGAATCCACGGCTCGCAACTGGACCCACAAGTTTGCAATGGGCTAGAACTCAAAGTTCATGCACTTTTCTACTGAGTCTTTCATATTTCAATCTTTCCTTAAATATGTTCTGAAGCCCCTTTTAATTTTCTTCTTCTTATCTTACCTCTTTGATTCTCTCTCTGTCTTTCCAGCTACAGATATGTAGTATAGAGTCTTGTGTTTTGGCTTTGTTGAACAAATGAAACCATCTACTATGAAGTTTCCCAGCTTTTTAAAGATTTTTGGGCCATATTTGCTAAAGAAAACTCTACTAATATTTGCACTACTATGTTTTGATAATAAAACAAACTCCCCTTGTCTCTTGCTTTTAATTGGCTGTTGAGGGCTTTTTGGGAAGCGAAGTGATTACTTAGGAGTTAGGACACCGAGCAGCAGCAGTGTATCAAGAACTGCAGAGGGGCTGATGTACTTCACGTCAGAAGGATTCAACGGGGCTGATTGCCACGGACTTCCCTATAGGAATTGTAGTAGTTTTTGACTGCTGGTTAAATAATAAAAGACAAGTTGAGTTTGTGTCATTATTAAAACATGGGAGTGGGAATATTAGGATCATAAAATAAAGGGAAATGATATCAACACTGTATCCCAGCTCGTTTTTTAGTGTTTAATGAGCTTTATGGGACCTGTAATAACCTTTTGAAAGCTATTAAAAGCTAATGAAAAAAGTGTAAAATAAAATAAAATAATAATAAATACAAAAACTGAGTAGCCTATGCAAAATATTTCCCAAAATGGCCAAAAACTCAACCTCTTGAATTTGTATTCCTAAAAAGTCCCTAAATACGTACAAATAATTTGGAAAGTGATATAGTCGCTCCCTTTTCTTCCCTGGGCTATCCCCCTGTATTGTAATTATGACTACTTTTTTACAACTACAAAGTACGAAGGGTGGCCCGGGGAAGAAAAGGGGGCAAATAAATCACTAATATAAAAAATATGGTCAATTTTCATTGAACATGGAGGATTACAGGTGAAAGGAACAAAGGTGAGAATGAAAGGCAGTGAAAAGCTAGAAGTAAAAGGAGAACATTAGAAAAGCTAAAGGGAGAATATTGGCCCTGGTTATCAAACTACAATCTTTTTGTGGGCCAAGAATTTTTTTCTACATCTATTTTCCTTTGGGGTATTGTTAAAGAAAAATGGAGCTTAAAAACATACCATCCCATTCAAAGCTGCTCTAACATTTCCCACCTAGACCTCTATTGTGTCATGTGAGCAATAGAGGCAAATTCCAACCGGCCATTCTTTTCAAAGAAATTAGCATTCCTTCTCTTTCCCGGGTGTATCACTTCCCAATAATTCAAATCGAAGCAATTTGATATCCGACTCCGGCATATATGACATGCAAGACTCAAAATGCTCATTGGGGAGTGATAAATCGACTCCCGATGTGTCTTTCTCTCTCCTCTAGGTTAGAGAGAGAAAGAGGAGAGAGATAGACACATGGGGAGTCGATTTATCCATTTGGGGAGTCGATTTATCACTGCCCTCTAAATATTGTGTTAAATCTATCCGATGGGGAGTGCAACTGAACAAGTAATAAGATAATAATCCTCCGGCCATCCGAATCCATTAATCTACTGATCAATCCTTGCGAAGAAATTCACGTTCATTTTTTCCCGGGTGTATCACTCCGAATAACTTAAATCGAAGTAATTTTTGATAATCGAATTGGGGCTATATGACAAGCAAGACTCAAAATCCTTGTGCTTCGACTCCTCTTTAAGGAATAATATTGAGAATATTCACCTTCAGGATGGTGTGCCATTGAACTATCAAATGTGCAGTGCCGCCTACCCAAAAAAAAAAAAGTGCAGTGCCATGGGACAAGTAATACAATAATAAGTCTACGGCCAACCAACTGTTAAAGTATAAAAGATTAAATAATGCCTTTTCGACCGCGTAAGCTATTGTAGTAATTGGCTGTTTCACATGGTATAAGACCAATTGCCCTGGGCTCAAAACTCGTTGATATTAAAAATCCACATGTAATGGCGAACCCAAAAGAGAGGCCGCATGTAAGCCAATCTTGAAAGGAGGGGCCACACGTGATGTGGAGTATTATTGACTCAAAATTACATTAATTTTCAGCTAATATTTATTTATTTATTTACACAATCTGAAACGAACAGGGCATTTAGCTTTTGGCTATATTTATTAAAAAAGAGGACTGATAAAATGAAGGGCGGCCTTGCAAAAATCAGCTACAAGGGCGCTCCTATTGGTCGGTTTCAGCAAAGTGTCGGAAACGGTTATGCCATGAATACACCTTGCTGAAACCGACCAATAGGAGCGCCCTTGTAGCTGATTTTTGCAAGGTTGCCCTTCATTCTATCATTCCTCATGAGAAAAAAATACACTGAATTTTTATAAGAAATGTGTGGACCTGGTAAAAAGGAAAGCCAAAAGTTTTTTGCCATGAATACACCTTGCTGAAACCGACCAATAGTAGCGCCCTTGTAGCTGATTTTTGCAAAGTTGCCCTTTATTCTATCATTCCTCATGAAAAAAAATACATTAAATTTTTATAAGAAATGTGTGGACCTGATAAAAGGGAAAGCCAAAAGTTTTTTCTTTCTCAATTTGTTATTGTGATCTGGTTTATTTCAGTAGTAAAGAACTTGTTCACATTAGCCTTAAAGACGGCAAGCAAATCTTCCTGTCAAGCAGCTTGCCTATTAATGGTGACCAAGATGGCAAGGAAATATCCCTGCCAGCAGCTTCCCTATATCAATCGAAGAAGCGCACTCCAGAGAATGTACTAATCATAACAGGCAATCAAACTGTGTTCTTGCTAAGAATAAATCATTGATTGCTAAATAAGTGAAAGAGTCATAATATCTCCAATGGGATCATCTCTTACTTTTGCTCCAAAACATTGATAAACAACTTTTTTGAAGACTGGCCAAGAAATGATTCTATGGGTGTGCTCAAACCGTAGGAACCATTGAGTAGCTTTTCCTTCTGTGGATCGAAGGTAAGGCCACGCTTTGCTCTGTATCAATTCCATTAACACCAAAGAATTTGTCATGGCGATAAATCCAACCCTTCTAGTCATCCCCTGCAAATTTAGGAAACTCAATCTTTGCATAGACCTGAATGATGAGCAAAGATTCGTGGAAAAAAAAACCCCCCACTCCAATCGGTAGTGTTCCCTCCAATTTCTGAAGCAGTGGTACGGGTAGTGTTCCCTCCAATTTCTGAAGCAGTGGTACGGTCCGAATGGGTAGTCGCTCCTCAGCAATGTAGAATCTCCGTGGTCTGTAGTCAAAGATTCCAAACGAACAACAACATGTCTCAGTAGATTCATGCAACTTCGTGAGCTCTTCCGAGTGATGGGAGACGGTCTCTTGCAGTTTGGAATGGACTTTCGATTTTGCCTCAATTTGTTTAAGTCTGGTTCCATCTCCCATGATTAGAGATACAAAAGCCAATGATTGTTGGCTCTGATACCACATAATACCACTTAATACGGTGCTTTGAAGAGACTCAAATAATCACACTTCTGTTGGAAAATTTGTTGAGGGTACTGTTGATGATAGAAAACAGAAACTTGTTGCTTCAAGGCGTGATATCACTTTCCTTAAGACAAGATTCGCCCCCACTAGTAGTGTGCAAAGGGGATCCGCGAATTGCCTCCAAGATACAATGAAGCCTAGTAGGGAAGCCCTACTAATGTTTGATGACGCGTAGCACTAGCGGAATCAAACCCGAAATGCCCTTCCGAAATTTCAAGCCTTAGAGAAATCTCTAGATTCTGTTTCTGCAGAAAAACAGTATCTAGAACAGTAAACAAAAGAAAAACAGTATGTAGAAATACTTGGGGATTTTTGTAGGACTGTAGAAGAGAGTGTAAAATCAGTCAGAATTGCCAATTCGATTTCTATCTGAAATGACTGAAGTTTGCACATATTTTATAGACCATCGGGTGTCTTTTCAGTGTGAAAAACACCTCTACAGGGCACCTTTCCAAAATGTTTGAAATCTGACAGTTAGATCGCACCCATTGATATTGAATGGTCCTGATCGATTCTAGAGGTGACTGTTGGTTTGAGTAAAACCTCTCTCCAACCCAGTCATCGTTAGATCAACCATCTATGATGTGGATCGCACCCCCTTGGCACATGACCGTTGGAGTTATGGGCCCGTTGGGCCGATTGTTAGGCCCGAACCGAAGCCCAACCAAACTGAACCATTCGGCTTGATGGGCCTGCGAACCATTTGACCCACCCATCCGACCGGTCCACCTTCATCTTGATCCAACGGTGCAGATCAAATCTGAAAAAATTAAAGGCTCCAATCGCTCATCGCGACGTTGCGTACGTGCGAAGTGCAAAGTGCGCCTAAAAAAAGCGCCAATAAAGCGCCACTATGCGCCCTGTAGCCCATTGCCCACGCCGCGCGTGTGCGAACGGTGCGTTGCACCGTCCCACGGGTCCAACCATGGGTTCAACCCAATGTGCAATCAACAAGAGTTAGAAAAGGTAGTGCTTTATAAGCCCTTCTCTTTCTTTTCTCTCATCCGATGTGGAACTATCTTTTTCAACTCCACTTCTACATCCTTTTGTAAAAGCAAATATTTCCAAGAAAACATTTTCTTTTTCCCAAACGCTTTTGATAAAACATTTTCCAAAACACTAAAACATGTAATATACATGATTTTGAAAATGCAAAATCACTAACAACTTCCATGGGGATTGTCTCAAGAATAAGAGAAGAATAGGGGAAGAAGACCTCAATTTTTCATTGATGTTCCTCGATAGAAAGTTGCATATGTTTTTGTATTCTCCAAAATCCCTCTCTCATGTAGTCATGTTACTTCACTTTCCAAATAAAATAAATAAAAGCTAACATAAGATAACTTATAATAACTAAGATAACTACTAATAATAAATATTAAGTTACATTCGTATCATCATCTGATAGACCCTAAATTCTCTGCCTTTCGGAGCAGGCAAACAGGCGGAAAAGAATCAGCAAATCAGCAATGCCACGGGAAATTTGAGTTTGAGAAAAGGGTGGAGTGGCTCAAGCATGGCAAACACCACTCCACATAACTTTAGTAGCCCAAAAATAAGTCAAATGGAAACTTAATATCCAATGACTTGTATTTGATTGTTAATTACATGTGATTAGATGTTGGTTGTGAGCGGTTTGATTTGTAAGCCATTGTGGAGATCCATCAATGAGTCGATCAAATGGACAGACTTGATTTGTACACACCTGAAGTATTTCCCATAGAAACTAGGAACAATACAGCCACTTTGTCACCCACTAAAGGCAGCTGAAAATTGATGACACTTCCTCAAAGCATCATTCAAAACACTTTTTTGCATGATGAGAGAGCTTTTCCATTATAAACTGGACTTGTTCTAAAATTTCATGAGCACACCCCTGAAATCAAAACTTTGTTCAATTGCTTGAAATTTAATGATTTTATATTAATAAAGAATACACGTTCAGTTGCAAATATACATTAGCTGTATGCTCATTTACCCAGCCTGAACAGCCCCCATCTCTCACCCAAAAGCAAGTGCCCAAAGCATGAACCCCAATATACTAAAATAAAAAACAAGTCAAACAACTTTGGCACAGGTTGAGAAAAAATGGGCATTTTTCATGGCCCCGGAAGCTCTCTCACATATTTTGTAAGCTGCTCTCACATCTTTCCTACACGCCGCTATAAATGACATGGGTTCAGAAAGGAAGTACATATGGTAATGCATATATATCAGCTTCAGCCAAATAAGTGGCGCAAGGCCTCTCACCGGCCGTTAGACTGCACGAGCCATCGATGACTTTGCATCTTTTAGCCTCTTGCTTTTGTGGTTGTTTCCTTTCAAAGAGCCATCCCTCGTCATCAAAATCTTGGTGCAGAGACTGAAATGGAGGGTTCCAGTTCTCAGTTAGATCTCTGAACCGCACTTCCATTTTCTGAGCAGCACTCTCAGAAGAGTGAGTGCGCTTTCTGCCAGAATTTTCAGGCTCCATTGCCGGAATCTCACTCCTGCGAGAGGAACAAGGTGGTTGTTGTTCATTGCTTGGGAGCGCTGTGTCCTGCTTTAGTAAAACAGAGGAACAGAATTGCTGTTGTTCATTGCCACAGAGTTCTGGATTTTTGGGTTTTAGCAAACCAGAGGAACAAGGTGGTCGTTGGCCATTGTTTGGGAGTTCTGGGTCCTTTTGCTTTAGCAAAACAGAGGAACAGGATTGTTGTTCATTTCCGTGGAGTTTTGGATCTTTGGGTTTTACCAAACCAGACGAACAGGGCTGTTCATTGTTGGGGAGTTCCGGATCCTTATGCTTGAGTAATGGCAAGCGGATGCGGAGCCCACTCCCTTCATTAATAATAAGGATTCGAGATATATAGTCAGAGCCTGAGAGAAATAACACAAGCCCAACAAGCAGAGAGACCTAAGGTCGAAAGGTTATACACAACAATCCGAATAGAAACATACCATGATTATGGCCAGTATCGGCGGGTGTGTCTTGCCTCTTCCTTTTGCCGCTGTTCTGAGTGCTGTCAGAAGAATCGTAGAGACTTTGAAGTTGGGTGGGCTGGCCATGCTCTTCTGTAAGGCTGCTTTTCTCCAGCTGTTCGATTTCTTCTGCTCTTCGCTTTGTGTGGTGTGTTTCTTTTTTATTCACCTGGCTCCTCTCATCCTTGTGCCTGTTCTTACTACCATGTTTTTTATCTTCCATCTTCCCATTTTCCCTGGATTTCTCTTTCTTCTCTTTCTTCTCCCTCTTCTGTTCTTTCCTCCTCTCTTTCTTGGCCTTTTCCCTTTCTTTCTGGAGCTTCAGAGCACCAGAAGATTTGTCAATCCCAGAACAGAATAGACAGGGAAAGACCAAAGCATGCAAGAAGCCTATGAAAGATGAGACCAACCAAGCTCAATGAAAGGAAATGCAGTTTTAGGATGGAATTCTGCATATTGAGATGCAAGTCTGCGGTCTTGCCATGCAAGAACAGTAGTTTTTCATTGGTTTAAAATGTCGCAGGCAACCAGTAGCATGTTATAATAACATAAGTCCATTTCGAGATGTTACATTACAAAAATACAAGTATAACCCAATCTCTTGTTCCAAAGAATGCAATATGAACCTCCAAATTATCAACACATGAAATTTAATGCCAAATGATAATATGGAAATTAATAACTTCACCCAGAGTTACTCTGAGTTGCGATATCCACGTACAACTGAGACAATAATAGCATAAAAAGTACAGGGCTAGAAGAGTTGTTTGTCACTTGAGACAAATAACTGTGTGGGTGGAGACTGTAAATCCAAAGTAAGAGAAACAAGTCGGCTGCTATGTTTAAAAAATTTACCGACAAGTAGAAAAAAGGAACTTTTGAGAGAGATTGGGACATGCCTTATGAACGCCTTCTATAGCTAAATGATAGAAGAGTTCACGTTGACAACTACGAAAAAGGGAATTATCTACCTTATTTTGATTCTAAAGTAACAAACTTATCGGCCAAACTAGTAAAAACCAACTAGCAAAAGTTCAGTTTTAACAACAAAACACTACTGGAATGGTAAATCCCATGGCCCACGGCTTATCCTTAATCTATCAAAAAAGATGGTATGGGCTATGATACCGCCAGATATAGCAGAAACGGACAGGAGAATGGAGATACGACTCAAAACTGTTTCCCAAACATAGTACAAGGATACCAATACTGAAATCCATACCATTGGATAAGACCAAAAGCGCATAATAGCATTTGATAAGACTAAATTAGATTTAACTTAGAAGATGAAATGTTGATTGTAACATCTATAAGAATACAATGGATAATTCACAGTGACATGTTCAAAACATGATAGTTGTTTTGACCAACAGAACTATCCATGGAGTAAATATGAACATCGATCGTATCGGACATGCTAAATTGGGTGTACAGCCATATCCAGGTACCAGAGGGTATGGGTTAAAACCTGGGAACAGCTATTGGAACCAAAACAAGAGAGGTGTCAAGAAACAGCTTCACAATAATTTTATAACATGACATCATACAATATTAACTTTGGGAAACTATCATAAAGAATTTCAGAACTGTATGCATCCATCTAGCAAGTGCTAGGATGTTAAGATTTAAGTCTAGTTAAATCCGGGTGGAGGTTAAAAGGCTCAATAATTACAGTGCGGAAAGACTGGGCTGTCTGGTACCAGCTCTTTTTCTTTTCTTAAAAGCAATCGTAGATTACTGGAAAAAGGATTACAAATGCACATCAAGAGGTACAACAATTGGCTTGGACTTAAAGGAGTGACAAAAAATGAAGTCAAAACCATAGTTTCCAAAGTGGGATGCAAGTACAAGAAGCGATGAGTGAAATGAAAGCGTGAAGCGAGGGGTTTAGAAAAGAGAAAATGTGAGAATCAAGAAGCTCTAAAGAAAGTAAAGAGAATGTGTGAAGCGTCAATGAGAGTCAACATGAGGCATGTAAGGAGCTTCATTAGAAGTGATCAAGTACATAGAAAGAGTATGATTGTAGTAGGTTAGGGAGGAATGGTTAATATACGTAAGGATTACAAGAAGAAAAGAAGACTTCAAGACTAATTAGAATTACAAGTTTTAAGAATTTATAGGTTTACATGGTTTAATCATGTATATTTAATAATAATTTTTTGGAAAAAGATCCGCAGAATTTTCATTTGAAACTTAAGATCAGTTTTCAAGTTGTAAATGCAATTTTTTAAATACGTCTTCAACAATATCAAAAAGAAAAATATTCATCCAGTAAGAAAAAAATCCCCTGAATATGAAGCGAACTCTTAATTAAAAGGAAACGTGTAGGAAGCATATGGGAAGTGTGCCGGGGAAGCAATCTTCCCGTCTTACTAGGAAGTTTCCAGTAACTATGGTCAAAACAACTACTATAGTCAACTTTTGAACAATTTAGTCCCAGTCAAAACCCCAGCATTTAAACTTTAGCTCTAGAAAGCCCGCAACCAAATATCGACCCTAAACCTCAATACTTTCAGGAAAATCTTCAACTTCAGGAACATCTGCTCAAGCTGCAAGAAAGCAAATTTGTTTTTTTTTTTTAAATCTCTCCTTTCCATTGCTGCTGTTTATCATAAGAAACAACTAACAATCGGCATGCCTTCTCAAAGGCTTAGAATGTTTCTGAAAGCCCACAACCAAGAATTTTCACACAGGATACAAAACAATATATCTTTCACAGGCCGATGACTTCTTGTGCATATCCATCAACAAAAAACCTTTCATATATGTACGGCAATCACACCTGTCTTTCCTTTTAACATTTCTGATTCTCATATGTTTCAAATGCTGCCTGATCTCTCATCTATGTACCCATGATAATTTCGATTCTGCATCTTACAGAATGAAGTCATAACCCCACTTAACCACTAACTATAGAACATCAACCACCAAAATTCAATTCAAACCTTGAAAATCTCAAAAGATTTCATGCATGGTATGCCTGATCTCCTTTTCCATCAGAAATGAACTAAAAGATTTCATGCTCTCAAAAGATTTCATGTTCTCAAAAACAAAAAAAACAAAAATGCTTCCTTTGTAGCCATGGCGTATAACGGTATGTCGTCCTAGATTTCATACATGGCCAACAAACATACTTAACAGAAAAATGAACAATTGCTAAGAAAGAAGTTCCTCTATCAACTTCATGCCTTTGGGCCTAGCTCTTGTTTCACAATAAATGTACCGCTTTCTCCACTTCTTCATAAACCATACCTCATTTAATATGCAGCACCATAAACAGAATAGATTTTTTTTTTACAGTTCCTTCTTCTAATGAACTCCTTGTAAAGTTTAATCTGTTTTTCAAGGATTGAATGCCTTCTCCAAGTCGCCACAGAACAAAAGTTATCAGGAAATGATTTCAAATCGAATTTAGATGCAGCAAAATTGAAAGGTATTTTTCAAACTAGAAATGCTCAGAAAGTCGAATACACGCTAAGCAGACTTTTCAAGCCCTTATTTTACTGGCCCAAAATTTATTTTGCAAAATCTGAAAACCATCGGATCGTTAAGGTTGACATGTTAAAACCTTATCTTGCAACAGAATAGTCCATCTCATTGGCATCTCTCAAGATGACAGAGAGTAGCAATTCAAACTCTCTATATCAATCAAGGGCATCTTGGTAATACGAGCAAATCCACCCAAAGCTTATCCCCAAACTCAAACTAGAAAAGAAATGATACAGACATTTGGACAGTCAACTTCGATCTAACTCTTTGTACGACGAGGAGATTCGGAGAAAGAAATTTCAGTCTGGGGGTGAATTTCACAGTGAACACGAATCAAAGAAATCCTGGGCAATGGATGGGGCAACACAGCATAGGACCATGCTTGTAATTCCAGTTACAAAGAATTGAATTAAGAATCCAGATAGATGTCCTAGGATCAGGTCAAACACAGTTACATATCACTCCGTAACTCTCACTAGCATTTTAATTTGTTCGAGCACGCCAAATATTGGAGAAACAGCAGATAGTCCAAAATTAACAAATCAAATAGATCATAATAAGGGTAAGCAAGTCCTCCATCGTCACCTTAATATCTTCCGAATCAAAAGATTGCACTGAAGTACTGAACAAATAGTGATGATTTTGTAGCATGAACCTAAATGGACAAGACCATTGAATCCAAATGGACGAGTGTAGCCCGTAAGGCCCAAGAGACCAGAAGAGCGAGCCCCCCTGAGCAGACCACATCTTCACATATCGCAAGCGATAGAGACCTTGCACTAATCTCTCTCCCGTGGGAGATATTCAAAGAGCTCACCATTCTTGGAACTAATTCATAGGGGGTTCATAAACACCCACAGAGAGTCAACCATAAAACCAAGTACGAGAAGCTCGGGGTGCATAGCAGGAGCCGTGTTTCACTTCCTCCCTACAGTCGCCTAACAATGCTACACCTTGGGAAGTAGGTTTGGTATCCAGTTGCCTTCCAGAAAGTGAACTAGGTCCGGTTTTCAGGTCCAACTTAGAGAACACCCTCGCACCAGCCAGCTGATCCAACAAATCATCAAAACGAGGAATGGGAAAACAGTACTTCACCGAATAACATATATGAACTTCAGAACCTGAGTCCTGGGAAAAAGGAGAACTAAGTCCGCCCCGTATAAGGAGGGAAAAAAACACCTTTCCCTTATATATGGAGAAATTATTGTAGAAGAGAGTCCATCGATCCTCTAAACCCAGAGAGAACTGTCTCCTATTTTACAAATAGACTAGAAAATACTCCTGCAATTGCTAATCCAAGCAACCAAAAGTTCTCAAAAGAACTCAAAAGCCTAAAGGCAAATTTCATTCAATAATCAAAATCCCTTACATTAAATCCATAACAACTATTTATAATAAAAGAAACCCTAAAATCTAACTTAAGGCTTAAGCCACTAATCGTAGTGGTCAATCTAAAATAACATAAATAAAACCTAAAACTTACCTAAAATAGTAATCCCGTAATAGACACTTACCATAGCCTAAAACTGCCTATAACTTAGCCAAATCAAGTCCAAATCGCTTAATCTTGGGCTCTTTAGATAAGTAATCGAAAAAACTTTCTAAAAACACCAAAATCATGCCAAAAGAATAAGATTTGATGCCCTAAAAAAATACCTCAAATAAAATGACGAAAATACAATTTAAAAAATAAGAAACTTTTTCATGCCAACGAACCAAACTATTCTTGGTGATTTCCGTCTGCATCATACTCCCCTGGTTAAAAAAAAACTCGATAAATGTATAAATTATAAGCAAATAATACTAAATGTTTCTAAATCAATAATTTTTTATACAAAAAACCCCTACATATACATACATTATACTACTAAATAAATAGATTTTATGCTGCCATTTAAAAAATACACTTTTAGTCTAGCTGTGCATATATGCTTGTACCATCTAAAATATTATTAGTTATTACATATAAAACCATACAAATCACATATGAGAAAAGTGTTTCTGCGCACAAGTGGCTTAAAAAAGCCACCG
The DNA here is from genome assembly GCF_043159265.1 of Tasmannia lanceolata. Taxonomy (NCBI): domain Eukaryota; kingdom Viridiplantae; phylum Streptophyta; class Magnoliopsida; order Canellales; family Winteraceae; genus Tasmannia; species Tasmannia lanceolata. Next base: position 17,013,148 of record NW_027518697.1, on the reverse strand, counting down.
ATTGGTCGCTTTTTGTGGACCCCGCAGAGGTGGACCCGCCATACGAACCAATCAGTGGCTTTTTAAGCCACTTGTGCGCAGAAGCTCCCTGCGCATGTGCGCATAAACACCTTTCTCATCACATATAAGATATATTAAACCTAACATTTTCTGTGTCTTAGTCACTAGTAACTGACTTGATATGCCTAGTAGCGAAAAGGGTTGGCTCCCTGGGTATTCTAGGTTTTTTTACTGCTCTGATATAAACTAGCAACCTCCAGCCTTTAAGGATCCCAATAGGGCAACCTACCAACATCAAAAGCATCCAACATGACCCCTTCCATCACTCCTAACCATGGAAAGCTCTGCAAAATCATAAGAGCTGATTCTTCATTACAACAGCCACCAAATTGTAGATCTGATCTGAACCTCTGAGCCATTTTTTTCTAAATCACACCTGATTTAAGGTAATTTGATCATATTATTCCAAACATCCATTTCAACAATATACATTCCTACTAGTTTATTGCAAAAATCCAGAAACCAATCTTCGTCATGTATTTATGCTCTTGATTAGCAAAAACAAACTGGATAATGATTTATCCTGTCGGTCTAGCACTAAACTCCATTCTAACTCTTCCTCCAATAATTCTGTGAATGATAAAAACAATCAGGCCCCAATAACATAAGCAACAGATATGACATGATTTGCATGCATACAAAGCAGCTAAACATGGACACTCAACAGAATTACAATACAAGCGCACAAATACAGGCCCCAATAACATAAGCAACAGATATGACATGCTTTGCATGCATACAAAGCAGCTAAACATGGACACTCAACAGAACTACAATACAAGCGCACAAATACCACGTCCAGGTGGGTTCAATCCGTTCAATCCCAGCAATGTTGCACATGTCTGCACACCCATATTGAACAGACTTTGGTTCACTCATGTAGTGATAACACTCAATACAATAACCAAAAATACATTTTCCCACAAACTGTGTTAATTTGCATGTCATTCCAACAAGAAATCCTAGCAGGCGTGTCTTGATGTAATTTTCACGAGATTCCTTTTCCAAACAACTTTAAGCAAGTGGTTGTCAAACAAGGTTTTCTTAACTTGCTGTGTTGAATGGATGCAAAACTATGTCCACATTCTTCAATGGATACTTATTAATGAGGGGTTGGAAAATAACCTACTGAGATGATGTGGTGCATAGAGGAAAAGACCATCCCAACCCTAAGAGAGGGTTAATCAACCCAACTTAAAGTAAAGATTCCTGCCTACCCTTTGTATATTGAGATCTCAAAAGAGAGATCATAGAACCAGCAGACACAAAGAAAAGCCACCAGGTAGAACAGTCTCTAATTTAGAGAACATTAGAAAACCCTAAACTAATCCCCACAAAAAAAACCCATTTTATATAATTTCATATACATGTTCATCTTACATGCCATCTTAAAATTACAAAACCAGAACAACCGAAACCCCATACATAATATATTCTCATTGGTTCATAGACTCATAGAAAAAAAAAGATACATCTAAAGTAATCATTATCCGCAACTTCGTTTTAATCATTCATTACTCTATGCATTCATTACAACAAATCATTCATTCAAAAGAGGGATCCCAAGAATCGGATCAAATCCAACCATGAGAACGAATCGATTACAAAAGCAGTCGAGCAATACTGCAAAAAAATCAACACAGCAGAGATGCTCAACAAACCTTAATCGATTCGATCAAGCCCTCATCACGGATCTTCCTCTCATATCCCGGAGGCGGGAACGGGAAGCAGCGAGACATCGTGATCCAATCAAAAACCTTAAATCTCCTCTAAAATTATCGCTAAAATCGTCCAAGAATCGCGAGAATCAAATAAATTCTCCTCCAAAAACAAGAAACCCTAGCAAGAAAAGGTCCCGAAATCAAAATCTAGGGTTTTTTCTGATAATAAGATCGGATTTAGCCGGAATCTGATGAAATCGGTGGCTAAAAAGGGCGGAGGAGAGAAAACCCTAGGGTTAGGGTTTCAGGAAAAACAAAAGAGCGGCGAGAGAGAAAAAAAGAGATTTGGGGATTGTTTGTGAGGGAAAGGGGGTTTTATAGAGAGAGTTGTACAACGCGTTTTTATTAAAGGAGATTATAGGGTTCTGTTTTAATAATGACACTCCTTTTCTTTATTTTATAATATAAGTTTCCTTAATAGATTGCTAATTACGCGGTGTTTTAGTTCGATAAGCACGGTTAAGAATCCGTATAAGTATCTACTTTCTAGTTCGGTTCTGGAAAACTAGAGAATGCTATATATGTGGAGAGACGCGTCTCAGTGGAAAAGGAAATAGAGGCAGAATTACTGGAGATGTAGTGGTGGGGCCCATCCTCTGTTGCTAATTAGACTTTAGAAGAGCTATTCTTCTCTCGGTGAGGCATCCTAAACTTGATCTGGCACTGGACCCACCCTGTAATGATATGAACCGTTCATCACTGGCAACAATCATCCAATCAATGGATGGGATGGCTGCTTTAGTAGACTTCAATTTAATGGTCAGGATCAAACGATCTTACTATATTTTGTACATATATTGATTAGATAAGCGATATATTTGTCCCCTTTTCTTCCCTAAGCAAGCCCCCTCTAGACTACTCTTTTAGACTACAAGGGGCTGTCCAAGGGAAGAAAAAGGGGCCAAATATATCATTTCCTTATTGATTATCAATGAATAGGTAGGCCCCCCTAGATGGGTCATACCAAAAAATCCTCGACGAGCAAATCTAATCTTCTGTTTTCTTTATTTTTTTTATGAATGATTATAGATGTCTTATGGGTAATATTAATCACCCATAAATAGTGGGGCCAAACAAATGAACGGTTTGGATTGCCAAACAAGGCTTCTTCGCATGTACTTTTGCCATATTATGTACTTAGTAGAGCTGTTCTGCATGAGCTTTCAAAAGGAATGCATGTAGTCTAGAAAGCAAAGAAACTACATGCATGAAAGAGTTACTAGAAATGCATGAAAATTACAATAAGGTCATCTTATTTAGGGGTGCAACTCAGGTCGGGTTCAACCCGAATTTGGGTTGGGTCGGGTTAAGCTTTTCGCAAATCGGGTTAGGTTGGGTTGGGAAAAATCAACCCGAATTGGAAATTGGGTTGGGTCTCGTTGGGGTGCGGGCAACCTGACCCGACCTGAAACCTGAATTTGGGTTTTATCTGAAGAAGTTATGTATGTGTTTTTCTGAGAAATTATATGATGGGTGGCCGTGAAAACACGTGAAGTCTGGAAAGTATGGTAGGACCCACTCCATATAATGATCCAAACCGTCCATCTGTTAGGCCAGAACTTAAATAGGTTGTGCCCCAAAAATCATTTCCATAGGATGATCCTAGCCCTCCGATCAGTATATGTACTGCCCCAAAAATCATTTATGGAATCTTCTACAGATCGGAGGGTTAGGATCATCCTATGGAAATGATTTTTGGGGCACAACCTATTTAAGTTCTGACCTAATGGATGGACGGTTTGGATCATCATATGGAGTGAGCCGTACCATACTTTTTACACTTCACATGTTTTCACATCCAGCCATCATATAAATTCTCGTGTTTTTCATTTTCAACATTGAAATAGTCTCCACAGTCTACAATGGACAGTTTGGATAATCCTGTGGTGCGGGCCATACCGTACTTTAATAAAGTGAGGAGTGTGATCATCAAAATATAGTAATGCGGACAGCATTTCCCTTTTCAAATTGGGTCAACCCGACCCGACCCGACCCGAGTTGTAAATTGGGTTGGGTCGGGTCGGGGAAATTGCAAATCGGGTTGGGTCGGATTGGGTTGGAAAATTGGGTTCCTCGGGTTGGGTCGGGTTGGCCTCAACCCGACCCGACCCGACCCGAGTTGCACCCCTAATATTATTCCTCACAATGAAAACTAAGTCAAGCAAATCAAAGAATCATTTTTAAAAAGCATGGCGGCAATAAAATATGTCATTAATATTGAGTAAGAAGTCAATAAGATTGAAAAGAAAATGCTAAGATAACATACTTTATTGAAATATTTTTTTAATTTAGTTTTTATTATTTTATTTAACCTTGTTGGATTATTTTCTCAAATTAAAACAATATTTAGCCACTAGAATTGCATATGCCTCACTAAAGTTCTTAATCTTGTTATTTCCTAATTAAAGATTTGGTAATAATATTATTTTCTTAATTAGATTTATTTAGTGGGACTAATTAGTATGTTAGACAAAATATAGCTACTAGTAAGGCTATTGTGGAACCCGCCTTTTAGAGAACCATACATACATGTAGATAGAATCCCATTAGAGCTTTTTTATTATTATTTCAAGAAGACAACCCAATCTTTCAAGTTTCAACCAACTTCAAACTTCAAAGCCCTCTTGTTAATGAGAAATTATATGATGTAAGGCAGTACAAACCCACCACGGCCCACACCATAGGATGATCCAAACCGTCCATTTGATGGGCCATAATGTAAATAGGTTGTGCTCCAAAAAAAACATTTACATAGCATGATCATTACCCTCCGATCTATAGAGGGATCCATACTGTGCAGTCCCTCTATAGATCGGAGGGTTAGGATCATCAAAAGATTTTTGGGGCACAACCTATTTACATTGTGGCCCATCCTATGGTGTGGGCTGTACCTTACTTTTTGAAAAATATGGATTTGTATCACACATCATATAATATCTCCTTGTTAATTATGAAAAGAAATTGAGCCTCTAGCTCAATGGTCAAGTGGAGGTTTGATACCAGCTTATAAACATCATATAATTTCTACTTGATGTTCAAATTCCTTGAAAAATAAAGTAAAATAGAGGGTAGAATTATGGGAAAAGGGATGTGAAAAATCTGTCCTTTTCCAACTAGGTGAAAATATGTGTCGGGGTGCTTTCTATCTAATCAGTTGGAGCTTTATTATCTGCTAAATATAAAGTCGCGAGCAGCCATGATCAACGCAAATTTACGAGTTTTTTTTTACCGTATGAGGTTGCAACTTGGGTCAGGTTTACACTAACTGAGTCCACCTGAACCAAAAATAATCTGGGTCCGGTTCAGAAATCATGGGTTGGGTTGGCCAATTTTCAAGTTGAAAATCTGACCAAATCGTTCGGGTTTAAAGAGAGAAAAAAATAAAAAAACCAAGGTGTACTATGGATTTCTTGGCTTCCATGAATGTTTTTTTCATGATAAACTGGTGTCACCAAGTGGAGAAGGGCAGGTGAAGTGGCTAAAATTCAAGAAACAAAAATCATGAGACTAGTGTCTCTAAGTGGTGAGAATTGGCTAAAAATCAGGAAACAAAAAACTCTACTCAAAATAGGATCCACTTTGTCTTGATTTTTAGCCACTTCTCATCCTCATCTCAACCCTGCGCTCTCAAATCTCTCTCCTCTCACCGCCCTAACTCTCTCTCACCACAGATACTAGCTTATCATGAAAAAAAATTTAGCCTAAAAGTCTCCTGAATGACATGACTATTTTTTAGCATATTGATATAATAATTTTCATTGAGGTGATTAAATTTAGAGATTTGTGGTACAATCCTTGAAATAAGTCACTATCTCTAGCTACACATCAAAAGCTTCTGTTGGGGGGTTTTGAGGGAATTGGTATATTGCCTCTGTCATAAAGGAGTAAAAAACAGTTGTCTAATTTAGGGCCAGTTCTTGTTCTTTGACAACTTGGTTTCTTTAAGCTGAGGAAACTTTACCTACTTGAATGTACAACATTCTTTACAGAGCAAATATTCGAGGTTTTTACCTATATATTTTTTTATTATAGGTTTTTACCTATATTAACATGATACTATCCCCTGTCAACTTCCATTTTGAGCTTTTAGAGTTAAATGGGATGTCTAAGAACAAAAAACTAAACAAACATCAAAGAGAAGATTTTGGAAACCTTCTTGGTTGTGAGCCATTGTTTATTTGAGGTGAAATTTGAATTTGCAATCCCGGCCTGACCTGACTTGTGAAACTATCTCAAGTAGTATGACTTAAAAATGTAGGTTCAAAAAACAGTAGGAAACAAAGAAAGGAAGAACACAGTCAAACAAAATGAGGTTGGTTATAAGAATATCCAATGTCAGTTATCAGCTACTAGCAAACCAACCCCTATATACACTTTAGAACTATATAACATAATATAAAAGAAGAGAATCTTTTTATACCATGTCTGCAGATTACAAAGAACTACTTAAGTAGTTAAGTACCTCACCCCAGCATGGATGGTCAAAAATAAAATCAGTTAAAACATATCTTGTGTTGGGGGTTGATGAGAAGGGCCCATCACTCAAAGGCCCACTGGTTCTCCCTGCGAACTTCTTCCTCTTCCTCAGCAGTGAAATCATTCTTGATATTGAAGGTCTTTCGTATCTCTTCAGGTGTCTTGCCCTTTATCATATCTGCCACTGTTTGACAAGTCAGATCCAGTAGGTTTTTGATGTTCAAATAGCTAGCAGCCTGAAAAAACAGAACACTTTTTTTTTTGAAAACAGAAAACATAACGTAAAAATGAAGACCAGAACAATCAAAATGATAAGCCCCCTCTCTCCCAACAAATTTCATAATGAATGCATAAAATAAAGCATATACATAAATCAGTTACAATAAGCCTAACAAAAAATGCAAGTCCTCTAAAAATATACTAAAAATACCATCAAATTTACTAAAAACTTATACATAGGACTCTCGGACTTCCTTTTCTTGTAAATCCACGTCTAACAAGCCAAAAGAACATCTATTTATATAGACAGAGTGGGCAGGTGGACTTCAAAGAATCCAGAAACTTGAAGGTTTTACATGAGCTGGTAGGAGGACTTCAAAGAGTCCAGAAATTTGAAAGTTTTAGATGAGCTGATAGGCGTACTTCAAAGAGATTTAAGTTAGAAACTTCTAGCTTTAGATGAGCTAGCAAGAGGATTTCAAAGAGACAATAAAAAAAAAAGATGGGTTCAAGGATTTACATAGCTCACACAATATTAAAGTTTTTTTCAATATTGTTTTCTAATATTAAAAAAAGAAAAAAAACAGTTGGGGCAATTAATAACTTAATCATTGGAGTAAGACAAGTGATTAACAAGAATCAGCTGGTATTAAGTAGAACTGAAAGAAGTAAGAAGTAAAAAAAACCAACCAACCAAAAAAAAAAACAAATTTTCATAGAGAATAGGTACCTGGGCTGACAATCATTTTCACCATGTTTTCTTCAAAGGTTGGAAGATACTACTAAAAGAACACATTTGAACTTAGAGGTTCATTGTAGACTTTGCCATTAATTTGAAATAACTTTACCAAGAGTATAGCCCTTCAAGCATTCCTAATCAACTTCCAACACAATAACTCTTGAAGGCTGCAAACAATCTACGAAGTGCTTAAAAGCTCGCCTAGCCAACTTAGAACTCAGACATCCAAACATAACTGAGGACCAAGTATGTACTATGTACTCTCCAATTTTCATTTAATTGACCAAGTTTTTAAAACACCGACGAATATTATATTATGTTGGATGAGCCAATGCAAATAGCATACCATATCATTTTTTATTTACTCATGTTTTTTTTTTCTTGATTTGACAAATAAGTATATAGTTGATCTGCTCTTTAGGCAAGTTCCAACTTATGTCCAAGTTTTAGGACATTGCCATAAACTTTATATGCTAGTAGAAAGAACAATCAAAGCTAGAAAGCAAACATTTTTTTCTTTTGCTCCACCAGAAAACAATTAATAAAATTTAGGCTCCTCATAATAAAGATCAATCAGCACAGTTTTCCTCCACTCTCTAACACGATTTTCCCCCAATTTCTAGGGTTTCCAGCTCCTTCTTCTCCGGCTGTGGACGGGGCCCACGAAGGAGCCCCATGGCCTCAAAACCCCCTGATTCCGGCACTCCCAATATTTTAGACTTTAACTCCCCCATTGCCCTCCAAAACAGCTTAATGAAAGCTCCTCATGGGATTCCTCTTCAAACCTGTAGAGAAGACAGGTTGGGAAGTATTCAGTCTCCCTCAGGCGTACTCGATAGTGGGAATCAAGGAAACCCTCATCCCTCCCCCTTAGAAAAATCTCCTGGTCTCCTCAGCCTAGACAAGTTGCATAAACTCCTGGAAGATGATAGTAACTCAAAATCCAATCGAAACCCAAAGAAAAAAAAGAAGAAACAAAGCCAGACGGTGAGCTTTGATCTTTGTCCTGAGCGTTCAGGTTCCCCATCCCTCCAACCCTGCCCTGATCTGAGGAAGAAGGGGTAATTTCGGAATTAGAAAATCCACCTACTCCTTCCCAGCCTCGGGCAGCGAACCAGATTAGTCTCGAAATGAGCCCTGTTATCCTTTCGGCTGTTAACCTCGAATTCCCGCTGTTACATGAAAAGGAAAAAAGCCTCGCTGGCTCATGTCTACCGTCCAATTCTACTTATGATTCCCAAAATCAAATTTCACAAGATGATGCTGAGAGGGAAACTGAGTTTCCTCCCCTCTCCTCTCACACCCCGTCTGCATCCTTACCTGGAAAGAACTCTCCCCCAGTCGCTTCTGCACTCAAATCTCCACATCAATCATGGTCAACCCTTTTTTCTGATCCTACCTCAATATCCTCTGAAATCTCCCCATTACCCTACTCTACACCTGATGTTACTGAGGATGGCTCTCCGGCCTTTGAATTTGAAGACCTTGAGTTCTCTGAAGCCTCTAATCGTTGGTCAAACTGCCTAATAGGTTATTACCTAGGAAAAAGACCTTATTTTCCATCTCTGAAAAGCCATCTCCAAAGAACCTGGAAGCTAAAGGGGGACTTTGAATTGTATGCCCTATCTGGTGGATTCTTCCTCTTCAAATTCCGCAACTCGGAGGACTGTTCTTCTATCCTCCAAACTCACCATTCGTATGGTGGGCACCCTCTCATCTTGAGAAAATGGAACCACGAGTTACCTTTTGAAAAATTGAGCTTATCATCTATTCCGGTATGGATTAGACTCCCTGGGCTACATCTAAAATTCTGGACTACCCCAAACTTGTGTAAAGTGGCTAGTGGAGTAGGAAAACCCCTATACATGGACCCTTATACTATGAATGCCACTAGACTTACCTATGCCAGAATTTGTGTTGAGGTTGAAGCCTCCTCTAATTTTCCATCCTATATCACTCTTACAACTCCATCTGGTGTCATTAAGCAAATGGTGGAATATGATTGGAAACCTTCCCCATGTCCAGAATGCAACACTTTCAGTCACTCCCCCATCTCTTGCCCACATTCCTCGCAAGCCAAAACCATAGAACCTGAAAGGAAGAAACAATGGCGTCCTGTATCTAAATCTGCTCAGAGTGATCCCTCTATAGAACCAGCCATCCCTCCTTCTTCCCTGGAATCTCTAAACCATCTGGTTTGCCCCACCTCCCATCAAATTTGTGACACCATGATCGAAGGTATTGCACCCTTGCAACCCCCTCAGAATGGAAGTCCTTCTGGAAATCCTGAAGTAAGAAATTCCTCTCATACTCCAATCTCATCTCCAACTCCCTCCTTTCCACCCAAAAATTTTAATTCCTATGCTGTCTTGGAAAATTTGGAGGAAAACTCCGAACCCCCCTGTGTTCCTCCGAAGATCGAGTGTTCACAACTGACCAAAATTCAGATGATGAGATCATTGATTCCGAGGAGACAAAGCATTTTGCCAACCTAAAAACTAATTGGTCTCCTGGTTTGCATCTTGCCCAGAAGCCAGTTCATGCATCTTTGAATGCTCACACCCTCCATACCCACTCAAATGATGAAAATCGGAACCTGGAATGTTAGAGGGATTGGCTCGAAGCGCAGGAGAGATGATGTTAAAAGACTCATCCAGGAAGAAAATCTCTCCCTTATCTGTCTTCTAGAAACTAAGGCTACCTCTGATCTTGTGACAGATTATATTTCTGAAATATATGATAATTGGACTTACTATGAAAATTATGACCACACCATTTTGGGCCGCATCTGGGTTGTTTGGGATCCTAGAGTGCTAAACTTTTTGATTCACAGCGACTCTTGTCAGCATGTCCATGGAGAAGTTCACTTCATCCATTCCCCCATCCATTATGCTCTTACAGCCATTTATGCAAAAAATTCTGGTCTCGAAAGAAGAAATTTGTGGAACTCAATCCGTAGTCTTTCTAGCATTATTAATTCTCCCTGGATCGTGTTTGGAGATTTCAATGCTGTTAGATTCGCAGACGAAAGATATGGGGGAGCTGGTCTTATCCAAGGGGATGTCAATGACTTCAACTCCTTCATCCATGACTGCTCTCTTCCAGAACTTAGAGCCATGGGGCATTTCTTTACTTGGTCAAACAGTTCCAGAAGAGGGATTCACAAGCTTAGAAGACTGGACAGATGCTTGGTTAATGAGGACTGGCTTTGCACTTACCGCCTATCCACTGCCACTTTTAAAAATTCTGGCCTCTCAGACCACTCCCCCATCATTATCCAGATTGAAGGCCAAAAGATCTCTAAACCCAAACCCTTTAGGTTTCACAACATGTGGTTAGAAGATGCTTCCCTCTTTGAAGTAGTGGAAAGGGCTTGGGTTGTTGAAATTAAGGGAAATCCGATGTTCCAATTTGTAAAAAAACTGAAGGAGGTCAAAAGCAGAATCAAATCTTGGAATTATAATGTCTTTGGAAGAATTGATGTCCTCCTTCCTATAGCCAGACAAGAGTTAAACTCCATACAATCTCAAATTGCTGCTAACCCATCTGATCCCAACCTACGAAATGCGGAAGCTGTAATCAAAGAAAAGGTCAACCGAACTGCAAACTTGGAGGAAGCTCTGTACAGACAAAAAGCCAGAATAAACTGGCTTAACTCTGGCGACTGTAACTCAGCCTTCTTCCACTTTGCTATGAAAGCCCGAAGAAACCTTAACTGCATAATAGGCCTCACTCTCCCTGATGGAAATTTAACATCAAACCCTGACCGGATCTCTGAAACTCTTGTGTCCTATTACCAACATCTGCTCAACTCTCAAAATCCTAATTCTCATCCCCTAAACATCCCTGATCCTATCCGCAAGTTGAGCCCTGAACAAGCAGCCCTCCCATCCAGAAAAATCTCTAAAGATGAAATTGAATATGTTGTGAAGTCTAGTGATGGGGACAAAGCCCCTGGTCCCGATGGTTTTAACGGGAAGTTTTTCCAGAGCTTTTGGTATCTTATTGGTGAAGACTTCATTAGAGCTATCCAGTACTTCTTTACCACCAGTAACCTCCTCCCTGAAGTTACTGCTACATTCATATCCCTTATTCCTAAAACCATCAATGCTTCCTCTCCTGAAAACTTCAGACCCATATCCTTGTGTAATTTTCTTTATAAAACCATAACTAAGGTCCTTGCTAACCGCCTTCGAACTGTTATGAATTACCTCATCAGCCCCAACCAATCTGCATTCATAAAGGGTAGGCTTATCCAAGATAACATCCTTCTAGCCCAAGATCTTGTCCACAAGTTTCATCTTAAGAAGAAAAAGCCTGCAATGTGCATTAACATGGACTTAAAAAGCTTTTGATAATGTTAATCACGAGTCCCTCGTCCTCTTCATGGAAAAGCTTGATTTCAATGAGATTTGGTGTAGATGGATAAGGCAATGCATCCAAACTGCTTACTTCTCTGTTTTGATAAATGGCTCTCCCCATGGATTCTTCCCTTCCTCTAAAGGCCTAAGGCAAGGAGACCCTCTTTCTCCCTTGCTGTTTTGCATTTGTATGGAAATGTTTTCTCTCATCTTTGATTCTGCTCTTCTCTCTGGAAAAATCTCAACCCCATTCTCTCGGGGAAACATCTCTATCTCCCACATTTTATTTGCAGATGATGTTCTGGTGTTTGCTGATGCTAATCCTGCGAACTCTAGAGGCATAAAAGAGTGCATCAATATGTTTAACTCCTGCTCTGGTTTGAGTGTTAATGTCAACAAAAGTGAAATTTACTTCACAGCTGGCGATTTACACTTCAAAAATCAAATAGTCTCAACCCTGGGTTACCCGGAAGGAAAACTACCTATCAAATACCTTGGGCTCCCCTTAATCACTACAAGGCTCTCCACTGCTGACTGCTAGCCTCTTCTTGGAAAAATTCAAAAGAAAATTGCTATGTGGTCTAACAAGCTCCTATCAAGATCTGGTAGAATCGAGCTCACAAATTTTGTCCTTAATGCTTTCCAACTCTACTGGTCTGCCTCCTTCCACATCCCCTCTGAAGTGCTTAATCGAATCGAAAGGATACTCAGAAATTACATTTGGGCTGGGAATAGTCAACAGAGATCCTACCACAATGTGGGATGGGATGTAATGTGCATGCCTAAAGCAGAAGGAGGAATGGGCCTTCGAAAACTGCCAGATATCAACCTGGCCTGCAAGTTCAAGCAACTGTGGAACCTTATCAAAGGCAACAACACTCTCTAGTCCCGCTGGTTCAATGCAAAATATGTTAGAAATCGAGATTTCGGGACCATCAAAGCCCCTTCGATCATGTCTTGGGGAGCCAGAACTGCTTTCAAGCACAGAGACATGGCCAAAAACAGTATCTGCTACATTGTTGATGATGGTAAGGGAATTGACTTCTGGACTCAGCCTTGGCACCCAGATGGACCAATACTTCAGCAATACCCTGAAGGCCATACCTTGAGAGCTGACCCTACCAATATTAGTATTGATCAGATATTCTCCAATGGCTCATGGGATCAAACTCTCATCCAAAGTCTCTCAGGTATCCATAGTATTCTTAAAAAATCCATTCTTATTCCAGGTTCAGGCAATAAAGCGGTTTGGAAACCCACCTCGAATGGCAAATTTACTCTGAAAAGCGCCTGGAATCTCCTTTGCTCCAAATCCCAGAGGGTCCAATGGTTCTCATCCATCTGGTTCAAAGGGTCCATCCCCAAACATAGTTTCATTGGCTGGCTTGCTATCCAAAATAGGCTTACTTCTCGAGACAAATTGGCTTTTCTTGGCCCAAATAGAGAGACAAAATGTGTTCTCTGCAAATCCACGAGTGAAAGCACTGATCACCTGTTCTTCCGATGCTCATTCTCAGCCTGGATATGGAGATCCGTGCTTTGGAGATTCTCTATCCGTCGAAAACCCTTTAAATCCCTGAAAGATGAAGAGGATTGGATAAGGAATAACTTCAAAGGTAAGCTGCAAGCTACCACTGCTCTCAGAATTGCTTTCAATGCAGCCATTTACCATATATGGCTCGAAAGGAATTCTCGAATCCACGAATTGAAATCCACTCACAAGCAGAGTATACTCTTTGATATTCTCTACTCCATTAGAACCAGATATATCCACCTCCATCTAGATGAAGCTCCATCTTTCAGAGGGAAATGCCTAGCCAGTAATCTCCACCTCTCCTGTTTCAAGGCCACAAAACCAACTAAATTCTGTTCTTGGGTCCCTCCAGCCACCCACCTTGCTAAGCTTAACACAGACGCACCTCTTTCTGATGTTGGGGGAGGTTTAGGAGGATTAATTAGAGAAGGCTCCGGCAAGATTAGAGCTGCTTTCTCCATTAATTATGATCCTAGTCCCATCCAGGAACTTGAGTTAGAAGCCATACATTATGGATTAAAGCTTGTCATAACTCTCAACCTGCATTGTGTGTGGATTGAATCTGATTCCCTGTTAGCGGTCAATGTCATTAATGGCAAATCAGAGTGCCCCTGGAAAAAGTTGCAGACTCTCTACAACATTCAATCCCTGCTATCCACTATGGAGAACTGGGAAGTTTCTCATGTTTGGAGAGAAGCCAACCGTGGGGGGAAAACATAGATTGCCCGGTTAAGGGGGAAAACATTCCTGTGCATCTTCTTCCTAAACCCTTCCTCGACATTGCTGTGGAAGATTCCCTGGGAGTCCTTTACCCTCGAAAATAATGTTGTGGCTCTCCTGTTTCATTGTGTGCTTGCTGCCTAGCTTGTTATCCTCTTCTGAGGTAGTCAGACTCATAGACCACAGTGTTAGCTATTATTTTGCTGCTATTTTGATTTATTGGATTTTGTATTGCTGGGAGCTTGTTCCCTTCTTGCTGGCCTTTGAGCCTCCGTAACTCTTGTACTTTTCTGTTTTTTTTTAATGCATCTGGTTGGGGTCTTGCCTAACCCCAATTACTCACCAAAAAAAAAAAAAAAAAACAGATCAATCAGCATCTATATACATCTGAAATCACACTTCTAATAATGATATTTTGTGACAATATCACAGGGGCAAATTTAGTTCCACACCTGGAGTCTTCATCCTTCCACTCAAAGGATTACTTATCTAATATTTTTTCTCAAAGGATTACTTATCTAATATTTTTTCTTTTGAAAATGTGGAGACTTATCTAATAATATCCTGCTAAAATCAGTCTCATAAGCTAAACCAGGTTCTCGAAGACTTTCCAAAACAGGCGGTCAATCATAGGATTGGTGAAGCCCCTTTACCTACTCATAACTTCAGGAATGGCTTTGTAATAACAATATATAAGCAAAACTCTACAAACCCGTTTATACCCAACTGTTCCCATATCAAATACGCGAAACAAATAGAGGCAGAAGTTTCATGATCACTGGATTTCATCATCGATGCACAACCACAACAAAGGAACAGAAAGACGAACAGATAGATACCGAAAGCCCCTATTCTTGAAGCCCTAATCTCAAAATCCCACCAACAACCACCCATTATACAAGAAACAAAATCAACCAAAACCCTAATTCCATCAAAACAAGCAAAAACACACCAACTAATCAATACGAACAGACATAAAGAAAATCAGCATTCAAGAAATCAAACCCAAATCATACAAAAACCTAAAGATTCAATTCAAAGTAAATAAAAATAACAAACAAGGGATATTTTTGCATATTTAAGAAACAACCCAAAATCAACCAAAACCCTAATTCCAATAAAACAACAAAAAACACATCAACTAATCAACTAATCAAGACGAACAGACACAAAGAAAGCAGCCTTCAACGAATCAAACCCAAATCATAAAAAACATAAAAATTCAATTCAAACTAAAAAAAGAAGAAAAAGAAACAGGAAAGGGATAGATATTTGTGCGTGTTGTTCACAAAGATGAGGTCGAATAGGGTGGCCTGCTTGACCTTACGAACTCAGCATCCCAAAAAATAGAGGCAAAATCATCATAATCCCTCAATTTCATCATCAATGCACAACCACAATTAAGGAACAGAAAGTGATATGTGCTTATGTTTATGGGTAGTTATTATGTAGTGGGTATGAGGTTTAGGGTTGCGGGATTAGTTATTATTGGTGATGTGTCTTGTAAGTGGGCAGATGGGTTGATGATGTGTGAGTCACTTTGTGTTTGTATTTCATTGAAATGTAGAAGAAGAGAAATTGACGGCAACAAAGGAGACTTCGGACACGTTTGGCTGCGAGGAATTTGTTTTCATGATAAATCGGGCATCTTCAAGTGTGAAGAACCTGAAAATCAGGAAACCAGATCCAAGAAACGGCTGTTTCTATGATGAGAAGTTGATAAAAATCGGAAAGAAAAAACTCTGCTCAGAACCGGATCAACATTTTCCAGATTTTTAGCAACTTCACATCATGGACACAACCATTTCCAGGGTTTGGTTTCCTGTCAAGGACTTCACACTTGAAGATGCCCGATTTATCATGAAAACAAATTCCTCACAGCCAAATGTGCCCTCTGTTTCTAGTAGAGTCATGGTTCCTCTCGGATTGAGCCTTTAGGAGGTCATGTTGCCTCGAATCAACCTCTCTCCCTCTCTTTTCTTTCTTTTTATTTAGTTTATTTGTGTTACTGCCAATTAGGCACGTAACAGAAATACAAACAAACAAATAGAAAAAGAAAGCTCAAATTCTCGAAGCCCTAATCTCATAATTCCACCTACAACCACATTCATCATACAAGAAACAACAAGAAATCAACCAAAACCCTAATTCCATCAAAACAACCAAAACCACACCTACGAATCAATAAGAACATACATAAAGAAAAGCAGCATTTAACGAATCAAGCCCAAATCATAAAAACCATTAAAATTCAATTCAAAGTAAATTACGCCCCCGTAGTTTCTGATACATTCAACTTTAACCTTGACTTTCAAAACGTGACAAGTACACCCCGTGAGGTTTCAAGATGTGACAAGTACACCCCTCCGTCAATTTCCGTCAATTGTGCGTCAGCTGACGGAAAGACTAAAACTAACCATGGTTAATATTTTGAGGACATAAATACCCTCATTTGCAGAGGGATTAGGGTTACGCCATTTCCCACCGCCGCCGTCGCATCTTCGGCCACCGAAGCTGCCGCCATCTCTGGCCACTGCTGTCACGCCCACCTCAGACAATGAAACCCCACCCCATGGCTACATCAAACCCGCATTTCAAGAAATAAAACACTGATAAAAAAATAAAAATAAAAACCCTGAAATATTAGGGTTTATGTGCAAATCATGATAATAGTGTGAATGAAGATAAATAAAAATCCTAAATCAAGGGTTTATGTTGATAAATAAATAAGGGTTTGAATCAAACCCTAATTTTCAGTTTTTAAGTGGAAAGACAAGGGCATTTTAGTCATTTCCGCCTCGCCGTCTACTCTGTTACGTTAAAAAACTTCAGGGGTGTGTACTTGTCAGGTTTTGAAAGTTAGAATTGAATGTGTCAGAAACCAGACAGGGTGTATCTGTATTCCCCCCCCCACCCCCCCACAAAAAAAAGGATCAATTACCAATGGGGGGCAAAAATTAGGTGGAATTATCAACAGGACCCATGCTTTTCAGAAATTATCAATGAGGGACAAAAGAGGTCTTGTCATTAAAAGCTGGACGAAAATGCCATTTTCTTAACCAACACGTTTTGCTTTTCCACTTTTCCCTCTTGTTTTTTTTTACTTTTTCATTTTTAACTTGGTTTTTTTTACCTTACTAGTCATCTTCTTCATCATTTAGCCACCATTGGAGGTGGGAAAACTCAAAAATTTGAAACGTGAGTTCATTCCCATCTATCTTTCAATATCTAGGTTTTGTTTTTCATTTGTTTTAGGGTTCTGCATTTTCTCCTTCTCCCTTTCAATGGAGGATGAGGAAGATGAATCGTACGGTAGAACGAAAAAAACGTAAAAATGAACGAGTGAAAAAAAACAGGAAGTAAAAACGTGTTCATAAGGGACTTGATAAGCCCATTCGGAATTTGGTAACCACATTTTGATACTGTATAACCCCAATCCCAGAGACTTGAAAACCCCCTTCCAAAACTCCAGTACCCTTAGGCAATTTTAAGGGACTTGATAAGCCCATTCGTAAATTGGTAACCCCATTTTGATACTAGATAACTCCAATCCCAAATACTTGAAAACCCCCTTCCAAAACTCTAGTACCCTCGGCCAATTTTCAGGGACTTGATAAGCCCATTTGAAAATTGGTAACCCCATTTTGATACTTGATAACCCCAATCCTAGAGACTTGAAAACCCCCTTCCAAAACTCCAGTACCCTCGGCCAATTTTCAAGGACTTGATAAGCCCATTCAGAAATTGGTAACCCCATTTTTTATACTAGATAACCCCAATCTCAGAGACTTGAAAACCCCCTTCCAAAACTCTAGTACCCTTGGCCAATTTTTAGGGACTTGATCACCCCATTCGGAAATTGGTGACCCCATTTTTTATACTAGATAACCCCAATCCTAGAGACTTGAAAACCCTCTTCCAAAACTCCAGTATCCTTGGCCAATTTTCAAGCACTTGATAAGCCCATTTGAAAATTGGTAACCCTACTTTTGAGAGTTACTAACCCCCTTCCAGAGAGTTAATAAACCCCTTCTGCTACAAAACCCCCTGCATATAGCAACTCTTCTAATGGCATTATAATTCTGCTCATGATAGAAATAACAAAAGAAATGGATGCTTTTTTCATTAAATGTGCTTAATGTATTACATCCCAATTTGTGTATTACAAAAAAAAAATTTAAGTAAATCAAAAAATGTGTAGCCATCCATTCATGTATTACATCAACTTTCTTCTTATAAAACCAC
The DNA here is from genome assembly GCF_043159265.1 of Tasmannia lanceolata. Classification (NCBI taxonomy): domain Eukaryota; kingdom Viridiplantae; phylum Streptophyta; class Magnoliopsida; order Canellales; family Winteraceae; genus Tasmannia; species Tasmannia lanceolata. The sequence goes on along the minus strand of NW_027518697.1, from coordinate 16,995,073 downwards.
TTGTCTTCCAAAAAAGTGAGTAAAGCCATCCATGCATTATCTCCAGAACTCACCCTAAAAAACAAATCGCTTAAATCCTAAACAAGATAGATCAGAAACAGAAGAGTGAAAAATAGTGCAAAACTAAAAGAAAAAAGAAACAAAACCTAAATACAAAGAGATAGATGGTAAGAACTCAACATTCAAGTTTTCAAGATTTGCCAGCAACAATGGTGGCTGAACAAGGAGGAAGATGACTAGTAGGGTAAAAAATCAAAAAGGTGATAATGGAAAAGTAAAAGAAGAGGGAAGAAGAAGAAAACAGGTCAAAACGTGTTGTAAATGCCGGAGGGTATTTTCGTCCAGCTTTTACTGACAAGACCTCTTTTGTCCCTCTGATAATTTTTGAAAACCACGGGTCCTCTTGATAATTTTGCCTAATGTTTGTCCCCCATTGGTAATCGGTCCAAAAAAAAAAAGGAGAAGAAAGGGATAGATATTTTTGCGGGTGTTGGTCACCAAGATGAGATCAAACAGTGTGGCCTGATCGACCTTGATGAACTCGGCATCCCAACCCTTGAGTTCATCCTCGACTGATTTGTCCTCACTCTTCTTCTGAGCCCCCACATGCTTCTTGCAATATTCAATCACCATAGAGAGTATCTTACTCGTTACATTTGGGAGAGGGATCCCATTATCCGTACAATCCTCTTCGATCATGTGTCTTATAGCCTGCGATTCGAGCACAACCGCCTCGTCCACTTCAAATACCTCTCCATCTGAGCTCTTCAGAGTTACTTTCTTTGACATTGTTTTGCTTGGGCTAATAACAATGATAAAGTCGAAGAAGAAGAGGAAGAAGGAGATCTCTGTAGAAATTCCCTAACACAGCTCTGGAAACAGAGACTTTAGATTGAAGGAGTGGAGCCCTGATCCCTGTTTATATACAGGCCTTTTGCCTTTCTGCCTTCCCCACATCAATGGCTGTTATCCATAAGGTTGTGTTTTGATACGATAATTGCATTGCTCACTTTAGTTTTCACTTTTTTAATTGGGAGGCAATTAAAGAAGAAAAGACAGCTGGGTTTGTCGTTAAAGGAGAGAAAATAGTTGTTGGAAGATTCTTGTAGATTGAGAGAAAATATTTGAAGATTCGGAATTAGAAAGCCTTGAAAGATCGGTTTTGCCGCTCTGATAACATGAAGAATTTTAAGAATGAGATAATCTGCAACCCACACAACTGTTCGTGTGTAGTTGTTTTTTATATAGAAAATACTATAATTACATAAATGCCCCTATACTATAATTCATCCAAACCGTCCATTTGTTGGACCACAATGTGAATAGATTGCGGCCCAAAAATCATTTCCATAGGATGATTGCAACCCTCCGATCTATAGAAGGTACCATAATATGCAATTCCTCTATAGGTCAGAGGGTTGGGATTATCCTATGGAAATGAATTTTGGGCTATTTATGTTGTGGCCCATCAAATGGACAGTTTGGATCATCCTACAATGTGCCCATCAAGTGGAAGGTTTGAATCATCCTATGCCTATGATAGTATGGTATGCCCATCAAATGGATGGTTTGGATTTTCCTATGGTGTGGCACGTACAGTACTTTTTGGCAAGTGGGATTGGGAATTAGGGATCTGCTAGCGACTATCGATCAATTAAATGAATCTGAGAGCAACCAACTTTATCCCCAGGTTAATAAAATGAATAAGACAAAATCTTAGCCTATGTGGGTTGTGTGGGTACTCTTACATGCAACAGCCAGGCCGCAACATGCCTGAAGTGATTGTCCCTAGCAAATCTTTAGTTATAAACATAACATTTAACAAAGTAAAGTGATTGTTCCGAAGGATGTGGGGCGGGGATGGGGATTAGATATTCCCCGTGGGGAGGGAAGGTTAGGATCATCCTGTGGAGATGATTTACGGGGTACAGCCCACTTCTTAGGATGATCCATGCCGTCCGTTTGATGGGCCCCCGCATAAATAGGCCTAAATGATGATTTATGGGATACAACCTCTTTTCAGATCGTAGGGCTAGGATCACCCCGTGGAGAAGATTTACGCGCTACAGCCTATTTACAAGGCGGCCCATCAAATGAACAGTTTGAAGGATCCTAAGTGGGCCCCACTGTACTTTCTAAAAAAATAATAATAAAACCTCACATATTATTCCCTTTATGCAAATTGTGGCACCCTAGGGTTGAACCTCTAGCTCAATTGATTTAAGGCTTTATTCTTCAAATTGGAGGTTCAATCCAGCTTACCTACCAAAAAACAGGCAAAAAATTGTGACACCCTTTTTGTCTATTTTCCCCTAAAAATGGTTAATTTCAACCTTTCTTTTTTTTCACAAACAAAAGGAGGTGGAAAATTGAGTTTTGACAATTATAGCTCCCACTTGAAGTTTCCTCAAACTCATTCAACTATTAAATGGCCTTGAAAATATTTATCAATTGTAGGAAAAAAGGAGCAACTTTAAATTTTGTATGGATACTTTAGACAAGATGCTGATTTAGACACATCAAAACTTGTCTGATGATGACAGAATTGCCTTGTTTTACAGTTCTTAAGCTATCAATAGCCATCACAAAGTATTTAGCAAATTGAGAGAGCATATCAAGACAGGGGAACACAGTTCTAACTCCACAATACTTAAAGTCATTGAGAATGTCTACAGTCAAGTTCACCACAAGCAGCATTTCAAAGGAGATCTAGAGCTCCGCATTTTTCTTCGTTTTTCTTCTAACATAAAACAAATTTTAAGTCTATTTTTACGTCGAAAGAAACGGAGCCTTAATGAAATGGGAGACAAGTCGACCAAAGGCAAGAAGAAAAGAAATCATGGAGATGAGACTGTAAATGTGAAGACCATATCAACCATAGCAAGTGAAGCAAATTTGAAGGCAAAATCCTACAATGCAACCTAGGAAACACAACTCAAATGCCATGCAGATCTCTGTCCCATGATCTCATTTTCAATCTGAAGTTGCTACGATTAATCCGTAATTTATACAAATTGGTTAATATAATATAAGATGTTTCCCAGGTGCGCTTAGTTCAGATGAAATCCATATACAAAGAACAGCATTGTTCATCAGGGGTGCACAAAAGGATATACACAAACCATAAAGCAAGAGGCTTATTAAGAGCAAGCAATGAACAGATCAAAGTGAGTTTTAAGTAGAAACTGACCCACAATCAGAGAAATGAAGACAGTGGATCAATGCGCACTAACAAGGAAAGGCTGTTGGCAGACGCCACATTCTATTGTTTCAGAACCAGAGCTTGGAACTTGAACCTATAATTCAACAGCATATATTGAAAAATTCCCAAATGAGAAAAGAAAAATAAAAAAGGCATCAAAATTCATGTTGCCTACAAAGTGGTAAGGATTATGAACCTGTAAATGTACTGTGCATGTGGGACATGCAACTTCTCTCAACCGTGTCCCAGATCCATTGGACGACTTTGAACCTGGAAAGGTAACCCGTACCCAGAAAGTGATGGTCAAAAGTGATCCCCAGCAGTTTAAAACTGTATTAAAACACAAAAGGACCAATGCCTACCTGATGCTATCTTGCACTTTTTGTCCATTTCCTCCTGTATCAAACAACCAGAGTGGAAAACATCTGTGTTAGACCAATTAAAATCTTTATTTCTGTGCAGAAAGATGGATTACATGGGTATAAAAGATAGGCATTCAAACATGTTACTATATGGACTGAAGACTTATATTCTTCTTCCCATGGCTTTGCTTTGGAATGTGTTTTGACTGTGTATCCACTGTGTTCTTCAATAGCTAGAATCGCAATGCAATAGAGAAGCTAAGGACGAGTGGTCATAGGTTACAACTTACAAATAGTACAGAGAAGATAGCTTTCTGAAAGAATACCATACCCGCTATCCATAAATGATAAATCTAACCCCAACAGGATGTAATACCAAGATGTGGAAATTGACAGTCTTATATGGGCTAACTAGGGCTAAGACAAGGGAACAGATTATGAGAGGAGCTACAAGAAATCCATAACAATTGGCAGGAACAGTGGATAGCAGGAGGAGACTTCAATACAATCAAGTACCCGCAAGAGAGACGGCGTTGGGGGAGGATTACAAGAAGCACAAGGAACTTCTCAAAACTTATCCAGAATAGTGAATCGATGCACTTACCTCTTGAAGGATCCAAATTCACATGGACAAACAATAGGATAATATCATTTGCAGCAGATTGGATTGGGTGCTGAATTCTAAAGAATGAGAGGAGAGTTTCCCTAACACATATTCCAGAATTGTCGCATGACCAATGAAAAACAAAGAACACGGATCGATTTTTTGAGATCATACAACATTCTTCAACTTGCATATGTTTCCTAGATTGTTGTAAAACCTAAACAGTGGATTCATAATGAATCATAAAGTACAAAGGAAACTTACGTTAGGGGATACGAAGCTTTTCTAATATAGATAAGAATAAATAAAAAAGCTTACGGTTTCATAAACTTTTCAGTTTTATTTTATCTATTTTTTAATATGTTTGGGTTTATGATGGACTCATTTGACTCAACTGGGCCAATCATTGACTTGGAAGTTGACTCGGAATTCCTCAAGGTAATTCCTTTCCTAGTACAAGTTTCCAGACATAGCACATATGAGGAAGAAACTATAAACTCAATAAATAAAAAAGGGCAACACAGAAGTTCACCTCTCCCTTTGTCCACTTGTTTTTCTCTACCAAAAAAATCATGGAACTACACCTACGAACACAAACCCAAACTCGTAGTTAAGAACCCAATAAAAAGTGATATATTATAACACAATCTCTAAAATGGAGCCTCACTCTAGTTTCTAAAAGCAACCCATGTCCTAACTTAGCAACTTACTAGTTTCCAAGTTTCCTTTTTTAGCTGAAAAACCCTAAAACAAACCTACACTTTTCCCATAGCTTTATTTACTATACCAAGACCTATCTTGTATAAAAAATTACAGTTTTCTATGCTTTTTTCTAAATGCAAGAAGCTCAACTCAACTCAACTAAGCCTTTGTCCCAAACTAGTTGTTGTCGGCTAATGAATCCTTTAGAAAATTTTCATGAAGAAGGTGAAAGAATCTACCTGGCTCAAATTGACTAAGTCTAATCCTGACACTAGTTGGGTTCGTCTACATGGATCATTTTCTTCCATTATCTTCTATCCAAGGTCATGTTCTCTGTTATGTTCCTAGCCATCAAGTCTTTCCTCACTTTTTCTACCCAAGATGTTTTCGGTCTGCCCCTACCTCTTTTTACTCCATAAACTTGGCACGAGTCACTTCCTCTCACTGGAGCATCCAAAGGCCTACGTTGGATATGCCCAAACCATCTTAAGCGGTGCTCTCTCATCTTCTCCCCAATTGGTGCCACCCCTACCTTTTTACGTATGTCTTCATTTTTAATTCTATCAACATTGTGTGGCCGCACATCCATCTAAGTATTCACATCTCCGCTACATTCATCTTATGCACATGCTGCTTCTTGGTGGCCCAACATTTTGAGCCTTAGAGCATGGCTCGCCTCACAGCTGTCTTATAAAACTTTCTCGTCACCTTGGTAGGTAGTTTACAGTCGCACAGAACCCCTGAAGCATGCTTCCACTTCGAGCAAGTAGGTTGAAGCGGAAGCATGCTTCAGGAGTGTTGTGCGACCGTAATATGTGCCCAAACCATCTTAAGCGGTGCTCTCTCATCTTCTCCTCAATTGGTGCCACCCTTACCTTTTTACGGATGTCTTCATTTTTAATTTTATCTAACATTGTGTGGCCGCACATCCATCTAAGCATTCGCATCTCCTCTACATTCATCTTATGCACATGCTGCTTCTTGGTGGCCCAACATTTTGAGCCGTACAACATGGCTCGCCTCACAGCTGTCTTATAAAACTTTCTCATCACCTTGGTAGGTATTTTACAGTCGCACAGAACCCCTGAAGCATGCTTCCACTTCGAGCAAGTAGGTTGAAGTGGAAGCATGCTTCAAGAGTGTTGTGCGATTGTAAAATACCTACCAAGTTGAAGGGAAAGTTTTATAAGACAGTTGTGAGGCTAGTCACGCTGTATGGCTCAGAATGTTGGGCCACTAAGAAGCAGCATGTGCATCAGATGAGTGTAGCAAGAAGCTCTTTTATTTAAAAATATAAACTTTAAACAAGCACTAATGATTACCAGTTGCATAGACCTGAAAAGCATTAAAACTAATTTATGGCAACAAGGAATCAAATTTCGATTTCGGTCCAGATTCTAGCCTCCATATAAGTACTTTGTAGAGGTTTATACATGGAAATCATGTAAAAATCATGAAAGTTTATGGAAAGTATGGAAACATACGATGAAATTTCAGGAAATACTAGAATACCTACAAAAACACACCTAGAAACCACCATCTAACCAAGACAACCATCCAAAATGGTTTAACAAGATCGAGCATCAAGTGGCATATACTGCCATACATGTTTAGAACCAAAAGGTCCATTCTAAACATAGATGTTTCACTTGTTTTGAAAGCTAATATTTCCTGGATATAAAGGATTTTTTGGTTATGTGGATACATAAGAAGGAATCAAACTTCGGAGTTCGGTCCACATGGAATTCGACACATGTCGTGCAAAATCGACACGCGTCGGTGGAAGTTTAAAACCATGATGACAAGGTAATTTAACACACCAAGTATGTTTCTAAAGAGTTTAGTATTCCTCACTGTTTTTTAACAAGAAATCGTTACAGAAAAACATAAAGCATACCACGTCCACATAAAAGCATAGTTTTAAATTTCAGCCCCGAAATATTTCAGTGTCGGTTTGGACTGAACCCGAAAGTACATTGAAAATTGGAAAAATACAGGGTTTCTCGTTTTTCACCCTTATTTACAAAATTTCCACTGAAATATTAAAGATTGCAACCAAAATTACCGAAATTGTATACACTTCCGTGGAAATTTTTTTTAAAAAAATGAAATTTTTACCAAGCTTTACATGATTTCGGCCGAAATTTCCACCGAACTGAAATATTTCAGTTTCAGTGGTGGCCGAAAACCAACATTTAAATCCTTGCTACGTAGCAAAAAAAGTACTCCAAGATGGTAGCATTAGCAAATTGCAATAACATAGCAATGCTTAGGTTTCAAATATGCAGTCACCTGAAGCTTCCTGGCAAGATCCTCATGACTGTGCTGTAGAGCAGATATGGTGGGTGCTTCCTTCGCATTACTCAACCTTTGAGAAACCTCCGCCTGAAGAGGAACAGGAGAAGGTGGGTATTTTCAGAGTCAAAAAACCTAGATATGACCTAAAATCAGTTGTACTACATGTATGTAGTCTTTGATCGCAATGCCAAAGATGAAATGTGACTTAGTAAAAATCAAATGTAAACATTGCATGTAAATACTAAATAGTAAATGCCCATCTAGTACATAAGATGCACACATATAAGATGGATGCGGATTTGGTATGAGAAGCCGTTCTGTCAAAAATAAAAAGTTGGAAACCCATATAACCCCAAAGGACATTCAACCCTAGGAAAATTCAGTAATCTAAAAGGATATGAAACCATGTATGGGAAATTAGAAAATCTTTATGCTCGACTGTAGAATCGCATGCTTAATTTGGGACGGTTTTGAATAGAAATTAAATCAAATATAAAGAGATGAGAAAAGATAGAATTGCATGCGTAATTTGGGATGGTTTTGAATAGAAATAGAACCAAATATAAAAAGAAGAAAAACGAAATAATTTAAGTTGTAAATAACAGTTCGTTAGCTAGCAGCAAGTAGTTAATCAAGTCAAACTATTATTCAAATAAGCTAAAATTGAGTTTCTAACACTAAAATCTAAACATGTGTGCTAACAACAACTTTTAGAAGAAACGAAAAAATATATAATTCTAATTTTTTTTATTTTCCGATTAATTCCTGGCAAGTTCCTGATAAAGCTCCATGATAATACCTAGAGAAACATAATAGTAATAATAACCCGATAATCATATTAACTACTAAGCCAATAGCATCAAAAATGGCAAACAAATCACATGAGGGTGGCTCATGATCATAAGCTTGAGTATGACACCAGGCATTTCAATGAAGACAATCAAGGAAAAGTATGCATCTAACCTTGTCCATTCACAGACAATCTCGAAAAGTATTTAGACAAGCTGAAATCCATCTAAAAAAGGTGTGATACCATACATCTCAAAAACCAAAAGAGCCTATATTCAGGGTGAGAACACAACTAAAATTTCAAACATACAGTTCAAATAGTAGAACACAGTAGAGAGGATGGTCAGTAATCCAAGATCACATAGTATAAATCCCTTAATAGAATAATAATAGAAACCAATTGATTTAACCTCCACTCAAACGAAATGACTGAATCATAACTACTAAGCCTAGCAAGATTAACAGCAACCCAGTTGGCGATGGGGGACTTTTATGAGTTCCAGACCACTAGACTTTCATGCAGGTATGAGACTCAACAGTATACATAGAAGGTTATGCATGCCCCTTACATTTTTCTTTGTTGAAAGATAACAACTATGTTAAATGGTGTAGTGTCCCCCAAATACAAAACAAAGCTTACAATGACTCCTGCTTGTACCCAACCAACGACTCTCCCCATTCAGAAGACACCCTACTATAACTGAACCTGCATTAACATCCATTAGCTATCAAAATTCCGAACACCGACCATGCTATCTCCAATTGCCTAAGGAATTTTAGCATTTCCTCTATTTCCTAACAGACCGAACAGTTGTGTTCCAGGTCGCCCCTGACGGCTCCACTTTAAGCCCTTTACCATCACCTGCAATTTTTAAACAGCAAGCAACAAAGGCTTCCCACTCACTAGTTTTTCCTTCTCCTATCCGCCTTTCATTATGGAATGAAGTAGTGATCTCTACCCCACCAAACTCTCTCTTTTCCAGACATTCCTTAGCCAATCTATCCTGTTTGCGGATCTTCTCTTATGTTGGAGCTGGGGCCAATTTTTCATACAAGGTCCCAAATTTCAGCAATTATATTAATGGTCTTCCAAGATCCATTGGCTTCATTGCTTGCCCAAGCCATAACATTGGGATGAGTCTCCTTCCACAATTAACGGTCCAAGATCTGCATTTACGTACTGTCTTAAACCACAAAGTAATGCTTTTGCTTTCGCCTCGTTTGCATCACATCACAAATTTCGGCTAAACCTGAAAACGACACCAATACTCTACCTCTCGGATCACGTAAGGGTGTGTTTGGCAACGATCTTTTAGATAGTTTTTTTGTTTTTTTACGATTTTAGAAACAAAAAAACACGTTTGGCTGGGTTTTTAACGAAACACCTTCCCTCATTTTTTTTCGTTCCAGAATCGCCAAAATGGAGCAAATTTTTTACGTTTCTAGATGGGAGCAAAATCGGGAAACGATTTGTCGAGTGGGATTTGGCATATCTCGGAATACAGGGGAAACCCTTTTTTTGCGTTACAGGTCTTTCATCTCCTTGACTTTGGGCTTTCAACACTTCACCCCTTACCATCCACCATCACCGACCTCATCATCTCTGCAATTACATCCATTTTGAAAGACACATCTTCATTGTTCCTTCGATCTGTTACTCACCTTCTTCTCTTCTGCCAACCGAGTATTCAGCCCTTGGTCTGCTAGTACAGGCACGAGTATCAGAGTGGCTTGCCCGATTCAAGACCCTCAATCAATGAACCTCAACCCCCATGCCACAAGAAGGCCCCAATGGCAGAGTGCCCTAGGAACATCGGCTGAGAAACCCAGCCCTTGCAGACAATTGCACGATCCTTAGTTTGCTCTTCAAATCCTTCCGGCAGCACATTCTTGGATGTAATCTGAAGTGCCCACATAAATGTGAGCCCAAGTTACTCTATTCCACATAAATTTTCAGCACATTCTCTTGCCGCATCTACACCTTGGGGCAAAGCTGTCACGAGGTAAGGGAAGAGCCACTAGAGGAACCCAAAAAAAATGATGTCACTTGCCAAACATGATTCTGATTTTTAAAATCAGAATCAGAATAAGAAACAAAATCAAGAATCAATGCCAAAATCAAGAAACAAAATCAGAATTGTAGCCAAACACACCCTAAGATGCCTCTGATTCCGGCCCGTCCTGGATTGCCTTTATAAGAATAACATATGAAAAGAAACGATAGTTCATGGGTTTTGATATCATTGACCAGTATAATCTAGCACAGAATTGACGCCATGCGGTCCAAGCTGTCAGCTTTAGCGCAGATCGTGGCAGGAATCCTATCAACAAACCAAATTTCATCTAAAGTAATAATTGGTTGTTGATAAGTTATGATTTTCAAAATTTCACATACACATGCACTTGTATGTACATGGAGACATCATAATACCCTATGATTAGCCGACACTTCGAATTTACTGCTAGCCCGTGTTGACACATATCAACTCTCCTTTCAACACTTGTAAACGTATTGGTAGAAGTTTCATACTTAATGTGGGTATGTCGACATGTTTTTTAACCGTGTCAAACGAAATACAATTTATTATTAAACATAGTGTCAAATGAATAGGGGGAGTCCTAAAAGACGAGACGGGGTTACTGAGGTGGGCATTTGTGGGGCCCATAAGGGTTGCAGACTCTGAAGCTGAAGGAGTGCAGTTCATCAAGGAATAAAATTGCTTGAGAATGAAGATATGAAAAAGGTGGTGGTGGTGGAAGGGGACTCGCTCAATGTGATCCAATGGCTTATGGGTTCCCACTCTTATCCGAGGAGATTTGCCAGTCTTTTTGACGAGATCCAAGATAGAGTGGGCCAATGGGGTTGCCGATAGTTTAGCAAGGAAAGGCGTCGAAAGAGTCTTTGGAGCTGTTTGACTTCCTCCCCCCATGATCCTTTTTCCCTTGTATTTTTGTTGGAGTTTTTATTTTCCTCTGTAACTTGTTCTGACCAACTCGGTCTTTGCTTTGCTTTTAATGAAATCTTCTACCTTTCAAAAAAATATATATATTAAACATACTGTTTACTTCCTCTTTTATTATCATTAACTCTTATTTTGTTATTAACTCTTCTTTAACTAATATTTGTTGTTACCCCCTCTCCTAAAACTAAAAACCTAATCTGTTTCCATAGGTCATAGATAATATCAAATTTTCAATATTTTGTGACCTGTCTCAGTTGTTGAAATTAGTGCTGAAATTAGTGCCATTAATGTTCCTGATAAATGTTCCAACGATATACATGATTACAGGGATCATGCAACGCTCCCACTTTATAGGTAATATAGAAACAAACACAATGGCTCAAATATAGCAATTACTCTAATCCAACAGTCAATTAAATCGACAAGCATGAGCTAGGGAAGCATGCAAAGTACAGATGCCAGCTCTCAAATAAATTGCCAAGTGAAAATAAGTAAATGAGGGGACAATCAGTTCATCTTTTGATCACACTTTCCTCTTTTACAGAGCATGGACCCAAAATTATCATTCTTTCAAGTTAGTTAAGACTCCCTTAAAGCATGTGAAGATTTTTCTTTTTTCTTTTTTGAATGGCACGATTTGTAATTTCTTGATAATTGAAATTCAAGGATGAAGAATGGATATGAAATGAAAACTTGAGGATTGAAGATCCTACTAGAATTAAGATGGTACAAACATCAGGGCAGCACACACGTAGTAATCCCAAGGCAAGGCATAACACCTTAGATTTGATTCATTTGAAGACATCGCATCCACGATTTTGAGAGAGAGTAAAAGAATTCTGTTTTCAAATTTCGGTGAGGCATGGAATACTTTGGAATACCAAAAGGCTAAAGAGATTAATAACTTTCACAACTTCTAGAGAACTTAAACACTTAATCAAGTTCTAGAGAACCTAAAGAAATTAAACCACTTAATCAACATCTAGAGATCCTAGAGAACTTTAATACTTAATCAAACACTTAAACTTTCAAAACCATAAATGAAAACACTTTCAACACTATCATTAAAAAAAACACTTTCAAGACTATTAAATGACTTGAAACATTTGGACTTCTAAGACGATAAATGACTTAAAATTTTTACAAAACTACCCGTTACCCAAAAACGTAAAATAAAGGCAATTACACCCCTATAAATAAAAATATAAAGTACTAGTGGACCCCACTGTCACTTTAACAATGCCAAATTAGAATATTGGTATTGGAACCCAGCCATTTAGCTCTTTTTAAGTTTTTATTTGCTAGAATTGATCCCCATCATGCCTCATGGAAACAAAGAGGACACACATCTTCAAAAAAAAAAAAAAAAAGTAGTCTATACTATGGTGGTCCTCCTAGCAGGCATTAAAATAAAAACAAAAAAATATTCTGAACAAAAAAGATTGTTCCTTTAATACAGAAGCCAGCCAAGATGTAGTTAAGATCAATATGATTTAAGGGATTAGTTCCTTATGTGAAAATTTAGAATGAAGGTTCCTTATTGAGAAAATAACTTAAAATCCACTCTTCTTGGATGAAGTGGACACTGATTTATACAACGTAAGATTCATGTTTTCAGTACAAAGTACAGCGATGGCAAACGCATTGAAGAAC